>NC_058381.1:55105064-55705064 GCF_018350175.1 Felis catus | reverse complement strand
TTGAGAAGTGGCCGCTTCGCTGAGGCAGAATGTTTGAAGTGAGAATAATCCAAAGTAGGGTAAAGAACAGAGCTCTATTTTCCTGCAGCGGCCAAAGCTTGGTTATGTCTGTGTTGGGAGACACACACACTTGAACACCTTAGCGAGTCATCGTCGATAGCGTACTCTGAGCAAAGCTGAGGAACACAGCCTAGTGCTGTAGTTAGAGCGGCCTTTGCTCTAATTGCTAAATCATATTTCTGTTAAGGAAATACAGGTTAACCTTGTTAGCAGGTAGTACTCTGCTGAAGGGTTAATAAGTTAACTTTCCTATGGGCTAGAAGAGGCCCTTGGAGGCCTCTTTAAGTGAACACAGATTGGGCAGGATGATGACAGGTAGGATGCCTAGAGATTGCCTTGCGCAGAGACCTCTTATGTACCAGAGCCTCCAGGCTGTTTCCTCCAATGGCCTGAGCTTTCTTAATAAGAACCCCCCTTCAGGTTGTTGAACCCAGGTTACATTTGCAAAATCTGCAGTTGCAGGCAGGTCACAGTCTTCTGTATATATGGAACTGTTCTCTAAGGAGCTCAAAGCACTCCAAAGACACTCATTTAATTCATTTATCAAGTATCCTAGTGAAGCAGGTACTAATGGCACCATTTCACAAAAAGAGGACACCCTGACTCTAATCAAACCACTTGTCCAGAGACATCTAACCAGATATAGATATAACTACACTGGAATGGGATGTTGTTGTTGTTTTTTAAGTTTATTTATTTTGAGAGAGAGAGAGAGAGAGAATCCCAAGCAGGCTCTGTGCTGTCAGTGCAGAGCCCATCCCAGGGCTCAATCCCACGAACCGTGATAACGTGACCCCAGCTGCAATCAAGAGTCAGATGCCCAACTGACAGAGCCACCCATGGGTCCCTGAAATTTGTTTGATTCACGAATATGAATAGGGACGTTGAAGTAATTTGACTTAAGCTGAGTTTAATAGGCTAGATTTAGAGTTATATTTTGAAATAGGAGAGGGACAGACCTGTTTTTGAGGGAGAGTAGAGATTGTGAGTGGGGGAAGAACAGTGGTGTCTGTAGACTTTAGAGCTGATACTGGCCTTTGATTTTTCCCATTAGAGTGACATTAGGGGCAGTGTTCAGATTCCTTCCATTCTTATCCGTCATTCACCTTCACAGTTCTTGTGACTTATTGGTGTGAACTTGGCCAGGTGAACGAACCAGGGCTTGGGGTTTAGCACTATTTTAGTCTAGGTCCTTGTCACTCTGTGGATTGCCAGAATTATTATAGACGCCTCTACTGGGCCCAGTGCTTCAGGTGTCTCCCCACGTCCCTTCTGTCCACTTGGCATTCTGCTCCCAGAAGAGCACTTCTGTGGAATCAGGTCGTCCCACTGTCGCACGCCTCCTGCCGCCTCTTGGTGGCTTCCTGAGCGTCTTCTTGCTTTGCTAAGTCAGATGTGTTCTTGTCCCATCAGCACACATTGCTCTCCTTCCCTGGAAACCCTGTTCTCCTTTGCTTAACTAGATGCTTTAAAACCCATCCCAGATTCTCCTTGTCCGTGGACTGTCTCTTGATGACTTCAGCCTTTTCTGAATTCCTGTCATTACTATAATCAGTCCATAAGAAATACCTGTTATGTGGGGCGCCCGGGTGGCTCAGTCGGTTAAGCATCCGACTTCAGCTCAGGTCATGATCTCACAGTTGGTGGGTTCAGGCCCCCCCGTCAGGCTCTGTGTTGACAGCTCAGAGCCTGAAGCCTGCTTCGGGTTCTGTGTCTCCCTCTCCCTCTGCCCCTCGTCTGCTCATGCTCTGTTTCTGTCTCAAAAATAAGTAAACATAAAAAGATTTTTAAGAAATACCTGTTATGTGAGGTATTATGAAAATTAATTAAGTTCAATTTGTCTTTGCCTTAAGTTCGGTAAAGGTGATCCTGGAGTGGATAAAGCATTATTAAAAAGATACAGGTACAAGGCAAGAACTGTAAATGCTAAAATGCAGGCAGTTTCTTCAGGAAATTGGGGAGAAGTGGAATGGAAACATGATTCTGTCAGTGAGGAGGTAGCATTTGATCCAGGCCTTAAAGACTGGGGAGAACTGGCTAAGAAAACACTGGACGGTGATGTAAATAGAGAAACCATATACGAACAGGTTTTTGGCTGGTTCAGGCAGATAGTTCCAGTAGGAGTGTGGTGGGAGAGAAATCTGGGAAGTTAGAACCAAATTCTGGAAAAGCTGGAATTCCAGCTCAAAAAGCTTAAATTTCGACAGTTATCAGGTCCCCGTTCTTACCGTCTCTCGTGAAATCAGTGTTTTACAAGGGTTAGTATAGGGGTTTTATATAGGATGGCCAGGAGAAATTCAAGAAGCAGGTGAAGAAGGGGTTGGGGTAGGGGCAGAGGTAAGAAAGGAAGGAGAGATTTAAAAAGATTTTAAGGGGGGACACCTGGGTGGCTTAGTCAGTTAAGCGTCTGACTTTTGATTTTGGCTCACTGTGAAATCAAACCCCATGTCGGGCTCTGTGGTGACAGCATAGAGCCTGCTTGGGATTCTATCTGCCCATTCCGTGCTTGTGCTTGCTGGATAAATAAATAGACCTTGAGAAGGAAGGGACCCTAGGTTGATGGAAATGGGTAAGAGGGAAGGAGTCAGCAATGGGGGTTCAAATCCGGATGCCTGGATGTGGGGCAAAAGGAGTTTTTGAATGATGGCACCATTTTTCTTTAATTTTTTTTCAATGTTTTATTTATTTTTGAGAGAGAGCGTGAGAGGGGGACAGAGGATCCAAAGTGAACTCCGTGCTGACAGCAGTGAGCCCGGTGAACCGTGTGATCATGACCCGAGCAGAAACCGAGTCGGATGTTCAACCAACTGAGCCACCCAGACACCCCATGATGGCACCATTTATAGAAATAGGGAAGTCAGGAAGGAGAAGTAATGAGCTTGTTTTAAAACTTGTTTCTGTAACAAATCATATACTCTAATTTTTTGCTCTGGTTATTTTGCACGTGTTGCACCAACAGAGTATAACCTCCTCAAGGCTAGGCTCTGAGTCTTGGACTTTTTCTGTAGTCCCTCTATGGCCAAATGCTCTGTACTTAGTTTTCCTTTAGTTACGTTATTGATTGATTGAATAATATAGTACAATACAGTTGATCTGTGTACTTAATTTTCCATGAGCACTTAACAAAGACTTGGTGACTAAGGCCCTCTTGATTCAAGACCCTAGCACTGAGGGCTGACTCTTGATTGCTTTTCCATCCTGTATTCTTGCCTCTCTTAATCTCTAAGTAATATGTTACATAGAATTTGTCATCTGTGAAATGTTTGAGCTGCGTTGGGATTGGGTAGCCAGTGTTGCCCCTACTTGAACCATCCCCACTTGACCTCTTGAGGCCCCACAACAGTCAAAACTAGTGTTGGAACTAAGCTGAAAAATGAGAGCAGAAAATCTAGATGCACAGACACACAAGAGAATAAGGCTTTCAAGAAAGACCTGAAAATAGAAACCTTGAGTCAAAGTAGAGTCCAGGGCTAGTTCTAGAGGGTGGGGTCGACAGGTGAGGCCGTGGTGTCAGCTCTGTGCCAGGTAATAGAGCTTGTTTTGTGGGTGGAAAGTTGTGTGCATCTGCTGGAGGGAGGCAGTGGGCAAATGGAGAGATCGAGTCACCCAGAAGTATCCCCAGTTTTCTTCCAGTTCCTCAGGATGCTGTGGTCAGCTTCCCGAGTAGGCTGGAGAGCCGGAGCAGATACTCAGAACCAGGACTGACCATTGCTGAACAGGGGCTGTTTGTGCGCACATGTAGGCAGAGAGCTCCCTGCAGAGTTGCAGTAGAAAGGCCTGTCCAGATGAAAGGAAGTGGGATTCTGGAGAAGTTGAACCCGAGTGAGAAGGGAGTGGGCGTATACTTGGAAGCAGAAGTGCTACAAGAATTACAGGAGGCCTGGGGAGAACACGTGTGGTGACGGTCCATGGCTCATGCACGTGTGGGGGCAGGGGAGCATCCACGCGGCACTCCCCGCCGTCCTTTTCCAGTTGTGAACAGTGCAAGTGAATGCGTTGGTCTTTCTTACGCCATGAAGTACGTGACTCTTCTCGAAATGATAATAGCAGCGATGGGAGGGGTATGGCTTCTCAGACCATCTTCTTTTTGCATCCTTCAGCTTCTTGATGTCATGTGAGAACTTTAAGCATCTCAAATGATGGGGATTAGTAACACGGCCATGCTAACACCTGAGAAGATATCAGGCAACTGATGGGAGAAACATGGGGCTTCTGGAAGGTGACAGCTTGTAGGTCACCATGGCAATAAATAGCCACTCTTGACGGAATTAAATTAATTTGCTTCCTTTCTAGCTTGACATTTTAAAGGGCCTGCTAATTCTCTCTTCATGATTGAGGACAGACATTTCTCTTTTCCTCCAAATAGGAGCTCAAAGCATCAGAATCTTCTTGCGATCAGAGCAGAAACACTGCCAGGCACGCGCGCTGCGTCTGTGGGTCCTGCGCGCCTTCCCTCCGCCTCCGGGTGGCGTCTGCTGACTTCTTGTACCTCAGAGCCCTCTTTGGGGCAGGGTGGGGGTGGGGAGATGCTGGGAGGCCTTGTTAGGATTTGGTCACGGAGCAAGTGATTTTTGATATTAGGAAAAAGGAAGTTAAGAAAACACAGTCACGAGAAACCAGAATTCAAGAACTTCTGACAACACCCCTTGTGTGGAGGGGCTTTTTCAAGGTTCTCTTGCTCTGCTTTTGGCACTTGTGGAAATGTGTGGGAGTATGGGGATTTAAAAACGATTTACGCCTTCAGCCTTCCATTCCTCTTCTGAACCTGAAGTCCTAAATTTAGCAAACAGCTTGAGAGTGCTTTCTGGAAGAGGCAGACTCCAAGATCTGAATCAGAGGTGGGAACACCCTTAACCACCCCTAGCAAGGTTCTGGGGGTAACAGGGGAGAGGGGACCCCACCAAATATTAGGAGACTTGACATTTAGCACGTGGATTTTAAACCCTCAGTGATCCCTCTGAGAACTCTCCAACACTTGTCTTTGTCCTTAATCATAGGAGACCACTTATTTTTTTATTCTTTTATTATTTTCAAAAAAAATGTTTCAAGTTTCTTTCTTTATTTTGAAAGAGAGAGAGCGAGAGCGAGCAGGGAAGGGGCAGAGAAAGAGAATCCCAAGCAGGCTCCTCACTGTTTGCACAGAGCCAGATGTGGGGCTCTAACTCACAAACCGAGAGATCATGACCTGAGCTGAAATCAAGAATTTGATGCTTAACTAACAGAGCCACCCAGGTGCCCCATAGAAGGTCATTTAAACTGTAGGGGCGGTCTGTATCTGCGGTCCTGGGGATGGAGCACGATGATTGGTGTTCAGTAGGGGCTCATTAAATATTAGTTTCACTTAAAAGGATGACATCGTGGGGGCACCTGGGTGGCTCAGTCGGTTAAGCGTCCAACTTCAGCTCAGGTCATGATCTCACACTCTGTGAATTCGAGCCCTGCTCGGGCTCTGTGCTGACAGCTCAGAGCTTGGAGCCTGCTTCAGATTCTGTGTCTCCCCCTCTCTCTGCCCCTCCCTTGCTCATGCTCTGTCTCTCTTTGTCTCAAAAATAAATAAAAAGATTAAAAAAAAATTTTTTTTTTAAGGATGACATTGTGTACAATT
This sequence comes from Felis catus, assembly GCF_018350175.1. Taxonomy (NCBI): domain Eukaryota; kingdom Metazoa; phylum Chordata; class Mammalia; order Carnivora; family Felidae; genus Felis; species Felis catus. The sequence continues at coordinate 55,699,399 of NC_058381.1, read as the reverse complement.
TAAAAAACATTTAAAGCGTTAAGGAAAGTTGGGTCTTGAAAAAATGTTTGAAGGGTACATAGGAAATACATTTCCTAAGTATATATATATATATATTTTTTTTTATCAAGTATCACCTGACTTTAATTTCTCCAGGAAACACTTCTTGATAACTCCTACTTGCTTAATAGCTTATTTTTATGTAACTAGAATTATTTATACTTATTTGTTACATTAAACATTTTTGCGGATATCAGTTTGAAGATTTTTATCATTTGTGTTTATAATTATTCATCTGTACTATCGACCGTGGTCAACTCTAAGCTTTGCAAGGCTGAGAATTTGTTTTCCCTTTCATCTGTGACTTTCAAAATACTGGACTGACCTGTTGAGGATTTTCTTATCAGAAAAGAAATGTGGAAACAAACTTAGCTTCACATCAATGCCTAAAAATTGTTGGAACACTTTCCATTGTGTCCTCAATTGTCCTCCGCTTTGCTCTGTCCCAAGATAAAGCCACCAATCCTTCCAACCGCCAGGAGGACTGGGAATACATAATTGGCTTCTGTGATCAGATCAACAAAGAGCTTGAAGGGTGAGTCTCAAAGCTGTTGGGAGGCAAGTGGGAGAGAGCTGACTGTAGAAGTAAAAACTGGCCAAGGAGGGCCAGTCACGTGGTCCCAGGGTCAGTGCCTGAAAGCAGGGTCTGCTTGTCTCCCAGGCCACAGATCGCTGTCCGACTGCTGGCCCATAAGATCCAGTCTCCACAGGAATGGGAGGCAGTCCAGGCCCTGACGGTATGTGGTTTCATTGCGATGGTGCATTTCAGTGAGCCCAGGCCTTTCCTCATGCGCCCACTGGGTTCTCTGGGGTTTTCATGGCTCACGTCCTAAGGCAGCTGGAAGTCCCTGATACTAGATCTATCTGGAGCGCGTTCTGTAAACTGTCCCACGAATGCGTATGACTGAAGTGCAGTCCCTGCACCATGGCCACCGGTCTTGTGGGAGAAGCTGAGTGGCTAAGGGAAGGAGCCAGAGGCAGGAGCCCTGAGCCCAGGGTGGAGCCCAGAGGCGGCTTCTTGAAGAGATGCTAACAGCTGTGTTGCCAGTTAAGAGTTAGCCAACTAAAGGAAAATGAGGCAAGTAAAAAGTTGTCCTGTAGCTAAAAGTGACGCTAGCTCCTGCTGAAGGCACCACCGACAGGTGGAGCTTAGTGTTTATTCAGAGGGGACAAGTGTGGCACTGAGCCAGAGGTGGCTGAGCTCACAGGATTCCTAGGTTCTCCCCGACTTCAGCCGGGTCATGCATGGGAAGGGCGCTCAGACGGCTCACGTGCACACCTGTGTTGCGTTCACTGCAGAGAGAAGGCCTTATAAAACAATGCTTCTCAACCTGGAGTGGGTTTCCTCTCCAGGGGACCTGTGGCAGTGTCTAGAAGCACTTTTGGGTGTCACGTGTCATGGGGCATTACTAGTATCTAGTGACTAGAGGCCAGGGATGTTGCTGAACATCTTACAATGTACAGGACGGGCTTCCACAACAAAGAATGGCCCAGAACGTCAGTAGCGATATGCTGGAAAACCCCTGCTTTACAAAGTCAGAAGCCAAAAAAGGGAACATTGGGGTGGAGCTCTCCTGGGCATAAACCGCAGGCCCCAGGGCCCCAGGAAGCACCGAAAACTTAAGGTAGTTTATGTGCCTCAGAAGGAAAATCGATGGGAGCAGGGAGGGAAAATATGTCTTTGAAAAAGAAAACTGTTTAAATATTATCTTCCATCTTCCCCAAACATTGATCAGCTTATAGCAAGAGCCCTGGACCCAGAGTCAGAGAAACTTTCTGTCTCTGGGCCTCAGTTTCCTCATCTAAATGATGAGGGCGGAATCTTGCAAGCAGGCACTTTCTACGACAGACATTCATCTGTCTTGGTATCTGGGTCCCAGGGCTTTGTTCTTTAGTTCCTATTCGGCTTCCCCAGAAGAGGTTTAAGGGGCCCAAGGTGTCCGTGATCCTGTTGCCCTGATGCTCCGGGGTGGGGGGGCAGTGCACACAAACTTCCCGATCGGTTTCTTCCTTGTGAAGGTCTAGTCACTGTGATCTATGTGCAGGGTCCTGGCTGAGCGCCAGCTCCGACCCTCACCCGCACTGAGCACCTCCCCTCCATGTGGCTGTAGGTGCTGGAGGCGTGTATGAAGAACTGTGGCAGGAGATTTCATAATGAAGTAGGAAAGTTCCGGTTTTTGAATGAGTTAATCAAAGTCGTCTCTCCAAAGGTCAGTCAGTGGCGGTTTTCTCATTTCTAGGAACTCCTTTCGTGTTCCTCCCCCTCTCCCGTCTTACTGGCTTCACCTTGCAGCCGGCATCTCCACAGAGCTGTCTTTAGAGAGCTGTCCACATCTTGTCCTCAGAGAGCTAGGCCCTGAGTGTAGCAGGGTGACCATGAGGCCACAGGGACAGGCAGCCCTCTGATGGACTCCTGGCCTTAATGTGACAGGTGATGTGGCCGCAGGTGTTAACGCGCACCCTGGCTGGGGGCGGGGGGCGGGGAGGGGGGCTCCTGGGACCGCGGTCACTTTTCTTTGGTCCGTCTTCCGTAGGTCTAAGGAGTTACTCTTCCCATCACTCAGCTGCTCAGCTTCTGTTGCTCGCTGGTGTTGCTTCAGCTCTAGGCACCACTTGAAGCACAGGGAGCAGTTTTTCATACTTCAGACATTCTCATTAATTCCCCTGAGATAAATTGCCATTGTTTCTGGGAGATTGTGCATGGAAACTCCCTGTCTGAGCACAGACTGTAGCCCTGATAGATCCTGCTCTGCCACGGTGGTGTCCTTCTATGTCACACACACCGGACACCTGCCGCTCTGGGACAGGCCTGAAGACTGGGGCTAACCAGCCACCTTTCATTGCCGTGAAGAGAGCTTTCCCATGGTCTCTGCCTCTGACACCAGTTACCAGGTTTTTCCCTATTTCCTTTTGCCTCTTAGTACCTGGGGGACAGGGTGTCTGAGAAAGTGAAGACCAAGGTGATCGAGCTGCTTTACAGCTGGACATTGGCCCTGCCAGAAGAAACAAAGATCAAGGATGCTTATCACATGTTGAAGAGACAGGGTATGTGCTTACCTTCCCTCGGCCTCCAAGCAGCCCCAGAGGCTGGTTAAGGCCAGGAAGAATGAGGGCATGTCTGCCATCCCCTCCTGAAGGGAAGATCCTGGGAAGGGCTCAGCTGCGGTTTGATAGGTTGAGATGGTCCTCACCCCTTGCAGGTCCTGATCACAGGGCTGTGCCCGCCCTCGTTGTGTGAGGAACGGCCACAAGGTGACCCCAGCCTGAGCAGACACTCCGCCCCCTTATGTTCCCTTTCAGGCATAGTGCAGTCTGACCCACTGATCCCCGTGGACAGGACACTGATCCCCTCTCCACCACCTCGTCCCAAAAACCCTGTTTTTGATGATGAGGAGAAATCCAAGGTAAAGTACATCCCAGCCGATAGCGTCCTCAGATGAGGCGTGGGCTCACTCAGTGCCACGGGAGCTCCGGTTCCTCTGCGGTCTCCCAGGTGGGGTGTTACCTTTCCCTTTACCTTCGGTACCTCCTCTTCCAGCTTTTAGCCAAGTTGTTGAAAAGCAAAAACCCGGATGACCTACAAGAGGCCAACAAGCTCATCAAGTCCATGGTGAAGGAAGTGAGTGGGCCCTGGGCCTTGGGGCGGAGGAACTCTTGACCACAGAACAATAGTCCCTTCCCCTGGTGTGAGGCCTGCTGCTTGCCCTTGCCCCCAGCCCTCATCTGGAGAGGCCAGAGAGCGGGAGGCGCACTGGAGCTTCTGGGGGGAGAATGGACTAGAGGAGCAAACCTGGATGGGGCCAGCCTGGGGGGTAGGGCGGGCCGTTATTTTAAAAGAAAAAGTGCGTCAGGACTGGGCCTTGTGTTTCCCAAGAACCGTGCATGAAAAGGAGCTTCCACTGGGACTGGCCTCTGCGCGTGTCCTCTGGTGCAGTCCTTGCTGTGGGGCATCAGGGGCCGTGGGATGAGTCTAGTTGAGCTTTTTCTCCTTGATCATCTTTGATACAGGACGAGGCACGGATCCAGAAGGTGACCAAGCGTCTGCACACTTTAGAGGAGGTTAATAACAACGTAAAGCTGCTCAATGAGATGCTGCTTCATTACAGCAAAGAGGATTCTTCAGAGGCAGATAAAGAGCTCATGAAGGTAGGCGCGTCTCCGGGGGGCTGGGCTCTGGGAATGGGGGCCAGCCTTTGCTCAGTACCTGCCATTCCTCATTAATCAGCACGGCAGCCGGGTGGCGGTGGGAGCAGTGACACCCCCATTTTACACGAGCTGTGGCTAACTCAGGCTAGAAGAGCCGTGTGTACACCCGAGTCTGTGTGACCCCGCAGACCCACCATCAGGGCTCACTTCTCTCTGCCTCAGGGACATTTGGGTAGAGAGACCCACCCTGTGCCCCTGACGCTGCTGCACCTTAGTCCTTGGTCACATAGATGCTCTGAATTCTGAGGCGTGTGCTCACCTCGGGGACAGGAAGGGACACACTCCCACTGGTCCTAAGCAGACCTTTCGGGTGATCCACCGTGGTGACAGCTGGGAGCAGGAAGATGTGTGCTCTGAGCCCAGTTCTGCCGGTAACTGACCATGGCACTAGAGGAGCCCCCTGAGCGCCTGGACGTGAACACCGCACCGGAGGATTTCCAAGGGACTTTGTAGCTCTCATTTTTAGGTCTGGGACTCTTTCAGGAGCTGTTTGATCGGTGTGAGAATAAGAGGCGGACGTTATTCAAACTAGCCAGTGAGACAGAGGACAATGACAATAGTTTGGGTGAGTTCAAGAGTAGTTGGCAAGGATGACCCAGGAATGTGGGTTTGGCCCAGAGGCGTGGAGTGGGGAGTGTCATGGCCTGGAGTGAGAAGTACCTCTTTTCTGCTCTAGGGGACATCCTCCAGGCCAGTGACAACCTCTCCCGGGTCATCAGCTCTTACAAAACAGTCGTTGAAGGCCAGGTGGTCAATGGTGAGGTAGCCACCTCAGCCATTCCAGACTCTGAAGGTAAAGTGTTCCAGTTCTCCATTCTGGACCCGTCCAGACCAGTCCCGGGCCCCACCCCCGAGCCATCCAGACCAGCCGTGGGCCCTGCCACCGAGCCATGAGCCCTGAGCGCTTGACCCACAAGCCATCCTGCAGGGCCCGAGGGGATTCTGAGCCACTCCAAGTGGTCCTCCAGCTTCCCAGAGGCCAGGAGCTGTGGACAGGGTTTTCTTTGCTTGCTTCTTTTCAGTGTTGCCCAGGCTGGAGGCCGCGCTCAGGGTTCTGCTTCCTTCTGTGCAGCCACTAGAGTGGCCCCTAATCAGTCCCGTCCCCCTCCATTCGCCCATCCAGGAAACCACTCCAGGGACCAAGGCACTCTCATCGACCTTGCTGAGTTGGACACACCAAGCAGCTCATCCTCAGTGTCGGCCCCGGCCCCTGCCCCACCGTCCTCCGGCATCCCTATCCTCCCTCCGCCCCCCCAGACCTCAGGCCCTGGGCGCAGCCACCCATCCAGTCATGCCGAGGCCGCCCTGGGACCCAACAGCACAAGCAATGCCCTCTGCCTGCTGGACGAGGAGCTGCTCTGCTTGGGTGTGTCCTGGAGGGGCCAGCAGAGCAAAAAGGCGTGTGGAATCGGGAGGAGGGCTGAGGGGTGGCTGTGTACTTAGCAGAGGTGGAGAAGGAGGCTTCAGGTGGAGGGATAGAGTCCAGTTCAGCGGCCTTCAGGGCAGTCTGCACCCAGGCTCCAGCGTGGACGCAGTGGACGGTCTTGCTCTGCTCCCCACCTCTGCGCCCCCCGCCCCCCACCACATACGGAACATAAGGACTAAAGAGGATCCCTCTCCCCCTGGAGGCTGCCTGGGGGAAAACCTCCCGGCCTGTCACCCCTTGATGCTCATTTTGTCATGTGACCTTCCCTGGGTGAGGTGGGACTGCCCAAGGCAGAGCCCCTTCTCACCATCATCTTCTGTTTTCAGGCCTTGCTGATCCAGCCCCCACTGCCCCTCCCACAGAGTCAGCTGGAAACAGCCAGTGGCCCCTGTTCCAGGTAGGGACATAGGGGACATCACTAAAATGCTCGACGAGCTTCACTTCTCTTTCCCGACTCATCCTCAGCCCCAGTTGGCTGCAGCCAACTGCGGCGACTGTCCTTACTCCTTGGGGCACTGCCCTGCGTGCATTTAGAGACGTGGATCACATCCAAGGGCTGGCCTTGGCCTCAGGAAGCTGCTCGTCCAGGGGTGGGGTCACAGGGGCCCCAGGGAAGGGGGCCAGAGTTGGGGACCCGAAACCTGCCATCTGCGGCAGACCCCTCCACAGCCTTTGCTCATGCACTTTCCATCCCTAACAGAACGAGCAGCTGGACCTGGACTTTGGCGGCCCCGAGCCCGGGAGTGCTGCCGCCAGCCCCTCGGATGAGCCTCTCGTCCCGCCCTCAGCACCGTCCGCGGGCAGCTCCCAGGCTCCACTGCCGCCCTCCTTCCCAGCTCCTGCGGTCCCAGCCAGTGTTCCCGCCCCCAAACCAGGCTCCTTCTTGTTCCCAACTGGACCGGCCCCAGCCCTCAAGGCTGAGCCCACAGCCCTCGGGTACCACGGCTCAGCTTTGGGCGATAGCACCCTGCACCAGCTGGATGCCCTTGATCATCTTCTTGAAGAGACCAGAGCGTAATGAGTGGGGGAGAGCTGGGTTGGGGAGGGCTAGACCTGGGTTTGGCAGAACCAGGGGCAGCTCCAGAGGGTCTGGGGATGTGCCCTTTTGGCCTACTGAGTCAGGTGGGAATCTGGAAACGGTGGGAGGTGGGGTAGTAAGAACCGCTCTGCCTGGCGGGAAGGGGAGAGGTGCTTTGAGGGGTTGGCGCTATAGCTTCCCCAGGTCTCTGACTTGCCTTGTCCTCCTTCCTGCCTCTCAGGACATCAGGTCTGGTGAAACCCGTCTCCTCCATCTTCTTCCCTGGGGCCACCACCTCCCCTCTGGTTCCCACCAGCACCACTGCTCGGCCTCTCCTCCCCTTCTCCCCTGGGCCCGGCAGTCCTCTCTTCCAGCCCCAGGGCAGCCCCATGAAGGGGCCAGAGCTCTCCCTGGCCAGTGTCCATGTTCCCCTGGAATCTATCAAGCCTAGTAAGTGTCGGAAGCATGGGGCAGGAGGGGATGTGGGGCCCAGGCTGTGGGGTCATAGGGAATGAGGGGCAGGCACAGGCTGTCTGCCCAGGTCCCTTAGAGCCAGACATGACCCACCTCCCTGCTGTCTTGGGTCTCTCCTTGTTGCCACTGGACTCTTGGGAGGTTCTGAGAGGTTCTTTCCCAGATTCTTGCAAGGAGCCTGCTGGCCACAGGGTTGCCCGGTCCTGCCCACTTGGCTGTGGCCAACACCCTCTGGGCTCTGTGAGGTTTCTCCTTCACCCACATGATCTCTCCTCACAGGCAGCGCCCTTCCTGTGACAGCCTATGATAAAAATGGCTTCCGCATCCTCTTCCACTTTGCCAAGGAGTGTCCGCCTGGACGGCCTGACGTGCTGGTGGTGGTAGTGTCCATGCTGAACACAGCTCCCTTGCCCATCAAGAGCATCGTGCTGCAGGCCGCAGTGCCAAAGGTACCCCTGGCTTCCTGGGGCCTCTAGAGGCAGAAGTAGCCTTATCTTGAACCCACTGGGTTGAGGGGCCCTGAGGCCAGCAGGCAGCAGCCATGTGTCCATTGTGACTCCAGTAGGCTCCCTCCTAGGGGCACCTGCCATCTCTCTTCAAAGGAGCTTCTCTTTTTCTTCAGTCAATGAAGGTGAAGTTACAGCCACCCTCTGGGACAGAGCTGTCTCCATTTAGTCCCATCCAGCCACCTGCAGCCATCACCCAGGTCATGCTGCTGGCCAATCCGCTGAAGGTGAGCTAGAACCAAGGTCCATCCTGAAGCCCTAGCTGCCCCAGATTAGGACCTCTGCCTCCCAGTTTGAAGTGCCGTGATACCGCAGCATTAACTGTGTCCCTTCCCTACCCTGGTTCAGTGGCCGAGTGAGCCTGGGGTGGTGAGGGGAGCACAGAAAGGGCCCCAAGGTTTGAGGAGAAGAGGAGGTCTCACACGCTTGCCCCTTTGTCACAGGAGAAAGCGAGGCTTCGGTATAGGCTGACCTTCGCCCTGGGAGAGCAGCTGAGCACAGAGGTGGGCGAGGTGGACCAATTCCCTCCTGTGGAACAGTGGGGTAACCTATGACCCCAGAGGACTCCGTGTCACCTCCGCATCGAAGCTCAGGCAGGCTGCCACAAGACAGGAGGGCTCTCTGGTCCAGTCATTCTCCACATCCTGACTGCAGTGCTTAGAGCTTTGATACGGAACAGGGGCCCTGGGCATTGCTGCTTGGAGCCAAGCTGCTGCCGTGATGATCTCTCATCGGCCCCCTAAACGGACCTGGTTTTTTTGTCTACCTGTGTGACTTGAAGTAGCCATGTGCTGTCAGGGGTGGGGAGTGGCTCCAGACTCTGCACTATTGCCCTGGGAACGTGGACCCAAGGCAGGGGAGTAGGTTTTTTCCTCCCATGCTGGCATCCTGATGCCATAAGGGGGGAGGGCTCTAAAGAGACTTGGCACCCTCCCTCAAGGACCGTGTTCTCACACCCCCCCCAGAGGCCTCAGCCCCCTCATCACTACTTTGTGCTTCCCCTGCTGGCAGGCTCCTCTTGGGAGGTAGGCAAAGCCCAGTGGTCCCCAGTGGCCCTGGGCATAGAGAAGTTGACGTACTACCGAGTCTCCAGCCCTGCCTTCCATGGGCAGCAGCATCCTGGAATGGCCGCTGGGTGAGGAGTTGTGTGCTCGTCTCTGGTGGTTGCAGGCTGTGTCCTATGGACATCGCAGTGGCATATGAAACTCAGCCTATTAGAAACAGAACTTGGCCTTGTGGCAGCCAAAACTAGGGATACAAAAGAAAATGGAAGAGAACCAGTGTCTCCCCTTCTCTGGAAGCAGGTACTCAAAGCTTTCTGGGAAAAGTGTGCCTCCTGCCTTGGGAATAGGCCATCCTACTCACTACCTCTTGCTTGGCATGAAATAAACTGCTCTCCTGCCCTTTGAGTCTCTGAAGGAGAGGACAACTCCCATCATCCTCTGCATTCTCCTGCTTAGGCTTCCCCCTCTGCCCACCATTTGGCCTGTGGTATGGCATGGCATGTATTTGGGAACAGGCAGCCTCAGGGTCAGGCATATTGCACTAGACTTCTTACCTGTTGCCTAGGAACCTTGACTGTCCCCAGCTGCTGAGGGGCATGTCCGCAAGATACGGGGTCTGGAGGTGGTGAGATTAGGAGCCGTGCTTGAATCGAATCACCAGACCCTATTGCTTCGGCAGTGCTCAACCTCCGACCGCTTGTCCGAGTTGCTCCTTCTACCAGATGCAAGTGGGCCAGGGACTCCAGGCCTCACAGGGCAAGAGAGGGACAACCACCAGCTGAGGAAAGAGCACTCAGCTCATCTGGGCTTAGCTGGATGGCTCCAAGCCATCTCTGGGGAAAGGTGGCACATGCCACAATCCCTGATCCCTCCCTGCACTTTGCCAGGTTTCCTTGCTGTATCAGAAGGTCCTCTCCCGCTTCCTTTCCAGCTTCCGCAAGCAGAATTCACTGCTTGATTAGAACAGGTCAAAAGTGAATCCATTCACAACATACAGAGTAAATCCAAGAGCTTTCCAAAAGCCAGCTGCTAGCAGCCCTGGGAAGGTTTATGGGATTACTGTGTGAAAATACACCTTTATAATAAGCTTTAGACATTAAAATTGAGTGTTACTACTGAGGTCACTGCTTTGTGACAAATGGCTGTACACAATATCCCAACTCTGCTGCCCTTGTTCTGCTGCATGTCAAATAAAATCATTTTTGCCGTAGCTGGAATCCTAATACCCGTTCACCCCACAGTGGACAGAGTACCATTTATGAATTCCAAATGTAGACACATCTGCTGGCATCACCTGAGGTTTTTGTTGATGAAAGTACAGGTTCCTGGACCTTTTCCTTTTTTAAAGGACAGAACAATTAACAATGTTCCAGTTGATTCTAAAATGAGGCTCAATCTCAGAAGCCTAAGTAAACCACTGACTGCTCTCGTTTGACTTTCAAATAGGAAGAGGGCACTGCACTCACCATCATAACTTCCAGGAGTGGCTTTTTCTTTTGGGAGACCAGGAAAAAAGTTCCATGCCAAGAACAGAACGCGTACTTTCTAACACCTTAAGTTCACAGCAGAGGTAGGAAAAAACCCCTAGCTGAACTTTTAAGAATTTGCCTTCTATTTGAGAGGGAAAAAAATGTTTTTATTCTTTCAAAAATGTATATACATTGTCATACAAAGATGCCAGGCTACAGCAGCTCTTGGCTAGCCTCAGGAGCCTTCCAGTGAGCCTTCTTTTATAATGGCCCGGGCAAGATTTCGCGCAAGAGCAAGTCTCAGCATTTCCAGCTTGGTGTTCTCTATGTCCTCCTAAAAAGCAAAGAAGGCCAGCATAAGGTATGGCAGGAAGTGTTCCTTCTTTAAAGTTCTGCAAGGTTCTACGTGACCCGGAGGCAGACCAAGGGCATTTAACCCTTAATAGCTTCTAGCAAGTGGTTTATCTGAGGGAACTGCATGCAAAGAACCTCTGCGACTGACCAACAGACAAGTAGAGACCAGAACACTAGGATCACCCCACTTTCTCCTAAAACAAGCTGGTGTGTCAATTACAGGTTAAGAGCTAAACCAAGAAGCACAAGTTTGTAAGGGGCCAGTGTTTCAGGAGGGAAGTAGGGGAGTCCAAGATAGAGGGAGCCTTTTCTTCTCGCCATTACAGAATCAACAACCCAAAAGCTAAAATGACCTGGAGTCGCTGAGCACCAGGCTCTCCCCGCACTGGCCTTCCTGAGGCCAAGTCCTCCAGACATCTCATCAGCTCATATGTTTGCTCTGTTGTAAAAATCACCTAAAAGAGAAAAAAGAAGCTGTTTTGCTTAGATGCTTCCCAACCAAGGCCTGCGCTGATCTGGGCATGTGCCCGGGTTCAGAGATTGCCTTCCGTGCATGCCCTTTGGAGGGGCAGGCTTCATATATGCAGCCCTGGAAGAACAGCACCCGTACTGTCACCCCCAGCCTTTCTCGTCAGGGCACTAGGCTGAGTATTGTTAGTAGACGGCTGCCTCATTTCAAATTAAGTAGCTTTTCTCGTTGTAGATAACTCTTATTTCCAGACAGGGCATTACGAGAGAATGCCCCACACACAGGGCTCTACTTGGGAGATGATGTGTGGATGTGCATCTGCAACAGCTACAGAATGAAGCATTCTGTCAAAGACTATAAAACACAAAATCACTGTGGATTAAAACTGTACCTGTTTCTGTTCCAAAAGGGGCAGGGCATCTGTTAGTAGTGTTACCCAGAAACATCGTGGAGCAATCTGAGAAGTCATCAATGACAGGAGAAGAGAAGCCGCATCAAAAAAGCGCTTCTCCCCATAAAATCGGTGGAACTCACGGTACTTTCCTATTGTGAAGAGAGAACACTAGGTCACCTCTCGCCCTAAACAAGCCAAGAGAAACCCCAGACCAGCCACGTGAAAGCAGAGAGATTCTTTCAGAACTGACTCCAAACGTCCTGGACCAATGAGAACAGGATTAAAAAAAAACAAAAACATGTTTTAGGTGCCTGGGTGGCTCAGTGGGTCAAATGTCCACCTCTTGATTTCAGCTCAGGTCATGACATCATAGTTTGTGAGTTCAAGCCCTAAGTCAGGCTCTGTGCTGGCTGTGTGGAGCTTGCTTGGGATTCTCTCTCCCTGTCTCTGCCCCTCCCCATTCACGTAGATTATAGAGAACGTTCTATAAGAGAGCTGAACAGATTCTTCAAAAATGTCACAGTGAAGAAACACCAAGAAAGGCAGGGGCACTAAAGAGACAGGACAACTGAATTTGTGAACGTGGAGTTGATAAAACACCTTGCTGGGACAGCAGATATAATCAGAATGTAGATTACAGATCTGAGAAGAGCCGTGCATTCTGGTAACTGGTTATATGAGAGGATGTTCTTGTTCTTAGAAAATACATGCTCAAGTATTTATGAGGAAAGGGAAACAAAGTCTCCAACTTACTTTCAGACTGTTCGCTAAAAACCTAATAAAATAAATGAGGCAAAATATAAATGGTGAATCTGGATAAAGTGTACATGGGAGTTCCTTACTCCTGCAACTACTTTTGCACCTTTCTCTTTAATTTTGAAATTACTGGGAAATGTTAACCAGAAAGTATGCTTTGCAGAGTCCGGCACACAGGGTTCTACGTGGTTTGGAGTTTGGGCTTAACAGGAAGGAAACACTGGAGAAGTCTAGATAGTACCTCCCATCTCCACCATGCCGAAGGTCCAGGGGACAGAGCCCAAAGACTCACCCAAGAATGTCAGTCGATCACTGAGCATCATGGCTGGCCCAAGGTTGTCAATGAGATCCAGATCGGAAAAGCAGCCTCGCTCACAGTAATCCCTGAGGAACCTGCAAGGCCAGGCCCAGAGGTCAGAGCGGCAGTCCCAGGCCCCACTTCCTCAACCTCCCAACTTCCCATACAGCTCCCAGAAAGCCAAAAGGGACTGACTGAACCCACCTGTCTGACACCAGCGTGGCAAAGGCTGCATCCTTGGCTCGGATGCTCCAAGACAGGGCAGAGCCCAGGCGATTGTTGCGGACAGCTTTCATGGCTAAGATCTTACAAATGCTGCGAACTTGGCAAGAAAAAAGAAAGAAGGTTAACTCTTCACCCTGCAAGTCACTCCATTCATAACCCTTGCTGGACAGAAACAGGCTTCCCGACTCCTCTGAGCTTTCTGCAGCCTGTCCACAGGCTCCAAATACAAGTTGGTCGGTAACACTGGGAACTTTGGGGTTTATAAATTGTCTCCTGGCTCTGATCACACTATGACCCACCCTGGCAGGACTGGCTTTGTGAGTGAGTTTGATTTCAGGGATGGCAAAAAGATTTTTATTGCTCTCCACAGGTCAGCTCCTCATTATCTGTCCAGGTGTCAAAAACCCTTTGGGTCTTGAATGCCATGTGCTTTCAGAGATGGTCATATGCAAGCAAATGCCTTGAAAAGAAAACTTGAGTTTTTGCACTCAACGGTGAGGGGAGGAGGAACAAATAACACTGCTTTCCTTTCTGTGCTCCTCCTGAGCTGACCCTGGTCCTACTTCTTCCCCACTGAGCAGCCTTAGCAACAGCAACCCACCTGGGAGAAGCTGACCCCAACCCTGAACTTAGAGTAGGCAGGAGACAGAAGTGGGTAAGAATCTTTTTGAAAGGTAATGTGCTCCATTGCTTTCTAAGTCTCGGTGGATCCCCAGCTCCTTGTCCTTCCTTCCTCAATAATTTTCCTGTTTTGGCTTATCTCTTGGCACGTGCTGCCCGGCCTCTCTCTAGTGTGGCTGGCACGGCATGAGCAGAAAGTATGCCGGGAAGAGGGCAGGCTCACCTTGCTCAGTCATCTGCCGCTGCTCACAAATCCGCAGCACCTTAAGGGCTTTCTGCTCAGTGCTCAAAGGGATCCGCTCAATGTGCAGCTCCAAGGAAACTCGGCCCAGCTCAGGGCAGTAGTCGAAGTAATCCACTCCCAACTGCCAGAGGCTGCAACAGTCCGAGGACAGACATGAGGGCCTGGAGAGCACAGGTGCTGCCCTGGAGCTCAAGGATTGGCACTGAGATGGCTCCTCCCGCACGCCCCGTAGACTTCAGGGAACCAGATGGGAAAGAACACCATCTTGCATGCTGAAAAGCACCGTTGGGGTCTTCCTACCTATGATGAGCAAACAGGCCGGAGGCATATTCCAGCAGGAGGAACTCTCTCATGTTGGATCCGAAGCTGGAATAAAATGTAACATGAGACCAAAACCCATGGCCTGCTCCATTCAGGGCCCTCCCATAGCCCAACCGTGCTTCCATACAGTGGACCCCCCCGCCCCCCGCCAAGTCCCAAGGGCTGGCCTGGCTGCCACATACTTACTAGAGGTTGTGTGACTGGAGGAGCTTGCAGTGATCCAGCAGGTCTGTCAGATGGGCCACAAACCACCAGTTGCTTAAGGCAATGCTGTGGGTTCAAACCCAAGGAGGGGAGTCGGGGTCAGAGAGTAGGATCCATATGAGCAGAGCATGACCAGGACCCCTCATGTTCTTTGAATAAAAGGATAGGTGGGACAGTGACAAGCTGAAATCCGTTTGGAAGAAATTTCTCTGTGTTGTGTGAGGACTGACAGTGCATACCCAGAAGGAAGGTCAACCCTCAAACTGGCAGCCAATAATCTGTATCTATGGAGAATGTCACAGTGAAAATAAAATTCAGGGATCCAATCAGATGCAGACAATGTGGATACAGAATAATGTGTAAGAACAAAAAGAAACATTTATAAAAACAGAACTGGTGGTTGCCAGTGGGGAGGAGGGTGGGAGGATGGGAGAACTAGGTGAAGAGGTACAAACTTCTAGTTAGAAAATAAGTCAGTCATGGGGATGAAAATTACATCACAGGGAACATAATAATCTTTGTGTGATGACATAGTAATTACGCTGCTGGTGGGGAGTATTTTGTAACGTACAGAATTGTTCAATGTTGTAAACCTGAAACTAACACATCAACTATACTTCAATTAAAAAAAAGATGGGATGGTTGTAGGTTAAGTGTCTGACTTTGGCTCAGGTTATGATCTCATGATTCGTGAGTTCAAGCCCCACACTAGGCTCTCACTGTCAGTGCAGAGCCCACTTCAGATTCTTTGTCCCCCTCTTTCCTGCTCCCCTGCTTACGTGCTCTCTCACTCTTGCTCACTCTCTCATAAATAAACTTAAAGATAAAAAAGAAAAGATCACAGCACCTGGGTGGCTCAGCTGGTTGAACGTCCAATTTTGGCTCAGGTCATGATCTCATGGTTCATGAGTTCAAGCCCCATGTCCAGCTTGCTACTGTCAGTGCAGAGCCCACTTCAGAGTCTCTGTCCTCTCTCTGCCCCTCCCCCACTCATGTTTTCTCAAAAATAAACACATACTGGGGCACCTGGGTGGCTCAGTCAGTTGAGCATCTGACTTCCGCTCAGGTCATAATCTCACAATTAGAGAGTTTGAGCCCTGCATCAGGCTCTGAGCTCTGTGGTGCCAGTGTGGAGCCTGATTGAGATTGTCTCTCTCCCCCCTTTCTCTGCCCCTCCCCCACTCGCATGAGCGCGCACGTGCTCTCAAAAAAAAAATTAAAAAAAAAAAAGACTAAAAGATTAGTGGTTTCTGATGCTTCAGGAAACATGGAATTCAGAGGAACATATTTTCATTTGGATTCACTGTTAATGTTTCTCATTGTATAGCTTTTGATTAGCGTACTTTATGAATACAACTGTAAACATAAGACAGTTTAAAAACCATCTTGTGTTCAGGTTTCTTTTAATACTTTGCATGAAGAAATTTTTGTTCAGTTACAAGATTTGTAATTTTATTGTATTTATAGTCTGACCAGGATGAAGGTTAAATCCTTCCCCAAACTATACTTCACCCCCCCACCCCCCCTCAAATCAAACTTTTAATCAAAGCCTAGAATCATCTAGGGCCCTTGTGAAAAATGAAGGTTTCTAAGGCCCTTTGAAGGTCTGATTAAGTTCCTTGGAAATCACTGTTTTACATCATCAATGCTTGTAAGCTCCCTAGCATCCTTTTGTACAGTGTACCAGAACACTTATCAGTGCGCCTCCATCATTTCAGGTTAGGTTATTCATTTGTTACTTGGCATAGGCCTTCTGTATTTGATGCCTATTTTTTAAATCTTGGGAAAAGGGAAAAGAAGCTTTAATGATTGCTTTCTGTAACAAAATCAAGCACAAATGAAAGGAGCAGACTATCAAGGCAGACACAGTCTCAGAGGTGTAATAATGCATTAAGGTAAAAAAGGCTGCTTTCGTGATATAAAAATAGGGATTGGCTTACACTGAATTATTGGACAAATGTTTAAAACTTCTGCCTCATTCTTAAGGATGTGGACATACTCACGAGACTCCATCTGTTCCAGGATTCCACCATTAGGGAATAAATATGCTTGTTGGCCTTCCTAACATTCATTTTGAAGATTAGCTATTTTCCAACTTTATTAATAGCTCTGTATTATTCATTCAAAAAACTATGTGTGCTGGGGTACCTGGCTGGCTGAGTCGGTAGAGCATGAGACTCTTGATTTCAGAGCCATGAGTTTGAGCCCCATGTTGGGTACAGAGATCATTTAAAAAATGATCTATGCTGGGGCATCTGGGTGGCTCAGTTGGTTCAGCAACCAACTTTGGCTCAGGTCATGTGCTCATGGTTTGTGCGCCCCATTTCAGACTCTCTGCTGTCAGGGCAAAGCCCGCTCTGTCCCCATCTCTTTCTGCCCCTCCCTCCGTCTCAAAAATAAACATTAAAAAAAAAAAATTATCTGTGCCAAATTTCAAAGATTTTCCTCTATTTCTATCATCCTCCAATACTAAGTTCTAAAAATTCATTACATGCTACACGAAGTCCTAACATGCTCAAGTTTTTAAAGAGTTCTCTCTTGGGGCACCTGAGTGGCTCAGTCAGTTGAGCACTGGACTTGATCCAAGTTTATGATCTCATGGTGCATGAGTTCAAAGCCCATGGGCTTTGATCTGGGATTCTCTCTCCCTCTCCCTCTGCCCCTCCCTGCCTCTCAAAACAAATAAACTAATAAGCAAACAAATAAACAAAAGAGTACTCTCCTGGGCCATGTTTTCCTTAGCTATGGCTTTACTAATTTTGTTATTCTGCTATGTTCCTTCCTGACCTTGTCCTTTCTAGACAAGAATTCCAATAAATCTGTTTATGGCAGCCCCCTAAACAAAACCCCAACTCATCAGATAATGTTGTTGCTATTAACTATTCTAACTTCGTCATACGTCCTTATGTATCAGTAATTCAACTGAACACTGTCATTGGGTTAACTAGACAGTGCTTTCGTGGAAAAGATACTACAAATGCAACTCGAGACCACCATTTCAGTCAGTCCTTACCTCTCTGTCCCTGTCACCTGGAAACTGGAAGTAATTTTATCTCTTGCCTACCTGGACTGTTTAAAGAAAAAAATGGGAAAATTGATATAAAATATCTTTAAAAAATTCTTTTCAGTAGTGCTCCATAAATACAAAAATCAGTAAATCCAAGCTTGAGGTTAACACATAAATAGTGCCCTACTAAACTGCTTAGAGACCACCATGGATGTGCTCTAGCAGCACTGCAAATTGGTTCAAATCCAGTCCTGCTAACTCAGTGACTGGCCAGTTATTTAACTTCAGCTTCTTTGCCAAAGTGGAGGAATTATGATGGTCAGTACAGCTCTCTGAGACTCTGAAGCTATCTTTAGAGACGGAAGTTCTAAAAAATTCAAGGGTAACAGATGAAATCAGAAGTGGCCAGTCTTAAGGAAGAATATTAAATAAGGTGAGCAAACGTTAACCCAGAAGATCTAAAAACAAGTTGCCTCCCCTACTCACAACTACAGGCACAGTCCACCCTCCTACAGTAAGGACCATAGAGAACATTAATGACGAGGGACTAGTTCTTTGAACAGAGGGCTGGAGGAGGAGGGAGAACCCGCCACAGGAAGACAAGAGAAAGGAACAGCCCTGAAATAGAGGCAACAGTCAGTGTAAAGGCTCTGGAGCAGGACGTCAGTCTCGTTCCTACTTCAGACTGAAGCCCGTGTGACTCAAACTTCAAGTCAGGCAAAGGCCAGCTCACTTAGTGCCTCGTGATGGGAAGCCACTGGGACAGAAAGCAGGAAAAAATGGTTCAACACTGAAAACAAGTAGCAAATCAAAACTACAATGAGATATCACCTCACCCCTGTCAGAATGGCTAAAACCAACAACACAGGAAACAACAGGTGTTGGCAAGGATGCCCAGAAAAGGGAACCCTCACGCATTGTTGGTGGGGAGGCAAACTGGTACAGCTACTCTGGAAAGCAGTACGGAGGTTCCTCGAAAAGTTAAAAATAGAGGGGATGTTTGGCCACCTCAGTCAGTAGGCATGCAACTCTTGATCTAGGGGTCATAAGTTCAAGCCCCACATTAGGTGTAGAGCTTAGTTTAAAAAAAAAAAAAGTTAAAGATAGAACCACCTTGGGTCACTAGATCTCTTTTGATTTCCACTCAGGTCACGATGCCAGGGTCATGGGCTCCATGGGGCATTAGGCTCCATGCTCAGCATGGAAGTTGCTTGGGATTCTTGGGTTTCGCTCCCTTTGCCCCTCCCCACCTCACTCACAGGTGTGTGTGTGCTTTCTCAAAAATAAATACATGAATAAATAATAAATATAGAACTATCCTATTATCCAGCAATTGTACTTCTAAGTATTAACCCAAGAGATACAAAAATACTAATTCAAGAGGATACATGCACCCCTATGTTTATTGTAGCACTATCTACAATAGCCTAATTATGGCAACAGCCCAAGAGTCCGTGGACTTATGAATGGATAAAGAAGCTATGGTAGGGACACCTGGGTGGCTTGGTCTTTTTGGTGTCCGACTTCAGCTCAGGTCACAATCTCACAGTTCATGAGTTTGAGCCCCACTTCAGGGGTGGAGCCTGTTTGAATTCTCTTTCCCTCTCTCTCCCTCTCTTGAAATAAATAAAACTTTTTAAAGAAATGCTTCCTGGGGCACCTGGGTGGCTCAGTCAGTTAAGTGTCCAACTCTTGATTTTGGCTCAGGTCATGATCTTGCAGTTTGTGAGTTCTAGCCCCACATCGGGCTCCATACTGACAGTGCAGAGCCTGCTTGGAATTCTTTCTCTCTTTCCCTCTCCCTCTGCCCTTCCCACTCTCTTAAAAAACAAAAACTAGGGGCGCCTGGGTGGCGCAGTCGGTTAAGCGTCCGACTTCAGCCAGGTCACGATCTCGCGGTCCATGAGTTCGAGCCCCGCGTCGGGCTCTGGGCTGATGGCTCAGAGCCTGGAGCCTGTTTCCGATTCTGTGTCTCCTCTCTCTGTCCCTGCCCTGCTCATGCTCTGTCTCTCTCTGTCCCAAAAATAAATAAAAACGTTGAAAAAAAAAATTAAAAAACAAAAACTAAAAAGCCTGGCTGGCTCAGTCAGCAAAGCATGGGACTCTTGATCTCAGGGTTGTGAGTTTGACACTCACCTTGGGTGTAGAGGTTACTTTAAAAAATCTTAAAGGGGCTCCTGGGTGGCTCAATCGGTTAAGCGTCCAAATTGATTTCGGCTCAGGTCATGATCTCATGGTTCATGAGTTCAAGCCCTGCACTGGGCTCTGCACTGAACATGTGGAGCCTGCTTCGGATTCTCTCTCTCCCTTTCTCCCTCTCTGCCCTTCCCCCATGCTCTCTCTCAAAATGAATAAACTTAAGAAAAATAAATGTTTAAAATAAAATAAAATCTTAAAATGAGCAAAGAGGGAATAAAAAAGAGAGAGAAAAGAGGCAATCCAAGAAAGAGACTCTTAACTCTAGAGAACAAACTGATAGTTACCAGAGGGGAAGGAGGTGGAGAGATGGGTTAAATAGGTGATGGGGATTAAGGAGTGCACTTGTGATGGGCGCCGGGTGTTGTATGGAAGTGATGAATCACCATACTGTTCACCTGAAACTAGTACTATACTGTGTGTTAACTAATGGGAATTTAAATAAAAACTTAAAGACTGAAAAGAGTACTCGAACGGTTGTGTCCAAATGGACAATGTAGAGATGGGGACAGTGGTGAAGCCCTTCAACCTGCAATAGTTCAGGCTGTTGATAATGGTGGTGGCAGCTGAGGAGGGAACGAGAAGTAAGCAGTTGTGAGATAATTTTGAAGTTAATAGAACTTCTTGATGGCTTCATTAGTGCTTAAGAGCTCAGCAAACTGTATGGGCTTTAGCAAGTGGCTTTGGGGCCAAACAGCCACAGGGCACTTGTTAGCTGGCAGTGTGACTTTACCAGGGCTCACTTCCCTCATATGTGAGATAGGCTTGAAAAAAACAGCACTTTTGGGGCGCCTGGGTGGCTCACTCGGTTGAGCGTCCGACTTCTGCTCAGGTCGTGATCTCACGGTCTGTGAGTTCGAGCCCCGCGTTGGGCTCTGTGCTGACGGCTCAGAGCCTGGAGCCTGCTTCAGATTCTGTGTCTCCCTCTCTCTGTCCCTGCCCTGCTCATGCTCTGTCTCTCTCAAAAATGAATAAACGTTAAAAAAAAATAATAAAGAAGAAAAGAAAAAAACAGCACTTTTTATCTCAGGGCACCTGGATGGCTGTCAGTTAAGTGTCCAACTTCTGATTTTGGCTTGGGTCATGATCATGAGATCGATGCCCCACGTGGGGCTCTGTGCTGTGGCGCAGAGAGAGGAGAGACAGAATTCCAAGCAGGCTCCGCACTGCCAGCACAGAGCCCATTGGAGGGCTCCAACTCACAAATCATGAGACCATGACCTGAACTAAAATCCAGAGTCAGACGCTTAACCGACTGAGCCACCCAGGCACCCCAAAATAAGTAAATAAACTTAAAAAAAAAAAAAGGCACCCATCTCAAAGGTCTGTTCCAAGATAAATTGAAATAATCCATTAAAAGTTAGTCTAGTAAATCTTAACTATTATCACCATTACTGTAATTACTAACCATTTTAGTAATTTTGTTAAGTTACCAGCTGCCAGCCTTGCTGTCCTCCACACTCTTCAGATTGTTCTTTCTCAAATACAAATTTCACAGCACTATCCTGCTAAAATCCTCAGTGGCTCCCCATTTGGATACAATCAAAACTACTGTGTACAGTGTATCTGGTCCTTGATAACCTGACTCCTTTCTGACCTCTGTCATTTCAACCCCTCACTTAGTGTTTTGGTCCTAAGAGATGTTTACAGTTCCTTCAGCAGGTAACAGGCCTTCTTTCTTTCCTGTCTTTCCCTATGTTTTTGTTTCTGCCCAAAATGATGTTTTTGGCTGAACTTTTCAGGACTCCACTTTGAGAAGCTTTTCCTCACCTTACAATCTGATATAGAGTCCTCTCTTAAGGGGTTCCACAACATCTGGCCTAGATAATACATTCAGGAATACAAGAAAAACTGCTATAATCGCAAAGCTTGGCACAGTGTGGGGCATAAAGGATGGGTGAAGGGAGATGGTACCTCGGCCCTCCTGAACAGCTGCTGTTGCCCAGACTGATGTGACAGTTAGTGAGACAGCCAGTGAGGTGGCTGAAGAGCCACAGCATGCCCTAGTCTGGCAGCCCTCAAGCATCTCCCAAAGGGATACAGCAGCCTCCAAGGCCACAGGGCAGCGACCACTGAAGGCAGGGTGCTAATGACACTGTTCGAGTGACCAAGACAGGATGGAGTGTTGAACAAGGCCGCCACACCCTCCCTGCAAAGCCAGACAAGTCTCAACTTGTGAAGATTTTGGAGCTTCACACACAAACGATGGAGAATTCCCAAGGCAACCTCTATACAAACCAAGCAAACAGCCTCATTGTTCAAAAATGTTTGAGGAAGACTCAACAGCTCTGGAGTGGCCTCTGCTAGAAAAGAGAAAATTGTGGAGCTGGGAAGACCAGCCATGGCGAAGGCCCTACCCAGAGCAAACAAGTGTAACTCTCCACGGGACTGTTTGCCCTGCACTGGGCCACTGTTGCCCCCTCACCCCAACTCCTATATCTTGTTTTGGCACCTCTGCAGCAACCACTACCTAACTGAGCTCTGGCGGCTGTGGACCTTCTTCTGTAAATGGTGTGTGAGGGTCTGCACACCGCCACAATCTGCAGCCAAAGTTATGGGCCGGGACAAAGTTCTAGCAAGAAGATTCTAGATTGGGTAAACATTAAACTGGACCTCTTCTTAATTTTTGAAGGAAGACCTGTTTCCTTCTAGTTCAATATTGTGACAGGACTTTAAGGGCACCAGAAAGCTGCCATCCTGCCTAGCTCCCAGTGAAGTACATGCCAGCTCCCTGTTTCCTTTTG
Organism: Felis catus; assembly: GCF_018350175.1. Classification (NCBI taxonomy): domain Eukaryota; kingdom Metazoa; phylum Chordata; class Mammalia; order Carnivora; family Felidae; genus Felis; species Felis catus. Next base: position 55,677,424 of record NC_058381.1, on the reverse strand, counting down.
CCAGGTAGCAAGGAACTGGCTTTTAGAGGAAGCTGTAAGCCAGAGAGGAGGAAATGAGCACTTGGAGGATTCCCAACTTCTCCTTTCGGCTGTGGGGATAATAGGCAAACATGCAGCTCTCCAGCAAGGGCTGATGAACTATGGCCTCTGAGGGCCTTTATGCTCCACTTCAGCACCCTTCACTGCCCTTTGTGCCTCTCAGGGTCTGGCTAACATGGGGATCATCGAATACTCATTTAGAAATCTCCTTTTTAGCACCTTTAGAAAGGATTCCCTTCATTCCCCTTTACAGGGTAGTCATGAACCCAGTTGACGTCATACCCAAAGAAAGCTGCGAGACTTGCCTACATCACCAGCCCACTGGCCCAACACCAGACGTTCCCCACTTTCCCAGGAACTAAGCTTGGGTCTGACTGGTACAAACCAAGAGAAACCAAGTATTCGTAAAATGCCAAATCCAATCCTTCCCCATCCAGGAGGGCACATTCCTAAAGCTCTACTACTCTCTCTAAAGGTACTTCAGCCTTTCCTCCAGTTTCTGGGATGAGGTTTCAAGACTTGCATTATGGTGCCTCTTTCAGAACAGAGTAGGAAGTAGCTCCCGGATCAGAAAAACCCAAGCTCCAGGGGTGCCTGGGTGGTTCAGTTGGTTGAGTGTCCGACTTTGGCTCAGGTCTTGATCTCGCAGTTTGTGGGTTCAAGCCCCAAAGTCAGGCTCTCTGATGACAGCTCAGAACCTGAAGCCTGCTTCGGATTCTGTATCTCACTCTCTCTGCCCCTCCCCGACTCACACTCAGTCTCAAGAAGAAAAAAAAAAAATGTTAAAAAAATGTTTTAGAAAAACCCACACTCCAAAGTTTATAGCAAACAGAAATACTTTAGACTCTTTCCTGCTTGCCAGGAGACAGAGGTGCTCAGACTGAGGGGCTGAGAGCCTGATCCCTATGTGTGAGTAGGAGGAGGGTGATGCCATTTTCTGGGGCACTCATGAAAGCCACTCCTCTTCTCTGGCATTCCCTTTTCTTCTACTGTCACTGCAAAGAACAGGGTGTTTTCCCTTTTCATTATCCTTCCTCCTGGTTCTGTTCAAATCTGATTTGTTCCTAAAAATTCAGATGTGGCTTCTGAAGGAAGCCTTAATGGAAATAACCCAGTACTATAACAGACAGTATATTTGGGAATGCCTATTACTCCAAATTATAGGCTGAGGCAATGACAAAGCCAAATGACACGTGTGTGCCTTTGTAAGTGATTCTCACTAACGGTTCCGTGCAGATGCCCCTCATCAGCTGGATTCTGAGTCACCTTCCAGCTCCAACTACAGGTCTGTGAAAAGGATATATAGACATAAAACTCGGTTTTCTTTCTCCAAATCTAGCACCATTTTCTTCAAGCCCTGGTTCTCTTTTCGCTCCAACAGGAGCATAGCAGGAAAGGATCCCTTCCCACTGTCCAAATCTATTAAAAATTATCCAGTCGATGGGGCGCCTGGGTGGCGCAGTCGGTTAAGCGTCCGACTTCAGCCAGGTCACGATCTCGCGGTCCGTGAGTTCGAGCCCCGCGTCGGGCTCTGGGCTGATGGCTCAGAGCCTGGAGCCTGTTTCCGATTCTGTGTCTCCCTCTCTCTCTGCCCCTCCCCCGTTCATGCTCTGTCTCTCTCTGTCCCATAAATAAATAAATACATACATACATACATACATACATACATACATACATAAATAAAAATTATCCAGTCGAGATCAGTGAATTTGATAGTTGAGCATGGTCATCTGCTATAGTTCCCAACTCTCTCCCTTCCGGGAGTCTTCAATTCAATACCCACTTGTCCAGGATGCACAAGAAGGGAAGATAAATTGTGTCTGACTTCCTATGTATGGAAACTCCTAGTAAGCTTTACCTGTGATTCATTATGTCTGATACTCCTTTTCCAGCCTTGCTGAAGGTTCAATGCGATGACAAGATACCCTTTTGAGGAGAGGGGTGGTGTAGAATCCCTGCTCTAAACAGACTCAACCAGCAGTTTGCTGGTGTGGTAGCCCTTGGCTCACTAGAGAGGGAAACTAATGAGAAGTACTGTCCCTTAAGGTGGTATGCATATCCATCAGGTTCCAAGAAATAGGTCTGCTGGCTTTTTACGGATTTTAAATACCAAAGTAATTTACTGCAATGTTGTTCAAGTAAACATCCCTGAAATGAAAACTGCTGTAAATACAGTAGCCCCCAAGCCTTAGGAAGGTCCCCAAGCTTGTCCAGAGAGAAGCCAGGATCTACCTACATGTGGCCTAGGAGAAGAGCATGTCTGTGGGAAGAAAGTTAAGACACCAGTGAGAAGGAACAAGACATTCTAAAAAAGGATGGTGGAGGGGCGCCTGGGTGGCTCATCGGTTAAGTGTCTGATTCACAGTTCTTGAGTTCCAGCCCTGCATCGGGATCTGCACTGATAGTGTGGAGCCTCTTAGGATTCTCTCTCCCTCCCTCTCCCCTGCTTTCCTGTGCACATGTGCACTTGCGCATGGTCTGTCAAAGTAAAACGAAACTTAAAAAAAGAATGGTAGTGATGGTTGCACAACACTGGGAATACACTTAATGCCGCTGAACTGCACACCTCAAGACAGAATGGTGGGGGTGTAGCAGGTCCTACCTGCACTCCTTGATCACTTGGTGGATGTCAAATTCAAAGGCCGCCATCAAGATGTTGTCCAGGGGTTCTGGGCTGCTCTCTCCTCCCAGAAACAGGTCAAGGCTGGACTGTGGAAAGGTGGTGACCAACTCAATTCCCAGATGTAAGCAGAGACTCAAGGGGGCAGGTAGGGCTTCTGTGTAGGGAACCCTGGAGAAGGATGATGGGTCCCTCAACAAGGGCCAAAGTAGGGGATGCTGAGTTAGCTCAGTTGGAAGAGCATGCAACTCTTCACCTCTGGGGTCATGCTTTGAGCCCCATGTTGGGGACAGAGGACTTAAAAAATAAAGAGGGGCACCCGGATGGCTCAGTTGGTTGAACATTCAACTCTTGATTTTGGTTCAGGTCACGATGTCAGGGTCTTGGAATTGAGCCCTGCATTGGCCCCTGCACTGAGCGTGGAGCCTGCTTAAGATTCTCTCTCTCCCTCTGCCCCTACCCTGCTCACGAATACATGCTGTCTCTTGTTCAATTAATTGATTGAGCCTGGCTGGCTCAGTCAGAAGAGCACGCAACTCTTGATCTCTGAGGTCATGAGTCTGAGCCCCAAGTTGGAGGTAGAGATTACTAAAAAAAGATAAACTTAAAAAAAAGGGGGTGCAAAAGGAAAGACCTTTCCTGTTCTCCAGGGAGGTTCGACTCAAAGAGGCCACACACTGAAAATGACCTACCCCCATGATTCCTACTCCCTCCTCCCACTCCTTAAAGCTCAGGCTCACCTGGGCATAGAAGTGCAGGTCAATGGGTTTTACTGTGGGATGAGAGTACAGGAGCCGGGTCACTAGGAAATGATACCAGTTATTCAGAAGTTCCTTTTGCTCCAACAAGGCAGCTTCATCTCCCAGCATGATCTAAGGAGAGAGACATTTTCCTTTAGTTCCAGGGGCAACTTCTCTATTAACTCTCCTAATCTCAAGTAGAGCATTTGGTCTGAAAGCTCTCTCCTTCATGACAGAGATGATGGACAGCCCTGTCCATCATGTTCCTGCTATTGCTGCACTGGAACCACAGCTCCAACTTGGACCCCAACCTGAACTTCCTTCCCACAGACCTTGCAGAGAGACTCCAGGTGAGGACTGGAGGCGAACGTGCCATCCTGGAGATGACGCTCACATTCCTCATGCCAGTGCTGCCACTTCAGCTCCAGCTCTGTCAGCGTCTGGGTGTTTCCAGGCTAAGGGGAAAGACACAGTGAGATGCCATTGCCACTCACAGTGAGTGACCCCTTGTGCTTAGTGAACAAACCCATATCTCATGGCCCAACAGAGCAGGTCTGCTCCCACATACACTGAGAACGGGCATTGTCCTCATCAGGTCCCCCAGAATTCGGCACATGCCCGCAGAGGTGGGGCTGACGTCGGCTTCTTTGGAGAGCATCTGCCGGGCCTCATCCAGCCGGCCCTGTAGCACCAAGATGGTCACCTGGGAGGACACCAAGAACATAAGCATTCAAGTAAGGCCTGGAAGTCAGTCTCCTCGATCCACATTTTAACTTCCTACGTTGGGGAAGTATGATAGTTCCTTTCCTCCAGAGGTAATCTAGCTCATCTAGTCTCATGGTTTTAACCTAAACCATACTTTTCAAACTGCATGTTGTAACCCATCACAGATTGCAACCAACATACTTTTTATATATTATATATTTTATTGTTTATTTTATATCTTAAAAAAATTTTTTTTAATCTTTATTCATTTTTGAGAGAGAGAGACAGAAAGACAGAGCATGAGCAGGGGAGGAACAGATAGAGAGGGAGACACAGAATCTGAAGCAGGCTCCAGGCTCCGAGCTGTCAGCACAGAGCCCAACGCGGGGCTCAAACCCATGAACCGTGAGAACATGACCTGAGCCGAAGTCAGATGCTCAACCAACTGAGCCACCCAGGCGCCCCCTTTTTTAAATTTTTAAACAGTATTTATTTTATATCTTATATTTATTTAATTTTTATTTTTCAAGAGGGCACAAGTGAGCAAGGGACAGAAATAGAGAGCGAGAAGCGGGGATCGAACTCACGAAATGTGAGATCATGACCAGAACCAAAGTCAGAGGCTTAATTGAGCCATCCAGGCACCACTGCAACCAACATTTTAAAAATAAATGATGGGGGGGGGGGCACCTGGGTGGCTCAGTAGGTTAAGCATCCAACTCTTGATTTTGGCTCAGGTTATGATCTCGTGGTTCATGGGAATCAAGCTCCGTGACAGGATCCGCTCTGACAGCGCAGAGCCTGCTTGGGATTCTCTTTCTTTCCCTCTCTCTCTGCCCCCTCCCCTGTCCCTGCTATCTCTCAAAATAAATCAACTTTGAAGAAAAAAAAAAATGAAAAAATGAAATAAGGGTGCCTAGCTGGCTCAGTCAGTAGAGCATGTGATTCTTGATCTTGGAGTCACGAGTTCAAGACCCACGTTAGACGTAGAATTTACTTAATGAATAAAACAGAAAATGGCACAGTATAAATAAGATTGATTTATAAGTTTCAGTTCAATCTTTCAAATACAAATTGATTCATAAGTTTCAGTTCAAATAAACAGATGCACAGATGCATACACTCAATATAGTCAATCCTGTTTATTCATAGATTTCATGTTTCTGAATTTGCCTACTTGTAACCCCCAAATCATTATATGATGTACTTTCACCATTACTTGTGGACATGTGTAGAATGGCAAAAAATTTGAGTCACTTGATATGCACATTTGCAGCTGAGGTTAAATAGGTGGTGCTCTACCTTCTTGTATCAACTCACACTAAACAAGTATCTTTTCCAGGATCTATTTAGTACCACTTTTTTTGTATATTTTTTTCAGTCTTTTTTTGTATATTTTTTTCAGTCTTTTTTTTTTAAGTTTATTTATTTTGAAAGAGAGAGAGTCTGAGTGCGGGGGGGGGGGGGGGGGAGAGAGAGAGAGAGAGAGAGAGAGAGAGAGAGAGAGAGAGAGAGAGAATGAGAATATCCTAAGCAGGCTCTGTGCTGGGAGTGCAGAGCCCAATGTGGGGCTCAAACTCATGAACCATAGTAAGATCATGACCTGAGCAGAAACCAAGAGTCAGATGCTTAACGACTGAGCCACCCAAGCTCCCCTGTATGTCTGTGCTTTTTCCTGAGCCTCTGAGCATAGTGAAGTGCTATACAGTGTTTTAACTTTTTTTATTTTTATTTTTTAATTTTTTTTAACGTTTATTTATTTTTGAGACAGAGAGAGACAGAGCATGAACGGGGGAGGGGCAGAGAGAGGGAGACACAGAATCGGAAGCAGGTTCCAGGCTCCGAGCTGTCAGCACAGAGCCCGATGCGGGGCTCAAACTCACGGACTGCGAGATCGTGACCTGAGTTGAAGTCCGACGCTCAACCAACTGAGCCACCCAGGCACCCCTATACAGTGTTTTTAAGTGTTAATGAAGGCCGATAGGGAGAAAATACATGTCAGATAAGCTTCATTCAGGCATGCATTACAAGGCTTTTAGCCATAAGTTCAATGTTAAGGAGTCAGTGATATATATTAAAAATTTCTTTTAATATCCACTTATTTTTGAGAGACAGAGTGCAAGCGGGTGAGGGTCAGAGAGAGAGAGGGAGACACAGCAGGCTCCAGGCTCTGAGCTGTCAGCACAGAGCCTCACGCAGGGCTCGAACCCACAAACTGTGAGATAGTGACCTGAGCCGAAGTTGAACGCTAAACCGACTGAGCCACCTAGGCACCCCAGGAATCAATAATATATATTTAATAAGGTATCTTTTTAAACAAAAACATATATAACACAAGGTTACATACTGATCAGCTGACAAAACATGATCAGAGGCCAGAAGAACCCTGTATTACAGTAATCAGTAATACAATGTTCCAGGCAACTTTACAGACCCTAACCGTTATGAATAATGACAATCAACAGTAATATACACACAAGTATATATGTAAAACATACATAGTAACATTCTCCCTTACTAAGTCATGCTGAAAAAAGCCAAGGATATATATGCTGACAAATCCCCAATTTCTCTAATCTGGACTTCCTTCTCTGGATTCCAGACTTGTATATCTTACAGCCTTAGTCAGTGTCTCCACTTGGATTTTATAGGCATCTTAAACATAGCATGTCTAAAAGTAAACACCCAGATGCCTCCAACTCACCAACCTGATCATCCTACCTTCTCTTCTTACACACACACACACACACACACACACACACACACACACGCACATCCAACGCATGCACATCCAATCTATTAGCAAATCTCACCAACTGTATCTGTAAGCTGCACCAGAATCTAATCAATTCTCACGACCTCCTCTGCTCAGCTCCTACACTTGTCCAAGTCCCCAACATCTTTGCCTGGTTTAGTACCATAGCCTCTAGACTGGTCTCTGCTTCTGCCCTTGCTCCGTCCTCAGTAGGGCAGCCAAAGAGCCTTGAAAACCTACATCAGATCATGGTGTACCTTTGCTCAGCTCTCCAAAGCCCCCCTCACCCCATCTGACTCCAAGGTAAAACAGGAGCTCTGTGTCTATCAACCAGCTTACACACATTTATGTGCTTTAATTTCATCATTACATGATCTTAAACATGATCTGATCACTATCCCTGTTGCACAGAAGAAACTAACGGCAGTTAAATAACTCATTCAAGACCCCACAGCTAGTCAGAGGCAGAGCTGGGACGCTAACCCAGGCAGTTTGGCACCACAGACCATGTTCCTACCACTCTGCTCTACAGCCTCTCTCAAAGCTAAAGTCCTAGGACAGTCCAGGGGGCCCTATGATCTGGCCCTTTGGCTCTCTGCCCTTACCTCCCCAACTCCAGCCCTTGCTCCCTCTGCTCCTCGTCCCTCTGTGCCTCCAGGTCAGAGCGCTTGCAGGTCTCACTGCCTGCAATGCTCTTTCCCCTCCTTTGGCCCAGCGCCCCTCCTCCCATATCACCTCATGAGGGTGGCCTTCCCGGACTCCCCTGCTCTCCATACCACTGGGCTTCACTGTGAGGCATGCTACATATTTTACTTGTTTCTGTATTTATTTTCTGTCTCCCCACCCAAGATGTAAGACTCAGAAGAGCAGGAATCCTTGCCCACTTTGGTCATAGTTGTTTTCCCCAGTGCCTTGCAAACAGGAATGCTTGATAAATATTCAGTGAATGAATCAGAGACTCAAAATCTGGGCCCAAGATTTCCTGTCTCAAAGGCAACAATTCTTTACCTGAATTCCATATTTTATAAGTTTAATCAACCTTCCATTATTCAGGTCAACTGCAATCTTCTCCCCAGGCCCTCCCAAATGGGTCACAAGTCAGGAAAGGTAAATGGAAAAAAACATTGCTTTCATAGGCACAGAATACGTACATACATACATACATACGTACACACACACACACAACACCAAGAGACATGCTGACCTTCTTCACGGTTGTTGTTTTTTTTTAAGTTTTTATTTATCTTGAGAGAGAGAGAGAAAGTGCGAGTGGGTGAGAGGCAGAGAGAGAGAAGAGAGAGAATTCCAAGCAGGCTCTGTACTGTCAGTGCAGAGCCCAATATGGAGCTCGAACTCACGAACTACGAGATCATGACCTGAGCCAAAGTTGGACACTTAACCAACTGAGCCACCCAGGCGCCCCTGAGACCTGTTGACTCCCAAACTGATAATCCAAAATGACTTCAGGATCATCAATCTTTAATAGCTGTATGGACCTATAATTTACACACCACCAACATTCACCTATTTAAGTAGTAAGTTTACAGAGTTGTGCACCATCATTACAATCCAGTTTTATAACATTTCTATCACCTCAAAACCCCTCATGCTTATTTACATTAAGCTCCCACCCCCAGCCCCTATCAATCAGGTTTGTATTACCCCATCTTCTCTTCTCTTCCTTGGATTCACAAAGAAACTAAATTTCCCTGCTCACCAGAAAGCCTACAAAGCATTACTTTTTTTTACACGACAACTTAGTTCTAAACTCTTCTGTGGATCAGGGAAGCAAAGATCTAAGAGCATCTCCATAATCACAGACCCAAAAGCCAGTCTGAGTGTGAGCAGGCTCAGCAGGCAACCCTCAGGCCTGCCTATGAATACTGGGAAAACACTGTGAGGTGAAAGTCAGGAAGGCCCAACCTGCATGAGGTCCTTACCAAGTTCCAGAAGCTCTCATGCTTGCTTGGATTCTCACTGCCCAGGACATCTGCCAACAAACTGTCCACCTCACATACATGCAGTCGGACCCAGTCAAGGAGGTGGAGGAGGAGAGGGCCGGCTAGGAGGAAAGACTCTTGTCACACACAAACCTCAGCTTCATCTGTAGCAAATTCCACTTTCCCACAGTACGGACAGAAAGTACAGGGCAGAGAAGAGAACTATGGAGAAGCGGTTTATCCCTCGTAGGTGGGCACACATATGGTCCTGAATAAAGGACTGGGCTGACAAATGGACCTTTAGGAATACTTCCTCTGAGCCAGGCAGCTCCACCTTTCACTGAATCTTTGATAGGGCTGAATCTCACCACTTTCACCACCCCCAATTCTTCACAACGATGCAGTGTGCAATGGCCAGGTAAGGAACAGCCACTTAGGGACTGGTACTGATTAGGTGCTAGGTAAGCAACAATGACAGAAACACAGCAACAGCCCTCAAGATATACTGGAGGCAGTAAACATAGAAACAACTAATTTTCATTTCAAGTTGCTCAGGACTTTAGCAGGAATGGGAGTAAAAAGCTATGACTACAGAGATTACTAACACTCATTTATGGGTAACAGCAAACATAAACTATCAAGAGATACAAAAAAAAAAAAAAAAAGCCTGCAGCACCTCCACAGAGAGCAAGGATACCGTACCGCCCACAATTTGGTTCAAGAACATGCAATAATTCAGAATGGACAGTTCACGTGTAGGGCTGCCCCTGCCCCAATCACTGGTGACAGAATTCTCCAAGTGACTTTGCCTCCCACCATATAATCCCTCACATCCTTAAAAGTTTCTCTTTCTTTTAAATTTTTCAACAGACCTTTATTTAATTTCACACTTCTGGAGGCCAGAAGTCTGAGATCAAGCAGTAAGCAGAGTTGGCTCCTTCTGAGGCTAGGAGGGAGAACCCATTCCATGCCCCTCCCCTGACTTCTCCTAAAACTTTCATAAGCTTGACCAGTCCACAACATAAATACTGACCACCCCTGTCATACAGCAGTTTAACATGTTTTACTGGTGTTTTTCGGGGGCCACCAGCCTAACATTTTAGGTTTTCAGGAGGCATTTTCTAAGAGGTGACAAAATGGCAGGCTTCTTTGGGTGTTACGTACAACTTTCTGATGGTTACGTTGATGTAGAGTGATGAAAAGAGCATTCTGGGCAATTAAACTCTCATCATGACATGCAGGAAAGGTAGACACCTTTGATGTTGGGAAGGGATGATTCCATGCTCACCTGGGGCTACTTCAATAAAAAGAATCTCACAAAGATTCCAAATAAGCTCCATTGCTGACAAAATGGAGACCTAAGGAAGAAATGGAGACAAGACTGTAACTGAAAACATTCCTGATATTTGCTCTCAGAGCAAAGGAATGAAGCACATGATGGTCATTCATTATTAACCCAACATTTACTGAATATTCCTATGGAAATCCCACAGGATTTCCCACAGGGAATTCAGTGAGAGAATTTTAGGGGATGGTACGCAGACTAACATTGTTTTTTTTTTAATAGTTCTCATTTTAGTTTAATGTGCGTTATAGAAAAATATAATTAGCCCATCACGCCCATGGTCTTGAATATTAGGATTTAGAAAGAGGCTCTGAGTAAAATGGAAGATGATTTTTAGAAAAATTTATTCAGTAAATAATATTAAGAATTCTACAGATAAACCAAAAATAATGAAGGTGGTATCAAGGGACTAAAGTTTAAGAAAGTCTACTAAAAAGCAAACCTAATATAAGACCCAAAAATAAGTCAGGTATGGACCCTGCCCTAGGAAATATTCAGTTCCCTTCCCCACCATCCTTTCATACAAAAACACAGACGACCTTATTCAGAGAAAATAAATGCTTTGCTGCACCAATCCCTACTCACTACTGAGCTTGAACACTATCAAGATTCTACCAAAGAAAGAGAATTCTTTCAGCCATCTTCCAGCTCCAACAAAATAAACAACTCAGTAAAAATGCTGGGTCACGAGCAGAGTCCAGCTTATAAAAATAAGCAGTGGTTCCAAAAGCTCAGTTCACTACCTCAGGTGACACAATGTGGTTAGGACTGATATTTCCCCATAAGAATTGTAAATTCATACAAGTACTTATCAGGCACACCCTTGTGTTCCAATGCATTATGCCTTGAAGGGGGCACCAAGAAGTTCAAGATGATCCTTACCGCCCCCGAGGAGTTGCCTGTCTACCTGGTAAGAAGAAGGACTTGTACATAACAATGACTGCAAAGCCACCCCAGGTGGGTGCTGAGGATGCAGAAGGACAGAACGGTGCCAGCACAACAAAGGCAGGCGGCGCCCCTACCTGGCTGCTGAACTGGCGACCACTGGCTGGATCTTTAGCAGCAACTAACAAAACACAAAACATTTTGAAGTAAGCAATGAAACTTTTAGTCTCATAGTTATAGCTTCATATACAAGGTTCTTTGCTTGTGCCTATTTCCTCTAATGACTACCAATTTTCACTGTAAGTTTTAAAAAGTGCTTCATATCTCTTCGTTGCAGATCAATGATTTGCAAACCCAATGCCCTTAAGTTACAAGCAACACTTTCAACTGCAACAGAACAGAGACCATCATGTTATAAAAGACTTTACTCAGCACCCAGAAATCACATGGCTCTCAAGGTTATGGTGACTTTAAATTGTGAAAGTAAAAGAACTGGGAATATGATTTCAAAGATCTTTAATTTGGCCGTTAGTCTCACACCTGTCAACTCAGTATGTTCTAACTTGAAAAACGTACTCAAGACCATTGCCAAAATATTAGGTTACGTAAGATGGGAAAGTAAGATTTTTGAACTGTAAAGTCAAATAGACTTTACCTTGCAGTATTGACAAACATTTCAATTACTGTAACATGTACACACACAAAATCCTTACTTGCAGCCTGGTGCATTTCCTCCATACAGGCTCTTATGACTGATCGGTAGTTCTTACTCACTCGGACCAATCTACAAAAATGAAATGACATACAACAGGAACATGGAGCATCTTGTAGTGACAAAAAGCAAGGAAGTCTGCAATAGAAGATAAGAGCTTGCTCAAATACAGGAGCCAACCTGAAGGAGTCTTAACGGCCTAAGCTGGAACAACTTTAGCATCAAAATAAGTAACATATAAGATAACCCATTGAGTACAAAAAATATCCCGGAGGGGCTCCTGGGTGGTTCAGTCAGTTAGGCGTCCGACTTCAGCTCAGGTCATGATCTTGCAGTCCGGGAGTTTGAGCCCCGCGTTGAGCTCTGCGCTGACAGCTCAGAGCCTGGAGCCTGCTTCAGATTCTATCTCCATCTCTCTCTGCCCCTCCCCCGCTTTCACTGTGTCTCTCTCTCAAAAATAAAATAAAAACATAAAAAAATTATTTTAAATAAATAAATATCCCCGAATCCATAGTGATATTAATTGTTGCAAATGAGATCTACTGATAGACACTAAAAATAATGGTTGAAAATTTAAAGAGAAATAGAATTTGCATAATCTCAAAGTTTCTCCTCCAAATACCCATTAGTTACAAAGGAAAGATGGTAATTTTACAGTGGAGAAACCCAGTAGAAACCACATTAACCAAGTGATGAAGGTCAATAAGCTCCGTAATAAAACTTCATAAACCCCATAATATGATGTACTGAAGACACATCATACCAGTTCTGTGGTATTCTTACTAAAAATGCATGATCTCAAAAACGATACATAACCTTTGTCTAATCATGAGAAAACAGACAAACCCAAATGGAGGGACAGCACCAAAATAACTGGCCAATATTTTTCAAAAGTGTCAAAGTCATAAAGAAGACTATGGGAAAAAAATTAAATGCAACCTCAGTCACAGAAGAGAAAAAAAGGCCATTAGTGTAAAAACTGGTGAAATTCAAATGAAGTCTTCAAGCACACTGCATTGATGTTTAAGTTTCCTGGTTTAAGTGACAGTAATATGGTAACATATAGATATTAACATTATAAAGCTAGATGAAGGATATGCAGTAATCCATTATTCTTGTACCTTTTCTGTAAATCCAAAATCACTTCAAGATAAAGTCTTTTTAAAAAAGGAAGTGACGGGGCGCCTGGGTGGCTCATTCGGTTAAGCTCAGGTCATGATCTCATGGTTCATGAGATCCAGCCCCACATTGGGCTCTGTACTGACAGCACCGAGCCTGCTTAGGATTCTCTCTCTCCCTCTCTCTGCCCTTCCTGTGAGCACACATGCATGCACGCTCTTTCAAAATAAATAAACATTAAAAAAAAAAAAAGAAAATGACAAAACATAACAAACATCCACAAGAAAGTAACTGGTTTAGTTACCAAGATGCAGTCCTTAGCAACAAAAACAGTTCTAGAAGAAGAGACCTAAAGACCACCTATTCGTTCCATTTAAAAATGAACAGCATGCTTACTTCAGTAGCACATATACTAATATTGGAACAATACAGAGAAGACTGGCATGGTCCCTGAGCAAGGATGACATTCAAGTTTGTGAAGTGTTCCATATTTTTTAGAACATATAGAATTGTTAAATCACTATATTGCACAACTGAAAATAACATAACACTGTATGTTAATTATCCTGGAATTAAATCAAAAAAAGAATAGCAACATTCTGCATATGACCTACAACAAGACTGGCAGGAGGTAAAGCAATCTGCACGTATTCCCTCACCCAATCCTCACTATCCCACATCCCCTTTCACTGCCAAGATTCAGGTCCAGATAAATAATTCAGCCAAAAAAATAAGGTGATATGCTAACCCCGATACACAGAACAGGAGCTATCACCCCACCATTAGGATGGCATTCATTCATTCGTTCAACATTTTAGAGCATATATTTTATTTTTTTTATGTTTACTTATTTTGAGAGAGAGCAAGGGGGAGGGGCATAGAGAGAGGAAGAGAGAGAATCCCAAGCAGGCTCTGCACTGACAGCACAGGGCTCAATCTCACATACTGATCTCACATATCATGAGATCAAGACCTGAGCCGAAATCAAGAGTTGAATGCTGACTCTTGATTCTGTCTGAGCCACCCAGATGCCCTTAGAGCACGTACTTTATAAACGTGCAAGGGTATGTGGGAACAGAGGGCCCACATAAATAAGACAAGTTCCCTGCCTTCCAGGAATTACAGGACCTTCGACATGTTTTTCTCTTAGAATAATGATGTTTGAGTCACCAATATTCTGTTACCAGAGCCTCTTGAAACCAGTGATTTCCCCTTCTATCCTTCCCTCCCTCTCTGCCATCCCCCCGAAGCTGACTAGGGTATCCTCCAGAATGAGTCATTTGTAAAATTTTACGAGGAAGTAAAATACTGTGATACTGTGATTTATACGAAATAAACATCGGGGCAGCCAGGTGACTTAATCAGTTGAGTGTCCGACTTTGGCTCAGGTCATGATCTCCCAGTTCATGAGTTCAAGCCCCCAAATCAGGCTCACTACTATCAACCTGTCAGCACAGAGCCCACTTAGGATCCTCTGTCCCCCTGGGGCACCTGGGTGGCTCAGTTGGTTGAGTGTCTTCAACCAACTTCAGCTCAGGTCATGATCTCATGGTTCATAGGTTCAAGCCCTATGTCAGGCTCTGTGTGGACAGCCTGGAGCCTGCTTTGAATTCTGTGTCTTCCTGTCTCTCTGCCCCTCCCCTACTCATGCTCTTACTCTCTCTCAGAAATAAACAAACATTGGGGGACCTGGGTGGCTCAGTCAGTTGAACATCCGACTTCGGCTCAGGTCACAATCTCACAGTTCGTGAGTTCGAGCCCCGTGTCAGGCTCTGTGCTGACAGCTCAGAGCCTGGAGCCTGCTTCAGATTCTGTGCCCCTCCCTCTCTCTCCACCCCACCCCCTGCTTGTGCTCTCTCTCTCCCTGTCTTTCAAAAATGAATAAACATGTAAAAAAAAAAAAAAGAAAGAAAGAAACATTAAACAAAATTTAAAACAGGGAAGCCTGGAAGGTTAAATAGGTTAAGCAGCCAACTTTGGCTCAGGTCATGATCTAGCAGTTCATTAAGTTCAAGCCCCTTGTCAGGCTCTGTGCTGACGGCTCAAAGCCTGGAGCCTACTTCAGATTGTGTCTCCTTCTCTCTCTGCCTCTCCCCCACCTGTGTGCAGACACTCTCTCAAAAATAAACAACCTTAAAAATCTTTCCTTAAAAAAAAAAAAAAGATCCTCCATCCCCTTCTCTCTGCCTCTCCCCATCTTGCACTCTCCCAAAAATAAGTTGTTGTTTTTTTTTTAAAGAAAGAAAGAAACATCTAGTCTTTATCCTAGTCCCTGACACAAGATTCCTATAATCCTTGTGAATTCCTAAGTGATGAGAGCATCAGGAGCACCTTACGTTCTATTGAGGCCATTCTGGGTGGGCTCCTGGATTGGGGTTGGTCAAAGAAAGACTCAGCCATCAACAGAAGACCGAAATCTTCTGCTGTGCTAGGGTGGCCTGTCAGTCAGTCTAGATCTCAGCTCTTGATCTTGGCTCATGATCTCGGCTCAGGTCAAGATCTCCTGGTTCCTGAGATAGAGCCCAACAGGCTCAGGTCACGATCTCCTGGTTGAGACAGAGCTCCATGTCAGGCTCTGCACTGAGCATGGAGCCTGCTTAAGATTCTCTCTCTCCCTCTCCCTCTGCCCCTTCCCCAATCACACACTTTCTAACTTTCTCAAAAACAAATAAAAATAAAAAAAGAGAGGCGCCTGGGTAGCTCAGTGGGTCGAGCATCCAGCTTCAGCGCAGGCCATGATCTCACGGTTCATGGGTTCGAGCCCCGCGTCGGGCTCTGTGCTGACAGCTTAGAGCCTGGAGCCTGCTTCAGATCTGTGTCTCCCTCTCACTCCACCCCTCTCCTGCTTGTGCTCTGTCTCTCTCAAAAATAAACATTTAAAAATATAAAATTAAAATTAAATTAAATTAAATTAAAATAGAAATTTTCAGCCCTGCACCCTACCTCTCTGGAGAGGGGAGAGGGGCTAGAAATGGAGTTAATAATTGATCATGCCTCCCTCCATAAAATCCCATTAGTATGGAGTTCAGAGAATTTCCAGGTAGGTATATAAATCCACGTACCGGGAGGGGGACACACCCAAACTCCACAGGGACAGAAGTTCCTGTACTCCAAACCCTCCCAAACCTTGTCCTATTTATCTCTTCACCTAGCTGTTTATCTGTATCCTTTATCATATTCTTTAATAAATTGGTAAGCTAAGTGTTTCCCTGAGTTCTGTGAGCCACTCTAGCAAATTCATTGAACACGAGGAGGTTTAGGAACCTCCAATTTGTAGCTGGGCCAGAAAAATGCTTTAAATAACGTGGGAATGCACTAACTGCAATTCACATGTGAAGCGGGGAACAGTCTTGTGGGACTAAGCCCTTAACCTATGAAATCTGATCTCTAGGTAGATAGGGTCAAAATTGAGTTAAATTATATGATACCCAGGGGACCTGGCAGGCTGTCAGTAAGCATGTGACTTTTTATTTTTGAGAGAGAGACAGAGAGCAAGTTGGGGAGGGGCAGAGCAAGAGGGAGACAGAATCCCAAGAGTCAGATGAGTAACCAACTGAGCCACCCAGGCACCCCAAGCATGCAACTCTTTATCTTCCGGTCGTGAGTTCAAGCCCAATACTGGGAAATACAGCTTACTTAAAAAAAACAAAAACAAAAACAAAAAATTATAGGATACCCAGCTGGTGTGACAGAATTGTCTGGTGCCATACATCTGGCATCAGAAGTGAATATGGGGGTGCCTGGTGGCTCAGTCGGCTCAGTGTCCAACTCATGGTTTTGGCTCAGGTCATGATCTCACTGACAGTGCAGAGCCTGCTTAGAATTCTCTCTCTCTCCCCACTCTGCTTGGAATTCGGTCTATCCCTTTCTCTCTGCCCCTCTCCCGCTCATGCTTTCTCTCTTTCAAAATAAATTTAAAAATTTGTAAATAAACAAACAAGGGGAGCCTGAGTGGCTCAGTCTGTTCAGCGTCCAACTTTGGCTCAGGTCATGTCGTCACAGTTCATGAGTTCGAGCCATATATCGGGCTCTCTACTGTCCGAATGGACCGAGGACTCCGTTTCAGATCCTGTCTCCCTCTCTCTCTGCTCCTCCTCCACTTGCATGCACTCTCTCTAAAATAAACATTTAAAACAAACAAAAAAAAAAACAAAGAAATGAATATGGCAGTAGTGTGTAACAAAGGAGACACACAACAGGAAGGAAAAACTTTTTTCCCCCAATACAAATACCAACACTGCCCATGCTCTAACTGTATTTATGGACACTGATAAAAAACTAACATAAAGGTTCTCACACTCCATGGTGCTTAAGACTCACCTGGAGATTTTAGATTTGAGGATCCACCTCAAGAAACTTTAATTTTTATGATCTGAGGTGGGGCCCAGAAATAAGCCATTAACAAGTATCTGACATTGATGCAGTTACCTCATGAACCACACTTCAAACAACCCTAGTCTATATACAGTATAATAGTTTTCTGGTCTCTTACCAAAAATGCCTTGAGAATAATTCTTTAAAGATACAACAAAACTACTTTTTTAAACTCATTTTTATAGTAAGATAATTCCAAAATCTTCCCACAGTGGGACTTCTTTCAGTGATTTTCAGGCGCTTATTTGGCCTAAATTTTCTTCTTTGCAGGGTAAATGAAACAGGAATATAAACAAACAAAAAGTTTATCAAGCCACCAAATCGATCAACAGCCATTTGCACAGTCCCTGAAAGACATTTCATCCCTACCTACCTCCACTGCCCAGGACAGAAGCCTCAAAATAGAACCAGGAGCCCCTTATTTCTCCAGGCACTCCATCCATCATGCAAAGGGACGAGGCAACTCATTTGGCTTTCACGCTTTAGTTGTGGACTGCAGTACCTACCAGCAGCCTACTTACTGAGCTTTTCTGGATTTTCCAGTCAATTCTTCTTCAATTCTCTGGAGGCCCACAAAGATTCCATGGGATTCATTGAAGAGTTTTCTCAAGATCTGAGAGTAAACATCTATATCCTTTCGGATGATATAGATAAAGGGGCAGCCTGGCACAGTCTCTGATTTTTCTAAAACAGGAAAAAATTTAACATCGATCACCGTTACTCACATATAACAACTCTAAAATTTTTAAATTGAGTTATCTAATTACAACAGCTTCAGCTACTTTGCTAGATTTCATTTTTTAAAGTATGAATTATTTATCAATTATCCACACATGAATTATTTAATATACATGTTTACTTTCAGACTTTACTCCTCAGCTGACTGGCTTATTTTATTTTGTTAATGTAACTTCTAGGTCTGGAGTGCCTGGCTGGCTCAGTCAGTGGAGCGTGCAACTCTTGATCTTGGGGCTGAGTTCAAGCCCCATACTGGGTATGGAGATTACTTAAAAATAAAATGTTTGGGGCGCCTGGGTGGCTCAGTCGGTTGAGCGGCCGACTTCGGCTCAGGTCATGATCTCGCAGTCCGTGAGTTCGAGCCCCGCGTCGGGCTCTGTGCTGACAGCTCGGAGCCTGGAGCCTATTTCAGATTCCATGTCTCCCTCTCTCTGACCCTCCCCCGTTCATGCTCTGTCTCTCTCTGTCTCAAAAATAAATAAACGTTAAAAAACTTTAAAAAAAAATAAATAAATAAATAAATAAAATGTTTAAAAAAATAAAGTAAGCTCTAGGCCCAAAATGGGGCTTGAACTCACAACCCTGATATCAAGAGTCACATGCTCTACTGACTGAGCCAGCCAGGTCTCCTCTCACTGGCTTATTTTGGAACTAACTTTTGCCTCCATCAGTTGAAATATACTAAAAAAATTAAACTCACTTCATATTAGCCTAAATATAACTCAGAAAATATGATAAATCTACAGACAAAATTTTATATAACCTCAAATTCAAGTAAAATTTTTATATCACTTTGTACTGCCATTACTCCTAAAGCAAAGAATCAAAAGTTAACTGAACTATTTTGCAACAGTGATAAAAAGGCTCTATAATGATAAAATATAAACAACCAATTTGCGGAAATTTCTTATGCAACAGCTTCCCAAACAAGCTATGATGATGTTCAATGGCTCATCTCTGATGAGACTGCAAGAGATGTAAACCTCACGTTTTCAACAATTGAGGACAAACTATCAAATGTTGACAAGCCTTCCCATTAAGTATGAAAAGAGGACAGACATATTCAAAGAAGGTTCTCCTCTGAACAACTGTCCCTTTGGCAGCTTCTATAGCTCTGCCAACCTTGAAATCTTTAATACCAAAATATCCCAGAAACAGCAACATCAGAGACAATTCTTAACTACAAAATCAAGAAAAACTACATCACTTAAAAATTGCATGAACTGTGCTCACTTCAGCAGCACATATACTAAAGTTCAAACAATACAGAGAAGATTAGCATGACCCATGCGCAAGGATGACATGCAAATTCGTGAAGCTTCCATATTAAAAAAAACAACCAGAGCACCTGGGTGACTCAGTCAGTTAAGTGTCTGACTCTTGATCTCAGCTCAGGTCTTGATCTCAGAGTCATGAGTTCAAGCCCCACACTCAGCTCCACACTTAGCATGGAACCTACTTTAAAAAAAAAAAAACAAAAAACAAACCAGGGGTGCTGGGTGGCTCAGTTAGTTAAGTGCCCGACTCTGGCATAAGTCGTGATCTCAGTCCACGAGTTTGAGCCCCATATTGGGCTCTCTGTTAGCACAGAGACCGCTTCAAATCCTCTGTCCCCCTCGCTCTCTGCCCCTCCCCCGCTTGCACGCAAGTGCTCTGTCTCTAAATAAATAAATAAACTTAAAAGATAAATAAAATCGGGGTGCCAGGCTGGCTCAGTTGGTTAAGCATCCAACTTTAGCTCAGGGCACGATCTCATAGTTGGTGCCCTGCTCTGGGTTCCGCACTCTCTCTGTCCCTCTCTCTCTTCCCCTCGCACACTCGAACTCTCCCATAAATTAAATAAATAAATAAATAAATAAATAAATAAATAAATAAATAAATAAATAAATCTGCATGAACTGCACATGATTTGCCAAAATTTTAAGACTTTCATTAGCTCCACCTCCTCTCTATAATAAAAGAAAGCCTCCACATTTGAATAACCTGTCAAAGATCTACACAAAAATATCTTCAGCATTTTCCAAGACTTGTCTTGAAAAAAAGAAAGCAAAATCAAATGTCAAAATTTAGTTTTATCTTACTAGAAAAGTCTATATCAGAAAGAGAATATCCAAAAAAAAAAAGAGAGAGAGAGAGAGAAGATCCAGGGTGCCTGGGTAGCTCAATTGGTTGAGTGTTGAACTGATCTTGGCTCAAGTCATGATCTCATAGTTCGCGGGTTCAAGCCCCACATGGGGCTCTGCGCTGGTGGTGCTGAGTCTACTTGACATTCTCTGTCTCCCTCTCTCTCTGCCCCTCCTGGCTCATGCTCTCTCAGGGAGAAAAAAAAAAAAAAAAGATAGAGAGAGAGAGAGAGAGAGAGAGAGAGAGAGAGAGAGAAAGATCGATCCATGTCCAAACCTGATGGACTTAGAGAATAAGGAAGAGCCATTTCACTCTCCAAATCCTTTGTGCTTTTATCAACAGCCTACAGAATTCGATTAAGTTCACAATAATAAAAGGTAAGGACTTCAAAGTCTTCATAGATCTGCAGTTTCACAATAAAGGGGCTGCTGTAAAGGGAATTTAGTGATTCTGGACAAGAAGGGGAAAAGACTTGAAGTTTTTAAATACACAGGAAACATTTCAGGGTGCATGGCTGACTCAGTGGGTAGAACATGCTACTTCTGATCTCAGGGTTGAGTTCAAGCCCCACGTATGTTGTAGAGATTACTTAAATATATTAAAAAATAACAATAAATAAAAGAAACCTTTAACACCTGGAAGATTATTAATTTTTTTTCCCTGGACTTAACATCTGCCAGGTCTCATAAGTTAATGAAAATCTTAAATAGCTAAAGTTTCAAAAGTGAAAATGGTACAAAATAAGTTTAACTGTTTCTTGCCTCAGTCAAATCTGAGAGAAGAAAACAACCAAATGTGCCAAGATGGATAATCTGGGAAGAAAAAAAAAAAAAAAACCTACCTTTTTTGTTGAAGGAGGTTTCACACACCAGCATCTCTCCTGGACCCCAGTCAAAACACATTTGCTTCTTCTTGGAATTCACTCCTGGAATCAACTAGTAAAAAAAAAGCCAAAGAAACTTATTTTTACTAAAGGCTTTGCTTTCAACTGATTTGCAAGTATAACCCTAGAAATCAATGTTCATGAAAGTTAAGTGCTACTCTATGTGTACAGCTGAGTGTGGTTGAGATCAAACCAATCTGTTAAAGTCCGAATAAGCAAGTGAGCTTTGTCGGGCACCTCAACCCAGCCTGCCACTTAACAATTACTATACGATAATTTAGTGATCTACAGTTCAGAAAAAGGGAATTTAAAAAAATAAAGAAATTGAAGTGTTTGTTATTCACTAAAAGGAGCCCTCCAATCCCATGGCTTCTGTGCCATCTCTTAGATGAGGACTCTCAATTTTTCTGACTCAGACCAATCCCTTTGAGTCTCAGCTTCATACATCCAACTACCTAATCCACACTTTTATAGGTTACCTAACCTAGGTATAGAGCTATATCCATAACATAAGAACCAATAAAGGACTCTTGATGCTCATCTCCAATTCTCCCCCCACTGGAGCAAAGCCTTCCCCAATTGTTAGGACTGATTTGTGATTCTTCTCTTTCCCTTACCACCTTTGTCCAATCTATCAGTAAATCCTGTTCTGCTCTTAAATAAGCCTGAATCCAACCACTTACCACGTCTACCAGTCTAATCCAAGCCACCATCAACTCTCACCTGACTGCAACAGCATTTCTCAGTGCCTGAAATGACTCTCCTACATGGTTATTGCCTCTCCCTGTAAATAGATAAAAGCTCACAAGGGCAAAGGACTCCGGGATTCTCATTCACTGCCTAGAAGAGAACGTGGCACAAAATTGGCACTCCATAAATATTTTTGGCAGACAATAAATTTGTTATCAAGACAAATGCACTCAGTTCTTAGGAAGAACTAATGCAGTCATTCAACAACTAAGCAATGTTTAGTAAGCCTTTTTCCGTACTGGGCTCTAGGAATACAATGTGTAATACAGTTTCTGTCCTCCAAATGCTAGCAGTCTACTGAGGAAGTCCAATAAACAGGCAGTAAAAAAAAAAAAAAAAAAAAAAAAAAAAAAGTGGAAAAATGCCAAAGCAGAGAAAAACACAAAAGAGGATGTTTTAGTAGACTCTTAATGGATGAGTGGGCAAGGCAAGGGGGAAACGTTACACACAGTGCTGCTGAGGCAAATGGGTACCCACATGCAGAAAATAAACCTGACATCATAGACAAAATAAAAGTTAGAAACAAATGTAGAGCAAAATCTGTAAAACTTGAAAAGCACAGTAGAAAACCTTTTGATCTTAAAGTAAGCAAAGAGAGGACAAAAAAATATAAACTACAAAACAATTTATAAATTGGGGCTTCGTCAATATTAAACTTTTGCTCCTCAAAAGACACTGTTAAGAAAATGGAAAGACAAGCCACAGACTGGGAGAAAATATTTGCAAAACACATATTTGATATCTAGAATATACAAAGAACTCTTACAATTCATTAATAAAAATAACCCAATAACAAAATGGGCAAAAAATTTTAACTGCCACTTCACCGAAGATACACAGATGACTCATATATAAGCATATAAAAAGATGCTCAATATCTGTCATCATTAGGGAATACAAATCAAAGCAATAATGAGGTACCACTATATACCCACCAGAATGGCAATGGCTAAAATTTAAAAAGATTGACTACACAGGGGCGCCTGGGTACTCAATTAAACATCCGACTTCGCCTCAGGTCATGATCGTTTATGAGTCCGAGCCCCACGTTGGGCTCTGTGCTGACAGCTCAGAGCCTGGAGCCTGCTTCGGATTCTGTGCCTCCCTTTCTCTCTGCCCCTCCCCAGCTCTTGCTCTGTCCCTCTCTCTCTCTTTCAAAAATAAATGTAATTTTTAAATAAACAAACAAACAAATAAAAAGACTGACCATACAAAGAGTTGATGAGGATGTGGAACAACTGGAACCCACATGTTGCTGGTGCAAAAATGGTATTTGAAGAAATGAGTTTATTTTAGCTAAATATGAATCTACCCTATAACCCAGCAATTCTACTTCTAGATATTTGTCTTAGAAGAAAATAAAAAAGGCAACAAAAACCAAAACTTACATTTCTTAAGAATCTTTGAAACAAAAGGATAAAACCACTGGTCTAAAAAAAGAACTGAAAGATTATTCTACCCTCTACTTGGAATCTATACATAAATATCTTTAAATGTGATTACTAACTGGCCTCCACAGGCCTTAATGATAAGCAAATGGGACACCTGGGTGGCTGAGTCGGTTGAGTATCCAACTTTTGATTTCGGCTCAGGTCATGATCCCGGGGTCATGAGACTGAGCCCACATCGGGTTCCACACTGAGTGTGGAGACTGTTTCAGATTCTCTTTCTCTCTCTCCCCCTCTCCCCTGCTTGCTCTCTCTAAAATAACTGAAAAGAGGCGCCTAAGCAGCTCAATCAGTTAAGCATCTGATTCCAGCTCAGGTCATGATCTCATGGTTCCTAAGTACGAGCCCCGCATCAGGCTCTCTGCTGTCAATGCAAAGCCTGTTTTGGATCCTCTGCCTCCCTTGCTCTCTGCCTCTCCCCGACTCACGCTGAAGCTCTTTATCTCTCAAACTTAAATAAACATTAAAAAAAAAAAAAAAAAAAAAAGGTTGAAAGAGGGGCACCTGGACAGCTCAGTCAGTTAAGCATCCGACTTCAGCTCAGGTCATGATCTCACGGTTGGGTTCATGACTTCAAGCCCTGCATCAGGCTCTCTGCAGTCAGCATAGAGCCCACTTCGGATCCTCTGTCTCCATCTCTCTCTGTTCCTCCCCCACTTGTACTCTGTCTCTCTCAAAATAAGTAAATAAACTTTAAAAAAAAAAAAAAAAAGCTGAAAGAAAGGAAGAAAGAAAAGTTCCATTGGGGGAGGAAAAAAAAAGTAGAAGTTTCAGCAACTCTGATAGTCTAATTTTTCTTCCTGTGGACATAGTCCCTCCCAATAGATATAAAATATAAATTTATATAAATTTAAATTATATATTAATTTAAATTTATTTAAATTAATTTTAATTAATTAATTAATTTAATTTATTTAAATTAAATTTAATTAAACTATATAAATATAAATTTATATAGATATAAAATATTTCAAGTACTTTATATAGATCTTCAAATTTTAATACTCTACAGCAGTAAAGTTTTTGGAGTTACAACCCACGTTAACTGCTATTTAAGATCTCAGGTCTCGTTTTGTCCAGTTAGCTTTGAAATGACCCCCATCTTTAATTTTCGGTTTTCTCAGACACTGCTTTGCAATCTGATGGCTTTAGCTCAAAACTGGAGGCACATTTCGACTTTCTAAAAAGCAAAGATACAAGATCAGGCAACCTGCAGTTTAGTGAAGCTTATCGCTTACCAACAGCTAAGAGGGGCAGAACAAGCCAATGATGGACAAACATATTTTACCTAGCCAGGGAGGGGAGGGAAGGCTTTCCTGAGAAAGAGGATGCAGGTTCTTGCATTTGAAAAACGAGGAGAGAAACCCAATAGAGAAAAAGAGAGGATCCCAGGCAGGGGGAACGGTAGGTGTCTGCGACCTAAAACCCATGAATCTCTTCGACATATGCTCTCGTCAAAGTCCAGACAGAAGTGGGAGCAAACAGCAATAAAGACAAGAAGTCTCCGGGGAGAGTATGTACTTTCAGCAAACCTCGGGCCAGGACGGCACACGAAGCAGAAGCCAAGCTCACGGTGTCGCGATGTGAAGCTGAGCTCTGCGGACGAAAAAAAGCCCCAACTGCTCTACATGGTCCGAGCCCGCTCACTAGAGCACTAGCCCAACGGGAGAAGCTAGGCAAAAATGGGATGGGAAGGCGAGGAAGACAAGACAGGGTGAGGAGGGATGGAGTGAGGCCTCCGAGCCAGGCATTTCTGAGTACACAAAAGAGTAGACACCTAGCGAACACCACGACCCAAACACAAGCACCTTGCTAATGGGACCTCCGAATTGTGGCAACTGAGCTGAGGGAGGGGGAAAGGAGCCTCGAGGGAGCCTGCAGTGACGAAGCAGACACACTCCTCGGACAGCGAAGGCAACACTTTTGCAGGCGCCCTTACCGTGACCGTCGGCTCGCCGTCGAGTTCCTCCATAGCGCTCCGCTTCAGCCACCAAGAATTTCCACAGCCGCTAAAGCTCCCAGCTCAGGCCTCCCGCTCACAACCGGCTGCGAGAGAGGACCCCTCCCGAGCGCCTCCTGCGCTGCCTGCAGGCCCCACCCCCCCACCCCCCCTGTAGGGGCCTCTCCTCTCCGCCACGATCCTCCTTCTGCCACACTTTAAACGTGTCGTCCCTTCTTTGCCGGCGACAACACGTCAGGGAAAACAGCGGAAGGGCAGCCTGTCAACCCAGTTATCTTCCAGCCGGGTCAGGCGCCGCCGCGGACAGCCCCGCGCCGGGCAGGGAAAAGGCCCCCCGAGACGGCGGGAGCAGCGGCAGTGCGGCTGCGCGTGCGCGGGCTGGGGCGAGTGCTGGGCCTGGTCTGGGAGCCGGCGAGCGAGCGCGCGGTGTTTCCAGACTCTGGCAATTCTCTCCCTTGTGGGTCTGCAAGTCGCAACTGCTTCGCTGAATGGTGTCCAGGCCTTGTCCAAGCCCCGTCGGGCCACTGGGCTGTGTAGGAAGGCGGTCGCCACCACTCCCACCCCGAAATGCTCAAAAGGCACGTGGACAGAATTGTTGCAGCTGGAAACTGTGAAATGGAGGCAGCTGGGCTTGCTTAATTAAATGCAAATACTGGTTTGTTATCTCACCAAGGAAAAGCAGGAAGGGACACTCAAATCAGGGAATCCCAGAATTTGTTATGGAAAACTCAGAAGTTCTCCAATAATTTAAAGGAGTCGTTTGTTGTAAATGTCATATTCAAAAGTACATACACGTACAGGGAAGAAAATAGGAATGCTTCTAAATTTCCAAATAAACTTTTTGAGCAAATTGAAGATAATTGGAAATTTAAAGAGAAGTCGTAGGAAATTCTGCCTGGAAATATAGTAGCTGCTTTTATTTAGAAAAGAAATTTGATCTGAAAACAAGACATAATTTCAAGATGCTCCTTTCCCTGAGGTGCTGAACGGCCTGTCTGAATTGGTTAAAAAAAAAAAGACGACGGAGTGGTTAGGAAAATCCCGTCTCCCCAATAGTTTGTTCTTTTGAGATACAGACTGTTGGGCAAGGAAGAAAAATCTCGGGGCTATCAAAATTTCATCCAGATCCTTGTCTCTGAAGACAGCCATCCATCCAGAGGATGAAATTTAATGTAGTTTTGCAAAAAATTCCACACTGTCCTACCAACTATGTCTTCCTACATGTTCCAAATGTTTGTTTCACTGATCTGTTTCTTTTCTTTTTTTGATTATTATTATTTTAATTTACATCCAAGTTAGTTAGCATATAGTGCAATAATGATTTAAGGAGTAGAATCCAGTGATTCATCTCCTACATATAAACCCCAGTGCTAATCCCAAGTGTCTTCCTTAATGCCACCTGCCCATTTAGCCCATTCCCCCACCCACAACCCTTCCAGCAACCCTCAGTTCTCTATATTTAAGAGTCTTATGTTTTGTCGCCCTCCCTGTTTTTATAGCATTTTTACTTCCCTTCTGTTCATCTGTTTTGTATCTTAAATTCCACATATGAATGAAGTCATATGATATTTGTCTTTCTCTAATTTCACTTAGCACAATACACTCTAGTTCCATCCACGTTGTTGTAAATGGCAAGATTTCATTATTTTTGATTGCCGACTAATACTCCATTGTATATATATATATACCACATCTTCTTTATCCATTCATCTGTTGATGGGCATTTGGGCTCCGTCCAAGCTTTGGCTATTGTTGATAGTGCTGCTATAAACATTGGGGTGCATGTTCCCCGTCGAAACAGCACACCTGTACCCTTTGGATAAATACCTAGCAATGCAACTGGTGGATCATAGGGTAGTTCTATTTTTAATTTTTTGAGGAACCTCCATACTGTTTTCCAGAGTGGCTGCACCAGCTTCCATTCCCACCAGGAGTGCGAAAGAGTCCCTCTTTCTCCGCATCCTTGCCAACATCTGTTGTTGCTTGAGTTGTTAATGTTAGCCATTCTGACAGGTGTGAAGTGGTAATCATCTGAGGTGTTTCTAACACCAGTGGTATGACTATGAAGTATGAGGAATGCATTCATGTCCATTTTCCGGGGAGTAAAAAGAGGCTGCTGATATTTTCTGAAAGTAAAATAAATATTTGGGGGTTGCCTGGCTGACTCAGGAGAGCATGCGACTCTTGATCACATTGAGTGTAGAGATTACTTAAAAATAAAATCTCCTGGGGCACCTGAGTGGCTCAGTTGGTTGAGTGTCCAACTTAGGCTCAGATCATGATCTCACAGTTTGTGAGTTCGAGCCCTGTGTTGGGCTCTGTGCTGACAGCTCAGAGCCTGGAGCCAGCTTTAAATCCTGTCTCTCTCTCTCTCTCTCTCTCTCTCTCTCTCTCTCTCTCTCTGCCCCTCCTCCACTCACATTTTCTCTCTCTCTCTCTCTCTCTCTCTCTCTCTCTCTCTGTCTCTCAAAAACAAATAAACCTTTTAGGGGTGCCTGGGTGGCTCAGTCAGTTAAGCACTGGACTTCAGCTCAGGTCATGATCTCACAGTTCGTGAGTTTGAGCCCCGCGTCGGGCTCTGTGTTGACAGCTCAGAGCCTGCAGCATGCTTCAAATTCTGTGTCTCCCTCTCCCTCTCTCTCTGCCCCTTTCACGCTTGCACTCTGTCTCTCTACCTCTCTCAAAATAAACATTAAAAATAAATATTTTTAAATAAATAAATAAATAAATAAATAAATAAATAAATAAATAAATAAAATATTTTAGAGGTGCCTGGGTGGCTCAGTTGGTTAAGGGTCCAACTCTTAATTTGGGCTGAGGTCACAGTCTCACAGTTGTGGGATCAAGTCCCATTGGGCTCCATGCTGGGCATGAAGCCTGCTTGGGATTTTCTCTCTCTCTCTCTCTCTCTCTCTCTCTCTCTCTCTCTCTCTCTCCCTCTCCCTCTTCTTCTGACCCTCTCCCGCTCTCATGCATGCACATGGGTGTGCTCTCTCTCTAGAAAAAGAGTAAGAAAAATAAAATCTTGTTTAATGTTTATTTATTTTGACAGAGAAAAAGAGAGAGAACGCATGTATGGAGCAGGGGTAGAGAGAGAGAGGAAGAGAATCAAATCCCAATCAGGCTCTCCACTGTCAGCACATAGCTGGACGCAGGGCTCAATCCCATGAACTGTGAGATCATGACCTGAGTTGCTTAACTGAATGAGCCACCCAGGTGCCCCTAAAACAAAGTTTTTTAAAAAATTAAAAATGGGGGTGCATGGCTGTCTCAGTCATGGGAGCATGTGACTCTTGATCTGGGGGTTGTAAGTTTGAGCCCCATGCTGGGTTATAGAAATACTTAAAAATAAAAATCGTGGGGCACCTGGGTGGCTCAGTCGGTTTAGTACCCAACTCTTGATTTCAACTCAGCTCATGATCTCACGGTTTGTGATTTCACGCACTGTATCAGTGCAGAGCCTGCTTGGGATTCTCTTTCTACCTCTCTCTGCCCCTCCCCTGCTCTCTCTCTCTCTCTCTCTCTCTCTCTCTCTCTCATCCAAAATAAATAAATTTTTAAAAATTTTAATAAATAAAACATTTATTTTTTTTTAAACTTGGGGTATCTGGGTGACTTAGTCAGTTGAGCATCCAACTTCAGCTCAGGTCATGATTTCACAGTTCCTGGGTTCGAGCCCTGCATCAGACTCTCTGCTGTAGGCACAGAGCCCTCTTTGCATCCTTTGTCCCCCCATCTCTCTGCCTGCTTCTCTCTCTCGCTCTCTCTCAAAAATAAATATTAAAAACATTGTAATGTTTAAAATTAAACATTCAGTAGCAGATCAGTTTTTAACTGAAAACATGCCTAATTTCCTTCTTTTTTTTAATTTTTAAAAAATGTTTAATTTTCAGAGAGAGAGAGAGGGACAGAGCACAAGCTGGGGAGGGGCAGAGAGACAGGGAGACACAGAATCCAAAGCAGGCTCCAGGCTCTGAGCTGCCAGCACAGAGCCCGATGCGGGGCTCAAACCCACAAACTGCAAGATCATGACCTGAGCCAAAGTCGGACCCTCAACTAATTGAACCACCCAGGTGCCCCCATTTTTTTTAAATGTTTATTTTTGAGAGAGAGAGAGAGCACAAGCAACAGAGAGGCAGAGAGAGAGAGAGAGAGAGATACAGAATCCAAAGCAGGCTCCAGGCTCTGAGCTGTCAGCACAAAACCCAACACAGATGCCTAATTTCTTTCAGAGAAAATTATTCTGGGAAACAGGATTAGCAGAAGAAAAAAAAAATAATAGGATGAAAGATCAAAAAGGAAATCAACCCTTTCAAAAGGAGATCTGAGGAAAAAAATAATTTGAATGACAAAAGACCTTAGAGAATTTTAGTACTACAGTTTCTTGATATTTTAAGACTGTCACTTGAAAGGGCACCTGGCTGGCTCACTCAGTAGAGCATGCAACTCTTGACCTCAGAGTTGTAAGTTCAAGCCCCATGTTGGATGTAGAGATTACTTAAAAATAAAAATAAAAAAAATCTCAAAAAGAAAGGCTGTCATTTGAAGATAATAAAAGTAGTGAAATTGTCTGACCTAGAGCTAGATAATACGGGGAAAAAGTATTGGAAACATTTTTTAGTCTAAGTGCACTATGCACCAGCAACTTTACACGATCATTCAAAACCACTTTGGTTTTTTTTTTTTAATTTTTTTTTAACGTTTATTTATTTTTGAGACAGAGAGAGACAGAGAATGAACAGGGGAGGGTCAGAGAGAGAGGGAGACACAGAATCCGAAACAGGCTCCAGGCTCCGAGCTGTCAGCACAGAGCCCGACGCAGGGCTTGAACTCATGGACTGTGAGATCATGACCTGAGCCGAAGTCGGACGCTTAACCGACGGAGCCACCCAGGCGCCCCAAAACCACTTTAAAAAAATGTTTATTTATTTATTGGGGGGGGGGAGGGACAGAGAGAGAGAGGGAGAGCGAGAGTCCCAAGCAGGTTCCACACTGTTAGCACAGAGTGGGGCTCAATTTCACAAATCCTGAGATCATGACCTGAGCCAAAACAAGAGTTGGACATTTGACTGACTGTGCCACCCAGGTGCCCCTACTTTTTCCCCCCTAAGAAAACTACAGCCAATGGAGCTATTATTATTGTATGTATGGACCTTTTTCTTCCTTCTAATCCTTCTCAGTATACTTCCAAGAATGAGGTTTCAATTACACAGTTTATGTATCCTCCTTTTCTTACATATAATCCCAAAGGAATACTTTTGGAAAAACAAATTAAATAATCAGCATGCAAATCTTTTTGTCTTCTTTGCTCTCCGTAGGCTCTTCCTCTCCCTATATTGGTTGGTTGAACTCTAGAATTCCTGTATCTATTCTGAAGAGTCTTGAAATATGCAAGAGACACTTCAACCTGAGGTATATCAGAACCTGAGAAAGATAGTAAAATATTTCTGGAATCAGGGGTGCCTGGGTGGCTCAGTCTGTTAAATGTCTGCCTCTTGGTTTTGACTCAGGTCATGATCTCGTGGTCATAAGATCAAGCCCTGCATTGGGCTCCATGCTGAAGATGAAGCCTGCTTCAGATTTTCTCTCTCAGGGCGCCTGGATGGTTCAGTTGGTTGAGCGTCCAACTTCGACTCAGGTCATGATCTCACAGCTCGTCAGTTCAAGCCCCGCATCAGGTTCTGTGCCGACAGCTCAGAGCCTGGAGCCTGCTTCAGATTCTGAGTCTCCCTCTCTCTCTCCCCCTCCTCCGCTCATGTCCTGTCTCTCTCTGTCTCAAAAATAAATAAACATTAAAAAAAAAGATTTGGGGCGCCTGGGTGACTCAGTCAGTTGAGCGTCCGACTTCGGCTCAGGTCATGATCTCACAGCTCATGAGTTCAAGCTCTGGGTCAGGCTCTGTACTGACAGCTCAGAGCCTGGAGCCTGCTTCTGCTTCTGTGTCTCCCTCTCTCTCTGCCCCTAACCCACTTGCATTCTGTCTCTGTCTCTGTCAAAAATAAATAAACAAAACAAAAAAAATTAAAAAAAAAGATTTTCTCTCTTCCTCTCTCTCTCTCTGCCTCTCCCCTGTGTTCACATGTGCTCTCTCGCTCTCGCTCTCTCTCTCTCTCCCCCTCTCAAATAAGTAAGTAAATAAATAAATAAAACTATTTCTGGAATTAAATAAAAACCTCCTAAAACAAAACATATATATTGCACAACAGTCAAACCAGAAATCACTTTCAGTCACTCCAAAGTCAAACTAAGAATCATTCTCAGATCAAGCCAGAATTGTGCTAGAGATGTGACCTATGTAGTAAAGTACTAAGCGGAGGCATATAATGCTCCCTAGCCTGCAGAGAAATACATAATCATTTCAAGAGATATAACTATTTTGGAAAACAAGGTAGACATCTATTATCAAGAGACCTATCAATATTTATGCACTTTGACCCTGCAAGTCCTCTCTTGAAAATTGATTTCAAATAATTCCAAAACAAAAGAGGTATATGAATTTTGGTATGTGCTATATATAATGCAAAAACAAAGATTTCTTGAACTCCAGGCTATTGACATTTTGGGCCACAAAATCTATGTTGTGAGAGCTGTCTTCTGCATTGCTGGATGTTTAGCGGAATCCCCAGCTTCTACCCACTAGATGCCAATAACAGCCCTCATCCATTGTGAGGACCGAAAATGTCTCTAGATATTATATTCCCAATGTCCCCTAGGGGACAAAATCACCTCTGTTAAGGGTTGCTGGTATAGAGGTGCCTGGCTGGCTCAATTGGAAGAGCATGCGACTCTTCATCTTGTGGTTGTGAGTTTGAGCCCCTCGTTGGGAGTAGATATTAAATAAATACAATTTTAAAAACAAAGAATTACTGGTGTATATGTTCACACATAGAGGAATAGCTAAGAAAATATAATAGCAATGGTATTACTCAGCTATTTCAAAGAACTATGAAAAACATGGAAAAGTCAAGAATTTTTAAAATGTTCACGTTTTTTGTACCCATAATTGTAATTCCAGGAAATAATCAAGAAGTACATTTTGAATAATGACCCCCCCCAAAAGGAAGTAATTTAAATGTCGCACAGTATGAAAAAGCTTATGCAATCATTAAAAGGTAACTGTAGCAAAAATTTTTTAAGCTAAAACTCGGGAAAATTTTGTAAAAAATTAAGAGTATCTATCGATATTTATGTAGGAAAACAAAAAGACTAACAAAGAGGGGTCCTGGCTGGCTCAGTCAGTGGAACACATGACTCTTTAACTCAGGGTCATGGGTTCGAGACCCATGTTGGATGTAGAGATTATTTAAAAATAAAATCCTGAGGCACCTGGGTGGCTCATTTGGTTAAGCACTTGACTCTTGTTTTAATTCTTTTAATGTTTATTTATTTTTGAGAGAGAGAGAAAGCACAGGTGGGAGAGGGGCAGAAAGAGAGGGAGATACAGAATCCGAAGCAGACTCCAGGCTCTCAGCTGTCAGCACAGAGCTTGACGTGGGGCTCGAACTCATAAATGGTGAGATCATGACCTGACCAAAGTCAGATGCTTACAGACCTAGCCACCCAGGTGCCCCTAAGCATTTGACTCTTGATTTCAGCTCAGGTCATGATCTCATGGTTTGTGGGATTGAGCCCTGTGTCAGGCTCTGCGATGACAGTGCAGACCTTGCTTGGGATTCTCTGTCTCCGTCTCTCTCTGCCCCTCCCCTGCTTGTTCTCTCTCTCTCTCTCTCTCTCTCTCTCTCTCTCTCTCTCTCTCTCAAGATAAATAAACATTTAACAAATAAAAATAGGGGCGCCGGAGTGGCTCAGTCAGTTAAGCATCTGACTTTGGCTCCGGTCATGATCTTACAGTTTGTGAGTTCTAGCCCCACATTGGGCTCTGGGCTGACAGCTCGGAGCCTGGAGCCTGCTTTGAATTCTGTGTCTCCCTCTCTCTCTACCCCTCCCCTGCTCACACTCTGCCTGTCTCTGAAAAATAAATAAACATTAAAAAAATAATAATTACAACAATAGCCAAAGTATGGAAAGAGCCCAAATGTCCATAGATGGATGAATGGATAAAGAAAATGTGGGGTGTGTGTGTGTGTGTGTGTGTGTATACACACACACACACACACACACACACACACTGGAGTATTACTTGGCAATCAAAAAGAATGAAATCTTGCCATTTGCAACTACATGGATGGAACTGGAGGATATTATGCTAAGTGAAATTAGTCAGAGAAAGACAAAAATCATATGACTTCACTCATATGAGGACTTTAAGAGACAAAACAGATGAACATAAGGAAAGGGAAACAAAAATAATATAAAAACAGGGAGAGGGACAAAACAAAAGAGACTCATAAATATGGAGAACAAACTGAGGGTTGCTGGAGGGGTTGTGGGAGGGGGGAGGGGCTAAATGGGTAAGGGGCATTAAGGAATCTACTCCTGAAATCATTGCTTCAATATATACTAACTAATTTGGATGTAAATTAAAAAAAATAAAAAATAAAGTTAAATTACAAAAAAAGAAAAAATAATAATTAAAAATGAAATAAAATTAAAAATTAAAAAATAGAGATAAAATCTTAAGGGGCATCTGGGTGGCTCAGTTGGTTGAACATCTGACTCTTGATTTCAGTTCAGGTCATAATCTCATGGGTCTGTGAGTTCGAGCCCCGCATTGGGCTCTGCACTGTCAGTGCAGAGCCTGCTTGGCATTCCTGTCTCTCCCTCTGGCTCTGCCCCTCCCCTGCTCATTCTCTCTCTTTCTCTGTCTCTATCTCAAAATAAATAAATCAACTTAAAAAATTTTTAAAAACCTTTTAAATACATACATGTATACATATACTGTGTATATTCAAATACATGAATAAGGCTATATTTATGAAAACACCTGCTTTCTAGCCCTAGTAATGTTTATCAGGCCACATAAGACTTCAAGTTGAGAAATAAAATTACGAATGTGACAAATTTAATATTGGCGGAGTGTAAGTTGCTCTGACTCTGTGGCTCTCAACCACAGCTTCAGCAAACTTCAGCAAACTTCAGAATTATCTAGAGAGCTTGTTAAACCACTGACTCCTGGGCTGCATCTCCAGAGCTTCTAATTCAGTAGGTCTAGGGTGGGCCCTAGGTATTTGCATTTCTACCAAATTCACTAGTGAAGGTAATGTTGTCGCTTTGAGAACCATCCTTCCGGCTTCCAGCTATCTTCTCCACCTCAGGCTGAGAGTGATCAATCACAAACAGGAGCTTGAAGGGTACACAAATTATCTGTATTTGGCATGACCGTGAAATACAAGCTTTGTTCAACTTGTTTCTGTTCATTTTATGAAACAAACAGCCTCAAGTCACTGGACCCTGCTTGAATCCAGTAACGGACAGAGAAGTAGAACTGGAGTGTTAATGGGATTAGAGGAAATTCCAGTGTAGAAGCTGCATTCAGGAAGCCCAATTTAGGCATTTTTGGTGTTCTCATGACAAGTATTACGTTACTATTGCATCAATAAGTCAGTAAATATTTATTGATCCCTGGCTATCAGGACTTTGTTACTTGCTGAGATTACAAAGCAGTGATACGTGCCCTCAAAAAGCTTATAGGGCCATCCTCTAAGTTATGTTTGTGTAATATATACATTACTAAACAGTGATGTATGGTATTATGAAGTGGGACAATATTTCCCTACAGTTATACCCCAGCTGACACATTTAAAGTGTAATATAGCAGGTTCTTGGCTTTGACTGCTGGCACTATCTTGAGTCCCATCTTTGCCATGACGCAAAGATAGAAAGCTGGAAGTTTTCTATAATATCACCATTCTGCCTCCAGATTTCCTGCAGTATTTAGGCATTAAACATTCAGTGTTCACAGAGATAGCTCAAGTACTCAACTAACCTTTGTTAGAATGTGAAGGAAATTTGATGGTATAAAGTACACACTTTGGTTGTCTGTTATAAATTCAGTGATGTGTTTCTCGGTGTTTTTGGCAAAGACTTAAAGCTCAAACAAGACTCTCCCTGATTCTTGCTTTCCCACCCCTTGTAGGAATAGTGCTTTTTCTTTGGCAGCTGACCCTGAGGTCACCCTCTTCTTACCCTCTTACACAAATTATTGATGTTTAATTCGATTTCTGGAGAGGGCTTTCTTGACCAAGTTCCTACTCAACCACTAATGGTGAAAACACTCACCACACAGCTTCCTCCTCCCTCTCTTCTTCTCTTATCCTTTAGGACCCAGGAGCTGAGCAAGCAAGGTGTTGGGGATAAAACTGCCAACAAGGCACCCAGGTCTCTGCTTTCATGGAAATTTTATTCTGCCGGGACACAACCAAACAAAAATTTAAGTCAAAACAACTTAACTGGTGCTCCTGGCACTACTCCAGGATTTTTTTCTGCATGTTTTTTTCTCTTCCTTCTATAGGGATCTGTTATATGGTCCTGCATTAACTATGCACTGGGCTCTGAGCCAGAAAGCCCAAGTTCAAAAGGATTCTGGCTCTACCACTTCAAGCTGGGCGATCAAGTTGCCCAAACTGTCTACGTCTCATTTTCTTCTTCATCTGTAAAATGGGGATAATAATAATAATAGAGGTTTCCTGAAGATCTAGAACTTAGCACAGAATCCCTAGGTTATAATCACTCCATTAACATCTGCCATTGCTCTTCTTTTCTGTATTTACTACCCCTTCTACTTTCTTATTCTAAAGCACCCTTTCCCAGTGCGCAGCCATCTCCTTCCCACCCCTATAAACATGATGAAGGGAGAAACTTTATTTTGGGAAATTTCTATCTTTTCACATTCCTTCCCCCCCCACCCCCCGCCTTGGAAATTGGAAAGAGATTCTCAGTATATAACTTCAGTAGATCCCCTAGGTTCAGCTCACACAATCCCAGTCTGCCATTGGAATATATATTGCTCACACATTTGAATATGCTTAACTACTTTTTAAAGGAGCTCCTCCTTTGCCTGAAGGTGATTTTGTAATTTAGCGTAACTTTGGAAAAGAAGGATATGGTAAGATACACCTGTCGCCCAAAAGCTAAGGACTAACAGTCATTTATTGGAGGCCCTCATATATTAATAAGGGTAAGTTTAACATGACCTATTCCTCTTTGATGGTTCTGCAGTTTTACAAGGTTGGGAAGGTATGTAATGGCAACAGAAGACCTGGGTTCAGCAGACCAAGGATAGCATCTCTCTTTCTTTCTCTATAGTACTTGGCATAACACCCAGCATGTTCTTTCCCAAGCATACCATAGAAGCTCAATCAATGCTACTTGCCAACTGTCTGATATTGGGCAAGTTACCTAACTCTTTGACCCTCAGTAGCAAATAAATACCACACCTTTTTTGTAAGTGTGTGTAAGGAGAAAATGAGCTAATATTATTAAAGCCCCCCTCAGTGCCTAACACACAGCAGTTGATTCTCTTCCCCTTTCACTTCTTGTGTATTTCCTACCCACCACCAACTCCCCCCCACCCCCACCCCCCGATTGATTATAAGTTATTTCAGTGAGGGACTTTTCCCAATGCCTAGCACAGGACCCTACACATAGTGATAGCTTTAATATATTTACTCATTCAGTGAGTCTTTGAATACCTACAGTGATATTAGAGTTGGTAGAGAGCGCACATTGGGAACCCTGGGTAATTCAATATGACCGAAGCAGAGACTTTCCAGGAGGAAATGATGAGAAAGCTAGAATGGTCAGCATGGATTAGCTTTCAAAGGGCTTTGTAGGTCTTATAAGACTTTTGGACTTTACACCATAAGGCAGAGGATTGCCACTGAACCAAGGAGTGGCAGAAACTTCTTTTATTTTGTTTTTATTTTAGAATGGCTTGTGGTTCTCAGGTCAGTGTGTGAAGAATCACCAGGGAAGCTTGTCAAAAAAAAAAGGAGGGGGGGTGGTTCCAGAGCTACACTGCCTGAGAATATGCATTTATTTTATTTTATTTTTCCGAGAAAATGCATTAAACCAGTACCCTAGGGGCACCCGGCTGGTTCAGTTGGTAGAGAGCATGCAACTCTTGATCTCAGGGACATGAGTTCAAGCCCCACGTTGGGCAGAGAGCTTGCTTAAAACAAAACAAAACAAAACAAAAAACAAAAAAAGGGGCACCTGGGTGGTTTAGTCAGTTAAGCGTCCAACTCTTGATCTCAGCTCAGGTCTTGATCTCAGGGTCGCGACCTCAAGCCACGCATTGGGTTCTGCACTGGACACGAAGCCTACTTAAAAACAAAAATACCAACAAACAAAAAACAGTACCCTAGGTGATTCTGATCCATTCACATATTCAGACACAAGAGGGACATACCTTACTGTAACAACAGCAAAAAAACAAGAGGCTATCGCAGTAGCCTTGGCGTAAGCTGATTTGAATTCGGGCTTCCCCTGCTTCCCCTGATCAATCTGCCTTCCTTGGCCTGTCTTATGTCTAGTAGGGCCTTAAGCTTCTTCTTCCCCACAGAGGATCAGCTGGAAGCCCGGCAAATGTAGACTAGCCTAGAGACCAGACATAGGTTAAAGAGAAGTAGCTACCTTTGCTAGATATTTAGAAAATGGAATCGACAAGACTCAGAGATCCATTGCAGGGGGAGAGGCCAGGGAGAAGAGCCAGGAGTCAAGGATGCTCCCTGGCTTTCTGGCTTGGAGGAACAACAGTTGTATTGGTGTGCCATTCAGTGAACTAAGAACTCAAAGAGGGAAGGTGAAGTGGGGAATTTTAATTGAGATTTGCTGAGTTTGAGGTGCCTCTGGGACATCCAAGTGGAGATGTTCAGAGGTCAATTGGATTTATAGGTTGGAAGCTGAGAACAAGATCTAGGTTAGAAACACATTATTTGAGAATCATTAGCTAATCAATGGTAATAGAAGTAGGTGAAATCATCCCAGGAGAGACAACGGAATGATAAAAGGATCTAAAGCACGATGCAAGGACCATTTAAGGGAAGGTCGGAGGAGGAAACAAAAAATGGCAGTGGGATCAAGGACAGGCTAGAGTCAACAGCCCAAAGTCACAGGGAGGGAATTCAGAGGGGTGAGAAACTGGGAAGCACACTGGATTCAGCACAGAAGTCTGTGGTGACCTTGCAGAGAGCAGTTTCAGTGGAGCTCCGGGGACAGCACCAGATTGCTGTGGATTGAGGAGTGAGTGGGAGGTGAGGGAGTGGAGGCAGCTGGCATGGACAGTTTTTCAAGATGTTTGGCCAAGAATGGAGCGAGATTTGGTGGTAACTTAAGAAGGAAATAGAATCGAGGGAGAGTCTTTTTCTATGCTAAGGGAGGAACGGAAGAAAGCATAGGGACCAAGGAAATAATCAATAAAGCCTACCTAGAGGAGCGGGAGGTATCCACTGCACTGGAGTCTGGATTGTTTGTTCTTAAGACAGGAGGGACCTACTTCTTTTTTAACTTGACTGATTGGTTTGGAAGCTCGATATGGGGTAGTTCTCGGACGGATCCTGTTTCCTCTTGGAGGCTGGGAGCCAGGCCATGAGTAAGGGGTTTGTAAGGTGAACATCTTTCCTCAGCTAGCGAAGTACGGGTTTACCAGCAAGACACAAGTAGGCACCGCACTGAGGCAGGAGACTGGTGGGAAGCGGGCTGAGGCCGAAGCTTTAAAATTCAAAGGATGAGAGGCTGAGTAAGTATGATGTTCCCACAACCGTGTGGAAAGCTGCATTTAGGCCACTAAACAAGAGGGTTTTTTCCAGAACCTCATGCTAGGGCTTTGACTTAGGCTCCCCCTTTCTCCTCTAGTCAGTCTGCCTTCCCCGGCCTGAGTCTCACGTCTAGGCCTCAAGCCTCCTCGTCCCCACCGAGGACCAGCTGGAAGCCATTTTGATTAAGCTCCACCACAGAAGGAGGACAATACAGCCCCGCCCAGAGCCAGGCGCGCCCCCGCGGCGGGCCGGGTGCGCGTGTCCGCGCCTCTTCCCGCCGGCCTGGCGGGCGCCGGGCCCAGGCCGGGGCGGTGCGAGGCGGGGGGTGGGGGTGGTTATGTAAGCGTTGCGCGCTCCCGCGAGCTGGCAACCAATGGGAAGCCCCGGCGGCTCGTGCTCGCGCACGCAGGGTGGGGGGAGGGAGCGCACGACGTGCGCGCGCCCTCTCCCTCCTCCACCGCTGCCGCCTCCTTCTTCTGCCGCTCCTGGTGCTGCTTGTGTGCTCGTTCGGTGCGGACCTGGTACCTCTTTTGTGAAGCGGCAGCTGAGGAGACTCCGGCGCTCGCCATGGCCGACGAAAAGCCCAAGGTGAGCTCGGCGCCGGCCTCCTCGCCTCGCCGCGCGGTCGGGGTCACGGCGCGGGCTAGGGTCCGGCCCGAGCCCGCCACGGGCTCCCCGCGCCTTCCTGGGCCCCCCACGGGGCTGGCCGCGGCTCAGGCCCGGGCGCTCCGCGCCATTTTCCTCCCTCCCCTCTTCCTCCCTCCCGCGCCGGAGGAGGCCCCGCCGCCCTCCCCCGCCCCCGGCCGCCTCGGAGTGCGCGCCGGGCGCGAGTTGGGCGGGCGGATCGCGGACGCCCGCGGGCCCACCGGCCGCGAGCGGGGCTCGTCGGGCCCGGCCGGCCGGGCGCGCGTGCGGAGGGGCGTTAGGGCGCGCGGTGTCCCCACCCTCCGCGGACCCCGCGCCGGGCCGCGGCGGGTGTTGCCGCCTTCGCGGTGGCGGGGAGTTCCCTCGGCCCGGGGCTTCCCCCTCAGGGGAGGGGGTAGCCGGCATCTGGGGACCCCTGCCGCGGGCCGCGCTGGCCCGGTGAGGGCTCGGGGCGAATCAATGGGCTGTCGATGGGTTCCCCATCGGGCCGTCGCGAGGGGCCGGGGTTTGGGGGACTCCCGGGGAGTGTTTCCCACTTTGATGGCCTCAGGGTCCCCAGGGGGTCAGGGCAGGGGCATTTCCCTGCGTGCCAGATAACCCTTAACCTGCGGAGACCATGCGGTTTCGAGAAGTTGGGAGGCAGATGTGCGAGCAGAGAGACTTGGTAGGGCTTAACTTTTTAACTCGGGTTTTGAGGCACCGGGAGGTTCTTTCCGTGAGGACTAGGGCACACTTCTTCCTGGCACACGGCACTTTCGTTTGATTTGTTTTGTGACACCCCCTCCCCCTTCCTTTCTGAAGTGATTTGGGGGCTACAGAGTTCCATCTACTCTTGATTTTGGTGAACTTCAGGTAGGGTCGAAATTTACAAGGAAGAGTTGCACGAAAACTGCATTTGACCCATGACAACAAAGGGGAGGGGAGAGTAAGAGCTCTGAACTGAAAATAAACAAAAATGAGGCTGCTCATAGAGGCGAACATTAATAGTGGTTCTAAGTTATTACCGCTGCTTGAAGAGAGAACCGACGGGTATTCATCAGTTAGGTTTTTTTTTTAACGTAGTTGAGATTTAAGTTCCTAAACAGAGTTTGTAACTTTTTAACAGGAGAGTTGTAATGAGTTATTAGTTGCAAGTTCTAGATTTTTATCCTTGCATTCGGTACTTAAAGCACTTTATAAAGGGAAAAGACGCTTATTTTTAATCTTTTCGGGGCAAACACATATTTTGAGAGAGATGCAAAATACGCTCTTTTAGAAAATTCAGATTTAAGAGTTCTTGACAGTAAATTGAGCGGGACCCATCTTTAAAAATCGATTGTTATCGCTGATGGTATTACATGTTAAGGCTTCTTTTCTGTTTCTGTGACAGCTATTTAATGTCGTTGCTCCAGGATTTTTCATCTTTCAGATTGATTTCAGCGGCCGAAAACAGCTGTATGCTCTTTTATCATACAGAATGAGAAACCTGTTGATTTCTGAAGCAAGTTGGGCTGCTGCTACTTTAAAAGGTGTTTGTTTTTCACATTTTCCAAATTACACTTTTATTTTTCTTTCAACAGGAAGGAGTCAAGACTGAGAACAACGATCATATTAATTTGAAGGTGGCGGGGCAGGATGGTTCTGTGGTGCAGTTTAAGATTAAGAGGCATACACCACTTAGTAAACTAATGAAAGCCTATTGTGAACGACAGGTGAGGAAATGACATATGCACTTCCCATAAAACGTGTTTTTAAAAAAACCTTATTTTTTTTGAGAGTAGACACTAGACTGGCATAATATTATAATAGACTTCTTTGGTTGAATGAATGCACTTATATACTTAACATTATCAATTTTATCATACCCTTGGTATGTTGATGCTTCATGAAAATTCTTAGGATGGTTTGGCTAATATGCTCTATGATTCTAGTACTGTGCCAGAATGCATCAAATTATGACAACATGCGATTAGTTCCCGAGGGGATGTGATTTTACTTTTATAAGAAAATAAGGATGAACTTGATAAAATTTCTTGTCAGGCTCTCTTCTTCTTCTTTTTTTTTTTTTTTTTTTAAGTCTATTTAAAATTTGTGAGGTGTCAAAACAATTTATTTTGAGCATTTAAACCAGTTTGGAAATAAAGTTAAATTGTGAGTTTAGCGACATTGCAGTTTTCCTGAACCATATAAAATTGTTATATTTTTTTAATAGTAGAGGTCAAGAAAGAAAGTTAACCTCCTGAGTCAGACAAAAACATTCCTATGTTATAGGGACATTTGCATTTTACTCAGGAATTAGTAAATAGACAGCAAAAAGAGGAAGTAATGAATAGATGCTGTGAGTTGAATGCCGGGTTTAAAACAAAGAAGCTTCCTTTAGTGAGGTTGAGTCTGTAACAATACAGAGGCAACTTTAAAGGTGACTTTTGCAAGTATAACAAAAACTCTGGTACCTAGATCAGTTAATTCAACAATAACCTGGAAGAAGTATTTTTTTATTCAACCCTGAATACGTAACATGTAAAAGTTGGGAAAACTATTCTTTTAGACTAAAATCAGTTGTCAGCATTGCAAATTGTCCTAAAAATAGGCTCAAAATAGAGTAAGATTTAAACCTACAGAGGTTGAGAGGTTGAGTTTGAGCTCATAGTTGGACTTCCTCCATGAGATCTAAGGGCATTTGGAAGAAACTGAAAATAAACTTCTTTTTGAGATTGAACCTTTATTTTATGTCTGGTGTATTTATAATAATTTATAGTGAGAATGTGCTTATAATGCTTTTATCTTCACCATATAAATTAATTTTACAGCTCCCTGGAAAGACAAAGAGTTTTTAGTGTAGTCTTGTTTGAAGAATTTTGGTAAAATCACTTAAACAACTAGTAAATATGTACTTACTAGTTGTGCTAAAGAATTTTTGCTCTAGCATCTTAACATATTTGAACACTAGTGCCCCCTCAGGTTAGAGGGGGATTTTAAAAGGTAATCATCTTGTAGAACTTTTATTTAGCACACCATTTGCAAAATAGAAGCATGCATAGATTTAGTGGTTTTCAACAAAATTCTTTGCATATTTTTTCTCGTTACTAAATTTTAGGTTTTATTTTATTTTATTTTATATTATTTATGGGGGGACAACTGGGGGAGGGGCACAGAAGGGGGGGGCACAGAGGATCTGAAGTGGCTCCATGCCAACAGCAGAGAGCCCTATGCGGCTCAAACCCATGAACCGTGAGATCATGACCCGAGTTGAAGTCAGTTGTCTAACTGAGCCACCCAGATGCCCGATAAATTTTAGGTTTTAGATGGTCATATTTTCCAACACTTAATATGAAAACTCAAACGTAGTGCACAGTTGAAAATACATTGAATGCTCATGTGCTCACCACCTAGATTTAACTATTAATATTTTATTATACATATCTATTGATTCTTCATCCTAAAATGTTCATATTTAAGACTTCCTGTATTTCCTGTTAGGGCCTCAAAAGAGTTTTTTTTTGCTTACCTGATATTTACCAGATACTTACCATGTGCCAGGGCATTATACTATGTGCCAGAAAAACAAAGACACAGAGCACATCCTGTGTTGCAGGTTGTCTTTATAAGAGATCTATGAGATTGAGTTAGCTGGTCAATCAAGAGCTTTTGGGTTTTCCTGGTATGTTAAATTTAGTGTATTACTCATGTAAATAAAGTTTTTTGTGAATTTTTTCAGTTAGGTTTAAGTTGACTAAACTTGGGGCCACTCAATTTGCAGTATGGGAAAAAGAAGCATTGGTAATCCATAAAAAATGTAATTCCACTGCATATCACTTAGAATGCAGATATGATTTAAAGATATGATCCAGGAAGAATTTGAAAAGATTTTTCTCAATTTCCTTTTAAGTTGAGAATAACCTCAGAGTTTTGACTGAAACAAGATTCCTGTTTACTTTTCAAATGTTTATTTCTCTCATTCTAAGAAGGAGGGAGTTGAAGAAGTATCACCTAATTGGGCTGATTCTCTACTCCCCTCTCTTTTTTTAAGTTAATGTATTTATTTAGAGTATGAGCAGGTGGGAGAGGGGCAGAGAGAAGGAGAGAGAAAGAATGGGAGGGCTTTGATCCCATGAACCATGAGATCATGACCTGAGCTGAAATCAAGAGTGGGATACTTTGAGCCACCCAGGTGCCCCTGATTACTTTTTAAGTGTAGATAGAGCCTTTCAAAAGTCTAAAATATTTATGCAACCTAATTTGCATAGCTAAAGGTTTTGTTTTGGTTTGGTTTGGTTTTTTGACAGTTGAGGATCCTTGAGTAAGGATTTCTTATCCAGATTAATTGAATGCTCATACTTTCTGCTGAACTCATTTGGCCTCAGTTCTTTGGAGGAGTTGTAGTAGATGTCTAATAGGCATCTCAAACTGAGCATCTAGGTGGGAGGTCAGACACTTGGGATCATCCTGATGATGCTTCATAACTCCTATAATAAAATCCACCAACAAATTCTGTTCTCTACTGAAACCTGTGCTGTTCAAAACTCAACAGTGTGCTGTCCCTAGCCACATGTGACTTTACCACCTGAAACATGGCTAGTCCAAATTAATATGTGTTGTATAGTGCACAGTATATGTCAGATTTTGAAAACTCATAGTGGAGAAAAAAGTACTCACCTTTTCAAATGTTAGTTACATGCTAAAATAATAGGATTTTGAGTATGTGGAGTTAAAACAATATTTACCTGATTTTAATGTGACAATTGGGAATTTTAAAATTGCATATGTGGCGCATATACATACGTATCCATCCATCCATATCCCCCGGTGCAAAAAGGTGGTTGTAATTAAAGCACAGGGACAGGACCTTTTGGGCAGAAAGAGCTGCCACATTGTGTTTGTGTTGGATAGTGCCAAGCCCTCAACCATTTTATTCCACTCTTGCTCAGTCACTAACCTGGGAGACTTTTCTGATTAATTCAGAGTGCCTCTGCTCCCATCACTTGGTCCTCTCAGCTGTTTTTTGCATTGATGTATATTTGTCTCTGCACTAAAATGTAAGTTTCATGAGCATGGGGTCTTTTTGTTTACTATTTCTTTAGAGCTTAGACCAGTACCTGGTTTATAGAACGTGTTCAGTAAATGCTTGTAAAATGATAGAGGACATTCAAACTGTCTCCAGAGGTTGATTGTGAAGTTTTCTATTCACATGAAGAATTAGAGTTTGCCCACTTGTCACCGTGTAGCCTTCTGCTGAGAGTATACTACTTC
Source organism: Felis catus (assembly GCF_018350175.1). Taxonomy (NCBI): domain Eukaryota; kingdom Metazoa; phylum Chordata; class Mammalia; order Carnivora; family Felidae; genus Felis; species Felis catus. The sequence continues at coordinate 55,632,755 of NC_058381.1, read as the reverse complement.
ATTCTAGTGTGCATTTACTGTGACTTTCAGAGAGCATAGATTGATTCATTGGTTTATTCCAGTTCATTTTTGTGAAATGAAGGAATGGGGATCCAAAGAGATAACCTCACACTGCTCTTCTGTGGCACATCTCTGAAGCCAAAGCTCAGAGATACGATTTATTCAGAAGTGGAACCCAAATACTGGTTTAACATAAATTCATTGTTTGAGTTGACGTCATTTATGGAATTGGAAAGGCAAGTTTCCTGGGTTTTGGTTTTTGATCTGTGGCGAAATAAAAGCTTTTATTGATAAGGAAAAGCATGAAGGAATACGATGTGTGTTCTGGACTGTGCTCCCCCCACCCCCCCTTGTTTTGAACGGCCATGGCATTGACCTAGGACCGTACTAGTAGATGTAGTAGAGGAAAGATACAGCATATGGCTTAGTATTTTATTAAAGTAATGGGTTTTCAATGGAGTGTTTGCAAATATGTAATTAGTACTTAATGGCTTGGCATTTAATTCCTGGTTGCTTTGCATAATTACAAATTAAATTTGGATGTCATGAGAAATGAATTAAGGTTATGGATATCCCTTATCTGGTCTGGGAATTGCTTGTATTCCTTAAGACAGGCTAGTCTGAAAGTGTTAGTGTCAAAGACCAGGGTTTGTAAAGGAAAGTAACATGATCTTCATGTTAGAAGTAGTTTTAAAGACAGATATAGTGAATCCTTGTTAAAGGAATACAAGCGTCCTCTAAGTATTTATTGAGCACTTTGTTTCAGTATTCTAGTCCTAGGAATTCAGTTTAATTTTTTCTTAAGTAAATTAAAGCAGAGTGTTCTGTGTAACAATAATTACAGTTTGTAATTTGAGTATGATACAGGAGTGATTTTTTTTTGTAGGATGCTTCCTATGCTATTTTTCCAGTTAATATGTACACATATTATCTCCATACATATCTCCAAAGATAGTTTATTTTCCTATCTTCATTTGGCTGCAGTTCCCAACAGCTTTGCTGCTTTTGCTCCTTTCCCCTTCTTCCTACCCCTGTGTCAGGTAGGTAATGATGAGTACAACATCGGAATCTGCTTTGCAGAAGGGGCATGCTCAGGCTCATTTATCTCCTTAAAAACATAAAAGTTTCTTGAAGCTAAACTCTGGTAATATAAATTCTAAATTCTCTTTTTGTAATGAAGCTACTCCTTAACTTAGTTTTAGGTGTACTTTTAAATAAAACAAATCATGGTAAAACGAATCATGATACTGCATTTCATCCATTTTATTCCATCAGTAACTTATACCCGTGAGTACCAACTATGTGCGAGGAATACAGTATAACCAAGACAGTCTTAGGTTCTTGTCCCTCTTGGAGCTTACTTTGGAGTGAGGTTGACAAATAGTAATTGTTGGTCTGGGTAAGTACTAAAATGGAATTTACAAAGCAGGCGTTTCTTTTGAACTATTCCATAGTTCCAAGCTTGTGTGCTTATGAATGATTTTAGGACAGTTCTAGTGGGAATGTCCTGCCTGCCCGAGGGTAAAAACTTGTTGAATTCCTGTGGTGTCCCTAGCATGGTGCTGGGTTGGGACACAGGTTACTTTTGCTTAGCGGTAGGAGCTGTTTGGATAGAAATGAAGGTAAAGTGGCTTTAAGGCAAACTTAATCTTTACACTTACTTAGGTGAATTCCAGTTTTCATTATGAAGGGTGTTTTCCCCCCCCATTTGGAGAGCTCTTTAACATGGATGGAAGAATGTTGCTGTATCTGTTAACTTTAAATTTCTTTTCAATATTTTTCTAACTCATTGATATGTACTGTTTGACTCAAGGTATATGATCTATCCAAGCTTGGATCTCAAAAGCAAAACAGCTTTTTTAAAAAGACCTTTTTTTAAAAAAAGATCACTTTTCCAAAGAAAAACAAACATGGTTCAAAGAAAGTGAAAATCCTACCAAATCTTTTTATCCACATAGAAATGTTAATGTATTGATTATTTATTTGGGTCCCTCTTTTAATATATTTGTGGCTAAATATGCATGTGGTTTCAGTTTTTACTGTTTTCTTTGCATTCTTACTGTTTTTAAACTCTCTTGTAGGGTTTGTCAATGAGGCAGATCAGATTCCGATTTGATGGGCAGCCAATCAATGAAACAGACACACCTGCACAGGTAAAAAAAAAATCTCTTTGTGCTAGCTAGAAAAGTCAGTGTGGTTTGTAATTTGCTCAACAGTCTTGTTTGTTAATTTGTGAACTTTGAGACATTACAGTATAGTTCTTCGCCAGAGTTCAAAACTATGTAAAATATGACCAAAGGGGCACAGAAAGGAAAATAATAGGAATATTAATGTTAGTATTTTCTCAGGAGATGTCAGAGGTTTTTAATCTGCAATTATCGTCTTGTAAAACTAATAGGTCATTTGGTTGCTTTAATCCATTCCTCCCTATTGCCAGCATTATTCGGAGCAAATAATTCAGAATGTTGTTTTCATTGCTGCAGTTCTTGATGATTCTTCAGGCTCCCCCACAGGTGATTGGTTGGCTGTCGATCCTGGCCATTTTAACTTCTCATGCTGAATTCTCTTTGACCTGTCCTTGTCAACTAAAGGCATCTTTGGGCTCCCAACTGCAAGTCTCTCGATGGCTTAGCTTGACCAGTGTTGGGTTCTTGATAATAAGTGGCTTTCCAAAGCCTTCTGCAAAAGGTGACACAGTCTGATCCTTTAATCTCTTTACATATCACCTCAGTTCTTTCGCTTTGTCAGGGATCAGCTGGGCTGTCTTCCGTGGCAGAAGCTCTTTGTCTTTGTTTCCTTTTACCCTCTGAGGTTCTACTTAAGGCTTCTAGTTTGGGGAAAGAATATTTTGATAGAAACTTAAGTTGGAGCTCTTCTACTTTTGAATTTGTTTTTATCACTCCATAAAAACTAGCAAGTAATAAATATGGTATGAGTGAAGTAGCCCACCCTGGTTGTGGTTTTGTTGATAAACTTCAAAAATTTGAAATGTCTAAGTTGTACTTGAGGGAAGAATATCTTAAAGTAATTTCCCTTGGGGAGTCTCTAAGAAGCAATTATAGTATGTAGCCACAAGGAGGAGCTGAATTCTGTTGGTGAATGAGAGACAGGAAAAAGTCTTTTATCCTTTGAAGGCATTTCAAGTTTCACCATGAAATTTAACATCCCAGGAGTTTTATTTCAGTGGATAGGCTGAAGACATGTTTTCATGGTTTAAAAAGAATAAAAACCCATTATGCTAAACTCTGATGTCGAGAATGTATTTTCTGTCTTTTGATGCTCTCGCCCACCACCGTAAAAAAGGTTCTTGTTTCTACAGTGCTAGCTGCAAATATTAACTGTGAGGAGGATTTTTGCACAACTGCATTGTAAAATCTTCAAATTGAATTTGGAATTGAACTCATTGTAGTATTTGAGATTGAATTCACTGTAGAATGAAATTGATTCATTTTAAAATTATTCTCCCAGTACTAAGTAGCAGAACTGTGATAAATTAGAACATCTTAATGACCAGTTTTAATAGTAATATAATTATGTGCCCACCATTCTGTTTAAATACTTAACTTTCTTTGACTCATTTAATTCTTACAACTGAATGCTGTTTCACTTTACAAAGAGGGGATTGAGGCTTAGTCATTAACATTTTAATGCTATACCCTTACTTTTAGTATATTTGAACTGTGTTAGAAATGATTCCCTTTCTTGTCTTTATGTACCCAGGGTTCTTGTTCTATTTCCAAAATTACCAGTTTTTAGAAAGTATTTTTCAAAGGTAATTATCAGCATAATAAACCAATAACAAAGATTATTTCTTTTACAGCACTGCCATAGGTACCAAGACCTTTCCACTCTAAACATGGTTGTTTTATGTACAATGGGTGGGTAGTGAGCCTTACAAAACTTAGTTTGTGAATAGCATTTTAAAATTTAAATTAGTTTTTTAGTAAGTTTTTTCTTGCCATAACCTTCCCTTGCTGCACAGAGACAACCACTGTGCTTTGTGCATATGTGAGGATATATATTCGTGGTATGCACTCATGCGCACTCGTGCACACACACACTTTTGAAAACAAATATAATACTATAACCACTTTTGCTGCTTACTTTTTATATTTGTTTTTAATGCAATACTAGATCTTAGGAATAGTTCCATTTCTACACATGTAAACCTATCTTTCAATAACAACTGTGTGCTTTTCATGTAAGAGTGTACTGTATTTCTTTGAGTTTTTTTTCTAATGTTTATTTATTTTGAAAGAGAGTGTGCTCATGCAAGCAGGGGAAGGACAGAGAGGAAGAGAGAGAATCCCAAGCAGCATCCCTCCGCACTGGCAGCAGAGCCTGATGCGGGAATTGATCCCACAAACCATGAGATCATGACCTGAATTTTCAGTAATTAAAAGTGAGGTGATTTAACTCCTGGACATAGCTTTTTCACTTAAAAACTAAGTTTTCTATACTGAAATAAAGAAGACCAAGTGAAAGATTAATTTAAACCCAAGCCTGATGCTATATTAAGCTAGGGGTTGTTTAAAATAACGAACACTGGAATTGGGTGGAACTTGTGTAGTTTTTCAGGGTACTTAAGTCTGATAGTTACAGATTTAAGAGCTGATAATCAGTGACCCTCCATTTGTGTTTTTTTTTTTTTGTTTTATCTCTTTCATGCTAGTTGGAAATGGAGGATGAAGATACAATTGATGTGTTCCAGCAGCAGACAGGAGGTGTCTACTAAAAAGGGAACCTGCTACTTTACTCCAGAACTCTGTTCCTCCAGACCAAGAAGACATTCTCAATTAGAAAACCGCAATTTGGTTCCACCACATCCTGACTACTACAGTATAGTTTTCTCTATTCTTTCATTTTCCCCTTCCCCATTCCTTTATTGTACATAAAGTAACTGTGTATGTGCGCAAGCATTTTGCATTTTTTTTTTAACTAAATGGCCAATGGTATGTTTTGACCGACATCAAATGGAGATGGGATGGGGAAAAATACTGGTTCTGTGAAAATACCCCCTTTCTCCATTAGTGGCATGCTCATTCAGCTCTTATCTTTATATTCCAGTAAGTTATTTTGCTCTCACTGTTTAACAAAAAAAGAACAACATAAAAATCCTTGCATACCTTGTTCGATTGGAGAATTTTAATGTTTTTCATTTATCATTGTAAAACCAAGGACAATTTTATAACTTTTTTGTACGTAGCTGTTACATGTAGGGCAATCTGTCTTTAAGTAGGGATAAATTACTCTAAAAGAAATGAATCCTAGATAGTTTTCCCTTCAAGTCAAACGTCTCGTTGTTTAAATAAACTTCTTGTTTAAAATGAGCTGTTTTCTTTATTCTGAAGAATATTAAGTAGAAAAGTTGAAGCTTAGAAAAAGCCCTGAAATGAGTAGGCCTGCTAGAAGTAACATTTCAAGGAAGAACTAAAGCTACACTGCATTCCTGACAGACAGGTGCAAAACAAAGAATAACAAAGTGTATAAATGACTAGCAACTGATGTTTCAGCCCCTTTGTTTAGTAAGCTTAGTTCCAAATCTGCAACTTTACTAGCAAAAATCGGGTCATGATGTGGATTTACTCCCAAGTCAAGTTCTGTGTAACACTACGTGGCAGAATGGGTTAGTACATGCAGCTAGGAAAAAACCGTGATTTTGCTAACTCTGCTGATAAATCACTGTTTACCCTTTTTCTTTTCTTTTCTTTCTTTTTTTTTTTTTAATGTTTGTTTATTTTGAGAGAGGGAGGGAGAGAATCCCATGTGGGCTCTGCCCTGTCTGTGTAGAGCCAGATGATGTAAGGCTGGATCTCACAAACCATGAGCTGAAATCAAGCTTAAAGGACTGAGCCACTCCCAGGTTCCCCCAGTCACTTAACCATTCTGACTCTCATGCTGATGAGTAAATATTTCCTAACCCAAAACAGAGTCTTTGTTCTTGAGAATGTTGAGGGACAGAAGGTATTTACATGTATCCACTCTTAAAGCTTTAAATACGCAGGGTACCACAGTTTTTAAATTCAAATATGGGGAAGGATACAGCTATAGAACCAATGAACAGAATATTAGAGCTGGAAAGATTTAGATTACCTAATTGTAACCCCTGTTTTAGAACTGAAGAAGCAGAGGTCCAGAGATGATTATGAAATTAGGACTAGAGAATAGGTCTGATACTTGTTCATTGTGTTCTTCCATATTGGTTCTCAAACAATTCCGACCCCTCCTCACCAATGTGGCCTTTTTGGGTCAAGTCCCCATTGTTCCCTTTCCTGCCTTGTCATTCACTTAGTTCACCCTACCACTGCTGTAATATGGTCTTTTTTTATATATATCCATTTTTATGGTGAGTGAGCTTCCCCAAAGATAGGTGTTCAATAGATTTTTTTTTTTAAGTTTTATTTATTTTATATAATCTCTACACCCAGTATGGAGCTTGAACTCATGACCCTGAGATCGACAGTCACATGCTCAACAAACCTGGTGCCCCTGTTCCATAGGTTTTGGACTTTGTATATATAGGAGTTAATCTTGAACCAACAACTTTTATTTTCTTATATGTATCGTGTTAACAATTTTTACAATTTATATTGTGCAACTGTGTGGGAAGCCTGCCCCCAAGAATTCTTAGATCAGGTAAGTGCATGTCTCTTGATTTGTTGCACTAGGTACTATTGAATGGTGGAATTTGGTGGTGCCCTAAATATTAAAAATTTGGATTGAAATTCACGCCAGAGAACTTTATTATGGAAAGGATTTGAACTGGGTTCTTGTTTAATTAGGAATTTACTAACTAATGTCATGGGTGCTTTTGCCATGTCGGGGGAAATATGAAACTTCATGGAAATACTTGATAGAATTTTAAAAGCCAGAGGGTAAAGCATGAAAAGCACACAGATAATATAGTGTGTTGTGGCTTATTAATTAGTTGGGTCAGTGTAACTAAAGATTCACCTTATTTCTGTTCTTAAATGAACTGTTCATAATTGAATTCCCCTATTTCACATACGTTGTAACCAAGAAAACTATGGGAAAATATGTGGAGCACTTTTTTTTTTTAAGCTTTTATTTCTAAGTCGTCTCTACACCCACCATGGGGCTTGAACTCAACAACCCCGAGATCTAGAGTTGCCTGCTCTCCTGACTGAGCCAGCCAGGCATTTTGAGAGAGAGCACTAGCAGGGTAGGGGCAGAGGGAGAGCGAGAATCCCAAACAGCATGGAGCCCCACAAGGGGCTTTATCTCACAATGACCTGAGCTGACTGAAGTCAAGAATTGGATGCTTAGGGGCGCCTGGGTGGCGCAGTCGGTTAAGCGTCCGACTTCAGCCAGGTCACGATCTCGCGGTCCGGGAGTTCGAGCCCCGCGTCAGGCTCTGGGCTGATGGCTCAGAGCCTGGAGCCTGCTTCCGATTCTGTGTCTCCCTCTCTCTCTGCCCCTCCCCCGTTCATGCTCTGTGTCTCTCTGTCCCAAAAATAAATAAACGTTGAAAAAAAAAAAATTAAAAAAAAAAAAAAAAAAGAATTGGATGCTTAACCTACTGAGCCACTCAGGGCACCCCCTTCCCCCTTCCTCCCACCCCTGGCTATGAAGCACTTCTTTTTTTTTATTTTTTTTTATTTTTATTTTTTTATTAAAAAAATTTTTTTTTTCAACGTTTATTTATTTTTGGGACAGAGAGAGACAGAGCATGAACGGGGGAGGGGCAGAGAGAGAGGGAGACACAGAATCGGAAACAGGCTCCAGGCTCTGAGCCATCAGCCCAGAGCCTGACGCGGGGCTCGAACCCACGGACCGCGAGATCGTGGCCTGGCTGAAGTCGGACGCTCAACCGACTGCGCCACCCAGGCGCCCCATGAAGCACTTCTTAAAGAACTCTTTGAAAATAAGTACATTGTTGAAAATACTGAAAGTAATCTTGGCATTTTATTTTGGCTTCGGAGGGGAGGTTCAAATGATGGGAGTTACACTTCCATTTTGATTAATTGCTCGGACAATTTAGCTAAACTCTTTCTGGCTGCTGTCTCGTTGATACCCCACACATTTATATCCTGCAAGTAGCAAATTCTGTCTAAGTGAACACAGTTCTGTGTAGAGAAATGAGAAGATTTCTGCTCCGAAGCACCCCTACTATTCATACACGCTGCTTGACCCAAAACAAAAGGTATTCGCAATTTTTCAGAAAAAGGAGTGTCAAGTTGTTTGCTTCCATGTTTTGCTTGATGTTTGTAGTTCTGTGGGACATTGTGACAGCAGGAGGTCAGTAGAAGGTGGAAACCCAGGATGTGAGGGAAGCCTGTTGGAGAGTTTCTCAAGGCCCTTGCAGAGTTTATGGTGTATTGGAGAGGGTCAGCTGTGCTGCTGAGGATTATTTTTTAGTTAAGATCCTGCTGCTTTTAAATATGACAGTGATTCTAGGTTGTGGTTTTGCATCAGAATCCCCTGATGAGCTTTTAAAAATGTACCAATGCCGGGGCCCTACCCCCAGAAATGTATTTTCAAAGCGGTATGAAATTGAGAAGCAATTCTGGGAGGCATTCTCACAACTCTTAAGAGTTAAGCACCTTATGGTGAAGATTACATGAGATAATAAATATTTTAGCTGTCTAACATGGTCCCTCCCACGTACTGAACCCTTTAAAGAAAAGTATCTTCTGCGTGGCAGTAAGGGCTCTGTCAGGGTGCTGAGGCTTCAGCAGAATACCATAATCCGTACCGATGGCTTGCACTTAATGTAAATGAAAAAGGCCAAAGCTTTTCTGTTCATTTTTAAAACTGAATACAACCTTTGTCTTGTTATGTGTTTTAATAAATGCTTAATGCTAAATTGTGCCCTAATGAGTCTTTAAAGAAAAACAGTCTTCAGGATTTTAATGATTCTCCGATACTCTCAGAACCAAAAGACCCATCCACAACATGCTTCAACATTCTGATTCTGTAGGTGATGATTTAAGGGGTAGTCTTCCGTGTTGTAGGACATACACATGTTTTATAGTGAGATTTCAGTCTGTATAGTGGTTAGCTAATAAAGAGTTCTTCAGAGTGGAACATAATTAGAATAGAGCATATAAACAGGTTAGGAATTTAATCTATTTGGAATGTGGAGTGTTATTTCCCGGTAAGCAGTGACATGTGACTACATATGAGATCATTTTAGGATTTCCCATACCCTTGGGGCCTTTATGAAACAGTTTAAAGTCTCAGAATTGTCATGTAATGTTTGCTTTCTTTGCAGTTCCTATTTTTAAGGCATTTTAGGTGGCTAACCTTGTCTCAAGTTATAGAATTTGGAATACTAAGAATTTTCTCACATTTTCCAGGGCATGCTGTTTTGAATTGTTTGATGTTTTGTAATTTTAGCAAAGGAGGCCAAATTCATCTCTAGGAGAGCAGGACAGATGGGTGAGGGGAGTTTTTTGCTTGTTTATTAAATACAGAAATAGTAGCATGGGATTGGGAAAAGCGAACACACTTAATCCATACCATTTTATTCAGCTTGGTCTGATAGAAAGGGGAACTCATGGGAAAATAGGAATCACGCTCTCCTTCCACAATTCAGTGATTTAAAAGGATGTGAGAGTGGTGTGTCAGACCTAGTAGAGTGTATGTGCCATTTTGTTTACCTTTGACAGTGAAGGTAAAACATGACAGCCATTTTCCGTATTTGAGACCTCATACTTGCTTTGTGGTGAATGAGTTTCAAGAGAAAATGAATTCTTTCACTTGTCTTTCTGTGGCATTGATCTGCCTTTGTGTGTATGTGTGTGTGTGTGCATGCATGCGTGCAGCTAAGAAAAGAATGGACAGATGCATACTAAATTTGGCTTTAGGAGTGATGGATACAGAATGTATGTGTAAATATGTGTGGTTAAGTCACACATAAGTGACATGGGCACCCTGCAATCCTGGGGTTCAAAAGCTTGTTAGAAATACTTGTCAGTGAGTCATTCATTAATTCAGTTACTTAGTGAAGTTCAAAAGCATAAGACCAGCATTTTCTTTTAATAATAGGAGGAATGGCAAATATTAAGAAAATGTATCGGGGCACCTCGCTGGCTCAGTCGGTAGAGCATGTGACTCTTGATCTCAGACTCATGAGTTTGAGCCCCACACTGGGTGTAGAGATTAGTTAAAGAAAAAAGAAAAGATGTATTAAACTATGGGTGAATATAAATAATTATTCTTGTAGGTCAAAAATAGTTAAATGTCTGCAATTTATTTCATAGGGGCTCAACCTAATATGTGTGTTTTGGATCAGAGGGAGAGACATTAACTAGGAAATTGGTTCAAACCCGATCACATAATCTAGGCAGAGTAAATACCAATAATAAGGTCCTGTAGTTTGCCAATTTCTTCTAGGGTGCTGGAATAAATCGGGGCAGGTTGAAATTATGGGGGATTCAGAACACAGTTGGTAACATCCAATGCAAAAACAGATGCTTGAGAGCTAAGAGACACAATGTTAGTATGTTTTTGTGTTTCATTTAAATTTAGGTATTACTTACCTTAGTAGGCTCAAGAGGTGAAGAGCAACTTCCAGATTATTCTGAGTAAGTTATACATTTGCATTCTCGAATAAAACTCCACATACCTAGAAACAAATGAAAAAACCACTAGGATTTCTGTTCATGTTAAAGGAAAATTATTAGGGCTTTTAAACATTTTTGACATCTTTTATTTTTTAATTTTTTAAATGTTTGTTTATTTTTATTTATTTATTTTTAACACTTATTTTTTGAGAGACAGAGCAGGAGCACGGGAGGGGCAGAGAGAGAGAGGGAGTCGCAGAATCCAAAGAAGGCTCCAGGCTGTGAGCTTTCAGCACAGAGACCAACGCGGGGCTCGAACTCATGAGCCTTGGGACCATGACTTCAGCTGAAGTCATATGCTTGACTGATTGAGCCACCCAGCCACCAGTAACTGACTGGTACTTTGTAGCAGGGAAGTGGCAGCATGGGACTAAGTGAAATCAAAGGGCACTTGACTGCTTAAAGGCATGAGAAGTTACGCAGAGTGTGGATAACTGCTCATTCCCTCCACCTTATTTAAAAAGCAGGTGAAAGTGGAACATACATATAGGGCAGTGATTTTGAAATTGCATAGAACCATGGAGTGTGCCAAAAGAAGACAGTGGAGAGAAAGGCCAGCCAGGGGTGGGGAAGCAGAAAGGGCCAGGATTTTGGACCCTCTGCTCGGTTTCAGTCACAGATGCCCTCTTGTTCATCTGTGTTATATATTTGGATTCTGTTTCATAAAAGTTTGGAAAACATTGGTATAGTCGTGAAATAGCTTGTTGGACCGTTCCTTGTCATAAGCTTTCATTTGTCTTCTATTTCTTTAGGTTTTTAGGTTAACCTAAGGGTTTGGAACAACTGTTGTATAGATACAGAGCCCTAGATAAGTATTTAAAAAATCAGTGATATGGACCATTATGATTTTAAAAGTAGCCATCCTTGGGATGCCTGAGTGGCTCAGTTGGTAAAAGCATCAGACTTGGGCTCAGGTCATGATCTCGTGGTCTGTGAGTTCGAGTCCCGCATCGGGCTCTGTGCTGACAGCTCAGAGCCTGGAGCCTGCTTCGGATTCTGTATCTCCCTCTCTCTCTGCCCTTCCCCCACTTGTGCTCTGTCTCTGTCTCTCAAAAATAAATAAATATTATAAAAAAAATAAAAGCGGCCATCCTTTTGCATCTTTTGATCCTGATCTGATCTGTGATCTTTTGTATAGAATGTAATTTCATTAATGTCCCATTTTCAGTTGGTCATCTGGAGCAAAGGTCATTATAACCGAGTTATGTATCATACCTGTTTTACCCCACGTCTCCATCTTGTAGCAGAAAGGGGGAGTACAGTGATTTTAGTCAAAACTGCTGTAGGACATGAACAAGTAAATAGGAGGGCTTGTTATTCTGGAAATTTTTGGCAATTTTACTTTATTATTTAAGGCAGGAATCTATTTTTAAGTAAGCTCTATGCAGGATTTGAACTAATGACCTTGAGCTCAAGAGTCACATGCTATACCGACTGAGCCAGCCAGGCACCCCTGACAATTTTACTTTAAAATACAATGCACCAAACAGGCCTGCTTAACATGGCCTTGATCAATTGTCTGTCTTATATACTTTATTCTTCTTTACAAATCATTAGATTAAAAGGGTGCCCTGGGACGGATCCCTTACCTTTGAAGCAGAGGTGCTCAGCCCAAGCCACATGGGAAAGCTATCTGTTTAACTTCTTGAAGATACCCATGAGTAGACCCTACCCCGCACCCCCCCTACACTCTCCCGCCCCCCCCCCTGGAAATTCCAATTCAGGAGATCTCAGAGGGGGCCTGGCACTCATTTTTGTTCCTTAAAAGCTCATAGGTTATTCTGATGTTCAGCTAGGATGGGGCAGCTCTCATAGAAAGCTTTAGTTTACCAAGTCAACATTCTTAAAATTCTCTCGTTTCAAGCCCTTCACAACAACGTAGAATAGGTGCTGGTAACCCCATGTATAGATGAGGAAGCGAGAGCATAAATGACCTAGAAGTGTCTTTTATGGGAGAAGTGTCTTTTTAAGGGAGCAGAATCAGAACTTAACGGTTTTCAATTTCCAGTCTGGTGTATTGCCCTACCAATCTGTCTTTTACATTACAGGGGATGGAGGAAATAGGGCAAGTCAAGTATGAACTCAAAACTTTAGACCAAAAGGGACCCACCTGAAGATATGTCCAACCCCCTCATTTAATATATAAAAAACAATTTCAGATTGTTAAAAAGTTTGTAATTACTTTCCAAGTATATCTGACAATAAGCATAGCTACTATCACTTTGATGACTTCTTACGTGCGGAGCCAAACACTTTCTATCTATTACTTCATTTACAAGTCTGGAGTTGAAATACTATTTTGTCCTTATTTTTACGAATGAGGAAACTAGTGCTCAGAAAAGGTAAGAGTTCAGATTTAAACTCTGGTTTCTCCTATGAGAGCCTGAGAGACCATACTCTACCTCTTAGTTGATAATTGTATGACTTACTAGAAGGGTATGTGTGCTCACTGGCCAACTTGGTCTGAAAGGTGTTCTGTTTTTTCAAAAGTTTCAGAAATTTAGGCCCAGTCTTTAAGAATGGGAAGATTTTAGGGGCGCCTGGCTGTCTCGGTCAGTGGGGGGGGCAACTCTCGATCTCAGGGTTGTGTTTCAAGCCCCAGGTTGGGTGTGGAGTTTATTTAAAAATAAAATCTTACAAAAAAAAAAAAAAAGAATGGGAAGATTTTAATTCAAATGAGTGGTCAGCACATAAAGACATGATCCATGCCTTTTAGGAGTGAACTTATCTCTACCTTTTCACGAAAACCCAGGAGAGAGGTTAACCAAGAATATAAACTTCCAAACTGCCAAGAAGGGGGAGGCCACACAGAATCGAATGTTGTTCAATTTCTATGGAAATACTGAAAAGGGTCTGCCTTGAGGAAACATGCATGACATGGGAAGGCCTCCACTCTTGTTTGCTCAAGACTTTCCCATTACGATCTTGTAAACAGCCATTCTTGAGTCCTCCAAGTGTTGTCTGCATTTGTTGCAGGGATAGATTTACCCAGACAGGTGGAAGAGTCATGACTTAAGGGTTATAAACAGCTGCAGAGGCCAGGCTTGCTCGATAGTCTTGGTAGCAAGGGATGTGACCATTCCCCACCGCCGAGCATTAACCAGCCTTAGAACAGGCCCTCAAATCGGAACGACTGTAATTTTGGTCTAGTACATGCACCACCCCTGACAGCTAAATAGTAACATTAAAATGTGAAGAATTTCCAGTCGTTTTCAAAGGGATCGTCTTGGCTTGCTTTCTGTTGCTGACTCATAGTGCTGCTGCTTTGAGACTGTCATGTTTCCAAACGGGACACACAGTAGGTATTCAATGAATGTCAATTTGCAGCAGTAATTTTCATCCCTTAAGGAGCATGCCCTTACTATCTCACCATGAGTAAGGCAAGTAAGTGAAATGGTCAAGACAAATCTGCCCTGGGCTTGGTGGGGGCTGACCGAGCTTTTCCCTCAGTCAGGTAACTTTTTTAAGTGACAGTGAGCACAACTTGTGCCCAACGCTGGGCAGGTTTGTCCTTTGTCCAATCATCACCAAGATTTGGGGGTGGGGGAGGGGGAACTTCCATAGACCCACCCTGACCAGGAAGGGGGCGGGTTTAGGCCGAGCAGGGCCACCGCAGCCCGTCGGGGTGCCGCCCGATGCTTGGCACTTCAGGGAACCAATAGGAACGAAAGAACTATTTGAATTGGCCAATACAGGCACGGTGGGGGCGGGTTCTTTTGAGCCTTATAAAGGCTGCGGCCCGTGAGGCAGGCGGTGGCGGAGGCTCCTGCAGCGGTTGCTGGCGTTGCGGTGCGGAGCTGCTCTGCGCCCCTCGGACCCGACCTCAGCACTCTGCTCCCACGTCAGCCTACCTCGCTCCTCGGCACCATGACCACCACCACCACCTTCAAGGGAGTCGACCCCAACAGCAGGAATAGCTCTCGGTGAGGCTGCGGGGACGCCCCCGCTCGGCGCGGGGCTCGAGGGCAGGGAAGGCCGCCGTCCGGCGGGGCCACGGGGGCAGGGCGGCGGGTCGTTGGCGGTGACGTGCCCTGGCTGTCGCGCTCGTGCCCGGCCGGGCGGCGGGGCTCGGCCGTCTGCTCCGTCTTTGTGCCGTCGGGCGAGCCCGTCGCGCCGGCCCCGCCCGACTCCCGCTTCTCTCCCATTCATTCCTCCCCCGGAGCGAGGGGTCGATCGGGGAGGGCCGGGGCCGCTGGTCCTCGCAGTGCTGCGGGCTTTCGGTAGTCAGGCCAAGCGGACAGGGTTCGTTTCCTTCCCTTTTGCGGTGCGGCTGACCGGCCCCAGGGCGGTGGTCTTGGCCCCCACGTGCCGGGGCAGCCCCCGGGGCGTCCCGGTCAGGCCCCATTGTCCCACCTCTGGCCACGCGCTCTTGCCTCTGGCCCCGGGCAGGTGGCGGTCCCCCCCCCCCCCCGGTGGCCACCCCCTTCGGCCGCAGCGATTGAGTCTTGCGGGCGCTTATCCACTGGGGCCCGCCCGGCAGGTGGCATTTGTGGTCGGGCGGGGCTGGTCATCGCGACCCCCACGCCCGTCCGGGACCCAACCGTCAGCCCTCTGCGAAGTGCTTCTCCTCTGCTAACAAAGGAAAGACCCCTGCTCCTTCCCCTCCCGCGCCCACCTCCGAACGCAAAAGGGGGGCGAGCCTGTCCGAGTGGGTTTTCTGCGCTCAAACCTTCGGACCTCGGCCTTTGCATCCCACCTCTTTCCCTCCCCCTTTTGACGTTTGTCAAACGAGTTCTTCCCTGGCCCGGGTTCCCTAGCAGGAGGAGGTTTCCTGTTCTTGGGCGGGGCCGGAGACATCCATTGTCTCTTCCGTACTATCTGCACCTGGGATGCCGGGGCCTTTCTGGCCACAGTCGCTACTGCATTAGGGGATGAGGGCACTGGGTGTTTGCACTGGGATCCTTTTCCAAGCCCTTGCCTGACTTGGTGGAAGGGTTTGGAACCGGCGGAAGGTGTCCACATTGTCTCGGCTAATCGCACACTGTTCTCTTTTAAGACGGGATACAGGCATCTCTGGGATCCTGCTCAGGGCTTGTAGGAAGCTTAGGTTTCACTTTTTCTAGGCATCTATTCTTCATTGATCACGACCTGCAGTCGTGTGCGGCCAGCCTGGGGGTCCTGGGCAAGTGGCACAAAGGGAGCCATTTTGTGGGGCTAAGAAGACAGCCGTGAAATAGCAGTGCCTCACAGGGGTTGGAGAACTTGGGGACAAAAAGCTGGCCTCAGCAGCGAGGCTTAGGCGGCAGGTTGGAAATGACACCCCTTTTCAACTCATTCCTTTCCCTTATACAATGTAGGAAAGTGGGAAAGATTTAAAATAAATTAGTGGGTCCTGGAAGGTTGGGGACCTTGAGGAGGATAGACCTACAAAAATACTGGTCACTCCCTCTTCTGTTGTCATTCTTGCAATGAGATCATTTTTTTTGCCGAGGACACTGGAACACGCCGAACCTTTCTTTTTGTGCCATGCGGTCAACTTTCTGCTGGTCAAACTGTAGTGACTGGAACGTGAAAATTTATACATTATGTAAAAAAAATCAGGTTTCATTTTTTGGGGTTGAGTGTAGTTTAGTGCTTCATAAAAAATTTCAGTAACCAGGTCAAAGGAATCCTCATGCTAGTTTTTTGATATGGATATTCGAAATGTGAGACCAAATGGTTTTGGGTTCTGCAGAATAAATGCTTTCATTCACCTTTTGTCATCAATTTCCCTCCAGTATCGTGATCCTAGGACTGGAGCTTTGTCCTTTTATTTACTTCCTACCTTTACTTCCTCTGTAATCTCACCTAATTTTCCTTCAGTTGTTTCTGCAGTAACATTCTTCTGGCTCCATAAGCACATTGTAAATTTAGTCTGGGACGGGATGATCTGCAAAGATCACATGGGAACTCTGGCATCTAGAGAAAGAAGAAAGAAAAAGTGATTTTTGTTTTTTTTAATTGTTATCCGTGGTACATGGGTCCATTTTTGGTGAGTCTCAAGTAGGTAATCTTGGTTTAGTTACCCTGTGTGGTGCAGAAAGAATAGGAGAAACTTAAAAAATAAAATTGGAATAATTTCTGTCTTATGATCCAAATCCTTTGTTTGGGGATGTCTCACTGTTACAAACGGGCTTTACAACACTGACGTCATCGGAGTAGGTATTACCTGCTCTTGCAAGAGGAACACAGACCTTTAAAAAGTTGGGTGCGCGGAGCTTTGACTTTCTTTTTAAGCCAGTGTTTGGGCACTAGTGTCTTTTTTTCTTTTTTTAAGGCCAAAAAATACTTCCCAGACCATTAGGGTTCTGGAGATTTTCATCTGGCTAATTCATGAGGGTTTAATTACAATGATAAAGGAAAAAAAAAATCTAATCTCAAGGGAACAAGTGAATTTTGATTTTATTGACTCTTTGTTGATTTGGGTACAAACAAGGGATAAAAACCTGGTTGCTTCAAACTTTAACATGAGAGAAAGCCTATTAAGAATTTATGATACACCTTTAATTATGATTTAAACCATTTAATCAAGCAAACCTAAAATTACCAACTTTATATAATGTATGCCTGAATACACTTATCTTAATTCATATAATGAAATTAATCCAAGTGGATATTTAATATCTAAAACTTGAAAAAAAAAGTAGAGTTATAAATATTTTACATGTTACCAAAAACACAATGGGTCTCCCCAACCTCCCCTCCCCCACCACCTCCCCACCCGAGGGGGAAAATAATGACATTTTTATTTAGTGCAATTTCTGTATTGAATTATACTGTGGACACACACAAATCTGTGATCCAGGGGAGGACGCTAGAGGACCTACAGAAGAAATAGAAGACACTCTAAGATTGGAAAACATGGAAACTAATCAAAGCACCAGTACATAGGTGTGTAGGAAAATGAAAGAGAAAATGGCCTTCTGTGCCTCCTGTATTTTAGCACGTTGAGCACTTCTGTGCTGGCCAGAGACTGAGGATTTGGGTTCTGGTCCTTGTCACTGTCAGTTAACTAATGTTGGACAATTTCTTCAGAGGCTCTCGGGGCTTGACTTTGCGCTCTTTAAATTTTTTTTTTTTTTTACATTTATTTATTTTTGAGAGACAGAGTGAGACAAAGTGAGAGTGGGGGAGGGACAGAAAGAGAGGGAGACACAGAATCTGAAACAGGCTCCAGGCTCTGAGCTGTCAGCACAGAGCCCGATGTGGGGCTCGAACCCACCAACCATGAGATCATGACCTGAGCCCCGGAGTCAGACACTCAACCGACTGAGCCACCCAGGCGCCCCAGACTTTGCGCTCTTTAAAATGAGCCTGTTGAACTAGACAGAACAGAGCCCAGCAAACAATCACCCAAGGGCTAAACGCAGCGGGTACCTGATTTTTACATTTATAAATGGTTGCAAAAAAAAATTCATTTCATGACTTGTGGAAATTATAGGAAAGTCAGATTGCAGTGTCTATAAATAAAGTTTTATTGGAAAATAGATGCACTCGTTTGTTTGCATGTTGTCTGTGGCTGCCTCTGTGCCACATGACAGACCCCAATAGTTACAAAATACTGCATGATCCACAGGCCAAAAATATTTACTCTTGGGCACTTCATACCAGAAGCCGTCCTTTCCTCCGTGTTCTACCTGGTATTCTTTGAGCCTATGGAGAGCTCTACTAGTCTGCTTTATGGAGGAGGTTGAGGTTTAAGAGATGGGCCCGGTTTTGAGGGATGCTTGAGGAAAGGGTGGAGAGTGCTCTAGGCAGGAGTAAAGATGGGAGTAAATACCCCAAAGTGGAGATAAACCAGAACTGTTCTGGGGAACAGTGAGAAAATGACTGGATTGGTGAAGAAGATGGTAAGAACTAGATACGGTTGAGAGGCCATGTTGATAGTTTGTCACGTTACCTTGCATCTCTGCTGGCTTGTGGGTAGTGGCCACACGGGAAGAAGAGGCAGTGTTAGGGAGTCCAGGCCAGGGTGTCAGCAGAGGAGCCACAATTTCTGCTGAAAGATCCAAGGGGACACGGATGTCCACAAATGATCACATGCAGTGGCCAGTAGGAAAATTAGTACTGTCAAAAGAAAGATTGTCAGGGAGGGGAGCTTGGACTTCCGCTCAGGTCACAATCTCACGGTTGGTGGGTTCGAGCCCCACATCAGGCACTGTGCTGACAGCTCAGAGCCTGGAGCTTGCTTCGGATTCTGTCTCTCTCTCTCTCTCTCTCTCTCTCTCTCTCTCTCTCTCTCTCTGCCCCTCCCCAGCTTGTATGCTCACGCTGTCTCTCTCTCTCTCTCTCTCTCTCTCTCTCTCTCATTCTCGCTTAAAAAAAATGAATAAATGTTAAAAAAAATAAAGTTAAAAAAAAAGAAAGAAAGGTTGTCAGGGAATTCTAGAACCCAGAAGGAGTCTTTGAAAGAATTTTAGATGAGTGGCAATACAGAAAAATATGAAGTATAAAAAAGGACATTGAAATTCACCTGAAATCCTATCTGAGAGCACAAACCCTGGATGCCATTGTGGTATGGGTACTTCTCAGGCCTTTATGTCTAGTTGTGATGCTAATAGCTACGACTGCTGCCTTCTAAGCACAGTATATTGGATATTCTTAGAATAGTCTTATGAGGCAATTACTACTAACCTCTTTTGGTAGAAGATAAAAGCAGGGGCCACTGGGTGGCTCAGTTGGTTGAGCATCTGACTCTTAATTTCACCTCAGGTCATGATCTCAGGGTTGTGGGATTAAGTCCATGTTAGGCTCCGTGCTGAGCATGGAGCCTGCTTAAGATTCTCTTTTTCCCTCTTTCTCTGCCCCTTTCCTCTAAAAAACTGCTCTCTCTTTTAAAACAAAAACAGAAACAAAAGAACATTGGAAGAGAAAAGCAAAACAAAAGTCAAGCAGTTTATCTAAGATCACACAACCAGATAAATTTATCTCTGTACACGTCATTTTATGTAACACGTCATTGGGCTTATGTTTGTCTTCCAGCGTTTTTCATTCACTGTGTTTTGGGTAACTTTTCATATCCACTAATGAAGGTAACTCTCACCCTAACGTATACAGCTTTCTGTTGTGTGGACATGCTTTGATAATTAAGCCTTTGCTAATGGACAGTTAGGGTATTCCCAAATTTATTTGTAGATGAACATTTTTAAAGGAGTATCCTTGTATATATATCTGGTTATCTAATTAGGGCAATTTCTGGAAGTAGAAATGCTGGTTCATATAAAAAGCAAACAGTTGACACATATTATCAAAATGTCCTTTAGAAAGTTTGTACAGGGACACCTGGGTGGCTCAGTCTGTTAAGCATCTGACTTCAGCTCAGGTCATGATCTCACGGTTCGCGAGTGGGAACCCGAATCAGGCTCTCTGCTGTCAGCGCAGATTTTGCTTGGGATCCTCTGTCTCCCTCTCTTCTGCCCTTCTCCCACTGGTGAGTGTGCGTGCTCGCTCGCATGCTCTCTCTCTGCCAAAAATAAATATTAAAAAAAAAATTTTTGTACAAACAAAAGTTTGTACAAATGTGGTCCTAGTCTTGAAGAAAAGGGCTTTATTTCTAAGTATAAGATGAAAGCCAGAAACTGTGAAAAGATGGACGAATTAAACTTGGCAAAAATACACATAATCAGCAAAGGATAACATCACTAGTATATGAAATGCTCTCAAAAAATAAGTAAAAGAGGGTGCTTGGGTGGCTCAGTCAGACATCCGACTCTTGATTTCAGCTCAGGTCATGATCTCATGGTTCGTGGGTTCAAGCCCCATGTGGGGGCTCTGTGCTGACCACACGGAGCCCACTTGGGATTCGCTCTCTCTCCCTTTCTCTCTGCCCCTCCTCTCCCCTACCCTCTTCTCTCTCAAAATAAATAAATAAACTTTAAAAAAAATACATAAATTGAATAAATAATTTTGCCTAGCTGGAACTTACTTTGGTAAATAAAATTGAGTGAGGGATATGTTTTGTTTTATCAAAATGATTAGTCAGCCCAATGCAGTTTTTCCCACTGATCTAACATTTACTCCAGTGGCAGTCATTCTGAGAGAGAACTCTTATCTTGACAGAATTCTGAGGAGAAACTGGCAAACTCTTCATTGTGGTAAGAATTGTTAATGGATTCACTCATTAAGTGATAAAACATACTTAGGGGAGCCTGGGTGGCTCAGTCGGTTAAGTGTCTGACTTCAGCTCAGGTCTTGATCTCAAGGTCCGTGAGTTCGAGCTCCGTGTCGGGCCACAGCTCAGAGCCTGGAGCCTGTTTGTGATTCTGTGTCTCCCTCTCTCTGCCCCTCCCCCACTCGCGCTGTCTTTCTCTCAAAAATACATTAAAAAAATTTTTTTTAACATACTTAAAAATCAGATTTGAACAACTCATTAGCAAGCTTGATTCTAGTAGACATATAGAACATTAACAAATACACATTCTTTTTAAGAATATATAGATTTATAGAATTGAGTACATATTAGGCCATAAATCACATCTCATCACATTTCAAAGGATTCGTATCATACAGACTGTTTGTGTTGTAGTGAAAAACTAGAAATTAATAAACCAGAAAGACCCCTGTGTTTGGAAACTGATACATGTACTTCTAAATAATGTATGGGTCAAAGAAGAAAATAATGGGAAGGAGAAAATATTTAGAGTGGAACAATAGTTAAAAAAACAAAACTTGGAATGCCTTTAGAGGGGCACTTAGGAAGGCATTTATGCTGTAAGTGTTTAATTTTTCCTTTTCTTATTTTTAAAATTTATTTTTATCTTTTTCACTGTTTTAAAAAGTTTAAATTTTAGTTGACGTGCAGTGTGGTATTGGTTTCAGAAGTCATTGATTCAACACTTACATACAACACCCAGTGCTCATCACAAGTGTCCTCCTTAGTACCCAGCATCCATGTAGCCCATCGTCCCACCCACCTCCCTCTGTCAACCCATAGTTCTCTATCACTAAGAGTCTCTTGTGGTTTGTTTCCCTCTTTTCTTCCCCCCCCCCCCCTTCCCATATGTTTCCTTTTCTTTTCTAATATAAGGAGCTGTGTTTGCAAATGACAACTGTTCTTTATTTGGAAACTTGAATAAAATGGACATCCTCCTAGAAAAATATTTTTCTCAAACTGACTTAAGAAGAAATAGAAAACCAGACTACTCCTGTCTCCAGTAATAGAATTGAATCTGTAGTTAGAAAATCTTTCCTTCCATAAAACCATCTCCATTTTCTATGTTTTGAGCAGTGACAGGACAAGTTAAATTGAGTTCTTCCAGGGATGGGACACGTTGGTCAAGCCAAGCAGGAAGCTTTGGAAATGGACAAGTGCTGGGTTTCCTTGCTGAACCGAAAGCTATAGAGTCCAAAGGTGCCTGGTTATCGAACATTCTGTGAATCTTAATACCAGTTTCTCATACGGACTTCCTCCTTGTGGCTAATTGTTCATGTTTACTAGTGAGAATACTGTGGTGCAAGTGTATAAATGGGGCTCGCTGGCGATGCCTAGATAGGAAGAGACTAGTATCGCTCTCCATGGGTTTCTAAATTGGTCAACTAACTTTTATATGTATAATCTTCCATTTTTAATTTTGTTGAAAATAAAAATGGAAATGCTTTCTGAATAAATAACAAGATATGCTTCTAAACTTTTTTGCAAATACATCCAGCTGATACTATTAGGCAAGGTCTGTTAGGTCTTTGCCATTATCTAAAAGGGGACGTCAGCCAGGCTGTTATTTGTGATAACTTTCAGGCTTTTTCAGCTGTCTTCATGTCGGAAGTCCTTACTACAAATATTATAAAACAGCATTTTGTATCTTAACATCCAGTGTTGAATTTTTAAAAACTTTCAGTTTTTTAATTGAGAATAATCTATTAGTCTCAGGTGTACAACATAGTGATTCGACAATTCTATACATTTATGAAATGCTAACCACGATAAATGCAGTCCTCATACAAATTTATTATATTCTTGACTGTATTCCCCATGCTGTACTTTTCAGCCCCATGATGTATTTATTTTATAACTGGAAATCTGTATTTCTTAATCCCCTTTACCTGGTTCACCCACCTTCCTACCTGTCTCCCTTCTGGCATCCACCAGTTTTTTCTCTGTGTTTGTGATTGTTTCTGGTTTTGTTTTTTAATGTTTTGTTTTTTTTTTTTTTTTTTAACAAAGACCCCTGTGGGGTCTTTTTTTTTTTTTTTTAATTTTTTTTTTTTCTTCAATGTTTTTATTTATTTTTGGGACAGAGAGAGACAGAGCATGAACGGGGGAGGGGCAGAGAGAGAGGGAGACACAGAATCGGAAACAGGCTCCAGGCTCTGAGCCATCAGCCCAGAGCCCGACGCGGGGCTCGAACTCCCGAACCGCGAGATCGTGACCTTGTTTTGTTTATTTTTGAGAGAGAGAGAATGAGCAGGAGTGTGTGCATGTGGGGGAGGGGCAGAGAGAGAGGGAGACAGAGAAGCCAAAGCAGGCTCTGTGCTGTCAGCGCAGAGCCCGATTCAGGGCTCACACTCACAAACTGTGAGATCATGACCTGAGCTGAAGTCAACACTTAACCGACTAAGCCACCCAGGCGCCCCATTTCTGTTTTTTTTTTTGTTTGTTCATTTGGTTTTTTAGGTTCCACATATAAGTGAAATCATGTAGTATTTGACTGTTTCTGTCTGACTTATTTCATTTAGCATCATACCCTGTACATCCGACCATGTTGTCTGAAATGGCAGGGTTTCATTCTTTTTTATGGCTGAGCTGAGTAATAATCCATTTTCTTTATCCATTCATCTATCAGTTGACAGGTAGGTTGCTTCCATATCTTGGCTATTGTGAATAAGGCCGCAGTAAATGTAGGGGTGTATATATCTTTTCAAATTAGTGTTTTTGTTTTCTTTGGGTAGATATCCAAAAGTAGCATTACTGGATCATATGGGATTTCGATTATTAATTTTTTCAGGAAACTCCATACTGTTTTCCACAGTGGCTGCACCAGTTTACATCCCCACCAGCAGTGCACAAGGGTTCCTTTCTCTCCACATCCTTGTCAACACTTCTTGTCTGTCTGCTACTAGGCATTCTGACTGATGTGATCCAGTGTTGACTTTATACCACAACAGAATCAGTTCCCTTTTCCCATTAGCAGTTCTCTCTTGGAGGGGGTGGGGTGGGTGGGTGGGTGGGTAGGAGGAATGAATGGGTGAGGGAAATGAATTTGAAAGGTGTTTGAAAACATTTATGCTGAGAAATGTTTTGGCATGATCTGAAATGGATGTTTTTTGCCATTACTCCCAAGGGTTTTGCGGCCTCCAGGTGGTGGATCCAATTTTTCATTAGGCTTTGATGAACCAACAGAACAACCCGTGAGGAGGAACAAAATGGCCTCTAGCATCTTTGGGACACCTGAGGAAAACCCCCCTTCATGGGCCAAGTCAGCAGGTACTGCTTATATGTGTGACCACTGATCAAAGGTACAGACCCAGCATGAATAACTACAGTTGGTTTTGTGCTGAGGAGCAAAATCTAGCCCAACCATAATGAGATCAACAACAGTTAAGTCTTGTCACTGGAGGAAAGCCTGGGAGAGGGGTCAGCATAGGGATTGAAGTCAAATTGGGCTATTTGGTTCTTCTGTAGAATTTTTAAGCTCTCACTTAACCTGTTTGCTCATTTTTTGATACAAGACTAACATGAACATCATTCACAAAAGAAGTGTTTTGCTTTCGGTCTTTCTGTCATAGTCCTTAAGAAAGTATGTTTTAATTCAGGTGCCAAGTCTAGTGGTGGCAGAGAGGATTCTGAGTCATCTGGACCCCAGAGAAGGAACTCTTCTGAAGCAAACTCTGGAGACTTCTTAGATCTGAAGGTCAGTGTGACAACACAGGGTTGGGGGGGAAAGAAAGGCTTTGAGGTTAATCCGGTTTGGAAATTGACTTCCTTCCTATTGTAATAAGAGCTTCTGTTCTGTCACTAGAGCCTTACATAGAGGTGACTAGGGAAGGGCCTGAGGCCATACTGGTGCTGAAGATCCATAAAGAGAAAAGTCAGAAAACTGAAGTGACATGATCTGGGTTGGTTCACATACCTCTTCTACCAGTTGGATCAGTCTCTCTCTTTTCACTATCGATTTTGGGAACTTCTGGATCACACTTCCTACCTAAGTGGTATATAGTAGTGTGTGTGAGGTCAAAGACCTGACGAACGTTGCCCAGTTGTTCTGAGCTGAACTCGAGGAGACTGCAGCCTGGGTGTTATCATCAGTTGTCTGCAGAGGAACATGATCCCAATGTCCCCAGGCAGGTGTCTGGAAGCCTGGTAGGGTGGCCTCCTAAGTAGGGCCCTCTGAGCACACAGTGGTGTCAGCCGTCCCAGTGTGGAACCCTCTTAATGGACTTTGGAATTTATAGAGGCCCCTCGACAGCTAGATAAGGAAAAAGGAAAGGGAGCATGGAAAAATAAACTTACCAGTTTCACATTCTGATAAAAGATCCTCTGAAATGCTAATTGATATTAGGCCATCGGTGTAAATGTTAAGGTTTTTTTGGTGTGTTGGGTATTGCTGGCACCGGGGCAATTTGTCATGCAGCAGTTTTGTATAGCATTGTCCCAAAGTCAGTATAAAGGTTGTAATGTAATTGTGTTGTGGCCTGACCCTGAACTTGACTGCATCAAAATGAACTTCCACGTTTGGTTTCAAATAGTAGCCTCTCAGAACTGTGACTGCTTTATTTGTTACAAAATTAAAATCTGAAGTAAAATTTTCTTTTCTTTTCCAGGGAGAAGGCGACATTCATGGTGAGTCCTTCTGAAGTACACATTTCTGGTTCTGTAAATGATTTTAGAATAGAGTGGAATTTTTCTTGAAATAGTGTCTTGGGGAGTGAAACCTGGCTTTGCCCCAAGGGCCAGCACAGCATACCCTGGGTGGAGAGCAAAGAAACACAAAACTGGGAAGTTAGCAAACATGGCCACATGTGCGTCCGCCGCAGTGAGAGCAAGGCCGGGAATGCACAAGAAAGGAAAAATGGAGAGTCCTTCACAGATATGTGTGCAGTAGTCGGGCTGGTGGGTGTTCCTGTTAATGAGAGCTTTTTAGTAAAAGACTCTGGCATTTCAAGCTTGGCACACAGCATTTAATTTACAAACTTTGTTTGATTTTACACTGAGGTGCTTATTCAGCAAGACGTCGGCAACTCTGTGATCTCGTGGCTGATGATTTAGGAGGCAGATATAAATTTTCATCCGTGTTACCAATTATATGTGGAAATGAGCTATAATCATTTCTTTAATGATGTTAAGTCTTTGAAGTATTTATTGGCACTTCCTTAACAAGTGCCAGAGAATGACTATTGCATGTAACGAAAGGCGTAAGTGTGTCGGGCAGCAGGAATCGGGTGAAAGTTGACTCGTTGAAATGCAGCAGTCAGAAGGCCCTCTGATCCAGAAAGAAGACCATTACATTTTGTGAGGCAGTCTTCCCGTGAAACAAGTGTTGTGGAACCAGACTCCTCTTCTGCCCTCTCACACAGCGTTTCTTTCTTTTAAAAACAAAATTTTTTTAACGTTTATTTATTTTTGAGACAGAGAGAGACAGAGCCTGAACGGGGGAGGGGCAGAGAGAGAGAGGGAGACACAGAATCCAAAGCAGGCTCCAGGCTCTGAGCTGTCAGCACAGAGCCCGACGCGGACGGGGCTCGAACTCACAGACTGCAAGATCATGACCTGAGCCGAAGTCTGATGCTTAACCGACTGAGCCACCCAGGTGCCCCGCAGACAGCGTTTCTTGATGGGCACGGTGGGAAGAGAGTCTATTGGGCCTTTGTGAGCGTTACCTGGGTTCTTCCTCCGTGAACAAATCACTTTCTCACTGGATTGAAGATGTATTAGTTATTGTTCATGTCCAGTGTGTTCTGTCTGAAAAGACTCTTCCGGAGTTTAAAAAAAAAAAAAAAATCTTGAAGTCTTTTCAGTTCTGCTGCTTTTCATATTCTGAAATACTTCCACTAGCAGACCTTACTTAGCAAGAATTAGCTAATCCTTAGTCACTACTTTTGGGCAATGGATATAGTTACAAATTTGGGAAGCCTGGAGAAGGATGAGAGGGCCTTGATGGAGTTATAAAAAAAAAAAAAAAAGTGTCACTTGACATGCTACTAGTAATTCTCTCCCAGCTCGGTTTTTTTTCAGATTCTTCAGGTGAGTAGCACACTCATGAAATTGTCATGAAATGACAAGGGGCACAATGATTCAAGATCCATCTGGGGGAGTAGAGATCAACCCCGATTCTGTTGCCAAATTTACTTCGAAGCCAAGCTATTCTGCTTGGTTTAAGATAGATTTGGTTTGGATATAAGGAAGATTGCCGATCTCTCTTAGAGAATTAAACCTAGGGATGGCTAAAGGGAGCAGTGGGAAATCTGCAGCAGAGGGAGTAGGTCCGCAGAATTTAGGTACAAGTCTTTCCTGCCTTTAGGCAAGTTAGTCTGCTGCATCTCTTGCTGTTCTGATTCTTTCACCCTCGTAATGAACCACTTTATCATTTATCCTGACGTAGGTATCTGTTCAGTGCCTTGTTGATTTGCCAAAGAAGAAAGACAAGTCAGGAGTATATTAGATGTGTATTATGGTGAAGTGTTTGTTTAAAGTCCCGTTTTTCAGTCATTAGATTCAACAAGCAAAAGCTTTCTCAGTCAATCCTGTATAAGTTTCTAAAGCCTCTCAGTTCCTGTACTTATTACTTCATTACAGACTAAGGGGACATAGTAACAGACTAGCCTCTGTTCTTTTTGGCTGGAGCATTTCTGACTAGACAAAGGAGCATTTATTTATTAAAAATGTTTATTTATTGGGGGGGGGTGTGGGGCAGAGAGAGAGGGAGAAAGAATCCCAGGCAGGGTCTGAGCTGTCAGTGCAAAGCCCAATGCAGGGCATGAACTCACAAACCATGAACTCATGACCTGAGCTGAAGTCCAAAGCTTAACCAACTGAGCCACCCAGGTGCCCTGACAAATTTGAGCATTTATTTTTTTTTTATTAAAAAAATTTTTTTAATGTTTGTTTATTTTTGAAAGAGACAGAGCATGAGTGGGGGAGGGGCAGAGAGAGAAGGGGATACAGAATCTGAAGCAGGCTGCAGGCTCTGAGCTGTCAGCACAGAGCCCAATGCGGGGCTTGAACTCAAAAACCGCGAGATCATGACCTGAGCCAAAGTTGGATGCTTAACCGACTGAGCCACCCAGGTGCCCTGACAAAGGAGCATTTAAATTAAGGCCTACTGTTGTTTATCCTCCATATGTGCTTTTTTTCTTTTTCGGCATGTTATCTAGTGAAAGACAAAACAGTTCCTTTAATAATGAAAGAGGGGGGATACCTGGATGGCTCAGTCTGTTAAGCATCAGACTCTTGATGTTGGCTCCAGTCATGATCTCATGGTTTGTCAAATCAAGCCCCGCGTCAGGCTCTGCACTGCGAGTGTGGAGCCTGGTTGGGATTCTCTCCCTCTCCCCCACTCTCTCTTCCCCTCTCCTGATCATGCACGCGCTCTCTCTCAAAATCAAAACAAAACAATAACAACAAAAAAAACTTTAAAAAAAATAATGAAAGACAAATATAAGAATTGTAGGTGTGAGCTTGATTTATCCAAAAATCAGTAGGAAATAAAGGATCACGGTAGAGCTGCAAGGTAATGTTTTGTCCTTTAGAAGTACTCATAACTGCTTGATCCAGGCAGACAATGGATACCTGTGAGAGCCTGTGCAGCGGTGAGGCCAAGTCCTAGTAGCAGCAATGAAATTGCTTGAACTGATAGGCTGGCTGGCTCAAGTGGAACTCATGCCCCGTATTTGTCCATCTTGGATTATTTCAAATCATGGGTTTTGGGGTTTTGTTTGTATTTGTGGTAAATGGGACATATTTTTCTAGGTTATTCACGGGACACTTATCAGAAGACTTGGGTTCTCAGTGTTGATGCATTTAATCCTGCTTCCCGTGCAAACAAGAATGTAGCAACAGGAAATTAAGTCGTGACCCTTTCTCACCAAGCTTTAAGTTAATTATCATGAGGGCTGTCATTCTGGAAAGCTCCATACTGATTTTTACTTGTAGTTCAATACTATAGAACATCATGTGTTATGTTACTTCTATAGAATGTTATAAAAATTCTTAAAAGGAAATGTCAAAAGCAGCAGTAGCATATTTCTGAGATTTTGTTGAGTTTCTCATTGAAGACTTCTTCCCCCTTGGACTTCTCGGTATCAGTTCGCTAAAACTTGGTATACAGGTGCTTTTAGGAACATGAGCTTTTAATGGTTAGTCTTTGGGGAACTTAAAGTACATTTTTTCAAAATTAGAACTTTTCATCGGTGTCAAATATGAGGGCCATATGAATTTCTTACATGGTATAGATCATAACCAGTATTTATTTCTGTTTCGCTACTTCCAGGGCTTTGGAACACCTTAATCTAGGGGAGGAGGGAATAAATGTCTTTAAACCTTAAGGTAGTTTTCTCCCAAGTTTTATGAATTAGTGTTTGGTTTCTTACACTAAAGTTGCCTTTGTGTGTGTGTGTGAGAGAGAGATTGAGAAGAGATTTTTATTTTTTATTTTTTTATTTTTTTTAGCATTTATTTTGAGAGAGATAGTACATGCATACATCCAAGCAGGGGAGGGACAGAGAGAGAGAATCCCAGCAGGCTTCACGCTGTCAGGGCAAACAGAGCCCATCTCGGGGCTCGATCTCATGAACTGTGAGATCATGACCTGAGCAGAGATCAAGAGCTGGGCACTTAACCAACTGAGCCACCCAGGCACCCCAAGAAATTTTATTCTAAATTTTTTTTTTAATGTTTATTTATTTTTGAGAGCTACAGAGCACAAGTTGGGGGAGGGGCAGAGAGAGAGGGAGACACAGAATCTGAAACAGGCTCCGGGCTCTGAGCTGTCAGCACAGAGCGCAATGCGGGGCTTGAACTTGGGAACGGTGAGATCACGACCTAGGCCAAAATCAGATGCTTGACCGACTGAGCCACCCAGATGCCCTAAGAGATTTTATTCTAAAGCAGGTGTGAGATTATGCAACTGAATTGAGGCCTGGCATTTTACTGTCACTTTGGACTTTGAACAAAGGCTTCCATATTTTGGAAAATGCCTCATTAAGAATATATATTTGTTGGGAATTTCACAGATTAGTGAATCATCAAGCAGTCTCTAGGATGCTGGATAATAGTACACTAATTCTGAAGCCTTTAATATGGAAAGTACCTAGTTAATATATATGGGAGTGATCTAATTAACGGAGATATTACTAATCAGTAGGGGAAAGGTAGACTCTAATAAATGATGTTGGTACTATGGGTTATCTTTGTGATTAGAAAAAGAAATCAGGCTCACCTAGTAATCATGGAAATGTAACATGAAACAGGAATGAAATAATATTTCACCCATCAGTTTGGCAAATTTTAAAGTGAGGTGGTTATCAAATGATGGATGTGCAAAGGTGTACGGACAGCACAGTCTGACATGGGTTGGGGGTAGAACGTGGCACAGCCTCCTCTAGGGAGGGCGATGTATAGTGTCTGTTCAGATTGAAGATGGTAGCCCTTGTTTCCCCGTGGGCACCTTTGCCAGTCTATATACATTCCAACTTTGTTTGGAATGGTTGGGTCGGTTCCAGTTTTCATGACTAGTACAGCTAATGCAGTACTGTATTATATCAAATATATTGAATCATGTGATAAAATACTATAAAGGAGTTAAGTAGGGTAAATTATGACCATGTGTATAAATATGGGTAAATTTCTGAGTATAAAAAAAGGAAGTTGGAATCAGTACAACAACAACAAAACCCTGGGAATAAAGTACGCTTATAAGTAAGTATAACAGAGGGGCTAGAATGGACACAATTCCGAGTAGGGCCTCTGGGAGTCCAAAGAAGAGACCTACACGGAGGTGGACTTCTAATTTAAAATACTACATCTTCATATATTTGTACAATTTAGAAATGAGCACACACAGAAAAAGGCCTGGGGACAAATAAGGCAAAACACTAAGTGGTTAGTTTTGGGTTGTGGGAACATGGGTGAATGATTCTTGTCTTATATATCTCTAGGTATGATTTAAACCATCCTCCAAAAAAAAAAATCTTAAGACTCTCCATCTTTCCTAGAAATAGTTGCTTAGTAAGCCTGAACCTCCTTCTGTTTTTCTAGAAAACGTGGACACAGATTTGCAGGCCAGCCTGGGGCAGAGCGAGGAGAAGCCCGTGCCCGCTGCCCCCGTGCCCAGCCCGGTGGCCCCGGCCCCAGCGCCGTCCCGAAGAAATCCCCCTGGCGGCAAGTCCAGCCTCGTCCTGGGTTAGCTCTGACTCTCTTGAACTCTGTCGTTTTATTTGTTTGTTTTCTCCATGCTTGTGAACTGCACAACTTGAGCCTGACTGTACATCTTTTGGATTTGTTTCATTAAAAAAGAAGCACTTTATGTACTGCTGTCTTTTTTTTTTTTTTTTTTTTTTTTTTTTAAGAACAGGTTTCTCTTTATCTGTCCTGATTCCTCCGGGTCTGTAGGCCATGGCATGAGTGTTTTCTAGTAGTAGATTGGAGGGAAAGTTTTGTGACACTTAGTATGGTGTTTTTAAGAATAATCTGGTTCCAAATGTGTTAGAGGATCTTTTGTACTGAGGTTTTTAAAACCCTTTTCTTGTCAGCTTTACTTGGGTTTACCAAGCCTTGATTGGGCAGACCAGTAAACAGTCCACAGGCATGTTCCTTCAGGCCCCCAAACACAGGGTTGTCTTTATGCCAAACCTACTCATTGTAGCCCTACCTTGTCCGTGCCCTTTGCTAAAAGCATCTTCCTGTGCCATATGGAACAGTAGAGGTCTGTGCCTCATGCCTTGCTGCCTGCAAAGCAAAAAAAAACAAAAACAAAAACAAAAACTGCCTTTTTAATTTTTGAACCTTAAGAAATAAGCCAGATACTAACTCAACTAGCTGATGAGCTAAGCCTGCTGCTGTCTTGCAGAGGAAGGCTTCGATGTGCACTCAAACTGACAAATTTCCAAGTGGTAAAGCAAGCGAGGGCGGTGGCCACACAGAAGTGGGTCTTCGTCATGAACAGACCCCAAGGGGGCAGTGCTCTTCTTAGATAACTTGAAGCCGTGTGCATGATGCTGGTGCTTGACCATGAACTGAAGTCTCATCCTTAACATGTGTGTTGTACTTCACAATCCTGGACTGTTGCTCAAAGTAAACATTGTGCAAATTTGGAACATCGTGTCCTGTGTCATCTTTTTGAGATCGTTTCACTGTTCTACCTGTTCAGTTGCTTTTTTCTTTACTATAAATCCTGTTGCCCAAGAACCGATGAGTCACTAAAGTTAAAAGACTATTGGAAGGCCCAGAGAAGTAAGTGGGCTTCTCTCAAAAGAGAACAGGTTTACAGTCATAGCAGGAGTTCAAAATGCCAAAAAGATAGTTAACTGATACCTGTGCTAATAAAATACAGGGATACGGATAAATGATAAAATATTTATTAGGTAATATATTTTAGACTCTTCTACCCACTCTCTGTGCTGGGCAGTAACATGTAAGTTTTTAAGTCCTCTCCTCCATCAAGGTGCTTCTCAATGGTAGGTGGCTACAGAAGAGCACTCCAAAGGAAGGGGAGGAGGATCTGAGCAGACAGAAGAGAGGAAAGCTCTTGGCGTTCAGGCAGAAGGTTCCAGACCAACATGCTATATTTATATTAAATGTCCAAATTGGGCATTAAGACTTGGCTTTTAGGTCTAGTTGCACTACTACCCAACTGTGTTCTTTAGGATTGTCATCTTGGATCCAGTTTCCTATCTTAAAATGTAAGACCGTTGAGACGATGAGCATAACCACTGGCTTCATTTGAACTATTGGGACATTTCTTTGGGAAGAATAGATTCAGGGGGTGTAAAGCTTTTCTCCCTTAAGGTGCAAAGAAAGCATCTGCAAAATGGAGAATCAACAGCTTTGGTATAGGATCCGTCTGATTTGATGAAAACAGGTTAGCTCTGCAAATACCAGCCTGAGTTATGGTTTCTATTGGAACCTCTTTGGAAGTAGGGAACCTGTCTGTACCCTTCTCTAATGGTGGGGATCCTGGAAAAGAGATGTCCCTGATTTGTGTCACACTTGTACCTTGGCTTTAAGTTTTTATTTTTTGAAGATAAGTGCCTAATCAAATTTCAAGTGTTGTGAGGGAGGGACAGCTCTGCCAATCATTCAGATACTATCAGAACAGATTTTATGAAATTCTATGTAACATGTTTGCTAAGGGTGTTAAATTTTCTACTTAGAAAGCTTAGGGTTTACAAAGTGGAGTTGAATGATTTTATGATGATGGCAGAACAATCAGTATTTCGTTGAAACTTTGGCCTGGGTATAAACTGGGTATAAACCCAGTTTGTGTGACTTGAATGGGAAGGAGGGGGAACATTGGAGGACTCACTATTGCCTACAGCGATTGTACCTCTTCTTGAGAGTTTTTTAATTAGATCACTTTAGAAGGAGAGGCTAGTCTCCCCTTTGTAATGTGTTTCAACATTGGTTTGGAAGTACTGGGTGCTCAGATGGGGAACTAGAGGAAGATGGGTCACTTAATCAAATCTGAGTTTATGGTTTGTAGGAAAATGTATTTGGACGTAGTCAGGAAGTTGAGAAAAATCTACAAAGGAGCGTCAACAAAACTTAGCCATGTTAGGCATTTTCTAGAGGAGGCTGTAACTGCCAATTCTAGAACAGCGGTGTCCCTTCCACAGAAAGGACCTTCCCCGATTACCTGAGCTTGTTGGAAATCGTGTCCTCTGGGTGGGACTGGAGGCATGAAGTGGATGCTCCCAACTCTGGTTTATGAGTTCATCTCTTAGGAGCTCTACTCACACGAGTCAGGGGTCTTCAGCAGTCATTCACTCCAAAGTTACTGGGAGCCCCCATGATTCGGGCCTCAGGGAGTTCTGGCCCGGGATCCGGCGCGATCCTGTGCCCTGTCCCACAAGCAGGGAGGGCAGAGTTGTGCCGGTGGCCCCGGGACTCGCGGTCGCGACTCTAAGGGCGGAGCCAGCCCCACAGGATTCACCCATCGCAGAATTTGAGATCCGCCCTCGAGCAGCCCACGGCCCGCCCGGGTCCGCTTGGGGTGAGCGGGTACGTTCCCCCGCGGAGTTGGGGGAGGTACACGTGCAGGCGGGCGCGCTCTCGGGCCGCCCCGCGCCGCCTCCAGGGGAAAGTCGCGCCCTCCCGCGACGCCCGGCTCACCGGCGCCCATGCAAATGAGCCCGGTGCGCCCGCCCACCGCGCGCCTCCGGAAGCTGCGGCCCGCGCCTGCCCGCCCACCCCTCCCCCCCCAGTCCCGGCCCAGCCTCTGCGGCGATGGCGGCGCGGCGCGCGCGGCCGGTGCGGGTGCTGGTGGACATGGATGGCGTGCTGGCCGACTTCGAGGCCGGCCTCCTGCGGGGCTTCCGCCGCCGGTTCCCCGGGGAGCCGCACGTGGCGCTGGAAAAGCGCCGCGGCTTCCTCGCCCGCGAGCAGTACCGAGCCCTGCGGCCAGACCTGGCGGTAAGTAGGGAAAGGGCGGGAATGCAACGCCGGGTGTCCGCGGGCAGGGAGCCCCAGTCCCCACAGTGTCCCCGGGAGCGAGGAGTCCCGACCCCGCAGGATACCCGGGAGCAAGGGCCCGGACCGCACAGGATGCAAGGGAGCCCGAGCCCCGACCCCACACGGCACCCAAGAATGGGAGCCCTCCCCTTGGGCAAGACTGTCTTCCCCCTTTGTTTAACAAAACCCTCCGTTTAGAATCCATTGTTCGCCTTGGACGAGAAAGTCTGTCAGAGCGCTTCCCCCTTAGCAAAATCGTATCCCCGAGGCTTTGATTTGGAGACCAACCCCCCCCAGGAATCTTTCGAGAGTCCTCTCTGGGGCTAGATCTGCTGGAGGCAGAAGCTGGGACAAGAACATGGTATCTTTCAGGACAAAGTGGCCAGTGTGTATGAAGCCCCAGGCTTTTTCCTAGACTTGGAGCCTATCCCTGGAGCCTTGGAAGCCCTGCAGGAGATGAACAACATGCAGGAGTGAGAAAGGGCAAAGAGGGGAGGGGCGGTGGAGAAGAAGGGAGGGCACCACCCTAAGTCTAACCTGCGCCCCTTGCGTGCAGCACCGAAGTCTTCATCTGCACCAGCCCTCTGACGAAGTATGAACACTGTGTGGCCGAGAAGGTGCGGCTGCCCCAGCGCTTGATAGCAAACTGCTTCCTAAATCCTGAGGATTAAAGTAAACTAGCAGAGGGGCACCCGGGGCTCGGTCGCTTAGGGCTCAGGCTCTGTGCTGAAGGTGCCTAGCCTACTTGGGATTCTCTCTCTCCCTCTCTCTCTGCTCCTCCCCTGCTCTCTCGCTCGTGCTCTCTCTCAAAATAATTAAACTTAAAAAGCCCCTTTTTTAAATAAACCGGCAGAAACACAGGAAGTGTGGGGGGAGGGGAGCAGCGTCTCTCAAGGGCTGGAGACCCCACTCCCACCTACTTACTCACTGGCCCTGCTGACCGACCTGTGCCCCCTCCACAGTACCGCTGGGTGGAGAATCACCTGGGGCCGCAGTTTGTGGAGCGCATTATCCTGACGAGGGACAAGACGGTGGTCTTGGGGGACCTGCTCATTGACGACAAGGACACCATTCGAGGTTAGACCCGTTTTCCTGGCAACCTTCCAGGCATTTGGCCTGCTGGATTAGGGAGGGAGTAAAAATAACCAGATTATAGACTGCATCTCCCTGCCTTTCTCTTGCATCCTGTCCCAGGCCAAGAGGAGACCCCAAGCTGGGAGCACATTTTGTTCACCTGCTGCCACAACCAGCACCTCGCCCTGCCCCCCACAAGGAGACGGCTGCTCTCCTGGAGTGACAACTGGAGGGAGATCATAGACAGCAAGCGGGGGGGCCGGGACAGTGGGTAGTAGCTGAAGGAAGGGAAGGCAGGCCATCAGGGAACACTAGCAGAGCTGGGTGACAGGGCAGTGCCATGGCGGTGGCCACCGGCACCGTGGAGCAGGGAGACACAGTAACCTCGGTTCTCACAAGGCAGCCACCTGGAACCCACAAGACAGCCGGCAAGGAATCATGGTGGGAAAACTACTCAGGAACCTTTTTAATAAAACACTTTGGCTCACCACTCTTTAAAGGCCCTTTATTTGGGAAAGTAGAGGTACAGGAGCCCTAGGGAGGGCAGCTGGAATGCAGGCTGAGGAGGAGGCTTTCTCGTCCCTCCTCCTGTCCTCAGTCCCACCTCCACACCCATCTGGATACCATGCCTCTTGCATCTGCCATCTTTCATCGTGGCCATGGAGGTCAACCTTGAGGGACTGCAGAAGGGAGGCCAGGAAGCTCCCCATTGCTCCTGAACCCCAACTTCCCATGGTCGTCCCACACCGCTTCCCCTGTGCTGGTCAACATACACTGTGGACTCTAAACCACAGATTTTTGTCAGGAGGTCCTCTGTGTTCCCTGAGCACCACTCTTGCATTCGCGAAGCCCTCCTGAATCTGAGACTTCCAGGGCCGGGGACCTGCCCTCACTAACCCAACCCTGATGACAGAGGAGGAAGGCCAAGGCGTTCAGGCCAGGGCCATGGGGTGGTGAGGGGAGAATATGAAGCTTCAAGGGTCTGTGCCTTATTCTGATGTGTCCTCACCCTCATACTCGTGGTCTTAACACCTGATGGCCTACTCACAGTCAGCGGACTGCATCACTCAAGAGTAGAGACCACACCTTCGTCTTTGAAGCCCATGGTGCCCGGCAGATAGGCCTGTGTGGATAAACAGGTGATCCCGGGCCACAGAGTTCTCCAGGCCGGTGTCCACCATACCCAGTGCCCAGCCTGGAGACCTTGTGGTGTAGGTACCCAGCTTCCATAGCCCTGGAGTGGGCATGACCAACTTCCCAGAACTGGCTTCTCACTTGTATTCCTCAAGATTACTTCAGATACTTCTGTGAAAGGAGAATTCCTATTCCCTCAAGCATGAACAATTCTAATCCCAGGCCCAGCTGCTCCTTATGAAAACCCCCTTCTGCAAGGCCTCTGGATCTAGGGTCCCAGCTGCTTCTCTCTCACATTAGGTTGAGAGCCTGGCTCAAGTAGGGGGTTGGGGGGGGGGGTAGGAGGCAGGCTCTTGACTTCTAGCTGGTTAAGGGTGCCAACCTATGGAAATGGCCTTTGCTCTCCTCCATGGGCCTCCAGGTCTGGCTCCCTCACTCATCTAATGCCTCTCATCACAGTGTAAATATGTGTCACACTGAGAAAACTCACCTTTAAAATACCTTAAAGGGCACCTTTTGGGGAGAACACACTCAGTGGGAGCCAGGCTGCTCCCGCTCCCCGAGTCCCCACTGGGATTGTGGTCTTGTCTCTAGCAGTCAGGGTGTCAATGGCCATGAGATCTCCCTGGATCAGGGCTGCTGCAGGGCCTCAGTCCTTGGCAGTGGGATACCCAGGGCAGAGTGAGCCCGCCAGCTACGGGCTTCCGCCACCTGGCTTGGGGAACAGAAGTCTTCGAGGAAGATCTGGGCCAGGTTCCGGAGCCTGGTGTTGGCCGAGAGAGAGAAGCGCAGCATGCACTGCACCACGGGCATGGCAGTCAGCTCAGGGTGGGAGGCAGAGCCTGGCGAGCTCAGGTACATGATTGTGGTGACAGCGGACAGCACGGTCTCCTCGTTGGGACTGGACAGGCAGTTGATGATGAGGGGGATGCCCCCTGTCTGCAGGATGTGCTCCTTGTTGGCCTTATCTGGACACAGGTTGCAGAGGCCTCCTGGGGAAGGGCAAAGGGAGACTGGATGCTCAGGCCTGGGCATCCTCCCACCGCCCCTCCCAGCTTCTCTCGGCCCACTTTGTCCTGAGAAAGGGCCCAGGCCTATGAGAAGGTGGCCCAGGGACAAGAGATCCAAAGTCCATTCTGGTACCCAGCCCTTCCTTTCAAGGTTCCCACCTGCCCATCACAGCCTAGCCTTCAGGAAGTGGGTACCAATCCCTTCCCCTCTTGGTTCAGCCAGTTCAATGGTTAATATGCTTTCCTTTTTTTTTTTTTTTTTAAAGCAAAAACACAGGGGTGCCTGGGCGGCTCAGTCGGTTAAGCGTCCAACTTTGGCTCAGGGCATGATCTTGTGGCTTGTGAGTTTGAGTCCTGCGTCAGACACTGTGCTGACAGCTCAGAGCCTGGAGCCTGCTTTGGATTTTGTGTCTCCCTCTCTCTCTGCCACTCCCCAACTCATGCTCTGTGTCTCCTTCTCAAAAATAAACATTAAAAAAAAAATTAAAGGAAAAAAATAAAATCTGTAATACATCACTTTACAGAATTAAAAAACATAGGTAAGGTGATGGTCTCACAGGTGTATACGTGTCAAAACATATCAAATCATATCCTTTAAGGATGTACAGCTTATACTATCTCAATAAAGCGGTTATAAATACTAGAAGCCAAATTACAAGCCATCTTAATCCTACCATCTATTTAACATTTGCTTTTCATTCCTCAGTTTCAAAATATGTGAATAAATATAAACATTTAATAAAAATGTGATATAGGCGCCAGGGTGGCTCAGTTAGTTAAGCGTCCAACTCTTAGTTTCAGCTCAGGTCATGATCTCATGGTTTGTGGGATCAAGCCTTGAGTCAACGTGGAGCCTGCTTGGGATTCTCTCTCTCTGTCTCTACCCTGCTCATGTGTGTATGCTCTCTCACTCTCAAAATAAATAAGCTTATTTTAAAAACAAACAAACAAACAGGGTGCCTGAGTAGCTCAGTGGGTTGTGTCCAAATCTTGACTACAGCTCAGGTCATGATCTTATGGTTCATGAGATGGAGCCTTGCACTGGGCTTTGCACTGACAGCACGGAGTATGCATGGGATTCTCTCTCCCTCTCCTCCTCCCCTGCACTCTCTCTCTCTCAAAATAAACAAACTTTAAAACACAAAACAACGTAGGGGTGCCTGGGTGGCTTAGTCGGTTAAGCGTCTGACTTCAACTCAGGTCATGATCTCACAGTCTGTGAGTTTGAGCCCCGCGTCGGGCTCTGTGCTGTCAGCTCAGAGCCTGGAGCCTGCTTCGGATTCTGGGTCTCCCTCTCTCTCTCTGCCCCTCCCTCATTCATGCTCTCTCAAGTGAATAAACGTTGGAAAAAAAAAAAAAAGCCCCACAACGTATTTGTAAACATCTTTCCAGGCCCACAGATCTACAACCATGGCACCATCTAATGGCCATGTAGTGACTACCTTATGGATGCAGTGCAATTTATTTATTAAAAAAAATTTTTGGGGGGGGCGCCTGGGTGGCTCAGTCGGTTAAGCATCCAACTTTGGCTCAGGTCATGATCTTGCGGTCCGTGGGTTCGAGCCCTGCGTCAGGCTCTGTGCTGACAGCTCAGAGCCTGGAGCCTGTTTCAGATTCTGTGTCTCCCTCTTTCTCTGACCCTCCCCTGTTCATGTTTCATGTTCTCTCTCTGTCTCAAAAATAAATAAAATGTTAAAAAAAAAAATTAAAAAAAATTTTTTTTAACATTTTATTTATTTTTGACAGAGAAACAGAGCATGAACAGGGGAAGGGCAGAGAGAGAGGGAGACACAGATTCCAAAGTAGGCTTCAGGCTCTGAGCTGTCAGCACAGAGCCTGACATGAGGCTCTGGGCTTGAATCCACAAACCAGGATCTTGACCTGAAGTCAGATGCTTAACCAATGGAGTCACCCAAGTGCCCCTAGGGAAATGTCTTTAAAGGTCTTATCCAGTTACCCTCTAGGGACTTCTCACTGTATTTGGAATAAAATCTGAACTCCCCTTTGAGGTCTTCACAGCCCCACACCATCTAGTCTGTCCTCTCTGTCCCTGTCACTTGCAACAGCCACCACCTCAGCCCATCCTTAGGGCCTTTGGGCCCCAGATTTTCACATGCTGCCTCCCTCATGCTGGGAGTCAACCCTTCACTACTCCCTCACCAGTAAGGTTTCCTTGGAATACCCACTAGCCACTCCCCACCATGACCATGGCACTTGCCTCATCACTGCACGTCTTCTTTATACGCTTAGTATTCCCAGAAACCATCTTGGCAGGTTGGTTTTCTTGCTAACTGCCAAGCCCCACCAGAAGGTACGTGCCTTGAGGTCAAGTCCTTGGTGCTGGGCGCAAGAGGTGCTCCACAAATATTTGTTGCAGGGGTTGTAAAGCAGTGAGCCGGGGGAGGGGGGGGTAAGGTGGGGGCAGGGGAGTAAGGGTGGAATGGCCACGGGCTGGGGGATGGGACGGCTTCCTGAGGTGTTGCCCCCGTCCCAGGCTTCTGCAGTGCTGGCATTCGAGCTGTGGCTCAGAGCACCTCGGAGGGAAGGAAGCAGCTTAGTGGCGCTCTCAGAGTCACGAGGTGAGGGAGACAAGGCACTCTGATGGGGAGCTCCCTCCCTATGGGACACTCAGAGGCCTGAGCATATCCTGGGGTCCTCCTGTTGACTGCCTTCCATACTTGCTGTCTGTCCCTGTCACTGGACACCATAAGGCAAGGCCCTGCTTTCTGGTTTACTTCTGCAACCCAGGGACCTGCAATGGGGTGCTCTCACCAGACACATGCTGGGAACATGACTGAACCCCATGAAGTGTTGCTATCACCCCTATTTCAGCGGAAGCTGAGCTGTTGAGTAACTTGCCCCGAGTCCCAGGGATGGAAACCCTATGCCACTCTCATGGCACAAGTAGAAATGCTCTGGCAGGCCTCTGGCTTCCCGGACTCACCTACACCACGTCTTCTGAACTACAAGCGGTGAACCAGCCTCCTACCCACACCGTAGTCTAATGGACCGGGGGCAGAGGGTAGGATTTGTCTCCGCTGTAAAGTATGATAAGATGAATCCTGAGTCACTCTCAGCTAGTGAGTCACCATCACACACAGATGTGCCTGGGCGGGACACTGCCACCCAGGCTGGGGGATAATCAGATGGCACGTGCTGGACGGTGAAGGCAGGAGGAGGCCTCAGGACAGCTGCCCCGATCTGCTCCCTATCTGGAGACCTAGGAAGTCTCCAAGGGTGGATCCTGCGCCTGCCAGACAGAGCTCACCACTGCCTGGGGCCCAACCACAGGCACTTCTTCAAGCCCCTCTGCCTTGCTGGCAGCGATCCTCAGAGGGGAGAACACGAAGGTCTGGAAAGAGAGGGGCTTCGGGGGGGCAAGAAGTCTCAACACGAGCACCCAAAATGGAGCCAGAGGACCCAGGAGAAGCCCAGGCCGTGGGTGCTTTGAGCTATCCCTCCTGAGTCTACCTCTGTGACCCTGCCCTAAAGAACTAAGGAGGGCTGTAGGAAGAGGGTAACACAAAAAACTGGAAGCTTCCTAAACAATGCCCAACAATAGCAGGCTGGTTAGATAAAGTTCAGTACATCCATCTGATGGAAAATTATACAGTTCTTAAAAATCATGTTTTCAAAGAATATTTAATACGGGAAAATGCTTACAACATAAGGTTGAGGAGGAAAGAAAGTCATCAAACTGAATATACGATAAAAATGCAATAAAAAAAGCAAG
Organism: Felis catus; assembly: GCF_018350175.1. Lineage (NCBI taxonomy): Eukaryota > Metazoa > Chordata > Mammalia > Carnivora > Felidae > Felis > Felis catus. The sequence goes on along the minus strand of NC_058381.1, from coordinate 55,591,637 downwards.
CCCAATAAGATGTCACCTCTTCTGAGAGCCTTCTGTGACACCCCTAACCAGCCCCCTCCCCACCTTCATTTCCTTCCTTCACACCTAGTTACTGGTCATCATGTTTACTGAAGGTTGCCCCACTAGACAACAAATCCCACAAGGGTGGGAACTTTGTCTTGTCCCATGCTGTCGCCTCAGGCTGGCATATAACACATGCTCAGTAAACAGATACATTAAAAAAAGACAAGCTGGAAACACAGCAAAATGCTAACAATACTTAGTTCTGTGCAGCAGGATTAGGAGTCATTTTTATTTTATTTTCCAAGTTTTCCTCCATGAAAAAAAAATTTTTTTGTAACCAGGAAAAGGATTTAAAAAAAACAAAACAAAAAAGCTGAATTTCACCTAGAAAGTAAAAGCCAGGGCACGTGGGTGGTTCAGTCAGTTAACCATCTGACTCTTGATTTTGGCTCAAGTCATGAGCTCGTGTTTTGGGAGTTTGAGCCCCGCGTTGAACTTGGGATCCTCTCTCTGCCCCTCCCCCCACACGTGCTCTATCTCTCTCTGTAAAGAGAGCTTTCCTATTCTTCCTTTCTAATCTTATATTCTAATAAACTTTTGCTTGCTGCTCAAAAAAAAAACAAAACCTCATCAAATGACACCATTTAACAAAATTAATAGACTTAATATATAAAGTCTATTAATATATATTAAGTATTAAATTATATAATAATAGACTTAACATATAAAGAAATATATATTACTGGGGCGCCTGGGTGGCTCAGCTGGTTGAGTGTCTTGATTTTGGCTGACTGACTCTTGATTTCAGCTCAGGTTATGATCTCACAGTTCGTGGGACTGAGCCACACATCAGGCTATGTGCTGACAGTGCGGAGCCTGCTTTGGATTCTTTCTCCTTCTCTCCTCTGCCCCTCCCCGGCTTGAGTGTGTGTGTGTGTGTGTGTGTGTGTGTGTGTGTGTGTGTGTGTGTGTTATTCTTTCTCTCAAAATGAATAAACATAACAAAAAAGATTTAAAATATATTACTATCAATGAAAGATGAACACAATGTAAAAAATGAACAGAGACTTGGATAACTCTGCACAATAGGGCCAGTGTAGGACACCGTGGTCATAGCTACTTCTCAGAGGCAGGATCAGATGCCTCCACACGCCTATCATGGCTAAAACAAAGCAGAACGACAATAGTAAGAGCTGGTGGGAGGTGGGGATGCTGGAATTCTCATACACAGGGGGTATGGGGGTCTCACACTACATAATGAAGGTGGAAAAGTATGTGGCAGCTTCACAAGTTAAACATCCACCTACCCTAGGACTCAACAATTTCACTTCTACGTAATTCTGAGAAAAAGGAGTACATACCTATACAAGAAAACTTGTGTACAAACTAACAGCTTTCTTCATAAAGGCTCTAAATTAGAAACAACTCAAATCTCCAGCAACAGGTGAACGGATGAACAAATTGTGGCATATTCATACGAAGACATGAACTAAGGACACTGTAAAAATCTGGATGGATATCAAAAACACTGAGTGAAAGAAACCAGACACAGGAGTACATCCTGTGTGATTGTATGCAGATGGAGTTCAAGAACAGGCAAAACAGGGGCACCTGGCTGGCTCAGTTGGTGGAGCATGTGACTCTTGATCTCAGGGTCGTAAGTTCCAGCCCCATGGTGGGTGTGGAGATCACTTAAAAATAAAATCTTGGTGGGGCGCCTGGGTGGCTCAGCTGGTTGAGCATCTGACTTTGGCCCAGGTCATGATCTCATGATTCATGAGTTCGAACCCCACGTCGGGCTCTGCGCCGAACAGCTCAGAGCCCGGAGCCTGCCTCCGATTCTGTGTCTCCCTCCCTCTCTGCTCCTCCCCCACTCACACTAGGTCTCTCTCTCAAAAATGAATAAATGTTTAAAAAAATAAAAAATAAAATAAAATAAAATCTTGGGGGCACCTGGGTGGTTCAGTTGGTTAAGCATCCGACTTTGGCTCAGGTCATGATCTCATGGTTCGTGAGTTTGGGCCACACTGGGCTCTGTGCTGACAGCTCTGAGCCTGGAGCCTGCTTTGGATTCTGTCTCCCTCTCTCTCTGCCCCTTCCGTGTTCATGGTCTATCGCTCTCCGTCTCAAAAGTAAATAAGAATTAAAATAAATAAATAAAATATGGGGCACCTGGCTGGCTCAGTCGGTTAAGTGTCCGACTGTGGCTCAGGTCATGATCTCACAGTTCATGGGTTCGAGCCCCGTGTCAGGCTCTGTGCTGACAGCTCCGAGCTTGGAGCCTGCTTCAGATTCTGTGTCTCCCTCTCTCTCTGTCCCTTCCCTATTCACGCTCTGTCTCTGTCTCAAGAATAAATAAACATTAAATAAATCAAATCAAATCAAATCAAGGAAGGGAGGGAGGAAGGAAGGAAGGACAGACGGACGGACGGACAGGTAAAACCCATGGGTTAGAATATTTGTTACCTGGGGGGGTGGAAGACACTAACTGGGAAAGGGACCTTTCTGGGGAGATGGAAACATTCTAGGTCTTGATTTTAGTGGTTACATAGATATACATATACCTTAATGAATTTAATAATCCAATAAACTGCACTGGATGTTGTGTGGAAATGCTGAATCATTATATCATACACCTGAAACTAATATTACACTGAATTTTAACTAACCAAAATTTAAAACCTTAAAAAAAACAAGAAAAAGTTCAAGAAAAAAAATTCGTCAAACTGACACTTAAGATATGTGCACGTCACTGTATGTTGATGGTGCTGCCATTTAAACCGTGGTTACCAAACAAAAGGGAGACCAAGTTCTGACTGGCTGATGAAAGTGTTTCAGGCAAACCAGACAAGACAAAAAAAAAGAATAAGAGGCAAAAGCAGGGCCCTTCTAGACACACGGAACCACAGAAACCCCCAGGAGAGGCAAGAGAGAAAAACCCCAAGTAAAACCAAGGATGAGAAAGCCGAAGGCTCAGAGAGGTCAGGTAGGGGACCTCAGGTCACACAGCAAGAAGGGCACTGATGCCGCGACAGGAAGGTCTAAGGATTGTTCTGGGGAATTAAATGAGGTCATGCCCTAGGAGAGAGTGGCCCAAGACTTTATGCCCTCTGATGATTCAGACGCCTCAGGGCACTGGGCTGGATGCAGCCCATCCCAGATAAAAGTCTTCATCTGAGCCTATTTATCCTTGGGTTTTACTTTAGCATCTTGAAAACAGTTCTTTCTGAAATTTAAATGTGGAGAGACAGAACAGTAAGTAGAGAAAGCTACCATTATGTGTAAACAGGAGGGGAACAAGGTGACAGGCTTAGAGATGGAAGATAGGCTTCTCTGAAAATGTCTTGCACAGGGGCGCCTGGGTGGCGCAGTCGGCTAAGCGTCCGACTTCAGCCAGGTCACGATCTCGCGGTCCGTGAGTTCGAGCCCCGCATCGGGCTCTGGGCTGATGATGGCTCAGAGCCTGGAGCCTGTTTCCGATTCTGTGTCTCCCTCTCTCTCTGCCCCTCCCCCGTTCATGCTCTGTCTCTCTCTGTCCCAAAAATAAATAAACGTTGAAAAAAAAATTTTTGAAAATGCCTTGCACGTAGTTTTGACCTAAACTCATGAATGTTTCCCATAATAACAAACGTCAAATTACATCAAAAGAAGGAAAAACAAGGCTTTTCGCACTTCTGACCTATATTTCACTTCTGGAAATTTACTCTACAGGCATACCCCATACAGGGGAGAAATGACATACAAATAAGGTATTCCACTGCAGCACCACCTGTGAGGGCGAAGTGGAGACAACCTGAATGGCCACCCCTAAATGTGCCCCTGCCTCCGTTGCACAGAATAGCAGGCAGCATTCACAAAGAATGAGGCAGCTCCTTATGGGCTGATACTGCAGGTGCACTGAGACATGATGCTAAGCTAAAAAAAAAAAAAAAAAAAAAAAGAGAGAGAGAGAGAGAAAAGAAAGAAAAAGCAGAACATACATATCATATGCCACCACAAGCGTAGAACTTGCAAAAAGGTGTAAGTGTAAATACACATATTTGTTCATAAATCCTGAAAATAATCTCTGGGAGGATATAAAAGAAACTAGTAAATGGCTGCTTCCAGAAGAGGCTACAGAAGGTGTTACTGTTGACGACATATCCTTTTGAATTCTGTACCATGTGACTCAATCATGTATTCACATAAATTAACACACACACACACACACACACACACACACACACACACAGACACAGACACACACACCTTGCTTGGGTCCAGAACTAAGTGGAAGGGAAACTGGTCTCTGCAAGTCCAGGAGGGAGGGCAGAGACTGCCCTGGTCCAGCTAGTGTGGAAGGAAGCAGTGGGGTGAGAACACTGACGTCACCCCCTTTCTGTAAGGGGAATCCTGCCACAGACGGATGGCTGAGGAATTCATTTTTTTTTTTTTAATGTTTATTCATTTTTGAGACCGAGAAAGAGAGCATGCGCTCGAAAGAGAACAGGGGAGGGGCAGAGAGAGAGGTGGACATGGGGCTCCACACTGACAGTAGACAGCATGACATGGGGCTCAAACCCACGAACCATGAGATCATGACCCGAGCTGAAGTTGGGTGCTTACCTGACTGGCCACCCAGGCACCCCTTCCTTGCTTTTTGTTTTGTTTCATTTTATTTGACGTGAACTCTAAGCCCGTGAGGCTTGAACTCATGACCTCCGAGATCATGAGTTGAGTTGCATGCCTACTGAGGCAGAAGGTGCCCCAAGGAATTCCTTTTTAAGCAGAAAGCTGTATGATCCCAGGAGCCTACCTAACTCATCAGTGAGAGAAGGAGGTATAGTGAAGCCCCAGAATATGGAGGACAAAGCAAAGGTGGGCAGATCTAGTTAGATTCCTGGCACTGCCACTGAGGACCTAGGTGACCAGAGCAAGCAACTCAGTTTCTCTAAGCCTCAGTTTCTTTATCAGCAAAATGGCTCAAGATAATTGAAAAAATGTGATCAAGTACCACCACCGCCCCCGCCACTCAGCACGCAGTACATGTGGACCAAGCACGCACCTGTTTATAGCCCCAGAGGCTGGCACAGGGCCATACCTTCAACCCACATGTACAGAAAGAAATGACACATACAGGTAGAGTTTAACAATGAGAATGCACGTACCCATGTAACCAGCACCAAGGTCAAGAAGGAAAATAGTCAGCAACCCAAAAGCCTCTGCATGTCCCTTCCTGATCCAATTCTCTCCCATCAGAGGTGAACACCTTCCTGACTTGTAATAGTTTAATAATTTCTAATTAACAAGCAGGAACTTTTAAATTTTTAATAAAAAATAATTTTACTATATATACCCCTGCTATACTAATACCATAACTCACTTCCGCCTATCTTTGGATTTTACGGAAATATAGTTACACTGTATGTATTATGTGTGGTGGAGCACCATTTGCTTAACGTCAGGTAAGATTACTACATGTAGCTACAGATTGTTCATTTACCTTGCTAAGTGAGCAGTATGAATATCCCATAATGTCAGCATCCACTCTATTATTGACTGTTTCAAGTTTGGAACTGTTATAGATCATGCTGCTGGTGACATTTTTGCATGTGTCTGCATGTGCATGTACCCTAACCCTATGAATACAATTCTGGGTCATGGGGAGTGCCTGCCTTCAATTTTATTAAGTAGTATTTCCAGGGGGGCGCCTGGGTAGCTCACCTGGTTAAGTGTCTGACTCTTGGTTTCAGTTCAGGTCATGATCTCACGGTTTGTGGGATCGAGCCCCATGTCGGGCTTTGCACTAATGCAAGCCTGCTTGGAATTCTCTGTCTCCCTCTCTCTCTGCCCCTCTTCCATGTGTGTGCGCTGTCTCTCAAAGTAAGTAAGTATTAAAAAAAAATTTTTTCCCCAGAGATTGCTGAGGATTTATCTTTGTCTTTTTTTCTTTTCTTTTCTTTTCTTTTTTAAATACTGGTCTTTTTCTGAGCACCACCACCATCTGGTGGCAACTACATGTATTGCAGGAAATAGAAACCGGGAAAGTAATTTAACATGAATTCTGGGAAGCCACTTACTTGAACCCCGTTTTATTTATTTTTATGTATTTTTTAAGTAGGCTCCACGTCCAGCGCTGAACTCAAGACGTGAGCTAAGATCAAGAGTCAGACTCTTAACCAATGCAGCCAGTTAGGTGCTCCCCGGAACCCTGATTTAGTAACAAAACTGCCAAGTATTCTGTGATATCCTAAGATTCAACCAGTTTTCTTGGAGGCAGAGAATTCTCTTCTGGCATCTCTCTCTCTTTTTTTTTTTGTAAGTTTTCTGGCACTTTTTTAAGTTTATTTATTTTTTATTTTTTTTTTTTAATTTTTTTTTTCCAACGTTTATTTTTGGGACAGAGAGAGACAGAGCATGAACGGGGGAGGGGCAGAGAGACAGGGAGACACAGAATCGGAAGCAGGCTCCAGGCTCCGAGCCATCAGCCCAGAGCCTGACGCGGGGCTCGAACTCACGGACCGCGAGATCGTGACCTGGCTGAAGTCGGACGCTTAACCGACTGCGCCACCCAGGCGCCCCAAGTTTATTTATTTTGAAAGAGAGAGATACAGCATGAGCGAGCATAAGAAGGAGAGGGAGGGAGGGAGGGAGGGAGGGAGGGAGGGAGAGAGAGAGAGAGAGAGAGAGAGAGAGAGAATCCCAAGCAGGCTCTGCACTGTGTGTGTGCAGCCCCACTCGGGGCTCAAACTCATGAACCATGAAATGATGACCCGAGTTGAAATCAAGAGTCAGATGCTTGCTCAACTGACTGGGTCACCCAGACGCCCTCTCCTGGTTCCTTTGTGTCTCCATACAGCATCTAGGCTGATGCAGTGGTGAACACACTGCATCTAGAACGCGTGAGAGTCAACCAATAGTGCTTTGGGCAAACATTCCCAAATTAATGCCAAAGGCTTCATTTGGAGCAAGAGCTCCAAATTCTTTCACTCATTTGAGTATTTACTGAGATCCAGGCTTTTTCTCTGGCTCTCTGTAATTCACCCACTCCCACCTCCCATCCCAAACAAGGGCAGCTCTGGCCCGAACCACTGCTGTCTCCCAGTGGCAGCTCCTCTTAGTGGGCGATCAAGCAAGGCCCCGGGCTGTGCACAGATAGCGTGGAAATGGCAAGGTGCAGTGGAAACAAAGAACAAAGGAAGACGATGCTCTGTAGTTTCAGCATTGGGTCTGCCAGCTGGGTCCCCTGGGCATGGAATTTGGATCCAGGGAGACTGGGTAAATTCCTGGCTCTAGTCATCACTAACAGTGTGAGCCCCAGGCAATGGACCTAACCTCACTGAAGAGCTGTTTCCTCATACATAAAGAGGGCTGAGTCCTACCTGCCTTGCGGCTGGTGACACACTCAGAGACCTTGCAGGCAGTGCTGGTACAAGGTGGGCATGTGCTGGCAAGTTGTGGGCACGCCGTGGGCAGACAGTAGGCATCCAGAAAGGCAGCTTTTATCATAACAGCTCCCAACCAGAGCCCTTCACCCCGAGGGGAAAAAGGCAGCCAGGACTACAACCAAAAGGTAAAACAGTTCTACAGTTGTTCTAAACGGGCAAATCCACAAAAGAAAAGGCCAAGAAAGGGGAAGGTAGAGAGACTCAAAAATCCCTGCGGGCTACAGGCAACCACCGGAACCAGATTCTTCTTTAAGGTTGTAGTCATCCTCCCCAGGGTATTTCACAGGTCACAGGAAGATGGCCCCCCGGAAAGTCAATGGTCAGGGACCCCAACTCGCCACAGTGCAGCTTTCAGACCTGCCACCACAGCCCACAAAAACAACTGCAGCTGAACCAAAGGGCTGGCGGTCAGGCCCTCAGCCCCCAGGGCGGGCAGAGCCACTTGACAGGAGGTCTCATCTCAGCGCTGAGCGCATCAGCACCACCCCAGAAGCATGCCTGCCACTGTGGTGGGCTGCAAGGGCAGGCGGAAGGAAGCCTGCATTCGGACCCTGCTCTGCCATGAACCAGCCGAGGGGCAGGGCTCTCTCCATGCCTGGTTCCTCATCAGTAACATGAAGGGTTTGGAGGAAGTGCCTTTCAACCTTCCACAGACCTAGGAACTGGGAACTCCTCTGCCCTCTTCTAGAATCTGACAGCCTTGGTTTCTGTCCCAGGCTGGCACTCTTTAAACCTCGGGCCAACCCACTGATCCTTCCTAAGCCTCAGACTCCTTATGGAAAATGAAAGTTATGAGCGCCACTTTCAATGTCTCAGGGTCAGAGGCGACAAAGCACAGAAGGCAGTGCCTGGCACACAGAGGGTGCTCCCTGAGTGCCAGCTATCACTCCACGTCCTCCGAAGTGCGAGAGCACCAGCTCTGTAGCTAGGGGGGCCCGGGTGCAGCGCCAACACGTGCATTAGGGCCAGGCTCCCTTTGCCTAATGCTGCCCAGACACTCGCTGGGAGGCCAACGATCAACTTTCATTATTTTTTCTATTATTCAGTGTTTTTCCAGAAGGAAAGAACCCCTGAGGCAGACAAGTGGTTCCCCTCGTGAAGGACAGCATGCCATCCCACCTCCTCTTTGGGAGATGAGGGAACTGTTTATCCTCAGAGGGGGCCCTGGACACCAGGCCCTTGGGGTGGAGGCCTAGGGGATCCTGCAGCTACAGACACTTGATCTCATTTGATTCTCTCAACAACTCTGTGAGGCAGGTACTGGTGCTGCCCCGCCTGACATGATGAGGGAAGGCAAATCACAGGCCAGGAGTTAAGCGGGAGAGCCAGGACTTGAACCCAGGCCTGCCTGACCCCAAAGCCCAGCTCTTACCAAACTCACTACGCTCCTTGCCAACCAACGGACACTGGTTTTGGTTCTGTGGGCCACAGGCAATCTAACCCACCTCTTCTCTCTGCCAGTTATTCCAGAACCAACCCCACTCAGGGCTGCAGCAACAAGTCATGGTTAATGCTCTGCACCTTCTGGGCCCTTCCCTCCCCTTCCCCAGAGATAGGCAAAGCTGGGCTCTGTCCTCGTGGAGATCACAATCTCAGGCCACGAAAGAGTCAAAGCTACAAAGCACAGCACAGAGCCTGTTAGTGGAATAAGCACCCGACAGCTGACCATTTAGGGCCAGCAACATTAAGAGAAAAGGAAATGACAGCAACAGCAAGACGTGCACCTAAGCATGACAGGGACTCTCGGTCTCGCACAATAAATACAAGAGAAATCTACTCTGCCGACAACCCCATGGAGGGATTCAAGGCTGGGAAAGCTACTATTCTGGGGATTAGGGATCTTGCGCTGGTGGGAAGGAGAGGAAGAGAAAATAAGGAGGAAAAGTGGCAGGGAAAAGCTTGGTGACAATGATACTAACAGAGTAACCAGCTAGGCAAAGTACCTTCACGGAGACAGACACACGCACCCGTGCGTCTGTTCCCCCGACAGTCCTGCAGAGTAGGGCAAACACAGGTGAGGGAATGAGTCTCAAAGAAGGGACAGATGGAACTCAACCACAAGAATCAGCTAGGAAGTGGAACAGCTGGGACTGGGGATTCTAGGTCCAGGGCTTGATCACCCACTCTGGGAAGCTGCCCAGGAGAGCAAGAATCCAGGCCAGGCCCAGCACACCAGGGGCTCAGAGAGCTCCTGCCTTGGGAAAGTTACTTCCTGATCCTGCAAAAACTTTTTTTGGTTGACTGCTCCTTTCATGCAAGTTTTCTCCAGTCAAAAGCTTGAGCTGGAGGAGCTCTACTGCTCCCAGGTGGAGGTTTAGCCACATGCTCCGCAGGGGCCACTGTCACCATTCAGATGGCAGAAGCTGTGGAGCAGAGGGAGGGGCTGGAGGACGTACACAGAAGAAAATCTTAAAGTGACCGATTGTTTAGAATATTTACTTAGCATAATAACCTTCCAGAGGGACAGAGACACGAGCCAGCACCACTCGTACACCTGGGCAACTGGGGCTCCTGGCCCTGCTTCAGAGGGCTTCACTCTAAGAGCCTTCTCCACAGGTTGAAGAGTCCAGGGAGTCCACCCAGAGCCCATCCTCCTCTGCCCCATACCTGGAGCTCTAGGCCCTGAACCTGCTCCCACAACTGCATGGGCCTCTTTCCTGGATCCTGACTCCCAGGCGGGTGGACTCGAACGATGGTGTGTGCAACCCCTGTTGTGCGGACACTCCTAAGTCCTAAGGAGTGGCCACAGAGCAGGTATGGACAGAGCCAGGATGTCCACACCTAAGGATGTGAGACCTACTGTGGTGACAAGAGGAGGGACGACCCCCATTTGTACTCTGGCCCCAGGTACCCCAAATAGAAGGGGCCAACCTGGATGGTCTTTCAAAATTTTAAATCACACCTACCAATGATGTATTCAGCGCAAAAAAAAAAAAAAAAGTTTTAGTTAATTCTATCAAGGCCTACAGCCTAACTTCTAGGCTACAGAAGATAAAGGGGAAAGAGGAACAAATAAATGACACCAGAAAGAGGCAACCAGACAATTAGGAAGGCAGGAAATTCTGCAGAACTGGTCTGGATCCTTTAATATTTAGTGTTACAAAAGAAGGGTCTACTAATGATTAAAAGAGATAACTTATTTTTTAATTTTTTATTTATTATTTTTTAAAGATTTTATTTTTTAAGTAATCCCTACACCCAAACTCACAACTCCAAGATCAAGAGTTCGATGCTCCACTGACTGAGCCAGCCAAGCTCCCCAAAAGGAGACAATTTATGTAGTCACTTCCTTCCAAAGAGTACATGGAAAGAGGAAGAAAAAAGAGTAACTTTACAGTGGAGAAACTTGACCAACACCACCTCAGCCAGGTGATTAAAGCCGTCACCCACAGTGAGAAGTCATGCTGAGAGCACGGCCCCATGACATGGTGTGATGTGATGAAAACGGCACTTAACCTCTGTGGCTGTCCTTCCCCAAACCCATAACCCAGTCTAATCAGGAAAAAGGCATCAGACAAACCCCAGTTAAGGCAGAGTTTACAAAATACCTGACTGGCAATCCTTGAAACCATCAATGCCATCAAAAAAAAAAAAAAAAAAAAAAAGGGAGTGTCTAAGAGACTGGCAAGTCCAAAGGAACCTAAGATGTGACAACTAAAAGTAATATAGTATCCTGGATGGGATCCTGGAACAGTAAAAGGCTATTACAGAAACACTAAGGAAATGTGAATTGTGTGGACTTTAGTTAATAATGTATCAATACTGGGTTTACTAATTGTAACAAATGTACCATACTAATGTAGGATGTTAATAATAGAGAAGCTGGATGTGGCATATATGGGAACTCTCTGTATTATTCTTGCGATTTTTCTAAAACTGTTGTAAAATACAAAGTTCATGGGGCATCTAGCTGGCTCATAGACGGAGCATGCAACTCTTGATCTCAGAGTCATGAGTTCAAGCCCTTCACTGGGCATAGAGCTTAATTAAAAAAAAAAAAAAATTTTTTTTTTTTTTTTTTTTAGGGTGCCTGGGTTGTGCAGTCAGTTAAGCAGCCAACTTTGGCTCAGGTCACGATCTCACAGCTTGTGGGTTCAAGCCCCACAGTGGGATCTGTGCTGACAGCTCGTAGCCTGCAGCCTGCTTTGGATTCTGTGTTTCCCTCTCTCTCTGCTTCTCCCCTGCTCATGCTCTCTCTCTCTCTCTCTTTCTCAAAAAATGAATAAACATTGGGGCGCCTGGGTGGCGCAGTCGGTTAAGCGTCCGACTTCAGCCAGGTCACGATCTCGCGGTCTGTGAGTTCGAGCCCCGTGTCAGGCTCTGGGCTGATGGCTCAGAGCCTGGAGCCTGTTTCCGATTCTGTGTCTCCCTCTCTCTCTGCCCCTCCCCCGTTCATGCTGTGTTTCTCTCTGTCTCAAAAATAAATAAACGTTAAAAAAAAAAATGAATAAACATTTAAAAAATTAAAGAAATAAAACACGAAGTTCATTTAAAAAGAGAGAAAGACAGAAAGAGAGAAAGAGAGAGCTAAGGAACATAACAACCAGATTAAATGCATGAATTCTGGATTGGTTCCTGGTTTATACAAACCAACAGGAAAATGTCATTTTGGGAACTATTAGAAAAATTTGCATAAGTATTAAGTGATAATGGATTTATTATAAAATGTTTTTTTCTCAGGGCGCCTGGGTGGCTCAGTTGGTTAACCATCTGATTCCTGATTTCAGCTCAGGTCATGATCTCACGATTCGTGAGACTGAGCCCCACATGGGGCTCTGCACTGACAGCTCGGAGCCTGCTTGTGATTGATTCTCTTTCTCTCTCTCTCTCTCTGCCCCTCCCCAACTGGCAGGCGTGTGGGTTTTCTCTTTTAAAATAAATTAATAAATAAATAAAAGGTTTCTTTCTCTATGTAAATAAGATTCCTTTGGTTGTGTAGAAAAACGTTATTTTTTAAGATGCATATTGAAAAATGAACATTTGTCCTCAGAATAAATCCAAACTCTTTTCCATGGCCTAGATCTAAGTCCCTATAAATTCTGGTGCCGCCCACCTCTGTAACCCATTTTGTACCAATCTGCTTCATTCACCATACCTGCCACATCAGCCTTCTTTCTGGCTCCTCCTGCTTTAGGGTTCCTGACCATGCTGGGCCTCTTTCTACAATGACTTCCCATGATGGCAGAAATGAAGCAGCTCCCACCTATGCTCTCCATCATCACCCTGTTCACTTCTTTCAGAGCCTCAGCTTTTTTGTTTGTTTGCTCACCATCTGTCTCCCCCTACTAGAATGTAAGTTCCTTGAGGGCAAAGACCTTTCCACAACTTGTTCCCCATATCTCCAGCATTCAGAACAGCAGGGGCCCCTGGGTGGCTCAGGCAGCTAAGCATCTGACTCTTGATTTCAACTCAGGTCATGATCTTATGGATCCTGAGATCAAGTCCCACATCAGGCTCTGCACTGACAGTGCGGAACCTGCTTAGGATTCTCTCTCCCCCGACTCTGTCCCGCCCCTTCTCCCTCTCTCAAAATAAACTTAAAGAAAAAAACAAAACAAGAACAGTAACTTCCTCACACAGTACATGCCCAATAAGTATGTCCACTGAATACTTCATAGGTTTTAGACCATAACAACTACAGAAGTCATAGCCATTCCAAATCACCTCTACGTCTCCTGATATTAATACATTAAGACACAGATGTTTATGGGGCACCTGGGTGGCTCAGCTGGTTAAGCATCCAACTTCTGCTAGAGTCATGATCTCTTGGTTCCTGAGTTCGAGCCCCGCGACAGGCTCTGTGCTGACAGCCTGGAGCCTGCCTCGGATTCTGTGTCTCCCTCTCTCTGCCTCTCCCCCATGTGCACGCTTTCTCTCTTAAAAATAAACTTAAAAAATTTTTTTTTTTCTAATAGAGATGTTTATTTTTTTTTTAATTTTTTTCAACGTTTATTTATTTTTGGGACAGAGAGAGACAGAGCATGAACGGGGGAGGGGCAGAGAGAGAGGGAGACACAGAATCGGAAACAGGCTCCAGGCTCTGAGCCATCAGCCCAGAGCCTGACGCGGGGCTAGAACTCACGGACCGCGAGATCATGACCTGGCTGAAGTCAGACGCTTAACCGACTGCGCCACCCAGGCGCCCCTCTAATAGAGATGTTTAAAAACGGCATTCTATAAACGTTTTTCCCTTCAAGTGGCTTCAATCCATTCCCTCAATTATTATCTCATCTCTAAGTGGGAGGGAAAGCACGCATGCAGAGGAAGTCCTGGGCATTAGTTGCAGACCTGACTCAGGCTAGCTGTGACCCGGGACAATGTGTTAACCGAGGAGGTGGCACAGACATCGCTGGTACAGACAATGAGACGACCTGCCTTCTCAGCAGAGGGACTGCTTAAAAGATTCCTTTCCCAATGACTCACTTATCTCACCAAGTCAAATCAGGCATCTGGGAGATCTGCCCCATCCTTACCAATAGCAAACTCCACCAGGTTTTCATTCTCCTCCGACAGCGAATCGAGGAATAAATCAAGGACCTGCAGCTGCCGCAGATACTGGTAGTTATTGGGGTCATAGGCGAAGTTGGCGAGGTTGGCCAGTACTTGCTCCTTGGCGTCTGCGGTAGAAAAGCGGCATTGGGGCCAGGTTTGGAACGGCTGTGGCGGCCGGACCACTGCCCCGTCTTCTGCCCCCCACCCTGCCCTTCTCACCTTGGCTCTCCGTCTCTTGGAATTCCGTGACCAGTGCCTGCAGGTATCCCAGGCGCCCGACGTGGGGGTCTACCTTCGGCTTCTGGGCCATGGTCGGGGGGGCAGAGGGGGACCGGGGAAGGACAGGAGAGTGGGAGGTGAGGCCGAAAATAGGTTCCTTTCCTGGCCTCAGGTTCTGCCGAAGTTGGAATGTGGGGGTGAGGAGAGGCCTCAGGACCTTGTAAAAACTGGGCGTGAAAACCTAAATTTGGACGCAGGAGACGAGGACGAGGGACTAGCAACAACCAGAGCTTAGCTTCCGAGCTTGGTTTTCTGCTCGATTCCAGGTTTCCGGCGGAAGCCTCACTTAGCCCCACCCCAGAGGGCGGAAGGGGCGGGCCTAGGCAAACAAGGGGCCGGATCGTTCCTGCGCTCGGCGCGCGTGAGCGGCGCGTTCTGTGCCTTGAGCCCCTGGCTGGAGGCGACGCACGTCCGGAAGGGTGGTGAAGGGTCGAGGTTGCATCGAGGGGTGTCTCTAAGGGCCCTCGGGAACCCAGAGGAGTCGGAGGGCGCCCATGTGGGGAGAACGTCGAAGCAGAAGGACCTCAAAACCCCCTTTGCACTTGATGAGGGGCGTACCCCAACCTCCCAGACCAAGGGACGACTCTGGAATGAGGGCGTCAGTTCCTTGCACCCCAACATGCGTCTTTTGACCATGGTGCCTGTAGTCAGCCCCTGCCCTATGCACACCCCTTGGGACAGGAGTTATGACTAGAATCTGGGTTCTTGGGTACCCTAGCGGCTCTACTTAGGACAGTGGCCCCAAGACCCCTCATCAAGCCCTTCAACTTCTGTGGGGAACTGATACAACCTGGGGAAGTACATCTCATCCCAAGGTGGCCAGGGGCTTCTCTGCCTCTGGCTGGGCAGAGGAACAAAGTCCTGGGCGCTAAGGGGCGCAGAGCTTAGGGACAGGATGTACGTGAGCTCTACTCTCCACTGGTCAGGAACTGCTCCAGACCCTCTCTAGAGAATTCCCAGGAAAACAGCTAAGTGTGGATTCTGGAATCAGATGGGCCGCCTTCCTTCATTTCTCTCTTCCTCATTTGTCCCCTCCAAGAGACTCAGGGGCTTTCCTCCTTGGGGAACAATTCTCGGTCCTTGGTTTTGTGCTGAGGGCAGCACCAAGACTTACTCTTCTCTGCCCAGCTCTGGCACGGAGTAAATGCTCAATATTTGTGGAAGGCATTCTGCCCAGAGATTATTGCCACTCTTGGCTGGGGGCAGATGAGGTTGAATTTCCCTCTGCTGAATGTTCACTGGTATCTTTTTTCCTTAAAAGAAATCTGTTTCCAGGAAGTGGGCCTAATAGGGCTTGCACACTTCAAAGCCTGGTGGCTACTAGCACCAAAAGCATCCACCTTCCCACCAGTCCCAACTCTCTCCTTTTCCACTCAGTTAAGATGGAGGAGACAGGACCTGGTAAAATGTGTCCAAGCATTTCCCCTTCGGTCCGCAGGCTGTAGATGGTGGCCAAGCGCAGGACTGGGTGAGGAGCAGGAAGGCAATGGGGGTCTTCAGGATCAGATTTTTCAAACAAGAAGAGACTCTGATTCATCCAGTTCATCCAGGCCAACCTCCTCCTTTTTTTTTTAAATTTATTTTTTAAATTTATTTTTAACGTTTATTTATTTTGAGACAGAGAGAGACAGAGCATAAACGGGGGAGGGTCAGAGAGAGAGGCACAGAATCTGAAACAGGCTTCAGGCTGAGCTGTCAGCACAGAGCCCGACGCGGGGCTCGAACCCATGGACTGCAAAATCATGACCTGAGCCGAAGTCCGCCGCTTAACCGACTGAGCCACCCAGGCGCCCCCTCCTTTTTTTAAGGCCCAGTGATGGTGCCCAAAATTACACAGCAAATTATGACAGCCCAGAGCCCTTTGCTTCACCTCTGCACTACTTTCCTTGACCATAAGGGGGCACTCATGGCAGGGTCCTGGAAAAAACTGAACATCCCCAAGGATGCTTACTCACGCCAGCTGGGCAGGAAAAGAAGGAAGGCTGAAGTCAGGTCACGAAAATAAAATTTATTTTCCCGATAAGGCTTTCTTGTTGGAGCCTGGTTGAGCCTGAATCAACAAACAAGGACTTGGGTCAGAGCGGACCCCTGCTGAGCAGGGAGAACTGAAGGGGGAGGGGCAGGACTTACGCCTGTTTTCCGGTTTCATTAGTTCACCAGGTTTATAACCTGCGGCAGGAACGTTTTTGTGTGTAATTCAAACAAACTCTTTTTCTATTGCCTCAGTTGGTACCCTGCGGGGACAAGTTTGGGCTGATGACAGCTAGCCCCCAAGTGATGACCACGGTACCAGCAAAAAGAGTATGCATGTGGGGAGCACTGACCTCCATGTCACAGGCACAGGCCAACAGGGAGCAGGGTGGACACCTGTGACACAGTAAAGAGAGCAGGACAGGAGGGAGGAGTAAAAGGGCTTCTGTTGCAAAAGCAGCCCTGTCTTCACAGAGGTCCTTGGGCTCTGCCTAGCAATCCTTCCCCACCCCGCTCAGTCAAATGTCAGGTTTCCATCTACCCCAGCACTAATGTTCATGGCTAAGATTGGGGAGCAGGGGGAGGGGAGGGCAAGGGAGGGAGGGAGACCCTAGAGCAGGCCCTGCTCAGTGTGCAGGGACTCCTCACACTGATTCTAGGACTCAAGCCAAGGAAGGGCTCCCCTCCGGTTCTTTGCTCGGACACCAGGATGGCTCTTCTACCCAACATTTCATCTGTCCGTAGCCTGCGTCCAGGCCAACCCCTCAGCCTGGCCCTCCACCATCACTGGCCATAACTCATTCTCACACGAGGTTCTTCTTCCCAAGGTTCCAGTAAGCATGAGGCCCAGCAACCTGTGCTGTGGGCAGCCCTAAGGCAAAGGCTGGGGCACTTGAGAAGAAATGGGGCAGGAGGGCCTCAGAGGTGGGGTGGGCTCTTTGGAACTGTCTGGAGGCCGGAGAAGGACAAAGAGATCACATCAGAGACATTGAGCTAGACTGGAGGGTCTAATGTGCTGAGTTGCAACAGCAATACTGGGCAGCCAGCTGAGCTGAGGAGGGTTTAGACTCACTCTGGTACCCAAGGGAAAAAATCAGGAGGACCCGCTCCTGGATTCTGCTGGTTGGAAGGAACCCTGAGTCTTTGGAGGCCAGCCTCCAAGGTCCCAGCTCCTGGCTGAGTCCCAATGTACAGAGCCTGGATGGCTTTTGGTTCAGGCTTCCTGGTGAGCCCTTCATCCCAGCCTCTAGCAGCTGGACATCACATCCCTAGGCTGAGGCAGTGGTCACTCACTGACCTCAGGGCTCAGCCACTGGTCACACACAAGACCCTGGGGCTCAGCCGCTGGTCACACACACGATCCCAGGGCTCAGACGCTGGTCACATATGTGATCTCGGTGTACAGCTGCTTCTCGGAACCACGTGAGTCCTCCACTGTGAGGCCTCCCTCTGAGGCAACTTCTGTGATGGCTCCTTCGGCCTCGGCCGGCCTGCCTTGCCTCTCCTTCTTCTGCAGGACACAGAAGCTGCCACCCATGAAGAGGGCAGCTGATATGAGGAAGAAGCTTGACATGTAGAAAACGTAGCTAAAGTTGTTGGTGGTGTCGAGGAGGAGCCCTGGGGGACAGAGAGCAAATTAGGCCACCGTCCCAGGGATACCAGGCCTCCTTCCCACTAACTTGTGTGCTCTCAGAGAGCAGGGACTTATTTTTGGCTCTGCCATATCCCCAGTATCAGCTATTGTGGCTGGCATCTAGAAGGCACTCAATAGAGATCTGTTGAATGAAACGAGAGGAAACAGGAAACCTGCTCTCCCAGGGGCAGGAAGAACCTCTGGGCCAGAAAAGCACCTAAGGGCCTGTCTCCCTTACCCTTGGTAGCGGGAAGCTAGCAGTCTGGGATATCTGCCCAGCCACGCCCGGGCCCTCCTGTACTTCCTCCCGGGTAAGCTGTCTCCACTTGTTGGCTTGTAGAACTCCCTCGGAAACTGGGACTTCAGTGCCACGCTTGGGAAGAGTCCCCATCATCACTGCACTACAGTACTAACCCCTGCCATGTACTGACTGTCCCCCAGCAGCAAGGGCTTCACACACCTTCGCTGTCACTTTGAATGTCACACTCTCAGCTGCCTGGCAAGTCTGCTCATGGGGGTCTCTGCTCCCACATCGGTTTGTTTCCCTCCCGGCACAAATCACCGTGCTGAGCAAATCGTGTCTCTCTGCTTTAATTCCGGACTCTCCCACCAGAAAGTCAGCCCTGAGAGGTGGGGACTAGGCCTCCGTATTCAGCCGTGCCCACCAATGCCTGGCACAGGCTGATCGGTGGCGAGGGCAGGTGTTCTTGTCTGCATTTTGTAGATGACACTGTGGCTCAGAGAAGGAAAATGACGTGCCTGGGTCCCACAGGCAGGAAGTGGGAGAGCCAGGATGTTAATAACAGGAAACATGTGTGTGCATGGCACTTATTACGTGCCAGGCTTTCTGGTAAGCTCTTTGCTATGTAACGGTGATCCTCACAAGCCTACAAGGTAGATTCTCTTATCGCCCCCACTTTACTGATAAGAAAACAGAGGCACAGAGAAGAAGGGGAAGGGCTCCAGTACAGCTGGTACGAAAATCCTTATTTTTAACTATTTACACCCTGGGTGCCAACTGGGGAACAGTCTGCGGCCAGGCCCCTAAGGTGTTTGGGAAAAATCGGATTCCAGATTCCTAGCCCTGGAGATGCTGGATGGCACCCGAATCTGTCCAGACTGTTCCTCTCCTCCCTGGCTCCATATCCCGCCACCCAGGTCCCGCCCGCCCTCCCTCCCTCCCGGGGCCTCACCAGCCAGTGGCGGGGAGGTAAGGATGGAGATGCTCTCCAGGATGGTGAAGAGGCCCAGGGCGCTGGAGAACCGATCCATGGGCACAATGTCCATGAGCACCTGGAAAAGGAGGGCACCAATGCCACTCATGGACACGCTGTACACCAAGCAGTAGACCACCAACACCCGGAAGTCCGCCGACGCTGCACACATCAGGTTGGTGAGGCCATTGAGCAGGGCTGCCAGGCTGAACAGGTACTTCCGGTGGCCAGCAAAGTCCCGCCGGCCTGCCAGCAGCCCAGCCACGGGCCGCAGGAAGATGTTGCTGAAGCCGATGATGGAGATGAGCAGGGCCGCCTTGTGCTCGTCCACCCCATGCCGCGTGGCGTACGGCACCAGGAAGACGTGAGGCAGCGGGAAGCCCAGGATCATCCACATAACGCCCAGCGTGAACACTCGGTAGCCCGCGTTGTGCCGCAGGATGTCGAAGGCCAGGTGGCGCTGGATGGCCGCACCGCACGCTGCCAGGCAGCCAGGTGCGGATGTCTTGGAAGGTGGAGGGGGGCCTTCTTTGGTCTCAGGGGCCGTGCTGGTGGCCACAGGCCTCAGGATGGCCCCGCAGACGCAGCAGTGGAGAAGGACCCCGCCGAAGATGAGGAAAGTGCCTCTCCAGCCCAGGTTCTCCAGGAGGTAGCGGGAGAGCAGTGGCCAGAGCGTGATGCCCAGGGAGACGCCCACTGAAGCCAGTGCGTTGGCCAGTGCCCGATGGCGGGAGAAGTAGAAGCCCAGCACCGTGATGCTCGACTGGAAGCTGAAGCACATGCCCAGGCCTGCGGGGGGAGAGAGACCAGCTCAAGGGCACTGGGGGGGCCTCCCACCAGCTCTCAGAGCGGGGTCATGGGGTCGTGTCCCATGTCTGCCCTCCTTCCACTCTAGCCCAGACCCACTTCCAGGTCCCCAGGGATGGATTTAAGATGGAAGCAGCCTGCCTCACCACCTCCTTAGAAGCGTCCCACCCCTGCCCTCAGATCTGCCTTCCCAGGACTGCCGGGGTCACACCTGTTCCCCTTGGCACAGCACCAGAGTGATCTTTAAAGACCTAAATTGAGGGGCACCCGGTGGCTCAGTCAGTTGAGCGTCCGACTTCGGCTCAGGCCATGATCTCATAGTTCATGAGTTCAAGCCCTGCATCGGGCTCTGTGCTGATAGCTCCGAGCCTGGAGCCTGGTTCAGATTCTGTGTCTCCCTCTCTGCCCCTCGCCCACTCATGCTCTGTCTCTCTCTCAAAAAAGAGTAAATAAACATTAAAAAAAAAAACAAAAAACTAAACTAAATTGGGGTAAGTCCCTTCCCCGCTTAGCTTTCCAAAGACTTCCCATCACATCTAGGAAAAAAAAAATGCCACAGAATTTACTATGCCCTGGAAGGCTCTGCACAGTCTGGCCCTGATCATCTCAGCCCATTGTCCCTGTCACTCACCATGATTGAGCGACATCAGCTTCTTTCTCTTCCTCTGGACACCAAGCCTGCCCCTCACTGCTGGACATTTGCCGGTGCTGTTCCCACTGCCTAGAATACGCTTCCCTTAGACCTCCCTCTCCTGGCTCAGTTCAGATGCCACCCGCGACCCAATCCATGTCTGCCCTGCACAGCTGAACATGTTAGAGGGAAAGCTCACAACGACACCATGACCACGGCCCTTGGGCCACCTGCGATGCCACCGTCCATTTATTCTCTCGCCCTCTTGGAAGATCACCAGTCCTTCTCCATGCATCCCCACCCGTTCCCCATCCTCACTCCCAACTGACCACCTGCCTCCCACCTGTGACACTGGACGGTCCAGACTGCCAGCTGAGACCAATCCTCCACTTACACCTGCATCTTGTCTACTCAAAGTTGTATCCCTCCAGCAATTTCCCTCTCCTGCACCAACCATTTTCTCCTCTTTGCCAGATCATTCTCCTTTATCGTTATTTCTCCCATTAAAACCAAACCGAAACAGAAACCCTGCCATCGCTCCCTTCTCAGTACCTGCTCCTGGTGGCCCTGAGGGTCCCCAGCCCTCCCTTTGGAAGCTGGTGAGTATCATGAGCCTAGAGTAAATCATAGGCCATTCTATCCTGCAGTATAGGTGAGACAGGAGTCAGAGGCTTGGAGAGCCACAGGCAAGGGTAAGAGAAGAGAATTTGAGAAGGATTGAGGAGGAAGTGAGACATCAGAGGGAAAAGCAACTCACTTATGGCCTGCGAGCAGTTAGCACTGACCCTCCTCGCTGTGACCATCATGATGAGTTTTGCCTTATGCCTTGAATCCTTGTTTTCCCTCAAGTCCATAAGAAGACGCACCTGCTTCCTAAACTTACATGTTCACGATGTACCTTGATTGTAACCCTTTTGGTGTTACCTGTTTCTTGTGGGGCTCCTGTTATCAGCTTTTTTTTTTAATGTTTATTTTTGGTTTTTTAAAAAAAAATTAACGTTTATTTATTTTTGAGAAAGAGAGAGCACAAGCGAAGGAGGGGCAAAGAGAGAGAGGGAGACACAGAATCCAAAGCAGGCTCTGAGCTGTCAGCACAGAGCCTGGCACGGGGCTTGAACCCACAAACTGCGAGATCATGACCCGAGCTGAAGTTGATGCTTAACCGACTGAGCCACCCAGGCACCCCATTCTTTTTTTTTTTTTTTTAATTTTTTTTTCAACGTTTTTTATTTATTTTTGGGACAGAGAGAGACAGAGCATGAACGGGGGAGGGGCAGAGAGAGAGGGAGACACAGAATCGGAAACAGGCTCCAGGCTCTGAGCCATCAGCCCAGAGCCTGACGCGGGGCTTGAACTCCCGGACCGCGAGATTGTGACCTGGCTGAAGTCGGACGCTTAACCGACTGCGCCACCCAGGCGCCCCACAGGCACCCCTATTCTTGAAAGAGAGAGCGAGCAGGTAAGGGGCAGAGAGAGGGAGACAGAATATCCAAAGTGGGCTCCGTGCTGACAGCAGAGAGCCCAATGTGGGGCTCAAACTCACAAACAGAACTTGACCTGAGCTGAAGTCGGACACTTAACCAACTGAGCCAACCAGGTGCCCCAACCAGCTTCTAATTGAATGTGGGTTTTGCTTTTGTTTTAAGTAGGCTCCATGCCCAACATGGGGCTTGAACTCACGACTCTGAGATCAAGAGTCACATGCTCTACCGACTGAGCCAGCCAGGCATACTTTTAACGTTATATTTTGACCCAGTCTGTAAGATTCTGTCAGTAGGGGAGTTTTACTCTATTGCATGGAACGATACTCATTATATATTGTGAAGTTAATAAAGCAGTTTAAAAAAGCAAAAAATGGGGGGTGGGGCACCTGGGTGGCTCAGTCGGTTAAGCGTCGGACTCTTGCTTTTGGCTCAGGTCATGATCTCACTGTTCGTGAGATTGAACCCAGCATCTGGCACTGCACTAATGGCTTAAAGCCTGCTTGGGATTGTCTCTCCCTCTCTCTCTCTGCCCCTCCCCCACTTGTGCAAACATGTGCTCTCTATCCTTTCTCTCAAAATAAATAAACTTAAAAAAAAAAAAAAAAAACACAGGGCGCCTGGATGGCTCAAATCTGTTGAGCATCCAATTCCTCTTTTTTTTTTTTTTTAATGTTTATTTTTGAGACACAGAGAGAGATAGAGTACAAGTGGGGGAGGGGCAGAGAGAGAGGGAGACACAGAATTGGAAGCAGGCTCCAGGCTCTGAGCTGTCAGCACACAGCCCGACGTGGGGCTTGAACTCATGGACTGTGAGATCATGACCTGAGCTGAAGTTTGATGCTTAACTAACTGAGCCACCCAGGAGCCCCTTTAAGCATCCAATTTTTTTTTTATTTTTAAAATTTTTGTTAATGTTTATTTATTTTTGAGAGAGAGAGAGAGAGAGAGAGACAGAGTGAGTGGGGGAGGGGCAGAGAGAGACAGGCAGACACAGAATCCAAAGCAGGCTCCCGGCTCCAAGCCGTGAGCACGGAGCCCGATGTGGGACTCGAACCCACAAACTGTGAGATCATGACCTGAGCCGAAGTTGGACGCTTAACCGACTCAGCCACCCAGGCACCCTGAGCATCCAATTCTTGATTTCAGCTCAGATTAGGATTCCAGGGTCGTGGAATCGAGCCCTGCATCAGGCTCTGTGATGAGTGTGGAGCCTACTTAAGATTCTATCTCTTCCTCTGTGTGTGAGTGCGTCTCTCTCTCCCTCTCTCAAACAAACGAACAAACAACACAATCTAAAAAAGGCGGGGAGGAAAGGGCACCCGGGTGGCTCAGTCCCTTGAGTGTCCAACTCTTGATTTCAGCTCAGGTCATGAGATCCAGCCTGTTCTGGGCTCTGCACTGAGCATGGACCCTGCTTGAGATTCAATCTCTCTCTCTCTCTCTCTTCCTCTACCCCTCCCCTGTTCATGTGTGCGCACGTTCTCTCTCACTCTCTAGGAAAAAAAAAAAAGGCAAAACAAAGCAAAGCAAAACAAAAAAAAAACCCTCTCTTGACCCCAGCCTCTTCTGGATACTGGCCCATTTCTCCATTCCCCTTCACTGTAACTTCCTGGAAATACTGTTTATCTTGGCTGTCTCCAATTCCTGTCTTCCTATTCTCTTTTGAATCTATTCCAATCAGACTTTCACTCTCACCTCTGCTCCAGAATTGCTCTTATTAACGTCACCAACCTCCATATTGCCAAATCCAAAGATCAAGGCTGGTCCCCTCCATCCGATCCACAGCAGCCCTCACTCCCGCCACGACCCCGTGCACTTTCTTTGCTTGCTTTCGTGAGCAATCCTGCTCTCCTGTGTCTCTTCCTGCCTCTGTCACTTCTTCCCACCCAGAATGCTGGGCACTGCAGGGTCCTGGGACTCAGTGTTCAGGCCTCCTCAGCCACCCACCCTTGTTCCCTCAGGGAGAGCAGGATGATACTTCGCCTCGAGACCTGAATGCCAGCCAGGTCTTGATCCCTAACTGCCTACTGCAGCTCAGATTGGATGTGTCCACACCTGAGCTTCCCAAGCGCCCACAAACCTGCTCCTCCCCTAGTTTCCCCATTGTAGTTAAAGGCTACTTCATCCTTCTGGTGGTTTGGGGCAAAAACCTTGGTGTCACCCTTCTTGGGTCCTAGAAGCTTGGGTTGTCCTTGATTCTTTTCTGCACCTCACCTGCAGTCCTGAGCCTGACCACTTATCGTCTCCATCACATTGCCCTGGTTGAAGGTATAGCCACTTCCTGTCTGTACCTGTTCTCCTGCTCCAACCTGGTGCGCCCCCCCCTCCCCCCAGTGCTCAATACAGGAGCCAGAGTGGTGCTCTACAAATGGCAGTTGGATGATGTTACTGAACCCCCCCATCCAGCCGCCACCCCACCTTTTGACCCCCTTACTCGTGTGCTTCTACCCTACTGGCCACCTCACTGCCTGCTGGGCGCTTCTGGGCCTTTGCCCTTGCTGTTGGAATGCTCTTTCCCCAAGGGCCTGGTTGCAGATTCCCTCACCTCCCCATTAGTTCTCTGCCCAAATGTCCCCTTCTCTGCAAGGCTTTCCCTCACTGCCCTGTTGAAAGTAGTAACCTCTCCCGCCCTTGCTTTACCTTCTGCATGGGGTGTTCTAGATATTTTACCTCTTTGCTTGTTGAATCTCTGCCCACCCCCATCCCGAGCCAGGACACGATCATATCAGCTGTCCTGTCTTCTCAGGTGCTTGTCATGATCAGCAACAATCCTTCTTTATTTATCTGTTCGTTGTCCTTCTCCCTCGTGTGACTAGAAGCAGCCCCAGAAGATAAGGCACACTGCCTGCACTTACGTCTGGCACTTTTTAGGAGGCACCCAGAAATTCTAGAAATGGGAATACAGTCACCTGTGATGAATCCTGCCGTGAGGTAGAGCTGGCTAAGGGTGTGGCAGAAGGAGCTGGCCACCATGCCGAGGCTGGCCAGTGCGCCCCCCAGCATCACCGTCACTCTGCAGCCAAAGCGTCCCACCAGGATGCTGCATAGGGGTCCTGTGAGGAGGAGCAGGGAAGGGCAGGGGTGAGGAGGCAGCCAGCAGGTGGCAGCTGAGTGAGGAGGACTGCAGGGAGGCAGACAGGGGGGTCGGGAGGTGGTTCCAGCAGGAATTAGTGTGTCAGCTTAAAGGGCACAGCCCTGAGGCCTGTAAGCCTAGATTTTGATTGCCACCCTGCCACAGGCTGGCTCTGGGCTGGGGCAAACGCAATCCCTCTCTGTGCCTCAGTTTCCTCCCCTACAGGAGGTCACACTGGATGACACCTGACCAGCTGCGAGGGGAGGTCCCACGAGTGTTCAGGCCCTTGCCTACCTCCCATTCTCAAGAGGACTGGCCACAGTCCTCCCACTATGCTCCATCACGTCCAGGGTGGGCAGCCTGGGACCCTGGAGAAAACTGGGTGGGGTGCCCGCTCCCCCTACCCCCCCATCACATCCAGCCAACACAAAGTCTTGCACTCAGATGTTTGGCTTCTGGTGGAGAAGGGCCTGTTCTCTTCCACCCCACCCCCATCCCGAGCTGCTTTGTCACGACTCCAGAGCCAGGGCAGAAAGCGGCCAGTCCTGGCTGGCTGCTTCTCCTCACCTGGCAGGGCTTCATTCACCAGGTGCCCTGCCCTCAAGGACACATAATGGAGTTTCTCCAGAGTTACTCTCCCAGAGCACAGCCAAAGGGACAAGGGAAGTGTGTGTGTGCGCGCGCGCGCGCGCGCGCGCGCGCATGCGCATGTGTGCCTCTGGGGTAGAGGGGGGTGTGAGCCAGTATGAGTATGGGAGTGACAGAGGAAGTGAGTGGCCCATACTCAGAGATAATCAAGCAGAGGCCGCTATAGAGAGGCAAGCCTCTGCAGTGAACATGACTGCTGTCCCACACTTCTGCCATCTTCCCCACCCCAAATTCTGGCCTGACTTTGGAAAAGTCCTGAGTCATGGAGTTCGGGGTGGGGCTGGGACCTGTGCCAGCTGAGGGTGCCGGGAGGCAGGGGGTTTCCTCTGCAGGGGCACTGCTCCCCAAACCCACTCTGCTACCCTGAGCATGCCCTGTACTCTATGCTTGCTTGTTTTCTTCATCTCTAAGATGGGTGGGGCAGGGAGTGCCTGGGATCAAGGACACATTCAAGTTTAAAATGTCTACAATACTCTGAATGAGTATGGGCTAAAGGTGTATGTATGTGAGGCAGACAGGAATCCCAGGCCGACTGAGGGGCTGGTGTGCCTGCCAGGGGGCGGTGAGTCTAAAGCTGGTGGAGAAGTGGGGGTCCCCACTGGGTGCCGGTTTCCCAGTACTTGACGCAGACCTCTCTCCGGAAGCATGGAAGGAACTGCCTGAGGTTCCCACTTCTGCTCCAGCCTTGTAGGTGAAAAGGTCGTGCGGTCTAGGCCAGTCCCAGCCTTTCCCAGGGCCCCGAGCCCATGCCCTGGGGCGGCAGGTGCAGGGATCACCTCAGTGAGGGCATCTATCCCAGTCTGACCTCCCGCCCAATTGGAAGGAAGGACCTGGAATAACAAGGAGGCTGCTGGTACCAGGTGGAGGGAGTGGCAGGAGGTTGGTAGGGAGATGGGGTCACCTGAGGCAAGCAAGCACACCCATGGGGAGAGCCCTGAGGACTGGGAGATCTGGCTGCAGTTGACCGGCCCCCACCCTGACACCGGCAGGAGGTCACTGTCTATGGAGTCTCCGTGATAGAGCTCTCTGGAGCCAGGGGCAGGCCCCTGAGCCCAAGTCTATTGTAGAGAGCCTCGCAGGCAGCCCTGGCCTTCCCCCTTCACAAGGTGAGGGGGTCACATTCCTGGAGGAGCCAAACAGGAAATGAGGTGGGGCACTGCCTTCCCGGCCACCTCCCCAGCCCTTCTGCCTCAGGGTGAGAGATGGGGCTCTTGCCCTGCCCCCATCTTGCACCTGGTGTGTACCTCAAGCCCCCTTTCCCATACTGAAGACTCTAATGAGGGCCTCCAAATACTACTTTCCGGGGAGTCATGTGATCTTCCCTGTGATCCCATGTAGGAGGTGGGTAGGATGCTGGGCATTACCTCTATATTGCAGAGGAAGAAACAGGTTCAGAGAGATCACTCAAGTGTCTCTTCCTGAAGTCTGCTGACTGCCTGACATTCCTACAGTCCGCATTGATCCCCCAGCCACTGAGAGGATTGGCTTTGTATCCCAGGAGCCTCTAGCCCCCTCCCCCTCCCCAGCCCAGCCTAGCCCAGCCCTGCCCAGCCCAGACCTACGGGATTCCAGCCAGGGGGGCTGGCCCTGCTGAAATCAGGTGACATCTTAGGAATTCACCCCATGAGACAAAGCCTGTGGTCACAGAGAGAGGGATCCAGGAGGCCAGGGAGACTGTGGCTTCCTCTCTCACCCCCTGCTCTTTCTCAACCCTCCCTTGGGCCCTTCCCAGGCTGCTCACCCCCAGCGTGGAGCATGGCTGTCAGGATGGAGGGGAACCAGGAGGTCTCACTGTTGCTGGCCTGGAACTCATGCTGCAGTTCAGTGAAGAAGATGCCAGTGCATGTGGGGAAGCCCAGGGTGAGGCCCTGGGTCACCAGGGAGGCCAGCAGCACTACCCAGGCCCAGCAGCCCTCTGCACGCTCCAGGACCTGGGGCATCCTTTGCCACAAATTCTGCTGTCACCGCCTCACTGTCACGGCTGCAACTGCCTGGGCCACCTGTGGAGGGGACAGAATGGAGCTGCCGACCCTCCCCGTGTTCACCTGCCACTTTCCCTGGGTGGCTGAAACCATTCCTTCCTCTTGCCCCACCACTACGTATCACCAAGTGTACCGCCCCCTAGGAGATGGCCAGAGGCAAACATGCTGGCCTTGGCATTTCCTTTCACCCACTTCCCAGAGCCAGCCTGGCAGGAGAGGCAGGTAGGTGAGCCAACAATGCAATAGGGCAGGTGGGTGGAACTCTTCCTAGACTTACATCGTTTGGTGGTCAGCGGGTGGTACTTTCTGGCCCAGTCTTGGGGTCCCCTCCCGCACACAGCAAGCACTCAGTAGTCGCTTGTAGAATGGAACAGACCTCTAGAGCCAGCCTAGTCCCAATGCCCCCGCAGGCACACACAGATGTATTTTCAAACATCCATAAGCAGGCTTCCTGCACACAAACACAGACTTTCACAACGCTGCCGGCTCTACCGTCATTGCTGTTGAGACTGCCTAGGTGGGTGAGCCGGTGCTGAGTGTAGTCAAAGGAGCACACACAGAATAGTCCTCCAAGGGCACCAAACCAGCAGCTTTCGGGAAAAGGCTCAGGTCTCATCCAAAGGCCCTTGGCACTTACTCCTTTCACAGGGAGCCCATGACAGAGTCAAGTTCTACAGTGATGCTGGATAATGACCCACCACCTGCCAGGGCTTCTCTGAGCAACCCCTCCACCCACCCCCAAACATGCAGATACATACACAGCCACACATGGGCATATGCCAAGATACATGTTCACGGACACACACACACATACACACACACACACTGCATAGACAGAAACACACAGGTACACAGACGTATGTGCAGACACACTTACACCGATACACGCTCACACAGAAAAATCTAGAGACACAGACACACACACAGTCATACATGCAGACATGCACAGACATATACAGACAGACACATGCAGACATCAAATGTACAAATACACACCTACACGGACACATGCAGACAAGCCCAGAGATAAACAAATGCTACACAAATATACAGGCACACCACATGCACATGGGGTCACACACCATGCAGATGAAACTGTACCACCCCCATATCTGGCTCAGTCTTATCTCAGTTTCTCGCCTCCCACCCCTCCCCCGCCCCCACCCCCATCCGGGCCGCCCTCCCATCACAGAAGCTGCTGTAACCAGACCTCAAAGCCCCAAGGCCCCCTCCTCAAATGCAGAGTGCTTTTCCAGTCCCCTCTCTCTGGGCTCTCCTCCTGCTTCCTGGTTCCCCGTGGCCTTCAGACCTCACCCGCACTCAGAGCTCTGGGCTCTGGCAGCCTTCACCCCAGTGAAGCCAATGGATCCCCTGAGCTCCGGTTCCCACAGTTTTCTTCCTTTTAGCCCCAGGTCCTGGGAAGATCCATGGAAACTCAGGAAACTATCAGAAATATGCAACCCCATCTTCCCAACATGCCGAGCGCTCCACACCTTCTGCCCCAGGCTCAGGTGCTTTAAAATAGCACCTATGGGAACCGCCCTAAACTGCCTCCTTCACACGCTCCAATCTCTCTCTTCTCAGGACACAAAGTCTGCTCCCTCCCCAGAGGACCCCCAGGAGCCCTGCCAAAGTGAGTGGTCCATTCAGCCCAACCTCAGGGTGAGTGAGAGTGTGCGTGCGTATGCTGTAAGCGCTGGCGTCCTGCCATCCTGGCTGCTGCATGTGATACTGGCCCTAGAGATCCCTCAGCCCCAATCCTCCTGGCCCAGTTCCGGGCTCGGGCAAACCTCAGACTCAGACACAGTCCCTTCTAGGATTTCTGTATCCACAGCAAATGGAAAGGCCACCAGCGCCACCTGATCCTGTCTGTGCTGGCCCAAATGTCCCCTCCACACCCTCGCCACAGTTTGTACCCCCCCCCCCAACCCCCCGCAGCCTTCCCGGACCCGCTGCTCTCCCCTCTTCCTCCCAGGACGCCCAGGCTTCCTCCACAACCTTCACCTCCTCCTGCCCTTTCCGTCCCCACTGCTCTACTCCTGTCCCATCCGAGCCCTGGGACCCTGCCGGTTCCCTTCAGAGTAGCACACTGTCACTGACCCCAAGGTGGCAGGGAGGAGGTGGGTGACAGGGGAGACATGTGGGGGAGGGGGTGCTGGAGGCTGGACCTCAGCCCAGCCCCTCCCCATTTCCCAGTTCTGGTCCTTTCTTGTTCCTGCTTGTCCTGCCCCTCTACAGAGGGGTTTCTATAGTACCCTTCTCAGCAGCCACTTCTCTGGGCAGCCCTTTGGGGACTTTGTCCAGGATTCTGACCTTTACTCTGAATCTTTCAATGGGGCTGACTCTTCCCAGTTTCTCCTTCCTCCAGGCCTCCAGGGACAGTCAGAGCCCAGGAAACCCCAAACACCTTTGCTCTTTCTTTGCTGGCTGGGAGCCCTGCCTCCCAGGTCTGAGGACCCCTGGCCTCCCTCTGGGAGTTCCCTTGTAAACTCTGCCTGCCACAAGAGGGCGTCCTCTTCCATACCCCCAGTGACTCCTAGGTCACAGCTTTTTGGTCCCTTTGGTCCTCCAGCCCCCTTCGTCCAGTAAACTGGGCCCTCCTCAAGAACTAAGCTGTGGACATTCCAAAATCCTAGCCAGAGAGAATCCTGTTGGTCCTTCAAGATTCCGTCCTGACAGCACTCCTGGGAAGCTCCCCTGGCCCCCACCCCAGGCTGGGCTAGGCCTTCTTCCTCTATTTCTCTCCTTTTTTTTTTTTAATGTTTTATTTATTTTTGAGGTGGGGAGGGGCAGAGAGGGAGGGAGACACAGAATCCAAAGCAGGCTCCGGGCTCTTGAGCTGTCAGCAGAGCCCAATGCGGGGCTAGAACCCATGAGCAGTGAGACCATGACCTGAGCCAAAGTTGATGCTTAACTGACTGAGCCACCCAGGTGCCCCTGTTTCCCTTTTTTGAAAAAGTGTTTTATTTTGGGGGCACCTGGGTGGCTCAGTCAGTGATGCATCTGACTCTTGGTTTCAGTTCAGGTCACAATCTCCCGGTTAGTGAGTTCGAGCCCTGCATTGGGCCCTGTGCTGAAAGCTCAGAGTCTGGAGCCGGTTTCAGATTCTGTGTCTCCCTCTTTCTCTGCCCCTCCCCCACTCACGCTCTGTCTCTCTCTCAAACATAAACAAAAAAATTTAAATATAAAAAAATGTTTTATTTTATTCATTTTTTAGAGAGAGCAAGTGAGAGAGGGGGGAGTCAGAGACAGGGAGAGGGAGAATCCAAAGCAGTCTCTGCACTATCAGCACAGAGCCTGATTCAGAGCTCAAACTCACAAACTGTGATATCAAGACCTGAACTAAAGTCAGAGGCTTAGCCTACTGAGCCACCCAGGTACCCCTATTTCTCTCCTAAATAGTACTTTTCACACCACATTGGAGTGGATTATTCCCTTGTTTATCATTGTCGACCCTCCTCCCCCCACCCCCACGCTATGAGCAGGGACCTCTTCACACACCCCACCCAGCCTTGGGTGAGCACAAAAGATAATATCAATGTGAGTGACCCACCTGTGTTCCCTGGGAGGCAGGCAAGGCCAGGACCAGGGGTGACCTGGCTTCCCGGCCGACAGGTCCATTCCAGGAGAGTCAAGCAGAGCAGAGCAGAGATGGGGCTGGGTGCTTTGGCTCCAATTCTGTCCCAGCAGGGAAGTGGTCTTTCCTTTGTACTGGGCACCATGAATCATGATCACTGCCTGGCATGTGGTTGAGGCAAAGAAAGAAATGCGGCTAGAGACACTTCACTCTCACTTCCTGGGACTGGAAGTGAGCAGCTTTTCACAGGAGCTGCCCACCTCAGCCCTCAGGAACCCCAGCCCAGAGTGAGACTACCTTCACGCCCAAGTGGCAGGGAGCTGGGTTTATGGGCAGGGCACAAATTCAAATAGCATTTCTTGTCCTTCACACATTGCACACACACCTTGGTTCGTTTTCAGGGCTTCCCATCTGATGCCAGAGCCCTCCCTAGGCCCTCAGAATCCCCTCTCTGCCCCGCTAAGCTTGCAGGCATGGTCACAGAGTGAGACGAAGCTCTCTTGCAGGGTCTTGGTGTGCTGAGTGGAGGGGATGGCTCCTTTCCCACGGTGAGGGGAGAAGGAAGAACCACCAGCCCCAGAGCAGTCCCTGAAGATCCCTCCCTTCCCAGACCCCATATGAGGCAGGGCCCAGGACACAGGGTGGCAGTGGTAGGGCTTCCTCTGGACAGAAGAGCTGCCAGAGCCAGCTTGAGGTTGGGACTGACAAGTCTTCAAACCTCTGCACTTGGCAGGGGCTATGGAAGGAACAGGGCTGTTCCACATCTCCTCGAACTGGGGCAGGTCACCCTCCTCCTCTCTCTGCCTCCAAAGGTTCCCCCACATTCAGGGGCCGGCTGACCTCAGCCTGGGTGGGGGATGGGATAGGTAGGCCACAGGGACTTCGTGAGCTCTTCCCAGCCTGGCCCCGTCCCTGCCGTCCTGGCTCTCGTTTTCATTCTGCTTTCCCACCCTCCCCAGGATGGATCTCCTCTGGGTGGGGCGTCTGGGACGCCCAGGCGGCGCCCGCGTGATTTCAGGCCAGGCCTTGCGCGGTGCCGGTGCCGGTGCCGGTGCCTCCCCCAGCCCCCTAGGCCCTGGAGGACGGGAACGGCTTGGGAGAGACCCCTCAGGCATGGGGGTCCCCAGCCATCCCAGGCTGGGGCAGCTCAGGAATGGGACAAGACTTTCCTGGATCCTCAACCCAGAGCCCGTCACAAGCGGGAAGGGGCCCAGGACGCCCACGGCGAGGCGGGTCTGCGACGGCGCTGGCGAGGACCTCGGCGGGAGGGCACCTTTGGGACAGTGCGGGGGAGGGGGGTCCCGGGGGGCCCGCTCACCGGCTCGCGCGGCCCGGCAGAAAAGCGGCTCCACTCCCGCCGCGCCCGGTTTCCTGCGGCCCGGCCAGCGGGCGATGGAGGAGGCAGGACGCCGACAGGCGGAGAACCGCGCCCTCGAGGGGCGGGCACAGGGCGCCGGTGGGCGGGCCCACCTCCGAGTCCCCGTCCAGTGGGGAAGGAGGCGGGGCCTCGTGGTGGGGGGGCGTGGCTGGGCGTGACTGGGTCCTGCACCTCCAACCTCAGCCTGGCCCAGTGCTCCGAGTGGCCTGGACCGTCCAGTAGCTGGGCGGGGCTTGAGATGCCAGCTCCGCGAGACGATTAGCATATCATTAGCTTGTGATTTGCATAGGTCGCAGACTCTTTTTCCACTTGTGGATTTTCCTGCTCCCTCTACGCGCTAGAGCCTCCAGGAATGGGAGGGAGGGAGAAAGCGTGCCATTAAGGGGCTCCACCTCCCAGCGGGAGTCGGGTGGGAGGCCAGGGTGGAGCGTTCTTGGCGGCTTTAGCTCCCCAGTGGTCCTTGCGTTGAAAGCCTGGAGCTTGAGGGCCGCACCAGGAGAACGCAGGCAGACACCAGCGGTCGAGCGTAGAGGGCCACCCTCAGACCTTTGGAGGCAGATCAGAGGACGCCCACCACTTCCGCATGCGCTCTTCAGAGCTGCGGGCTCTTTCCCATCTTCCTCCCCACTAGCCAGCCCTTAATATGTATTATTTAAAGCTTATTCAGTTACTACAAAGTTACGGTAATCAAGACAGTTTGGTGCGGGCGTCAGGATAGACATAGGTCAATTAGAAGAGAATTGAGAATAAGCCCTCATATTTCTGATGAGCTGATTTTCCACAAAGATGTTGAGACAACCCAGTGTGGAAAGAATGGTCTTTTCGGCAAATGGTGCTGGAACAACTGAAAATCCACATGCAAAAAGATGAGCTCGGATTCTCACCACACACCATTTTAAAGGGGGGGGGGAGGGGAGAGCGCCTGGGTGGCTCAGTCGGTTAAGCGTCCAACTTTGGTTCAGCGTCCGACTTTGGCTCAGGTCATGAACTCTCTGTTAGTGAGTTTGAGCCCTGAATCAGGCTCCGTGCGGACAGCTCAGAGTCTGGAGCCTGCTTTGGATTCTGTGTCTTCCTCTCTGTTCCCCCCCCCCCACTCACACTCTGTCTGTCTCTCAAAAATATATAAAAAATAAGGGACTCCTGGGTGGGGTGGCTCAGTTGGTTAAGCCTCAGGCTTTGGCTCAGGTCATGATCTCATGGTCGGTGAGTTCCAGCCTAGCATCGGGCTCTGTGCTGACAGCTGGGAGCCTGGAACCTGCTTGGGATTCTGTGTCTCCCTTTCTCTTTGCTCCTCCCTCACTCACAATCTGTCTCTCTTTAAAAAAAAAAAAAAAAAAAAAAAAAATATATATATATATATATATATATATATACACACACACACACACACACACACACACACACATACACATATAATTTTTAAAAAAGGATCATCGGGGCACCTGGGTGACTCAATGGTTAAGCATCTGCCTCTGACTTAGGTCGTGATCTCTCAGTTCTCAAGTTTGAGCCCTCCAGTGGGGCTCTCGGCTGTCAGCCTGGAGCCGGCTTCAGATCCTCGGTCTCCCTCTCTCTGCCTCTCCCCAACTTTCTCTCTTTCTCTCAAAAATAAATAAATAAATAAATAAATAAATAAATAAATAAATACATATAAATATAAATAAATAAATTAATTAAAAAAATAATCAAACACTTTTGTGTGCCAAAACACTATCAGGAAAGTGAAAAGATACTCCCTCAGAATGGGAGAAAATATTTGCAATAATATAGCCGAGAAAGAACTTGTATCTAGAATATGCAAAGAACACATATAACCCAACAACCAAAAGACAAATAACCTCATTAAAAAATGGGTAAAAGGTCTGAGTAGACATTTCTCCAAAGAAGACATACAAATGGTCAACAAGCACATGAAAAGATGCTCAACAGCATTAGTCATCAAGGAAACGCAAATCGAAACCACAATGAGATACCACTTCACCCACCCTAAGATGCCTTAACTTCTGGGTGAATTGTGTAGGAGATGCCTGTATTAGTTATAAGGTACATCTTGGACACATATCATCACTGTGCCTATGTCTCATTTCTTGCCAGCGGTCTCAGTGCTGGGATTGGCTCTTACATGAAGGGTCATTTAGCTTAGCCTGAATTTCCTTAGATACAAACACTGGGAGGAGGGGATGGGATCCATTAAAGTGCATCCTTGGTCCTCTAGGGATGGTCTCAAGCCTTGGGGGGTTTGGTATGGGAGACTGAGGGGATCATACTCAGGGGTCTGCACCATCTCAGCACCCCTCATCTCAGCCTGGCTTAGTCCTGTCAGTGGCAGTTCCTGCCCCTGGGTACTCAGAACAGGCAGGATACAGCCCTCCACCCCATCCCTGGGTACTCTGGTGGGATCCAGGGTCTCAATACCCAGGGATTTCCTGGAAGCTCCTACCCTCTCTTTGCCCCAGGATCTCACTGTCCTCTGGGGACCTCCACCCTTACATTTGACCTCTGCTTCATCAAGATAAAATTTATATAGCTGTGGGCACACTCCTTCCACCACCCTGGATCCTGAGTGCCTTTCCACGGTGAGGTTTCCTCCAGGCTGGGGCATGGTCACAGTGGCTGCAGAGCTCAGAGCCAGTGTCTGGGGCTCTCAGACATTCTCTATACCTTCCCCAGCTTTCCTCTGTGACTGTCCCCTAAGTGCTGGTCTAAGTGCACAGCCTAGTTTCAGGTCCTGTGTTGTTAGGGCCTATGACAGCTGTCAATAAGGAGTGGGTGACCAAGGACAGACTTGGAAGGGTCATCATCCTACAGATAAGGGAACTGAGGCATCTGCTCAAAGAGAGAGGGAAGCACTTGCTCAAAATCCTAAATCTTCAGGAATTAATAGTAAGTAATCAGTTAATAGCACCATTGCCAAATATCAGTAATGATAGCAACCACCACCACATTTTGTCGCTGGTTGGCCAAACCCCCTGAGATCTTTGCATGTGCATGGTTGTTCACTCTCCCTGGAACACTGTTTCGAGGAGCCTTGTCTTTAACTGATTGGTTCCCGGTTGGTCTTCAGGTGTCAGCTTAGAAGCTCTTTCCTCCATCCAACAATACATTAAAAAAATTATTCACCACGACCAAGTGGGATTTATACCTGGGATGCAGGGCTGGTTCAATATCTGCAAAACAATCAAAGTGATTCATCACATCAATAAAAGAAAGGACAAGAACCACATGATCCTCTCAATAGCTGCAGAGAAAGCATTTGACAAAATGCAGCATCCTTTCTTGATAAAAACCCTCAAGAAAATAGGGATAGAAGCAGCATACCTTGAGATCATAAAAGCCATATATGAAAGACCCAATGCTAATATCATCCTCAATAGGGAAAAACTGAGAGCTTTCCCCCTAAGGTCAGGAACAAGACAGGGATGTCCACTCTCGCCACTGTTATTCAACATAGTATTGGAAGTCTTAGCCTTTGCAATCAGACAACACAAAGAAATAAAAGGCATCCAAATCGGCCAGGAGGAGGTCAAACTTTCACTCTTCGCAGATGACATGATACTCTATCTGGAAAACCCAAAAGATTCCACCAAAAAACTGTTAGAACTGATTCATGAATTCAGCAAAGTTGCAGGATATGAAATCAACGCACAGAAATCGGTTGCATTCCTATACACCAACAATGAAGCAACAGAAAGAGAAATCATGGAGTCGATCCCATTTACAATTGCACCAAAACCCATAAAATACCTAGGAATAAATCTAACCAAAGAGACGAAAAATCTACACACTGAAAACTATAGAAGGCTTATGAAAGAAACTGAAGAAGACACACAAACAAAGGAAAAATATTCCATGACCCTGGATAAAAAAAACAAATATTGTTAAAATGTCAACACTACCCAAAGCAATCTACATATTCAATGCAATACCTATCAAAATAACACCAGCATATCTTCACAGAGTTAGAACAAACAATCCTAAAATTTGTATGGAGCCAGAAAAGACCCCGAATAGCCAAAGTCATCTTGAAAAAGAAAAACAAAGCAGGAGGCATCACAATCCCAGACTTCAAGCTGTATTACAAAGCTGCAATCATCAAGACAGTATGGTACTGGCATAAAAACAGACACTCAGATCAATGGAACAGAATAGAGAACCCAGAAATGGACCCACAAACGTATGGCCAACTGATCTTTGACAAAGCAGGAAAGAATATCTAATGGAATAAAGACAGTCTCTTCAGCAAGTGGTGCTGGGAAAACTGGACAGCGACATGCAGAAAAATGAACTTGGACCACTTTCTTACACTGTACACAAAAATAAACTCAAAATGGATGAAAGACCTAAAAGTAAGACAGGAAGCCAACAAAATCCTCGAGGAGAAAGCAGGCAAAAACCTCTTTGATCTTGGCCGCAGCACTTCTTACTCAACACATCTCCAGAGGTAAAGGAAACAAAAGCAAAAATGAACTACTGGACCTTATCATAATAAAAAGCTTCTGCACAATGAAGGAAATAATCAGCAAAACTAAAAGTCAACCAACGGAATGGGAGAAGACATTTGCAAACGACATATCAGATAAAGGGTTAGTATCCAAAATCTATAGAGAACTTACCAAACTCAACACCAAAAAAAAAAACAAATAATCCAGTGAAGAAATGGGCAAAAGACATGAATAGACACTTCTCCAAAGAAGACATCCAGATGGCCAACCGACACATGAAAAAATGCTCAACATCACTCATCATCAGGGAATACAAATCAAAACCACAATGAAATACCACTTTACCCCTGTCAGAATGGCTAACATTAACAACTCAGGCAACAACAAATGTTGGCAAGGATGTGAAGAAAGAGGATCTCTTTTGCATTGCTGGTGGGAATGCAAGCTGGTGCAGCCACTCTGGAAAACAGTATGGAGGTTCCTCAAAAAGTTAAAAATAGAACTACCCTACGACCCAGCAATTGCACTACTAGGCATTTATCCACGGGATAGAGGTGTGCTGTTTCGAAAGGACACATGCACCCCCATGTTTATAGCAGCACTATCAGCAATAGCCAAAGTATGGAAAGAGCCCAAATGTCCATCGATGGATGAATGGATAAAGAAGATGTGGTATATATATACAGTGGAGTATTACTCGGCAATCAAAAAGAATGAAATCTTGCCATTGGCAACTACATGGATGGAACTGGAGGGTATTATGCTAAGCGAAATTAGTCAGAGAAAGACAACTAACATATGACTTCACTCATATGAGAACTTTAAGACACAGAACAGATAAACACAAGGGAAGGGAAGCAAAAATAATATAAAAACAGGGAGGGGGACAAAACATAAGAGTCTCTTAAATACGGAGAACAGAGGGTTACTGGAGGGGTTGCAGGAGGGGGGAGGGGCTAAATGGGTAAGGGACATTAAGGAATCTACTCCTGAATTCGTTGTTGCACTATATGCTAACTAACTTGGATGTAAATTAAAAAAATAAAATAAAATATAAGAAAAAAAAAAAAGAAGCTCTCTCCTCCAAGAAGGCCTTTCAGACCTCACAGTTTGAGGCATTAATCCCACTGAGTGCTGTGTGCCTCCCACTAAGCTCCTTGAAGCTTAGGAGCTTTCTTGCTGGATGATCAGTGCCTCCCCAGCCCTTAGCACAGTGCATAACACGGGATTATAAGAGCTATGAGAAGGGTCGATGTGTATGGAGTGCTGTCCAGGTACTGCCTCATTGGCTGAATAAACAATTGCCCCTCCAAGTCCCTCCTCCATTCCCGGCTCTTAACACCCTAAGCCCACAGCCTGGGTTTCTTTAAAAACATTTTAAGGGGCTTCTGAGTGGCTCATTTGGTTGAGTGTCCGGCTCTTGGTCTCCACTAGGATCATGATCTCACGGTTCGTGAGAATGAGCCCACGTCAGGCTCTGCACTGGCAGTGCGGAGCCTTCGTGGGACTCTCTCTCTCTCTCTCTTTCTCTTTCTGCCCTTCCCCCACTCACTCTCTATCTCTCAAAATAAATACATTGGAAAAAAAATTTTATGTACTTAAAAGTTCCAGGATGGGGTCTTGGTCTCTCTGCCCCTCCCCCCCAGCTCTTGGCCTCTGGCTGTGACCCTGTGGTGTCCCTGGCATGGCCAGAGTACCCTCTGCCGGGACAATGGGGACGACCTGTCTGGGCTCCCCTGGGCACTGCTGGTGGCAGGGCCCCTTCACTGCCTTCTTGTTTACAGCTCCTTCCCTTCTCCACCACTGCTCAGGTGGCTTCTCTAGACTTTCTCCTCTTCACCCCTTCTGCTTGTTGCCCTACTCTGCTCAGGGCATGTGGCAGCTTGTCAGCTGGCCCTGGAGGTCTAGGCCATGCCACCCAGCTGGCTGTTTGCCTAAAGACCCCCTGAATTCAGATCTGATGGGCATAGTCTCTTCTGGAACTGGCCATAGATGCTGGCCGTGATGTTGGGAACTCACTGCTCCCACTCCCCAACTCTGCTCCGGCCCACACTTCCCGGGTGGCAGATGTCTTGCTCTCTCCCACTCAGGGGCAACATGTTGCCTCATGCCGAGGCTGGTCTGGGAAGCAGAACACGAGGAACCACAGGTGACCTCATATCCCCTGACTTGGGATTGTTGCTGTGCTAAGCCCTGCCCTGATTTCAGGTGTGTGGGAAGGGGTGATGATCATAAATCAGGCAGGCAGGCACTTCTAGAACCCTGGCCTAGATATGGCACACTCCCCAAATACTGCCTTTGCTCTCTCCTAGCCTAGGAGGGGGATGTTGTGGGGGGTCTCCCTTGGCTTTGGTGATACTCCCTCATCTATTAAAAAAGAGTTTTTTTAGTCTTTATTTTTGAGAGAGAAACAGAGCATGAGCAGCTGAGGAGCAGAGAGACAGAGGGAGACACAGAATCTGAAGCAGGTTCCAGGCCCTGAGCTGTCAGCAGAGCCCGACTCAGGGCTCAAACTCACGAACCCATGAAATGATGTGAGCCGAAGGCAGATGCTCAACCGACTGAGCCACCCAGGCGCCCTGACACTCCCTCATCTTGAGTCCCCTCTTTCTTCCTCCTGCTTCCTCCTTGTCTCTTACCCAGACTCTCCTCCTCCAGCCTGGCCCCTGTCTCTCCAGAGTTCCAGGCCCCTGTCCTTGTGATTTTCCCACTGTCAACCCAAGTCAGCCTGTCCCTGCTCCGTCTTTGCCATCTGCCTCTTCAGACCAGGCCTCATCTCTATTCTCTGACTTGGGCCTGGGCCTCCCTCCCTCCCCTTCACCTCCATCATCATATCCAGCTAATCGTTAATTCGACTGACTTTCCTCTTTCCCATCTTGTTTGTATGCCTTCTCTCCTTCTGTTGCTGAGCCCACATCGGGCCTACGCAGTGCAGACACTGAGTCTTGATAGGATCTCTCTACTCAGCCTCCCTGCCTGGACCGCGAGATTCATCTTCCAAAAGCACCCACTTATTCAGGTACTGTACCTGAACGCCTTCCCTGGCTTTGACTTCCCGGACCGCTGTGCCCACACCTTGGCAGGGCTCCAGACTGACACCCATTTCCTGATACTCCCAGCCCACAGGCCTATAGCTCACCCACTGGATTCATCTCTTCATCAACCCCACCACACGTGGATTCCTGCCCTTACTTACTTCCCCTGCTGGTGCCCTCACTTCGTCTCCAGGGGCTTTCTCTCTCACTCCCACCTGGCCTTGATCATGCAAACCGAACCATGCCACTTCCAGAAGGGCCTTCCTCCATGGTGCCCAGAGCACACCGGAATCAAGTTCAGATTTCTGCTGGCCCCTTGTCCCTTGCTGGCCCCTTCCCTTCTTCTGCTCCATTCTTGAGTAGAGCTTGGTCACCTCCCTGTTTCCACACAGGCACTACCCCCCTACCCTGGATAACTCCCACTGTTTATAATGACAGACAGAGACTAAGTGCCACCTCTTGTAGAGAGTCGTCCCTGGTGGCCCCTGATGTCACAGCCTCCAGAGAGCCAGGATTATCTGCTTTGGTATCTCCAGAGCCGGGCAGAGCCACCCAACACATAGTCTTCAATAGGTCCTGTGTTGGTTTCTTGGAGCTGCCATAATAAAGAACCACAAACTGGCTGGGCTTAAGACAACAGAAATGTATTCTCTCACAGTTCATTGGTCAGAAGCCTGAGATCAAGGGGCGTCTGGATGGCTCAGTTGGTTAAGCATCCGACTCTTGGTTTCGGCTCAGGTTATGATTTCACGGTTCTTGAGTTCGAGCCCTGCATCAGGCTCCACACTGCCGGTGTGGAACCTGTTTGGGACTCTCTCTCTCTCTCTACCCCTCCCCTGCTTGTTCTCTCTCTCTCTCTCTCTCTCTCTCTCTCTCTCTCTCTCTCTCAAAATAGGTAAATAAACTTTTAAAAAAATTTTAAAAAGAAAGACGCTGGTCATTGGATCAGGGCCTGCCATACTCCAGTATAACCTTATCTTAACTAATTATCTCTGTGAAGACCTTATTTCCAAATAAAGTCACATTCTGAGGTTCTGGGTGGATACGAGTTTGTGGGGGGGGGCACTATTCAACCCAGTATAGTTGCCCAGGATGCATCCGTGGCCTGATGGAGTCACCCATCCTCAGGGTGCTGCCCGGGGCCCATCTCCTCCAAGACATCTTCCCTGGTGCTCCTGGCCCGCCCCTTCTGCACCTTAGTCTCCTTCCTGTGGGAACCGTGCGGGCTTTAGCATTTCCTGCTAAATCTAAAATTCCTGGGGGGTTGCAAATCTACCCGGAGGAATTCTGAATCATCATGCAGAGAGGCTGTTGTGCAAGATTGGCATTTAAACAAGCTCAGGTCTCTCCTAAAATGAAAGCAAGCCAACAATCTATCCTCCTTAAACTCATATTCCCCTCCAGCTCCTGCCCCAGCCCCCTCCACAGTCCAACTTGAAATGAAAAGCGTCTCCTCCCACTAGGTCCTTTTCCACACGTTCCCTTCCTCCCTCCGTCTTCAGAAGCTGAACTTCTGCCCCTTCTGATCATTTTCATGTCATTATATCCAACGGACCTGTTTCGTCCCCACCTGCCTCAAGTGTCTGACCCCGCTGACCCCTCCCTCCTTGAAACTCCTCGGGCCATCATTCTGTCCTGGGTTTCCTCCCACTTGTCTTGCCACACTTGGCAAGAGCCACTCAGAGGTCATTTGTGGAACATTGGAGCAAACCGGGCAGAATTCTAACCACGAGTGTCCTCTCCAACTACGTGTGAAACACAAAAGCGCTAAGGCACACGTTCTCCAGGCAGGAAGAATCTAGTTGTAAATGAGGAAGAATCAGCTTCCAGAAACACTTGGCAGGGAACCAAAAACCTTTTAATGGGTGTCCTTGGGCTGCTGACACTTTATTACTGATTTTGGCAAGAGTGAACAACTAAATGAATGTTATTTAACTTTTGACTTGAAGTATCTGTGCACATATATATACTGCTAACAACAGGGGTGTTTGGGGATGGCTCTTCTTTTTTAAAAAAAAAATTAAATGTTTTATTTATATTTAAGAGAGAGAGAGGGAGCTGGGAAGGGGCAGAGAGAGATGGAGACAGAATCTGAAGCAGGCTCCAGGCTCTGAGCTGTCAGCACAGAGCCCGATGCGGGGGGTCGAACCTGCGAACTATAAGAACATGACCCGAGCCGAAGTGGGATGCTTAACCGACTGAACCACCCAGGTGCCCCCAGGGATGGCTCTTCTGAGCCTTGCAGGATATTTGATATCCGTGACACCTCCCCCTGGTCCAGCTACTC
Source organism: Felis catus (assembly GCF_018350175.1). NCBI lineage: Eukaryota > Metazoa > Chordata > Mammalia > Carnivora > Felidae > Felis > Felis catus. Next base: position 55,549,274 of record NC_058381.1, on the reverse strand, counting down.
AGTTTAGCTACGCAAAGTGCCCATCTAGGTAGGGTGAGGTGAGTGAATCACTTGCCTGGGGCACAAATTTTACAGGGATACCAACAGAATTCAGTAATCAAGGTAAGTAATTTAAAACAATAATTATAGACAATCAGATCAACAAATTATGGCCAATGGAATCATCTAGTTTCGTGGATAAAATTTTGTCAGAATCAGGGCCAGGCTTAGTCTGAGGGGTTACAAAGCAGGTGCTGCAAGTCCTGGGTCAGATCTGGCCTTTATTTACAATTTTGATAATCTGTCCATCATAGATTTTTGCATTCATTTTGATTTTGTAAAATATTGCATTAAAATATTTATCCTTTTTTTTTTTTTTTCTCGAGAGGGCGCGTGCATGCAACCGTATGCTTGGGCAGGGGAGGGGCAGAGGGAGAGGAAGAGAGAGAATCTCAAGCAAGCTCCACACCCGGAGCAGAGGCTGATGTGGGGCACCGTGAGATCATGACCTGAGCAGAAGTCAAGAGTTGGAGGCTCAACTGACTGAGCCACCCAGGCGCCCCAAATATTAATCTTGATTACTGAGGTTTTTTTTTACCCTTTTCTTAAATTTTGTGCCTGAGGTGAATCCCTTACTTGCTTCACCCTAGTCCTGGCCCTGCTCAAAATGCACGGTTCCCAGCTGCTTGGTTTGAGAAGTACTGGGAGTTGTATAATCTTTAGCAAATATGAATGGTATCCACATCCATCAGGAAACAAAGGCTGAGAGAGGTATGTGTTTCTCATCTTCGCGCACTTGCTGGAGGATACTCAGCCTCAAAGAATCTTCAGGCTAAAGGCGAGGTTGAGGGGCACCTGGGTGTCTCAGTCCATTGAGCGTCCAACTTTGACTCAGGTCATGATCTCGCGGTTCTTGAGTTCCAGCCTTGCATTGGGCTCACTAGTGTCAGCGCAGAGCCCGCTTTGGATCCTCTGTCCCGCTCCCCTCTCTGCCCCTCCCTTGCTCTCCCTCTCTCGAAAATAAAAAAAATAAATAAATAAATACAGGGAAGGTTGAAAATGGAAGCAAATGGAGGAATAACAGGAAGGTGCTTTGCTTCCACCTGGATGCAGGGCGTGAACAGACTTAACTTCGCAAAAGGATGGCAGAGGGAAGAGAAGGAAGTCCGTGACAGCTGTGCCAGGACAGTCACACCCAGCCTGACCTGACCCAGCCTCCCACCCTGCAAGCTCTGAGAAGCTTCCTTCAGTCCTTGGGTCAATGCTTATTAGGCACCTGCTCTCTGACAGGCATGCCTTAAAGCACCAGAGGCATGAAATATGCAGCCTGCCCCTACTTCCAATGGAGAATTCACACATGAAACAAATGGATGACAGCAGGGATGCATGCAGAGGTGTTATGGGAGCAGAGAGGAGGGAACCCCACTTGGCTTAGGGAGAGGGGGTTCAAGACAGGCTTCTTGGAACATGGAGCATCTTAGGACCACCACAGTACCTGATAAGTGATCCGTAGGACTTAAGGGCATGAGGGCGGAAGAGGGCTCCAGGCAGCGGGGACAGTATGAGCAAAGGCCAGGAGGGAAGATGCTTTGGAGGGCTACTGGAGCCTGATGTTTGTGGCAAGGAGATGGGGGGTGGAGTTGGGGTGGGACTGGGCCAGCAGGGCAGGCTGGAGATGGCCCCCCTCTCCTCAGCTGGTGGTCTTGGTTCAGGTCACCACCAGGGGCCTTCCTCACAGGGAACGTGCAGAGTTGAGCTTATGCTCTCTTGGGTGGGCTACTCCCGACAGCCATTGGGTACCCACCATATGCCAGGCATACTCTGCCCGAGGCTCCCACAGACATCCTCTCCCTTCCACACCCAGTCTGAGCACACCATTTCTTGGGGGTGGGAAGGGTTCAGGCTCCTTCCCTAGGTTCCTGCCACCTGGTCCTGCTTCTGTTCTCCCCACACTGTGGGACGGCATGAAGAGACGGAAACGATTGCTGCTGCCAGCATCCTTTGCCTTCCGCTTTGACCCTTCTCTGAGTTTGGGTCACACTTGAACATGGAGGAGGCAACATCTGTGGCTTTGGCTGGGTTTCCGCATGCCACCCACCTCCAGTGGGAATCAAGGAATCAAAGACAAAACAAAGCTACGGGAGGGGTGCCTGGCTGGCTCAGTCAAAAGAGCATGTGACTCTTGATCTCAGGGTCCTGAGTTTGAACACACCCACCACATTGGGTGTAGAGCTGAAATATACTTAAAAAAAAAAAAAAAAAAGGCCACCAAAGCTATAGGACAGATTTGTAGGATGTAATGTTATGCAGCCAGTGAATAATTTCGTATTTTGAAAGTAATTTTTTTGCATTTTGAAAGTGCACAACTATATCGTATAAGTTTTCTAGAGCAAATGCGGTATGGGAGAGGCGGTGTAGCATAATGGTTAAAAAAAAAAAAAAAAAAGCTTAGATTTGAATCCTGGCTGCTCAATTATATACCTTCATGACAAGGACGTGGGACAAATCACTTAATCTCTTCTCAGTTTCCTCATCCATACAACAGGTATAATACCTATTTATAAGGTTATGAGGATTATGTGAGTTCGTATCTGCCATGAACTTTTCATTTGCCATGAATGGTGGCTGGCCTATGATAGATGCTATGTGTTGTTAAATAAAAGCAAAATTGCTTTGGGGCGCCTGGGTGGCTCAGTCGGTTAGGCAGCTGACTTCGGCTCAGGTCATGATCTCGCGGTCTGTGAGTTCGAGCCCGGCGTCGGGCTCTGTGCTGACAGCTCAGAGCCTGGAGCCTGTTTCAGATTCTGTGTCTCCCTCTCTCTGACCCTCCCCCATTCATGCTCTGTCTCAAAAATGAATAAACGTTAAAAAAAATTAAAAAAAAGCAAAATTGCTTTTATGAAAATGCAAAAAATTAATTTTAAAATTACCCAAGTAATACAAGAACACAATCTTTTTGTAAGGTACAACATGGGCATTTTTATTTTTTATTTTTATTTTTATTTTTAAATTTTTTTTTTCAACGTTTATTTTTGGGACAGAGAGAGACAGAGCATGAACGGGCGAGGGGCAGAGAGAGAGGGAGACACAGAATCGGAAACAGGCTCCAGGCTCTGAGCCATCATCCCAGAGCCCGACGCGGGGCTCGAACTCACGGACCGCGAGATCGTGACCTGGCTGAAGTCGGACGCTTAACCGACTGCGCCACCCAGGCGCCCCAACATGGGCATTTTTAAAGTGAAGCAATTCTTGGAGACAGACTAGTTTATAGCCTGCTCGGATTCACAATAAAAAAAAAAAATATTTGTTGAGTGCTAAGGCAGAGCAGGAAGGCATGAGAAGTGTGTGGGTGGCATTCCAGCGATGGACCCCTCTCTGGTCTCTCCACAGAGAGAGACCTTCTTCTTCCCTTCTTCCCTTCTTCTCTCCAGGGAAGGGGTGGGATTCACAGGCATAGATTATCCAAGAGCACTGGCTGATCTTGCACCGGGAAGGACCCCTCTATATTTCCTCCACGAGGCGCATGCTGAGCCGGGAGCAGAGACCCTGACATTTCGGTTTGCTGGCTAGCCCCCCTGATGTGCAGGCTGGCTTGCTGGTTGGCTTTTCAAAATACTAAAAACTATTTGAGGACCCCCAGCACTCTCATTGGGAATTCCCAGCAGCCCAGGAACTGCAAACGAAGAGCTGTTTAGGAAAGCAAATACCCCTATTAAGTTCAGATGTGGATTTCATGCCAAGTGCCTGAGGGTGTCAGGATGGTTCCAGCATCACACAGTACCCCGGGAGGGGCTGGCGGGAGGGGCTGGCGAGGGTGGCCTCTTCCTCAGCTCCTGGATGGGGAAGAACTCGGAGATCCATGCAGCTAGCTAGCACAGACCTGTCTCCTTGTACCCTACATTCACCTACTCAGCACTTCTGGACCCCAGCCGGGTGCTGCAGGAGCCTGTAGCCCCTTGAACCAGGGAGAACGAAGGTTGGAGGCGGGAGCCAAGATTAAGGCATTTGGATGTGAAAGGCTGCTCCGGACCCGTTGAGGAAAAAGTTTACATTTCATTCCTACCAATCAGCATGGGGAACAGCCCATGGGGAATAAGAGTGATGGGGCGGGGATTGATTGGAATTGGTGCTGAGTGAAGGCTCCAGAAAGGAAGGTCAGCAAGACACCACAGCCACAGCTTGCTCAGAAGAGCCAAAGGGTGCCTCCCTCTGAAAAACCTTGAGGGCACCCCCTACATCTGTTTCGGGCCTGGTCCCACCCTGGCCCCACAATGACCTCTCCAGATGGGAAAACCAGGGTCACTAATTTCTCTTCCAACAGGCCAGGTGGGGATGGAATTCAGGCACACCCCCATGGGGTGCTTTTAGGCCTGGTTCTGGACTATGTTTCCCCAGGGGTTTTCTCCCTTGACTTGTATCATTTCCTTTTCAGAGCCAATCATTAACCCGAGAGACTCAACCTGAGAAACCAGAGAAACCAGCAGCTGGTTGATGCTGGAAATGCTGCCGTGGTTTCGCCAGAGGGGCTGAGTCTCCAGTCATGCTCCTGCCAGGGTTGCGAGGCAGTAACCTGGTGCGACCCAGCCTCTGGAGCTGACTCCCACACCCTCTGCTGGACAGGCGGGATTGCAGGGTCCCGGATGAGGAAGCAGCCCCTTTGCTTCTGGGCAGTGCTATACTCTGGGGGTGGAGCGCACTGGGCAGAGGGCTGGGGAAAACAGCTTGCAGCAACACAGGGGACGGTGCAGAGTGGATAGCCTCAGTTCCGCATCCGCCCCAGACTATGAGACACCAGCTGTGTGACAGGCCCTGCTCTGGGCAGTAGGCCCTCACCTTTCTTTGGGCCTGAGATCAGCCTGGATTCTTTGGCTTAACTTCCCAGCCCCCAGTTAAGCAACTGGGACAGAACACCCCTAACCCATCTGTGAGGTGCCACTCTCAGTCTGGCCTCCTGGAGGGGAGGAATAGAAAGCAGCCACCCGCGAGGCCTTTGGGGACAGGGATCTGTCCCTGGGCCCCTGATGCTGAGTAGCCAGGACTCGCCTGGAGAACCAAAGTCAGGGGCCTCTGATGGGCCTGGGGGGGGGGCAGGCATAGAGCGGGAGGCTGTGCACCGGGCCAGGAATTCCCTCCCGCCCTCCAGAGGCCACCGGACTGTCCCCGGCCCCCCCCCTCCCCCCACGGGAGGGGAGTGGTGTGGGACTCCATCCTGGCTCAAAGCCCTTCTCCCATGGCTGCGGGAACGGAGGGGTCTGCCTGTTTCCTAGGATTCCCGGGAACACCCGGCAGCGGGCCAGCGGGTCAGGGGGACGGGAGGCCGGTTCGCCGCCCACCCCAGCCCTCAACCCGGGGGCCGCGACCTCCGGCGGCCCGCGTCCCCGGCGCCCCTTCCCGCGGGCCCAGCCCAGCGCTAGAGTCCAGCTTTATTGGCTGCCGCCTACGCCTCCGCCTCGGGGCGCTGCTTGAGCGTGACCGAGGCGCCGCTGCTGACCATGACCGCAGGGTAGAGCGGCTCCAGGAAGGAGACGAGGAAGCGGTAAAGCAGGCTCACGCCGCCGGCCACGCCGTAGAAGGAGAGGCAGCCGGTGCCGCAGTCGAGCGCCACGCCGAGCGTGCGGTGGTAACCGCCGTGCAGCACCGTCTGCGTGTTATTGTGCCACACGGAGAACTTGAGCGAGTCCCACTCCAGGCACCACGAGTACGGGTTGCGGCCCAGCAGGTAGACGATGTTGCGGCGCGGGCGGCCGCCGAGCGGGGGGCTGCGGCGGTAGGTGAGGCCCAGGCACACCCACGAGTTGGACACCTCGGCTTCCCAGTAGTGGTGGCCCTCGGACAGGCCGCGCGAGCACAGCACCTGCGGCCACTGCTTGAAGCCGGGGAAGGGGCCGCCCGCGGCGAAGGGCTCCAGAAGGATGCCCAGGTTCAGCACCGAGTGGGTCTCCTTGAACAGGAACAGTTCCTCGCTGGCCGTGGTGGGATCGAAGTTCAGGTTGCAGTAACCTGGCGGGGGTGGGGGGTGGGGGGTGGGGGTAAGGGAGCTTGGGTGAGCGGCCCCCAGGGCTGCCGAAGAGGATGCTAAGCTGCGTGGCATCTGCACAGAAGTCACCAAGTGCTTCCCACCCCCTGCCCATCTCCTGGGATTGGCCCTTCTCTTCCTGCCCCGCCCCTGCTTTTTTCAGTCCGCAACTCTGGCCCCAGGTCACTGACCTCCTTTGGAGGAAGGAGTTGGGTGCTGCCCAAAGGTCTACCTTTCTAGAGTAGCTGAGAAAACAATTCCTCCTCCCTGCCCCCCACTAGACTCTAACATAATCTCCCTTTTTATTTATTCAGGACACAAGAATGAGCGGGATTGAGGGAAGGTCAAGGGCTCCTGGAGGAGGTGACTCAGGGGTTCACCAAAGAGACCCATGATATCTCAGAGAAGTCCCTGGGATTTGCCTCCCAGCCCAGCTCAGGAGAGGGGCTGCCTAGGCATCAAATGTATTCAATTTATTTATTGCCTAGCAATAAAAGGGAGCTTGCTTGAGGAAGAAACGGACAGGGTCATCCAAGCTGGCTTGGCTAAACCCTGGTGGGGTGGTGGGGGGACACTGGCAGGCCCCCAGCTGAGGGCAATGGTTGTGCCACACCAGAGCCAGGGAGGGGGGCAGAGCCAGCATCTGGGCAAGGCCCTGCCTTGCCCACCCACGGGATGGGACAGGATAGTCCCCTCCCTATCATGGCCTTGAAGTCACAGGCTGAGTCCTTCTGAGGTCTCCAGTCCCAAGTACGAGGTCTGGGCAAGAGAGAGCTGGCATCTCTCTGGTGTCCTGGCCTGAATGGAGAGGGGACTGGGGAAGCCAAGGCCCCCCGGGGGTCCCACCCTTAGGTTCGGACCTCAGTACGGAGGACTCACACTTGAGAAGTGTTTTCCTGTCCACAGCTGAGGGCAGCAACTCATAGGAGTTCATCTTAATGCCTGGAGGAGATTGAGGAGCTTTGCTGAGGACACTCTTACAGCCCAGTGTCCTTTCAGAGAGGGGCATGGGCTTCCAGGAGGCTGCGTCACCTGGGGAAGGTGCACATGGGCAGGCAGGGCTCTCCACCAGTGCCTGGAACCCCAAACACTGCCCTGCAGGGCAGTCCCACCCCCAGGGGGCAGGTGAGTCTCCAGTGGCCCCAGGCTGCCAGATACTGACCCTTCAGGAGGAGCTGATTGATGAAGCTGAGACCCACGTCCAGCAGCCGCGTCCGGAGCTCCGCCAGGGTCTCCGGCAACTGGAGAAAGCTCTGCTTCTCCTCACAGTTGGTGCTCATCAGGGCTTCCGAGCAGGCGGGAAAGTGCTTCAGTCTGGGGAACTCCTGGATGCAGGGAGTGGCCAGCAGTACCACCCGTTAGCCCGGGGCCCAGGCAGATGCCAGGAGCTCCTGCTTATGCCAGGGACCCCACCGCGCCCAGAATCTTGGGGCAGGTGGAGAAATTGCTGGTTTTCAAACCTGGACATCTCTCTCCCTCCCCCCTGTTTGTGATGTCTTAGATCAGGGCTTTGCCAAAAAGTATGGCAAAGTGCATTAAGTAGAGTGGATTAGAAAACAATGGGAGGACGATTTCTTCTGAGCTTCGGGTTGCTTAGTGAAACACCTTGCCACATTTTTCCTGTGGTGTGTGTGTGGAGGGGTGGACGCTGTGAGCAACAGCTTTAGAAATCTGCTGGGGATGTGATAATCAGCTGAAGAAAGGTCTTTGCTCAGAGTTTCCGAGCACAGGGTTTGGGTAGCCCTGGGCCCCACCCTCAGAGAAGGTTGCTGTCACGCACGCCTCCACCAGTGACCCTGCCTGGTACCCTCTTGCAACAGCAGCAGGCTGCAGGACTGGGCCAGGGCTGGTGAAGGAAATGGGGTTTTCATCCCAGGCTGTATGGATTGGTCTGGTCTCATTCCCATCCCTGGTCTGGGAGAATCTGGAGAAACTTAGACTGTGGCAGATGCCAGGAATCCCAGGGTATGCTCCCTTCTGTTCCAGGGACACGAAGGCAGGAACGTCAGGTAAGAAGCCAAGGGTGTTGGTGTAAGCCCAGGACCCACGGCCTGGGGTGAGGAGGCTCCCCGAGGCAGAAGAATAGATGATGAGTTGCAGCCCCAAATGCTGATGGCTTAATCCTAGGTCTGAGCGATCTGGTGTGTCTGGGGGTGGAGGAGGAGTGGAGTTCGGATCAGGGCCTGGGGCAGAGACAGGAGTGGGGGCGGGGGCTCGCCTGCAGGAATTGCTGGTCGCTCCTGTTGGCGAGCAGGGCGCGGAGCCAGATGCTGTCCCCCTCCAGCTTCAGGAGCCGGTTGTGGCTCTGCTGGATGGAGCTGCCCAGCTTCCCCAGAGCGGCTGCCTCCTCTTTCTCGACAAAATCCAAGACCTTCATCTGCAGCTGTTTGACCTCCTGGATGATCTCTGAGAAGCAGGCGTTCACCTCATCGCGTGTTGTCTGGATCAATTTCTGTGGGTGGGGCGGGGAGCGGGTTGTGGAGGGTGTGTTGAGAGGCATCTCTGAGCCCCAGCCCCTACTGTTATGGCCCGGAACCTGCCTAGGCATCCTGTTGCCAACTGCTGGGCCCCACGACATCCACTCCAGGCCCTGAGTGCGCCCCTCAGCCAGATGCAGGGCACTGGGGGGAAGCCTGGGCCTGGGAGAGGGTGGGCCAGCCTTACCGAGAGAAAGGCCACCTGCCCCCGGTGCCTCTGGCTGTCAGAGTTGATGATCAGCATCTGGTTTTCCACGCTGGCCTGGACCTTCCGAACCTCCACCTGGGGTGAGGCAGGGGGAGGAGGAAAGGGCCCCTGATTCAGAAAGGTGGAGGTTCTTTCTTCTCCAAGGCCTTCTTGGAGAAACCCTTCTGCAAGCCCAGAGAAGACATACCTCTTACATTCCTAAGACGCCTATATGAGAGACAAAGGCAGAGCTGAAGGGCAGATGGCCCGGGTCTTCTACGCTCTGCTCATGCTGCTCATGGTCTCTCACTCCCTGAGACTCTCTCCCCATTCTTTTTTTTCTTTCTTTCTTTTTTTTTTTTTTTTTTTTTTTTAGAGGAGGGATGAGAGAGAGAGAGAGAGAGGGAGAGAAAGAGAGAATCCCAAGCGGGCTCCACACTGTCAGCATGGAGCCCGATGTGGGCCTTGAACTCACAAACCCAAGATCATGACCTGAGCTAAAATCAAGAGCCAGACGCTTAACCTGAGCCACCCAGGTGCCCTTTCCCCATTCTTAGGAATCAGGTTCTCTGTTCCTGACAGTGATGACCACAGGCTTTCAGATCACAAAAAGGGGCCGAAGAGGATTCAGTGGGCTGAGAGGGGGCAGTGGGTCGAGAAGGGGCACATCAGGCACGGAGCCCTGGAGATACCTCACTGGGGTGGCGCTGCCCGGGACACGCTGTGTCCCAAGTTCTGTGAAGAAGCCTCCAGTCTCCACCTGTTCTGGGAAGAGTCATGTTCTTGTTTATGACAGGTGATAGAACCGTGTTGTTCCAGGTGCCCGTCCAGTGGATTGTTGCTGGCACACAACAAAATGAGCAGCTCAAGCCAGACTGTACATCAACCCACTGCTTGCTTCGTTGACAAAGTCTTACTGTGGACAAAGCGTCCACTGAGCTGAACGGTGTGGCCACTTGGCTCACATGCCCTCAGGAGCTCCTTGGAGTGGACCATTAAGGGGTGGCTATGTGGAAATATTACTGTTACCAAATATATTTGATAGAATGCCTGAAATAGAAGTGTTCCACTATAAAAAGCAGTTCAAATCTGGTTTTCCACATTTTAATTTTGTTTAATATTTCCATATATTAAACAAAATTTGAAAGTAGAGAAAAGGAGGGGATCTGCCCAACCTGACATGACATATTTCTACTCTGACATGTTTTCTTCCAGCCTTTCCTTTATCTACGCAAAAAAGTTAACATGGAACTCATACATACAGTTTTGGATCCTTGTTCATCAAACCCACCAACGTTTTGTTGTTGTTGTTATTTTATTACTTTAAAAAATTTTTAAAATTTTTTTTTCAACGTTTATTTATTTTTGGGACAGAGAGAGACAGAGCATGAACGGGGGAGGGGCAGAGAGAGAGGGAGACACAGAACCTGAAGCAGGCTCCAGGCTCTGAGCTGTCAGCACAGAGCCCGAAGCAGGGCTCGAACTCACAGATCACAAGACCATGACCTGAGCTGAAGTTGGATGCTCAACCGACTGAGCCACCCAGGCGCCCCATTCTTTGCCCATTTTTTTTAACGTTTTTTTTATTTATTTATTTTTTAATTTTTGGGACAGAGAGAGACAGAGCATGAATGGGGGAGGGGCAGAGAGAGAGGGAGACACAGAATTGGAAACAGGCTCCAGGCTCCGAGCCATCAGCCCAGAGCCTGACACGGGGCTCGAACTCACGGACCGCGAGATCGTGACCTGGCTGAAGTCGGACGCTTAACCGACTGCGCCACCCAGGCGCCCCAAAAATTTTTAAATTTTATTTAAATCAGAGCTAGTTAACATATAGTGTAACAATGGTGTAAGGAGTAGAATTTAGTGATTCATCACTTAACATATAACACCCAGTGCTCATCCCAGCGAGTGCCCTCCTTAATGCCCATTGCCCATTTAGCCCATTCCCCCACACCTTCCCTCCAGGAACCCTCAGTCTGTTCCTCTGTATTTAAGAGTCTCTTATGGTTTGCTTCCCTCTCTCTTTTTATCTTATTTTTCCTTCCCTTCCCCTATATTCATCAATTTTGTTTCTTAAACTCCACATATGGGGCGCCTGGGTGGCGCAGTCGGTTAAGCGTCCGACTTCAGCCAGGTCACGATCTCGCGGTCCATGAGTTCGAGCCCTGCTTCGGGCTCTGGGCTGATGGCTCAGAGCCTGGAGCCTGTTTCCGATTCTGTGTCTCCCTCTCTCTCTGCCCCTCCCCCGTTCATGCTCTGTCTCTCTCTGTCCCAAAAATAAATAAACGTTGAAAAAAAAAAAAACAAAAAAAAACCCTCCACATATAGTGAAATCATACGATACTTATCTTTCTCTGACTTATTTCACTTAGCATAATACACTCTAGTTCCATCCACATTGTTGCAAATGGCAAGATTTCATTCTTTTGATCCCCAACATTCTATTATATATATACATATATATATATATATATATATATATATATATATATATATATCTTCCATTATATATTATACATATGCACTATATATTATATATTATATCATCTTTATCCATTCCACAGTTGATGGACATTTGGGCTCTTTCCATAATTTGGCTATTGTTGCTAGTGCTGCTGTAAACATTGGGTTGCATGTGAACCTTTGAATCAGCATTATTTTTCTGTCCTTCTACCAAGCCTTTCTCATGTAACGGGCATGTCCACCCTCCTGACTGTCACTTTGATGGTTGTGTGATTTCCCTCCAAGGAAAGGTGTGCCTGGGCTGGTGAAAGACTTTCAGAACCACGAGTCCCGCTCCTACCCACCCCCACCCCTCCCCCACCGCTCCCGTCCCCCACCCCTCCCCCACCCCTCCTCAACCCCTCCCCCACTCCACCTCACCTCCTTCCTGGCACGTTCCTCCTCCAGGGGGATGGTGTCGTGGTTCTTGTGTTCCTCCAGCAGACAGGCTCCGCACACGCAGCTGCCTTCCGTGCGGCAGTACAGCCGCCGCAGTTTGCGATGCTTCCGGCACAGGCGGCTCTTGAGATCCCACACGGGCTCCAGCAGCTCGTGGTCCTGGAACATCTGGTCCTCGAAGTGGCTGCTCAGGTGCTTCTCGCACAGGGAGGCCATGCACTGCAGACACGACTTGACTGACTTGAGCTTCTGGGCGGAACAGAAGTCGCAGGGCACGTCCCTGGGCCCGGCCAGGGGCCGTGAGGACCCCAAGGTCTGGCCCTTGACCTGGGCCAAGCAAGTCACCATCTCCTCCAGGATGCCGTTCTTGCAGAGGCGCGGTCTGGAGGGGAAGCTCTCCCGGCACTGGGGGCAGTACAGTGTCTCGCCCACGGTAGCCAGGTGGTCCCAGAAACCTTGGAGGCAGGCCATGCAGAAGTTGTGCCCGCAGGTGGTGGTGACCGGGTTGCGGAACACCTCCAGGCAGATGGGACAGAGGACTTGGTCCTCAAACGTGCGGAGACTGCTGTTACTCATCAGGAGCTGAGCGTGGGAAGGGCTTGAGGGCTGGGCCGGCGGCTGCGGGGCTGGCTTGTGGTCCTGGACTGGCCCTGAGAAGATAGAGCAGAGCCACGAAGAAGCCACGGCAGGAGCCGAGGGGCCTTGGAGGGGTACACTAGTCCTTCTCATAGAAACAGCTTCTGCCCACAGGGTACAGAGACTGTGTCACTGGTCAACCCATGGGGGGGGGGGCGGGGCATAACATGGGGATTGTGTTCTCTGTGTCCCAGCCCTGACCCCTGCAACAAACCTTGGACGAGCAAGAGGGTGGGCAGAAGGAAGTCACATCAATGGAAAGGAAAGGAGCCACTTCTTTGGCCCTTCAGAAGAAAGGCAGGAAGCCCAAGTACTTACGCGAGACTTTCTGCATGTCAGGGAGGGCTAGAGGCTTGGCTGCCCTGCGGTGGGATGGAAAAGGACCCCCAGGCACTCAGGTGCAGCGGCCTAGCCCTGGTCCCACTTCACCAGCTGTTGGGAGGGTCCCCATCAGTCCCGCGTGCCCCCACCCCAGCCCTCTCCATCTCCTGGGATCTGACCGCTGCCTTCTCACCTTTCCCTTCGGCTGCTGTGTTTTGATCTCCCTATCAAGTTGGCCCCCCTCCTCGAAGGCCGCCCCTAGTTTTGTTCCCTGACATCACAATTCAAGCGTGACCAGCCCCAGCATGCTGCTTGTGATGTCAGCAGAGCAAAAGGTGGGCCACCGGACATGTTATGGGTGCTGATGTGGCCTGCCTTCTCCATGGGTGATTCTTCACGCCAGGGCAGGGTCGCTGGTGCACCTGGAGCCGCTGGCAGTGGACCTAAGGGACTCACATTAGGGACCGGAGAGGAAAATGGCAACAAAGTGGCAGTAGGATCTTGGGCAACTCTTTTACTTCGTCTGGACCAGACATTCTTTTCTGGTGAGTTGACGGTTGTTCCAGGAGATGATGTTCCAAAGCCTCTCTTGGTCTAAAGTTGAATGATCAACATCATCCGATTGGTGATTCTAAAGACTGTTGCTTCCACTCTGGTTCTGATCCTCAGAAAGAGAAAAGGGATGAGCAAGGCGGAAGAGAGACTCTTCATGGCTCTAATTGCTTCTTTGTTGCTTTCTGTTTCCTATTCTCCCCCACCCCATAGGATAAACGCCCTGAAAGCTTGCAATACATCACTGTCTTTCTCCAAAACATTAGCATTTGTTGGCTAGAAATGGGAAACAGAAGGCCTCTCCTTTCCCCTTCTTAGAGGAAACATTTCAACATTTCTCCATTAAGAATGATGTTTGCGGGGCACCTGGGTGGCCCAGTGGGTTGGTTAAGCGTCTGACTCTTGACTTCAGCTCAGGCCATGATCTCATGGTTTGTGAGTTCAAGCCCTGCATTGGGCTCTGTGCTGACAGTGCGGAGCCTGCTTGGGATTCTCTCTCTCCCTCTCTCTCTGTCCCTCCCCCACTTGCTCTCTCTCTCTCTCTCTCTCAAAATAAATAAAATATACAACAAAAAAGGTTTCTGATAAATTCCTGTTAAAAAAAGACACACACGATCTTCTCTCCATGTTGTTTTATTAGAATCATTACCAGAAAAATGACATCAGCTAAAAATACACACATTAAGATATGTGAGACTTGATTCTGAGCAGTCAGGTTTGACTTGGGGAAAATAAATACGGAGGAGGTAATAGCCACAAAAGAAAGCCCACAGAGGCAAAAGCTACAGTCCGTAAGGGCAAGAGCTAGAATTAGTTAGGTTGAGTTAAATTTCCATGGTAACATTTCATGGAAAACAATGATCTTAATAAAAATATTTTAAAGTAAAAACGAAAATAAAAACAAAACCGAGATACAATTTAATGGCACTGTATAGAAAACTCATCAAGGGGGGCGCCTGGGTGGCTCAGTCGGTTAAGCGTCCGACTTCGGCTCAGGTCAGGATCTCGCGGTCCGTGAGTTCGAGCCCCGCGTCGGGCTCCGGGCTGATGGTTTGGAGCCTGGAGCCTGCTTCCAATTCTGTGTCTCCCTCTCTCTCTGACCCTCCCCCGTTCATGCTCTCTCTCTGTCTTAAAAATAAAACAACGTTAAAAAAAAAAAAGAAAACTCATCAAGGAATTGGGCCGCGTGGGTGGCTCAGTAGGTTGAGCGCCCACTCTTGATTTCAGCTCAGGTCATGATCCCGAGGTTCAAGAGTTCGCATCCCACATGGGGCTCTATGCTGGCAGTGCAGAGCCTGTTTGGGATTCTCTCTTCTCTCTCACTCTGTCCCTATCCTGCTCATGTGCTCTCCCTCTCAAAATAAACTTAAAAAAAGAAAAAGAAAAAGAAAGCTCATCAAAGAATTAACCTGGCTTACCAGAGTTATAGTTCACTCCAAGGGAAAGGTTTACCGATGGAAATCTATGGGGTGTGATTCTTACTAGAAATTTAGCTGCCACTGGGGCTTTATGACTGAACAGATTCAGCAATACTCAAATGATCTATTGCAAAGGCTGATGCTGTATGGAGCTTCCAGCAAGCCCTGACTGGAGAATTACCATGCAGAGCTCCAGCGTTTTGGAAAATCGCCCTGCCTTCTTTTGCAGGTAACTCTTCTCCTTTTGAGAGCCTACCTAACCATGGGACATCAAGCGACCATGCGGCCTGACCTGCCTGATATGAACTAGGTGTTGTCTAACCCACCAAGTCAGCCCGAGGAGTAGTTAACCTAGCCCAGAAATCGATGTGACTGTCTCTCAGACCGGGGAACACTGGCAGTCGACACTGTGTTTCACACTGGGCAGAGGGCAAGATCACCTCTGTGTAACGCGTAGCTGCGTCTTGTTACGTAGAGACATGAAGTTTTGTTTTTACCATTGTACGTTCAAATAAGCGTGGGAGCGTGTATACGGATGCCGAGCAGCCCGAGCTGCTGGCTATTACGTCTCAGCTCCAAGCCACCCTCCAGACTCTGCTCTGTGCATCTTTAACAGCTTAGTCCCGGACAGGTGCACCCATGGGGAACGAGAGAGGGGGACTGCAAGATTGGGGAGGCGGGAGGGGGCGGGGCGGGGGGCGGGGCAGAAGGGACATGCTTCTTCCGGTTAACGGAGAAACCACAGCACCTCAGCTTTGCTCTGGCAGCAAGAGCTGGTTCCAGGAGGGTGGTCCTAGAACGGTTCCAGGAGTAGGGTGGTCCTACGGCCAGTCTCGCTGAGCCCCCTGGGACCGCAGCATCTCCTCTATGCGGCCCCACGGCCCCTCCTCCAAGCCTGTTACTTTGTAATAATCCCAACCTCTTCCTTTGGCTCCCCTGCCCTAGAACAATAACTACGTCCTGCAGTCACTCCACCTGTGACACCTCAGTGGGCCTGGGGGCCCTTTCCTCTTCTTACCACTTGTTAACTGCTGTGGTCTGTCCCCCATTGGGCCCTAGCTGGTACAAACACACACCTTGTTCGCTGTGTGTATACACGTCTCCCCAGCTGTAAGCACCCTATGGTGGGGGGTGGGGGGGACTAGCACCTTTTGAGGGTCCCACACCTTGCCTGGTGCCTTAAGTGACCAACACTTGGCTTGCTGGCGACTCACCTCACTTTTATTCCTCATTCTCTACCATGCAGAGAAAAATGGACACCTAGTCAGTTACTCTCTTCCAGGAAGACTTTTCCCCCCCCTTAAAAATGGTCTTCTACTCTTCCCCTCCTCTTCCCAGCTTCCTGGTGGGTAGACCATCTGTCTCACCTTCTGTTCCTCACCACTCTCCTGGTCGTGAGGAGGAAGGCCCAACACGCCCTCAGGCAGTTTCAGCGGCGGGAGAAACTAGGACTTTCTAAGAAGCCCAGGTAGGAAAGGTGCAGTGAAACTCCTCTCCTGAGAAGAGTTTGAGAATCATCAGTAGTGACAGGAAACCAGGGAGATTCGGCTGTTTGTTTCTTGTCTTTATTGACAAAAAAAGGTCACAGCATTTCAGACTTTATTCAAATACACAAACAGTAACAAACAATACCCACAAGTGACAGGCATGGTCCCTAACCTCTGAGCCAAAGGCCATGTCGGAGGATGTGGTTGTCCTCTTGGCCACCCCCCAGCATCTCTGTCCCTTCCTCCCCTACACCTCGCTGACACCCCTGAGATCAGTTAAGACTGCAGAAACGAAGTCGCTCTAGAGGAGGTTGGGCTGCGCCTCATTGCCGAGGAAGCAGGCTCTGAAGGAAAGACAGAAGCGTGCTAGTGTGGCATCTCCTAGGAGAGGCCAGGCTGCTTTGTGAGCTGGGCCTGAGTCGCCCGCGGCCTCAGGCCTGGGCACAACACGAAGAAGGAAGACACTCCCCACCTGGCAGCACTGGGCTGCTGGAGAGAGTGTGGGTCCCTGGCCACGTGACACCCCCAAACTGATGGATGGCCAGGCCTCCCTCCGAAGTAATCAGCTGGGCTCTCCCAGAAGGCTTTCAGTAAAAAAAAATACTGACTTGGTTCCTAAAGGGCTGGGGCGAATACTTTTCCAGAAACCTTAAGAACTGAATCATCCTCAGACTCAGGAGCACTGGAACAATTGTCATTGGGCTGCCAGGAGGGGGACCTCGTGAAAGCCAGCCCTCTAGGGGAGCAGAAATGTCACTTGTGTTAATTTCTCAAGAGCATCGAGTGAGGGGCTCAGCAGTTTTTCTACAGGATCCACTGTGGGGCTCTGAAAAGAGAAAAGACTTAACTATGCGTTCCTGAGGGGCTTGCCACCTCTGCCCTCTGGCCTGCCTCGCTTTACCCCTTCGTGCAGGCTCGGGAGCACTAGGAGCACGAGGAGCACGAAGAGCACGAGGAGCACGGGCTGATGCCCAGGCATGCCCCAGGGAAAGCAGATCTGATTGGGCTCAAGGTCCCAGATGAAGCTGCTTTCCCTCCTTAGAGTCAAATGTTACTTTTCTGGCCAAAGAGCAAGTCTTCCAAAGTCCTCTGTCCTACTCAGGTCTGAGCAGCTTTTCCTCCACACGCCCAATCTCGTGCTTTCCGAAAGATGACAGGAGGATGCCTGCGACGTCTCTGAAAGGTGACCGCTTTTGCTGCAGGTAGAAGTTCCTCTAACGTTTATAGCTGTAGAAATCGTGGGCACAGGCCAGAGTCCAGGGGCCGATGTCAACATGCACGCTCACGTTGGTGTGCAGACACACACGGAGCAGCAGACACCCCTGTACACACATTTCTATCCTGCTCTACACACAGAGAGATAAGGTCAAAGTGAGATCCGGAGAAGAGTTATGCCATCTGCACGCAGGCAGGTCATGAGTTCCTAAGACGTTCGGCACCGTCTGTGAGTCATTTCCAAAAACCATGGCCCCAGACCCCCCTAGTAAGCACTGAGCTGTGGAGCAGAGGGAGCCTCACTGTGAAGGAAACCAGGAGTGACCAACGTGAGTGGCTGTTACAGGTGCAGCGTGCCCCAGAGGCGCCTTCCCTTCTCTGGGCCATTTGCCACACTGGGAAAAGTCATCGAGGGAAGAACAAGGATTCTCCAGCCCTTTGCGTTCAGTGACTGTTCACTAAGACTCAAAAGCGCAGACAGAAGGTCCAGATACAAGCTCTGTGGTCCCAGCCCGAAGGAGGGCTTTACTCCCCTCCCTGGCCAAACAAGCACTTGATTCTCAAGGACGCGGCACTCTGCAGACAGAAGTGATGGTAAAGGGTCGGGCTCAGAGACGCGGGGAGTCCTCGGACTGCCCAGCAAACACATATACCCTGCAGGGGCTGGCGTGGCGTCACGGACACGGCTGCGGGGCAGGTTTGCCAAGGTTAGAAACCAGGAGACTCAGACAAATATCGAACGTTCAGTCAAGGCATTTCCAAGAGACAGTCACAGAAATAATGACACTTTTGGATACTACAATAGAACACATTTGGCAACTTTCAAAGAAATAGCTGTCCCCACCCAAGCCATCAGAGGATCCAAAGTCCCTTTATCTTCGGTCCAGTTCAAAAAGTCAGGTTAGGAAGATGGGTCAGTGGAGGGTGTGGCCTCCCTAAGTGCCCCTCTGTGTGTGACAGGTGTGGGATGCCGCCTGCCTCTAACCTCCACCTGAGGAGCGAGCAAGCAAGCTACTGGAGGGTCAGGGCTGCCGGAGACAGATGAGGCAAGGACGAACACGGTAGCAGCTGAGTGCCCCGAACCCAGAGCGGCGATCCCCAACCTCCACCCACAACCACGGATACCCCGTCCTCCCCTTCCTCAAAGAGGTTTCGTCCACAGGAATATGGGGTATTCTGCGGATCTATCCTTTACCCGAGACCTCAATTCGACGAACTGAAGCTAGAATCCTTGGCACCTGCTGCATTTGTGTGGGGTGCAGGGAAGAGGGGAAAGATAGTGTTACAAAGTGGCTGCCCACGTCCAACGTGGCACCCAGGCAAAAACATGGCACGGCCCAGGGACGATCCTCTGGCCTTTGCTCCAGCGTCCCTGAAGCACAGGCCTGTACGAGGAGCTAGGCCTTCCTCTTCCCCTCCCCCGCATCCCCCGTAAAGGCCCCCACTGGGAGCCCAGCCCAGCTGCTGTGGTAAGGATTTGATCTAACACTGGCTAAGAAGACAAAAGCAGGTTTCTGAAAAGGCATTCTGCAGCCGGAAGTGCGTCTGTCTTCAGGTTCCTGTGGGGGGCAGGCAGGGGTTCCTTTGGTTTTGACCAGAACACTTCTCCATTGGGGGGCCAGGCTCAGCCGTGCCTTGCAGGAGCTCGGTTACTGTACAGGAGCAAGATTTAACTTCACAAGGTGCTCTGCCGGCTTGTTCTCTTGATGGTTAAGAATCTGGAATTTACATCCGAGATCCTCTCTCCTGAAGAATCTGCAAATGGAAGATGGGGGGGAGGGCTGAGGCTTGGGCCGAGGCTGCTAAGCAGACTGCTGAGGGAAAAGGGACCCGCGGCCGCTTTCCACTGGACCCCGCTGGGCAGCACAACAGTCCTGTCACCGCAGGAAGCAAGGCAGGGCTGAGCCCTAACCTCCCCTGAAGCACTTCAGTTGTAAAAGCCTCTTGCTGAACACCACTGCACCCACAGTATCCGTGCTGTCAGACCCCTTCTCCCACGCTAAAGGAAATTGCCGACTTAGAAGTGTTTATGAGAGACAGAGAGAGTTGGGGGGGGGGGTGGGCACAGTACAGGAAAAAGAGGATAACAGTGTACAATTTTCCAGTAATTTAAGGTGGGGGAAGTCACAAAGGTAACCAAATACCTTTTCTCTTGAGACAGGACAAAAAAGAGAAAGAAAATGGTTTCAAAGAATAAACAAAATATTTTCCAATTTTGAGTTTCAGAATTTTCACTTTGCAATTAGATTTTTCACTGATTTGACAGGTGGGTACATAAAGTCTACTCTATTTCAGTACCTACTTCCTAAGAACGCTTGGTCACTGCTCCATAAATCCTGATTTAAATGACAACAGTCAACAACCAAAATGAAGGAAAAATGCAAAGCTAGCTTTGGAAGGAAAGAGAAGAAGTCAGGAGCAACAAACAGTCCAGGCCAAGTCCACTGAGGGGCTGTGAACAAACGAGTCAGAGACAAAATTCTGGTGACGCGATTTCTTACCTTTGCCTTTTCACTTGGCTCTATGACAATGCCATTGGTAGAATTATTGAGTTCTCTGGAGACAACACAGAGGAATTCTGCCTGATCCTCATTTCCGTAGTTATAGGAAGATCCAATGCTGATTAGCTGACAAAACCAGAGCATGGTGAACAGTCCTCTTAAAGTGCTAAAGTGCCACACAGACCCAACCCGCCTCCTGTCCGAACTTTGTGGTTTTGCTTCTCACAGGATGATGAACTGTCTGGGACTATCACGGCCCAGGGGATACCTGGATCTGTTATTCACTTGGGCATCCTCAACAAGGCTTCCCCAGAGAAGGAAAGGATGGGATCTGCCACTGTCTCCCCACCCAAGCACTTGAAACAATCCCAAAGGCAGCAGCTAGGATGAACATGATCATATTCCTTCTAGCAAACACTGAGGTGAAAGAGAATGTTTCTGTGAATGAAAATGGACACTTGCTTTAGCCAAACACCTACACAGGGCTGGCTCATCTTTAAGCAGAAGTCCCAGACAGGAGACTGGCACTCAAAAGGCTCTGGAAAGCACCGAGTGAATCACTGAAGAGTTACCATAAGCCATATGCTGCTGGGACTTTTAACCTTTTCGGCAAATTGAATTCAGGATTTAATTTTAAACAGGAAATGCACATGCACCGAGAAAAGCGGAGCCCAAGGGTAAGGTCATCCGGGCAATCATGTAGGGCCTCAAGTCAGAAGAAGAGGACTGACTTGCTCTACGAATGGGCTTTGGGTCCCTCTGCCTTCCTGTGCCTGAACTTCCTCATCCATATAATAGAGTCAGTGGGAACATGACTTCATGTTTCATGCTTCACCTGCCCCCTGAATGTTAACAAGATGAGAAAAAGAAAATAAAAAATTATTCACTGCTTTCATCAAGATACTTAAAAAAAAAAAAAAATTTTTTTTTTTTTTTTAATTTTTTATTTGGGAACATTCTTTGCTTAAGACTTAGGGAAGGGCGCCTGGCTGGCTCAGTTGGTAGAGCATGTGACTCCCGATCTTAGGGTTATGAGCTGGAACTCATGTTGGGTGTAGAGATTATTTAAAAAGAAAATATTTGAGAAAAAAGACTTTTCTTAGGGAAAATACTTGTGGAGTGGAAGCATGGCAACATGTTGCAGCCCCCACATGAATAAGAACTAGGCTGACCTATAAAGGAAGGGGCGCCTGGGTGGCTCCGTTGGGAGAGCACGGAACTCTTGATCTCAGGGTCTCAGGGTCGTGAGTTTAAGCCTCACATTGGGCGTGGAACTACTTTAAAAAAAAAAAAGGGAAAAGAAAAGAACTAGGCCAACATACACAGGCAGAATTGATTCTGCAGTGGAGGGGTGAGGAATTATCCAGTGTTGGCTCTGACGACCAAGACACCTGTGTATTTGATCCATAACCCAATACCGTTAACACGACAAACAGAAGTTATTTGAGAAGGTAAGTTTATGGTGACAGTTCAACTGACGCTTAAACCCTACATTAAAAATAGGCACGATCCACACAATACATATCCCTTCTATATATATCCATTCTATTCATGCCAGGCTCCCTGTTGCGCACACAAGAGATGAACTGAACAATCCTGCCATCTAATGGAAGAAAACAGTACAATTCTGCCTGTCTGGTTTTGTTTTGGTAATTCTGCCACCACGCAAAGCTAAAGGAACAGAAATCCACAGCCTGATGGGAAATGGCCAAGCCCACTTCTCTTCACATCTGGCTCCTCTCATACCTGCTCTTGCTTTCTGCAGTGGATTATGTATGTTCAGAATGACAGAGTTCTTATCCTGGGAAGGAAAGGTAGGGTAGTTGCTGAGTCCTAGCCTTCCTTATGTACTTATTCTAGGATGTTTCAACTGAGTGCTTTTGAAAGAAATCCCTCTGAGGGAGAAAAAACCTCAGAGAGACACTTTCAAGCCTAAACAGGCTGGCTGACTCCCTCTGGGCACAATCAAATTAAAACTTGGATATGAAGTCAGGAGACATGACACTATTCTGAATTCTTCCCAACTCATCCTATACAGCGACAGAATAATTCCCACGTTTCTGAACAGGTTCACACGTGGCCCTACGAACCCCTGGGGTTAGCTGGTTACAGACGGCAGCTGTTTGAGGGACGTGGGCTCCTGGGCTGAGATGCTGCGGTGGCTGCCACTTAGGAAACATACCTGTTCGAATTTCCAACCATCAGACATAGTGGAGACCATCTGTGTAAGCTCCTCTTCCTGGCACTGCAGGACTCTGTACACGTGCTTCACGGGGCCCTGCAACAAGCAACGGACTTAGAAGAACAATTTCAAGGACACGACAGTTCGCAGCTGCGCTAGGGAGGCTCGTCCAAAGAATGAACAGTGAAAAGGAATTTGCTTGGACGTTTTTTCTGGACAGCCACACACCGTCCCCTCTTACAAGTGGCACTGTCATCTTTCTCTTCTTAAGGTTTTCTTTTATAAGAATGTTTACTTACTTATTGTGACAGAGAGAGAGCAAGCGCACGTGCATGCAAGCAGGGGAGGGGCCGAGAGGGGGGAGAGAGAATCCCAAGAAGGCCCCCATGCGTGGCGTGGAGCCTGACGTGGGGCTCAACCTCATGACTATGAGTTCATGAGCAATGTCATCCTTCAGTAAAAACTTATCCAAGGAAAGAAAGAAAAGAAAAAGGCCCAAGGATATGAATTAGTGGGTAAAATAATTCTGAAGTTCAGAGAAATGAATTATGTGATTAGATTTCATCTATTTCCCAGAGTAGAAAACAGAGGAAAATTGCTTTGGACAAGAGAGCCCCATTTTCTTTTTAAGTTGTTCATATCATGACATACATGCTGAAAATGTAGACCATAATTTGGTTTTTCCAGAGCAATACCTTATTAAGGGAATAACATATTAAAAAGGAACCCCACAATATACCAATGTTCAAACTATTTTCACCCTCCGCTGATGGTACCTGGGAGTGTTTCAGTGTTAAATGGTAACATTCCTGTTAGAAAAGTGTGTAACAAAAAATAAATATTTGGTCTTTGCTCCTGGTTCCTAGCACAGAGCTCCTAAAACCCTTGGAATTTCCTGAGTGATAAAAGGGTCTTTTTTGTGCTAATGACTGGTCTCCAGAAAGACCAAGCACCATTAGAGAGTAGAACTTTCAGTCCTACCCGCTGACCTCAGTGGAGACTGAATTCAATCACCAGTGGCCAATGGTTTAATTGAATCAGTCATGCCTACATAATGAAACATCCTTAAAAACCCCTGAACAGGGGGGTTCAGGGAGTTTCCGAGTTGGCAAACACATCGATGTCCTGGGCAAGTGGCACATTCCAACTGCACGCACAGAGGCTCCTGTGCTCAGGACCCCACCCCACGTCTCTCTTCGCTTGGCTGTTCCTTAGTCTGCTGGAGATCAACTGTAATAGTAAGTTTAGCATTTTCCTGAGTTTTAGGAGTTGTTCTAGGAAATTACTGAACCCAAAGGGGATGTCATGGGAACCCTTGAATTTGTAGCCGAATTGGACAGAAGTACAGGTAGCCTGGGAACCGGGATTTGGTACTGGCGTCTGAAGGAAGGGCAGTCTCGTGGGACTGAGCCCTGAAACCCGTGGAAATAGTTACTACTTATTAGTGTCAGGATAGGATTAAACTGTTGGGACACCCCAGCTGGTGTCAGAGATTCAGACAGAAGTCATTTGCTAGCTGACTTGACTTTCTAGAACAGAAGTGAAAGGCGGGATGCCCTAAAGTTGCAGCACTAAGGCCCCTATACTCTAACCACCTGAGGACCCCTCACACTTACGACTCGGCCAGAGTCAGGTGACAGCCAGGGCTGCTGCAAGGAGGCATGCTCACCAGATGAAAGTCCCTGTTCGTCAGAGGACAATTAGAGGCCCACAGGGAGACTTGTGTTTAGCAGTCTTGGACCACTCAGTGTTGGGTCCAATAAATAGCTGCACATCCACTGCCCGTCCTGGAGGCCAGGAGGCATTTGCTAGAGCACAAACAGCAACTGAAGCTCAGAACAACGAAGATCCATCAGGGAGAGAGGGACTGGTTAGAGTCACGTGACCTTAAGAAAATGTGGACCGTTTCCTGAAGAATAATGAAAACTTGGCTTTAGTACTTTTGCAAAAGGATGACTGGGCTTCAGTTATCTGGAAAATCAGTTTTGGAAGAATTCACTACTGGGGAAATACTGGCTCAACAAAAGCAGCTGTGGATCACGGAGCACTAGGAGCCCAGAGTGGCTTTGCCTCTCCTCCCGTCTTCAGTGGGACACTGATGTCAGCGCGGTGTCTCGCCTGAGCGAGGCAGTGCTATTGGGTCGGAGGCAGTGCCAGGCCTCGGGCTGATCTGCCAACCACACCGCGCTTTCTTCCACGCGCTCCCCTTCTGAACCGAATGCAACTATTGTTACACGAGGTACTAAGAAAAACATTCCCTCCACCTAAAATATAGGGCAAATCTCGGGAAGACTTCAACTGGCTCTAACCACACATTTTGGAAACAACCAAGTGTTTCATGTTACAAAACTCAGTGCATCGCGAAAGATCTATGATATCAGCCACAACTGTCAAAGTCCCAGGTATTTAAGATGCATGTGTTAGCTCTTTTTAGTTTTTGTCTTCCAAAGAAAACCACGAGTATTCTCAAAGGCACTAAGATTAATCACCCAACATAAAATACCAAAGACAGCAAAGTTAGTAGAATTGATGGCAGGCGCTAAGAGATATGAGGGGTCACCAAAAGAAGGTGGGGTGGGAAACCCACATCTTGGGCTTTGCTTGAATGTCTGCCATGTGTGTCTCCTTTTTTTTTTTTAATTAAAAAAAAAATTTTTTTAAACATTTATTTATTTTCGAGACAGGGAGAGACAGCATGAACGGGGGAGGGTCAGAAAGAGAGGGAGACACAGAATCTGAAACAGGCTCCAGGCTCCGAGCTGTCAGCACAGAGCCTGACACGGGGCTCAAACTCGCGGACCGCGAGATCATGACCTGAGCCAAAGTCGGATGCTTAACCGACTGAGCCATCCAGGCACCCCATGTGTGTCTCCTTACAACACAGACAAGTTGGGGCGCCTGGCTGGCTCTGTTGGGAGGAGTATGCAGCTCTTGATCTTTGGGTCGTGAGTTTGAGCCCCACATTGGGTACAGAGATTACTTAAAGATAAAATCTTAAAAAAAAAAAAAAAAAGACAAGTTGAAGGAGAGAATGTGTTTGAAGGGACAGCTACAAAAATACACACATGGCCAATTTGGCCTCAGAGCCACGTGTGACACATGCAAAAGAGGGTGTCTTTGAACAACCTCAAATCCACTGCTCAGAGTTTCACTCAATAAAAAGGACAGATGGAAAGATCAATTAACATCCAAAAGGCCTTTACATCCCTAGAACAAAAAAGCTTCCAACTGGGTCTATATCCACAAGCCTTCAGAACCTAGAAGACTAATTAACTTCATCGCTGTCATCAGATAGAAAACTTACGATGCTCTCAAGGAATCAGCTAATGGCAGAGCTGCGAACGTTCAGGGTTGAATGGCTTCAAGTTACATAATTCATGGCACCATGAATTTACACTAGGCAATCAAAACCTTTTTTGGAATGTGGAAAATTAAGAATAAAGCTAGATTTTCAGAACGCCCAGCTATTAAATATCCACGATAGTAAAAGATGCCATGCAAGTTTAACACTAGATGGCGAAAAGACTGGCACCACCGGATCCTATTTTATACAATAAAATGGCAAACCAACTATAAATTCATTTTTGAACATTAGAAGTCTTTCAGGGGTGCTGGGTGGCTCAGTCGGTTAAGCGTCTGACTTCTACTCAGGTCATGATCTCGTGGTTCGCAGGTTCGAGCCCCGCATTGGCTCTCTGCCGTCAGGAGCCCGCTTCAGATCCTCTATCCCCCTCTCTCTCTCTGCCTCTCCCCTGCTTGTGCTCTCTCTCTCAAAAATAAACATTAAGAAAAGTAATAATAATAAAAAGAAGGCTTTCAGCCATCAGCCAGCGGGAAGAAAACTAAGGAAGCTCTTCTCACCTTTGCAAATGACTACAGATTAAGCGAATGAGAGAAATCATTTTTGAAAAAAAAAATAGGTGTCAGTTATTCAACCAGATAATTCCATTCAGAGCCAGAAAACTTGGATATGTAAACTCTAACACAGAAAGAGCAAGGAACTATTTTTTATTTTTTTGAGTTTTGAAAAGAAACATATTACCTTCTGCTTAATCACAGGAAAATTCTACACTGCAACAGAACGGATCTCAGGAAAGCATCTACCACCAGCATCTGATGGGATAAGAGCAAGTCCTGCTACAAGACAGATGGTCACAGCAGAGTCCAACCATGCCCTCTGTTCCTGCAGTGGTACTTTCTTAAAATAGAACCTAAATACAGGAAAGGGAGCGTCTGTTTTCCCTGCTAGACTTCAAGCTTCTGGAGGGCACAGACCCTCCCTAGGAAGCAGAGAATCTCAAGGGCCTAAAAGATGCCGCTGTGGCCACTTAACGACATGTGACGGGTGATGTGATGTGAAATAAGCTACCTGTACCCCCTCAAAACTAGGTGGCAAATTGTGTGTTTCTTCCTGTTACTGTATCTACCAAGTTCATATAAAAACCCAGACTTCATAATAAACAGAGAAGCTTATTTCCTCAGAAGCATGATTCACAAGCAGCTCCTAAAGTCTAGGCCATGAGACTGCTTTCACGTGGCTATCAGGAGCTGAATGCGACACGGTCACACTTTAAAAGGCTGGTCCTAATAAAGACTTAAAGAGTGGCCAACAGGTGGAAGTAAGAGCTCGCTGGGTCTTTATGTGGAGGGAGACAGATACTCTGCGAGAACAGGTTCTGGGCCTAAAGTGCTGCGGGTCCCTCCTGCTGTCCCATGATAAGCAGCCACAACCTCCCCACTCTTCTAAAGGGATATGGGGGCTGTTTTGCTTTGCTATTTCTTCTTCTGTTTCCTTGTTCTGAATAAGTCTGGTGGCATATGCGCTGTCTGCCTGGTGGATGGCCCATGTTCCACACAGACCTCCAGCTTTAAGGGGAGAGGCAGCTCTTGCCAAGCAGCACAGCATCCTTTTCAAATCCCACCCAGACGCAGGGACAAAGAGAGCCACTAAGACCTTTTCCCTTTAAGAGTTCAAAACCGTGGGGTGCCTGGCTGCTTCAGCAGATGGAGCATGCATGGAGCGTGTGACTCCTGATCTCAAGGTTGTGAGTTCAAGACCCACGCTGGGTGTACAGATTACTTAAAAATAAAATCTTAAACCAAAACAAAAAATAAAAACCAAACCAAAACAAAAAAAGAGTTCAAAACCCATTACCTGAGAAGTTCTGTTCTCATTGTCCCGTATCCGTTCCTTAACCAGCCGCACAAGAGATGCAATGTTGTAAAACTCCGCTTCTTCCAGAACACCTAGGACAAGGACCAAACCGTATGTAGTTAAAGATGTGTTACACTCCCTGGAAAATAGTGAGAAGAGGCTAAAGTTTACATGCTTGCTAAGAACTGCATTTTTTTTTGAGAGAGAGAGAGAGAGAGAAAGAGAGAGCAAGACCATGAGACAGAGCATGTGCAAGGGAGGGACAGGAGGAGAGGGAGAGCATTTTTTTTTTTTTTAATGTCTATTTATTTTTGAAAGAGAGACAGAATGCGAGTGGGTTAGGGGCAGAGAGAGAAGGAGACACAGAAACCGAAGCAGGCTCCAGGCTCTGAGCTGTCAGCACAGAGCCCGATGCGGGGCTTGAACTGACGAGCTGTGAGATCATGACCTGAGCCGAAGTCGGACGCTCAACCAACTGAGCCACCTAGGTGCCCCGAGCATTTTTTTAAAGTTTATTTATTTTGAGAGAGCAAGCACGTGCAAGGGGCAGAGAGAGAAGGAGGAGAGAAAATTCCAGGCAGGCTCTGCACTACCAGAGTGGAGGCAGATACAGGGGGCCAGAACTCACACACAAGAGATCATGACCTAAGCCAAAATCAAAGTCAGGGGTGTCCGGGGTGGCTCAGTGGATAGAGTGTCTGACTTCAGCTCAGGTCATGATCTCACGGTTCATGAGTTTGAGCCCCGCATCGGGTTCCTGTGCTCATAGGTCAGAGCCTGGAGCCTGCTTCAGATTCTGTGTCTCCTTCTCCCTCTGCCCCTTACCCATGCATGAGCTCTCTCTCTCAAAAATAAATAAACGTTAAAAAAAAAAGATGTCTAACCGACTGAGCCACCCTGGCGCCCCTTGAAACTTGTTTTTAGAATTTTTTTAAGTTTATTTATTTGAGAGAGAAAGGGCAAGTGAGCAGGGGAGGGGCAGAGAAAGGAGAGAAAGAATCCCAGCAGGCTCTGCACTGTCAGTGAAGAGCCTTATGCGGGGCTTGAACCGTGAGATCATGACTGGATCCAAGGTCAAGACTAGGACACTCAACTGACTGAGCCACCCAGGCGCCCCCTTTTTTTTAATTTGAGAGAGAGAGAGAGAGTGCAAATGGGGGAGAGGGGCAGAGGGAGAGTGAGAGAGAATCTGAAGCAGGCTCCACACTCAGCTCAGAGCCCGACACAGGGCTTAATCTCACAGTCTTGAGATCATGACCTGAACCAAAATCAAGAAAATCAAGAGTCTCATGCTCACCTGACTGAGCCACCCAGGTGCCCCTGAACCGCACTTTTCAAATTGAAGTCTAGTCTCTCTCCTTCAGCCTGGGAAACATTTCTTTGCTATTTAGGGTGTACCCCCCTCCCTTCTCCCTAAATTGAGTCAGTCAAATTCTGGGTCTGCTCTGTTTACTCTGTTTCACCGCTGCGGCTTCCCACTTGGCACCTTCTCTGACTCTCTCTGGACCTGCCCATTAGCTGCAGGGCACCTTTCCCATATGTCACTTAGTTTCTGGAACTTGTCACATTGGAGAATTCCTGAGCTTGCAAAGCTTACCTAGTCGGTCCTAAAAATTACCGGGGGTGGGTGTGTGTATATAAATTTATGTGGACCAAAGTTTAATAGGGTGCTTATTATTTGAACAAGATAAAAAGCAATCACTGAGAGAATGCTTGGCCAAATAAAATCAAAGGCCTTGGACAGGACAACAAAGGGGATGTGTGATTCAGTATCAGAAAAAAAAAAAAACAAAAAACAAACTTGCTATAAAGGACATTGCTGGAACTGATAAAATTGGAATATAAGCTGTAGATAGAAGTATTTATCAATATTAAATTCCCTGATCTTGATAACCATACTGTGCTTACATAAGGGAATAACCTTGTTCTTGGGAAATACACTGAAGTATTAAGGGACTCATCTGTAATCTAGTCTCAAATAGTTCAGAAATAAAAACTATGGTGGGGGGAGGGAGAAGCGTGGGGGGGGGAGGACAGAGAGAGAACAAAGGGTAACACAGATCTCAAAAAATGGTGGTGAAGCTGCGAGTTCTGTTATTCTCGCCTTTTTCTCTGAATTTGAAAATATTTCAAAAAAAATTTTTTTTAATTTTTTTTTTTTTAACGTTTTATTTATTTTTGAGACAGGGAGAGACAGAGCATGAACAGGGGAGGGTCAGAGAGAGGGAGACACAGAATCTGAAACAGGCTCCAGGCTCTGAGCTGTCAGCACAGAGCCTGACGCGGGGCTCGAACTCACGGACCGTGAGATCACGACCTGAGCCGAAGTCAGCCGCTTAACCAACTGAGCCACCCAGGCGCCCCTCAAAAAAAATTTTTTTAAAGGCCCTCAGAAAAGATGCTTAATATTCCTCTTTTCCAGAAACAGGACTATCCATGAGGTGGTAACTGCTGAAGCTAGATGGTGGGTGCATGAAGTTTATTGTATGGTTCCCATGATTTTTGAATGCATCTGAAATGTTGAAAAAAGAGACAGCACATGCACAAGTCCTCTTCTTACTGGTTGAAACAGATGTGCTTCGCAGCCATTTCATTAACTCGCACAGCCATTACAGCTTTCTCACTCAGAGCTAAAGCCTCCAGGTCAGGGTGCCCTGGATTTAGGGAGAGGCCCCAATCTTCAACGGAATGCCTTTGGCGAGGCCACGCCAAGTCTTTTAGAAAGATATCTAGACCCACTTAGAGTCCAAATGTCGTACCAACCAAAAAGATGATACAGCTGACAATGGACTGGAGAATGAATTAGGTCAGCTGCAAAAATTTACAAGGAAGCATGAGACCAGTCTTACAAGAAATGAGGCCAAGCCTTTATTACTTTTTACAGCTGCAAGTTCAAACTAAAAGTGAAAATATACATAATTAATGTCAGAGATGTGATGCTTCAGGGTATGGACATTTCACTGCCAGCAAGCACATAAGTGAAAGTAAAAAGGGATCCTGACGATTCTGCAGGTTTGAAAAATGCTCCTGAAGTGATTTGCAAAGCTGAGTTACCTATTTTTCTTCTCATTAAGGAAGGCTGGACAGAGCCCAGTGGGGATCCCTTAAAGAAGGCTTCCTCAGATAAGACTACGTAACTAGAGACTCCCTGTTCACTTTCATAAATGTTTACTACACCTGCGTGTGACCTTGATGAAAATCTCAAACAAAATTCCAATCTGTGAAACAGCTTTCAAGATATGGGCTGAGTTCTGAAAATGCCCAGTTAAAACACTGTTCTTACCTTCTTCAGCCAACTCCTTTGTAATGATGAGTTTCCCGTGGCGGAGGTAGTTGAGGATAGGACCGAAGTAGGTGGGGTCCCTGTCAATCAGATAGGCTCCTGTCTCGTCCTGCCAACCAAACACAAAGATAACACTTTGGAGCTGTCGGACTAAGTTGGGGCAGGGTTTCAGCCTCTCTGTCACCATTCATTAGCAAGGGGGCAAGTCTTGCTAGACATTTTTTATCACAAACTACTGGCAAGAAGGCTAGCTTTATGTATCTTGTACTCTGAGATCATTTCAGGCACGGAGTTACAGATAGATGTACAGTCATCATGCAGGCATTTACTTGAACTTCCAAAGTCTTGTTTTTTTTTAATGTTTGTTTATTTTGAGACAAAGAGGTAGACAGTGAGAGGAGGAGGGGCAGAGAGAGAGAGGAAGACAGAGAATCCCAAGCAGGCTCCACAGCTGTCAGTGTAGAGCCTGATGTGGGGTTTGAACCCACAAACTGTAAGATCATGACCTGAGCTGAAACCAAGAATCAGGCGCTTCAGTGACTGAGCCACCCAGGTGCCCCTGAACTTCCAAAATCTTTACTTGGACACAATTACCACCATTCTTCTCTAAGACATCTATTATCAAGAAAGGGGAAGAAAATGCCATATTTTAATTATGTAAATCTTTGCTTGAGATGGACATTCTGACCTCTCTCTACTGCCCCCAAATCACATTCCTAATTCTAAGAAAACCTCTGTATAGTTGGCAATGCTCCTGAGCTCAAGGCCAACATCAGTGGGAGTCTGCATTGCCAGCTGTAACTCACACACCCCAGTTCTGTGCCCAGAGGAAGCTTGGCACCGCCTGGACTTGGCTCTGAGCAGCTTTAATCCTACTCATCTTTACAGTAAAAGGAACAAGAAGAAACTGGCTTCTACTGCAACAAGAAAGATTTAGGGTAGATAAAAATAATTCCTTTATAAGCAAAGGTTTTGAAATTTCTTTAAAGTTTGGGTGGGACAGGTTTCCATAAGTCTGAGATTTATTAGAGAGGCAGTTGGTGAGTTAAAAAAAAAAAAAAATCAGCGAATCTTTACCCAACCCCAACTCTATTTCAATGTAACTGGCTGAGTGCTACATAGGATACACAGGGGTATAAGCCAGGGTCAATGCCTTTAAGCTGGCAACTGAAAGATGAATGTGTAAAGTTAATCAATAAACACGTCAAACTGGAAACGGGTTGGAAGTGCCTCGTCACCTCTCAACTTTGTTCGTAGCCATGCATCTTGCCCAACAGCAGGCCTCAGTTTTCACTTTCCGATGGTCTTAACCAGTCAGCTTAGGTTTGCACTGGCAACTGGTAATCTCTTTCCAAGGAATGTATCTGAGCTCTAATAGTCCTAAAACAGTGACTGTCACCAGATAAGAGCTCAGGGCCCAGGACCACAGGAAAGAAGTGTGGTATCACCAGAAACACTTCCTGCAGCTGTCAGACCGAGGCTTTCACCCAACTTGGCAGAGGGGTCCGAGAGGAAGTCTGAGAAAGCTAGAAAGATGCCTTAGCTCACCCTGACCCAGTTCTGGACGCATCTGGCACAGGCAGTGAGGGGCTGACGAGGAGCCAGGGGAAAACTCATGCAGATCTGAGGGGCGGGTAGGAGATGTGTACGGAGAAGGGGTGTGGAGCGGGTTCTCGTGGGTGCGGGTGGGCACAGCATGGGGACCGAGTTGCTTAGAGTGAAGGGCGGGGTCAGAGAGACAGCCAGGGTGCGACTGAGGATGGGGGAGAATAGCCCCCAGGGCCAGCCTGGCGGGAGAGGGATGGGAAGGGGGTCCCGGCCCGAGAAGCCCGCCTGGGAGGAGCGTGTCGCAGGAATCTGGGGACGAGCTAGGAGGAACGAGGGGGTCCGAAGAGCGGGGGCGCGCCCGAGGGCGGGGCGCACCTTGTCCGAGTCCAGCTCCGGGTCCTCCTGGCAGCAGAGGCGACAGAGGAAAGACTTGGGCTCCCGGCCTAGGGTCTGTCTGGTGGTCACGAAGTAGGTGCCGCCCACGTTCAGCCGGACCCAGCGGGCCGCACCGCCTCCCCCTGCCCGCTCTGGCGGTCCGGGACCCGGCTCCAGTGGCGGCGCGGCGGCGGCGGGCGGGCGGCCGTGCCCGCGGGGCGTGGGGCCGGCGGGGCGAGGGCTGGGGGGCCCGCGGCCCGGGCCACCCCCGTCGCCCAGCCCGCTCCCGCCACCCCCTCCCAGCCCCGCCATCGCCGGGTCCAGCTGCAGCTCCGCCATCTTGGGCCGCCGCCGCCACCGCTGCCCGCGCGCCGCCGGGCCGGCCCATCTCTCGGCAGGGAGAGCCGGGCCGGCCCATCGGCGGGGGTGGGGCCGGGGGAGAGGGACGGGAGCGCCCCCAACCAGCTCCCGGGGACCCGTGCAGGGGGAGGTGCCGCGCCCGCCCTCGTGGGCGGGACTTCCGGAACCAGCCTCCATTTCTACGGGCTGACCTGCGAAGCAAGGCCCTCCCCTTTGGCGTTGGGATTGGCTCTGGGAAACTTTCCGGTGACCCATTTCCGTTCCTTGCTGCTGTGGACTGTGGGCCGCCGCGGTAGGTGAAGGTGAGTGGGGCTTGGGGCGTTGGGCCCGACTCTGGCGGGCTGCCGTGCCTTGCCTCCTTCAGACCTTGCGCCGACCCTTGTCGCACCCCTGCCGAGGATGCCTGCCCTGCCGTTGTTCCGCTGCCAAAGTGTCCGGGTGTAACTGCAGCCGCCGCTCTGCGCCGCGCTCCCTTCCGCTCCCCTCCCCCTCGCGCGAGGTCGCTGGGGTCGACCTGCCACCTCTGACCGAGGTGCTTCCCCACAACTGATCGGGTTCGGTCCGCCCCCACCAAGGCCGACTTCGGCAGTTCGGTCTGGGGGCTGGGGAAATGTTACCCCGAGATCGTGTTAACTTGCTGAGGGACACTCAGTCTCTTCCTCTTGAGGGTCCTGGCATTCGAGCGTGTGGAGCGTTCAGAGCAAGACAGAAATCCCATCATTTATGAAGCCTACCTGCACTGGTGCTTGGAAAAGTCTCTGTCAAGGCGCTTATTTCTCTGGCGTCTTTTAAGAGTCACCTGCCCATCACCTCCACTTATCCTGAGAGGGAAAGAGAAACCAAGAGGCAGGTGTTGGAACAGTTTCTTTTTAAGATCCCGAGGAGGATTTCTTCCACCTTCCTTGTGATCCACCCGGTAGTTTGTAAAGACTTTTTTTTTTTTAATTTTTTTTCAACGTTTTTTATTTTTTTTATTTTTGGGACAGAGAGAGACAGAGCATGTATGGGGGAGGGGCAGAGAGAGAGGGAGACACAGAATCGGAAACAGGCTCCAGGCTCCGAGCCGTCAGCCCAGAGCCTGACGCGGGGCTCGAACTCCCGGACCGCGAGATCGTGACCTGGCTGAAGTCGGACGCTTAACCGTCTGTGCCACCCAGGCGCCCCTGTAAAGACTTTTGACGTTGTCTTTCTCCTAATGTCTGGTACTGATCTTAAATTTAGTTTGACTATTTTCCCATTTTCTTAGTTAAGGAAAAAAAATGGCTGTAACTTTGTACCTTCTCTCACGTTCACACATATGGAATACCTGTGTTAAGGTTATTGCTAGAATCCACAGGGCATGTGCTAGTGCTGCAGAGGATAATCAGACCTGAATTAGAAAGTGCAGGTATTACCAATCCGGTAGGGAGGGGGTAGAGAGCCCCTTAAGCTTGTAGGAGACTGTAGGGCAAATTGGTGTGCACAATTTCACTTGGTACTTTTTTTTTTAACTTAAAAAAATTTTTTTTTTCCATTTATTTTTGAGAGACACAGAGAGAGCACAAGTGGGGGAGGGGCAGAGAGAGAATGAGACACAGAATCCAAAGCAGGCTCCAGGCTCTGAGCTGTCAGCAGAGAACCCAACACGGGGCTCAAACGCCACAAACGGTGAGATCATGACCTGACCGAAAGTTGGAACCTCAACCGACTGAGCCACCCAGGCGCCTCTTAATTTTTTTAAATGTTTATTTATGTTTAAGAGAAGACAGAGTGCAAGTTGGGGAGGGGCAGAGAGAGAACGAGAGAGACACAGAATCAGAAGCAGGCTCCAGGTTCTGAGCTGTCAGCACAGAGCCAGAAGCAGGGCTCAAACCCATGAGCTGTGAGATCGTGATCTGAGCTGAAGTAGGACGCTTAACCGACTGAGCCACCCAGGCGCCCCTCACTTGGTACTTTTAACAGCTTTCTGAGATAAGCAGGGCCGGTATTATCCCCATTTTTTTCCGGCATAGGGTCTGCTGTATTTAAGCTTTGTTGAAACTTGGGTATGTATCAGGTTCTGTGCACTGGAGAATCAGTGAATGAAACACATTCATTCTGAGTGGAAATGTATTTAAATGATTAACTTTTATGTAATGCATGAGTGTTACTTTAGCAATATTTCCGAAGATAAGAGCAAACACTAAAGAACTGGGCTTTTAAGGAGGAGTAGGAATTGGGGAATAGAGGGGGACAGTTTCAGGGGAAATAATGTGGTTATATGGCAGGTTGCATGCCTTGAATTTGCAAAGCTAAACTTGTTCCTTGTTTAGTAATCCTGATTCCTTCAGTTGATAAACATATTCACCAAGTGCTCAGAGGATGCTTCTCTATTTCTTACAGATTTGCATGTTTCTAAGGTGCCCTTTAGAGGATTTGCTCTAAGAGTCCTGTTTTTTTTTTTTTTTTTTTTTTTTTAATGTTTATTTATTTTTGAGACAGAGAGAGACAGAGCATGAATGGGGGAAGGGCAGAGAGAGAGGGAGACACAGAATCGGAAGCAGGCTCCAGGCTCTGAGCCGTCAGCCCAGAGCCCGACGCGGGGCTTGAACTCACGGACCGCGAGATCATGACCTGAACCGAAGTCGGACGCTTAACCGACTGAGCCACCCAGGCGCCCCTGTAAGAGTCCTGTTTTGATCTGACCTGTTTTATTTTCCAGGATCTCAAGATGGCTGGGCGAAAACTTGCTCTAAAAGCCATTGACTGGGTAGCTTTTGGGGAGATCATACCCCGAAACCAGAAGGCCATTGCTAACTCCCTGAAATCCTGGAATGAGACTCTCACCTCCAGGTCAGTACCATTCTGAGAGGGACCCTCTTAACTTGCTCCAAATGTGGAAGCAAAACAGTGCTTTGGAATTAAATATGAATTTCTGATGCTCTTCTGGTATAAAGAAATTCATGCATTTTGCAAATGAAAGTAGTTTTTGGCATTCCTGGAATCTCTCTCCTAGAAAAAAGTGTGATAATAGCTCTAGGCCATAGGAATAAGGAACAGGGAAAGTACTGTGTGGATTTTCTGTTGCTCATAGAAGAATCTTAACTTTTTTTCTTCCATGTGAGCAGGTTGGCAACTCTCCCCGAGAATCCACCTGCTATCGACTGGGCTTACTACAGGGCCAATGTGGCGAAGGCTGGCTTGGTAGATGACTTTGAGAAGAAGGTGAGACTTCAGGCAGCTAAAGCACTGGTGTTGTAATGTGGCTTGTGGGTATGGAGCAGAACAGTAGGTAATTACCTGTGCAGGATGACAGTGTGGAAAGAAGGGTGCTGTTAACAGGTCCCATATTAAGGAAATATAATTTTAATGTTGGGGTAAAAAATAAAACAGGTCCAAAAGGAACCTCAGGAAAAATGGGTGTGGCCAAAGGTCTTGAGGTGGTAGTTTTATATGGTAAACGTGGAGAATTCAGGGTCTATTTATTTGGCAGATTTCTTATCCAAAGAAACAGCCCATACAGCCTTAATCAGGGAGCCAGAGGGATGTGAAGTTAAATGTTTCCATCCTAACTCTTCCGGAATTATTTTTTAGCCCCTCACCTGTCTCCCTAACACCTTTTCTACCCTTTTTTTTTTTCCTTTTCCTGCTCCTTTTTACTGTGTCTTGTGGCTTAATTTCTCACCCACGTATCTCCATTTCTGATGTTTACATGTTAAACCTCAGTATCTGGAATTTAGTTGTTTACCCATTTGACAGATGCTTTCCAAAGGCCTACCCTGTGCCAGGTGCAGTGCTCCGTGCTGGGGCTATAGGACTCGGCAGTCTTCTAAGGAGACCATCTCCATCTCCATTATGCAAACATTCTTCTGCCAGTCAGTTCAGAAAGAGAAATCAGAGTTTCTTCAGACTACAAGGTTCTAGGAGGCCTTTTTTTTTTTTTTTTTAATTTTTTTTTTCAACGTTTATTTATTTTTGGGACAGAGAGAGACAGAGCATGAACGGGGGAGGGGCAGAGAGAGAGGGAGACACAGAATCGGAAACAGGCTCCGGGCTCTGAGCCATCAGCCCAGAGCCTGACGCGGGGCTCGAACTCCCGGACCGCGAGATCGTGACCTGGCTGAAGTCGGACGCTTAACCGACTGCGCCACCCAGGCACTCCTAGGAGGCCATTTTTGAGGTCATCAAATCCAACCATCCTTTTCAGATGATGAAACTGAAGCTCATTGTAATAAAGAATTGTCCAGTTAGCGACAGGACTGAGAACCTTGAGCTCCTGTTTTCAGGCTAATCTTTCTACTACAACACTCTAGATGCATACTGGTTTCCTCTTGGAATGGAGAATGTCTTTATCTATAAGGATCGGTGGTTTTGAGCCCTTTCTTGGACTCCCGGGTATATTAATAACAACTGTCCCTGTGTTTGTAGTTTAATGCCCTGAAGGTTCCTGTGCCAGAAGATAAATATACTGTCCAGGTGGATGCTGAAGAAAGAGAAGATGTAAGTAGTTGAGACTCTGATTTTAAGAGTCTCCTAATTCCTGATAGCTCCGTATTTCTTAGAAGTTAGGTGAAGTAGAGTGAGCTCTAGGAAATGCAAGTAATCTATGGCAATAGTGCTTCAGTAGTTGCCTGGGAATGGGAGGGAGGGGGCTGATAAATTTGTTCCCTGTCTCGATTGTGTTGCTGGTTTCGTAGGTGGATACATAGGTCACAAGTTACCAAGTGGCATTCTTTAAGTATGTGCATTTTATTGTATGTCAGTCATATCTCAACTAAGCTGTTAAAAACAATTACGGAGTTAGAATCAGGTAGAGAAATTATCCAAGGTAGTAGTCAAATACCTATTTGCTTGAAAGTATGAAAGCCAAATGTGGGAACACCGGTGGCTCCACCAAAGAGAAGTCTGGCTAGTGATCAGACGGCTTGTCCTGACTGTCCAGTAAGCAGCCCCTGTGAAATACTGGCATTTTGTAGGTTGTCTAGGTGAGCAAATTGTTGACAACCCTGGTCCTGCTATTATAAGCTGGCTCTCCTGTATGGGCTTCTTTGTGCATTTAGGAAAAGCTGTAGTTTGCTTCCCAAAGCATGCTCCCCTCAGGAGTCGGCACGTGCAGGAGTCTGCACAGAATGGGAAGGCAAGAGGGGTGGGCTCTGGGACTTTTCTGTCTTGGGAGCCTCAGAGTCAGGACAGTACAACTTGGTTTCAAAACAATGTCTCCCTTCTCTTTAAGGTGAAAAGTTGTGCTGAGTTTTTGTCTCTCTCAAAGGCCAGGATTGTGGAATATGAAAAAGAGGTAAGTGACCCTTGGCCGTTGTCTGTAATAGGTCCTCTCTCTCTCACGGCTACACTCCTTTCACCCAGTGGCAGTAACCTACCTTGGATTCGTTTTTGTATCTCTGTGGCCCTCTTTACCTTCACCCAATTCCCCTCTTTCCAGCTGGAGAAGATGAAGAATATAATTCCATTTGATCAGATGACCATTGAGGACCTGAATGAAGTCTTCCCAGAAACCAAATTAGACAAAAAGAAGTATCCCTACTGGCCTCACAAGCCAATCGAAAATTTATAAACTTGAGTTGGGGAGAAAGCTCTGGCCCTTGTATTATAAATTCTGGACATTAAAAATAATGATACGGTGCTGTGTGTCTGTTCCTTTGCAGCAGAGATAATTATAACTCTGAGGTGCCCTCACTGGAAGTGGTCTTTTTATTAAAATGGAAAGGTGAGCCTACAGGTTGGTGCTGGTCCAGTTATCTCATGGTTAGGATATGTAGGAGCCAGTTAGCCCCCAGAGCTGCTGAAATCTTAACAAATAACAATAGGAAAAAAAAGAAAAACAAAAAACTCCACAAAAAACAAATAACAGTAGGGCTGATGACAGTGTATTTCACTGGAATGTAATAACGAAGAAACATCTACTGATCCCTTGAACTTCCTCTTTGATTTCAAACCACTGGTTCCTAAGCAGTGCTCCCTTCTACTTGTCCGTAAGTCAGTCACAAGGACAGATGGTCCACATTGCAGATATAACAGGGTGAGTAGCAAGCAGGGATCTCCTCTGTTTCAGCTCTTCACCATAAATGTGGGATAAAAGGAAATTTTGTTGCAAAGTTAAAATGTAGTACAGCTTTGTGCTTGAACATAGAAAATTATTTTAATTCTGTCATTTCATTAAAAAAATTCCTACTATTGATCCTAGTTAGCAGGACTTCTGAGCAGTGCCAAGAAATACATGTGGTTTAAATTTAAATTTATTTTATTTTTTTATTTTTGAAGGAGAGGGAGACAGAGTGTGAGCAGGGGAGGAACAGAAAGAGAGGGAGACACAGAATCTGAAGCAGGCTCCAGGCTCTGAGCTGTCAGCACAGCCCAATGCGGGGCTCAAACTCATGAACCATGAGACCATGACCTGAGCTGAAGTCGGACGCTTAACTGACTGAGCCACTCAGGTGTCCCAGGTGGTTTAAGGTGAGGTGCAGGGGCACCTGGGTGGCTCATGATCTCATGGTCTGTGAGTTCGAGCCCCGCATCAGGCTCTGTGCTGACAGCTCAGAGCCTGGAGCCTGCTTTGGATTCTGTGTCTCCCTCTTTCTCTGCCCCTCCCCCGTTCATGCTCTGTCTCTCTGTCTCAAAAATAAATAAACATTAAATTTTTTTTTTTTTTTAAAGTAAGGCGAGGTGCAGGTGTCTGGCTAGCTTAGCCATCAGAGCATGTGACTCTTGATCTCAGGGTCCTGACTTTGAGCCCCACGTTGGGTGTAGAGATTACTTTAAAAAAGAAAGAAAGAAAAGAAAGAAAGAAAGAGAGAGAGAGAGAGAGAGAAAGAAAGAGAGAGAGAGAAAGAAAGAAAGAAAGAAAGAAAGAAAAAGAAAGAAAGAAAGAAAGAAAGAAAGAAAGAAAGAAAGAAAGAAAGAAAGAAAAAGAAAGAAAAAAAGAAAGAAAGAGGCACCTGGCTGCCTTGGCTGGTTAGGCATCCCACTTCAGTTCAAGTCATGATCTCACAGTTCGTGGGTTCAAGCCCTATGTTGGGTTCTGTGCTGATAGCTCAGAGCCTGAAGCCTCCTCCTGATTCTGTCTTTCTCTGCCCCTCCCCCGCCTGCAGTGTGCTTCTCTCTCAAAATTAAATAAACATTTTAAAAAATTAAGAAAAAAAAAAAAAGTAACGTGAAGTGGTAGAAAGCTTTCTGTTACCCTTGAAGTCAGAGGACCTCGTATGCCTACCACTTTACTCTTTTGACTGTTTTAATTGCTGGTTTTAGACTACTTATTCACTATCTTAAGACTTGCCTCTTCTCATTCACAAACATCAGGATTATAATGAGAATTAAATGTGAAGTTTCTAGGTAAGCAGCTGTTCTGAGCAGAGGCATCTGA
This sequence comes from Felis catus, assembly GCF_018350175.1. Classification (NCBI taxonomy): domain Eukaryota; kingdom Metazoa; phylum Chordata; class Mammalia; order Carnivora; family Felidae; genus Felis; species Felis catus. Next base: position 55,509,342 of record NC_058381.1, on the reverse strand, counting down.
CTGGATGAGGCTTAAGCCCTGTAGGAAAAACCTGGAAGAGGAAGGGTAGCCAGCACAGACCAACAGTTTTGTGACATTGCTACCAAAGATTGCAGACGGGCTGTACTGGAGAAATGGCAGCAATGGCTGGGAGCGCTTAGAAGGTGACGTGGTCCCAAAGGACATAAACAGGAGAGCCTAGGCACCATCACCCCTGATCGTAGGGGCAGGCACTATGCTGAAGGTAGAAGGTTAAGGGGCAAGGTGTGTTCCACTTAAGAGCTGTTCTCGTTGCGACAGTCTGTGATGTAGCTGTGCCAGAGGCCTTTCATGCACCAAACAGAAATTAGTGCCACACGCTTTCCGCTGTGAATCCTTCACTCAACTGGCACTGAGTCATCCCATTGAATATCGAAGAATTCAGACAAGTGGAAACACGGGGGATCTGAGAAAAAGCCGTTTGGTTTGCTTTTGGACTGCGGTTAGAACTCCCCTTCAAGGAATCTCGATGCCCACTCAGGAAGTTTTGTAACAGGAGTCCCTAGCATTGGAGGGAGACCCTTTGTGAGACTTACTGGAAGAGACACAAGTGAACCGCTGAGAACATGCTCTCCTTCCAAGGCACTTGCATAGTATTGGGGCACTTCTAAATTGTATACCCTCCTGGGTGGTTTGCAGTTTTTGCATTGAGTGGACATTGATTTTACAGAAAAATTAGTCATTAGGGGGGCACCTGGCTGGCTCAGTTTGTGGACTGTGCAACTCTTGATCTTGGGTTGTGAGTTCAAGCCCCACACTGGGTGTAAAGATAACTTAAAATCTTTAAAAAAAAAAAATCACTAGTAAAATAGGATTATATCTTTCAAATCAATAGAAAAAAGAGCAAGAGTTAAAGATAGAAATCAGCAAAAACAATTGCATCAGGGTGGCTCAGTCTGTTAAGCATCCCAACTCTTGATTTCGGCTCAGGTCATGAACTATGATCTCATGAACCAGGAGATCGTGCCCTGCACCTGGCTCTGTGCTGAGAGCAAGGAGCCTGCTTCAGATTCTCTCTCTCTCTCTCTCTCTCTCTCTCTCTCTGCACCTCCCCCATAAATGTGCATGCTCACTCTTTCTAAAATATTTTACATTAAGAAAAATAAAAAGCATAAATACAGAATCAAACATACTTAGGATAATTATGAGTCAGTAAACACCCCTATTAGGAGGCAAATTTTCACACTGGGTCAACCCAAAATCCAACCACAAGCTGTCCATCCTTAAAAAAAAAAAGATGTATCAAGGTTCCAAGTCATTATTTAAAAACTGGCATCCTGGGGGTCCCTGGGTGGCTCAGTCAAGCATCTGACTTTGGCTCAGGTCATGATCTCACAGTTTGTGAGTTCAAGCCCTGCATCAGGCTGGCTGCTGTCAGCACAGAGCCTGCTTCGGATCCTCTGTCCCCCCACCCCCGCCCCTCCCGTGCTCCCGCACTCTCTCTCTCTCAAAAATAAACATTAAAAAAAAAAAAAAAAACTGGCACTGAAGGGGAAAAAATTAAGCATTTATCCTACCTTTTTAAACAACTGTATTTGGGATAAACTAATAGACAATGAGAGGAAGTTTTTTACAACGTATTTCAGCTAATAAATGGAAAAGAATATTAGAAAAGTGACTATTCTGTAATCCATAATGAAATAGTTAATTCAGGCAAAGCTCATCAGTGGATGAAACCATTACATGAAAAGTTGAGGAACTTGACCATAATCAGGCTGTCACCTCTTGATGCCAAGGCTATCTTCTATACCTTCTGATCTGTATTAAATACATAGCACTATTTGAAAGTTCTTTTTCCCCCCAAACGTTGAACCTGAATTTAATTGAGGCATTGAAACTAACTTCCAATTGAGAAGAAATATCTGGTGCAATCCCAAGCAGGCTCTGCACCATCAGTGCAGAGCCCAACAGGAGGCTTGATCCCACGAACCGAACCAACTGAACTGTGAGATTGTGACCTAAGCCAAAATCAAGAGTCAGATGCTCAACCAACTGAACCACCCAGGTGCACCAAGAGGAAATATCTAGGATAGAAGAACAAGTTAAATGACACCATGAAGAAGTAAAGATAAACCTAAAATATGAGACATTTGACCTTTGCTTTTCAACAAGTCAGTGGGTAAGGTAAGGACAGCTTACCCAACATCCAAACGTGGTATATAACCTTATTTGGATCCTGATTTGCACCAATCAAGAGATGAATATTGAAATATGTGAATGTCTACTGTGGTGAAATGTTACGATGTCTGGGATTACTTTAAAATACTTAAGGGGCTCCTGGGTGGCTCAGTCGGTTAAGCATCTGGCTCGGTTCCGGCTTGGGTCATGATCTCAGGGTTCGTGGGTTTGAGCCCCAAGTGGGGCTCTGGTGCTGGCAGTGGGAAGCCTGCTTGGGATTCTCTCTCTCCCTCTGCCCCTCCCCCAATCATGTGTGTGCTTGCGCTCTCTCTCAAAATAAATGAAAGAGAGAAAAGGGGCTCCTGGCTGGCTTAGGTTGGTAGAGCACCCAACTCTTCATTTCAGGGTTGTAAGTTCAAGCCCCATGTTGGGTGTAGAGATTTTTAACACCAATAAAACCCCAACACTTTAGGGGGAAAAAGGGATTAATGGAGCAAATGTGAAAACATCCTAATGGCTGATAACTCTAGGGTGGTTCATGCACTATTCTCTGGTTTTGTGTATGTTTGAAAATTTTCATAATACACATTTTTAAAGGATGGGCAAGAATGTAGACTTATATTACCATCTAGCAAGGTAGAATTCAAGACAAAAACATGAAATGTGTCAAATGTAATTATTAAAGGGAACAGTAGACATGAAAAATGATTGGAACCTTGATGTGCTGAAAAAAAATATGAAGCATCAAAATATATAAAGCAAGAAGAGTTTTAAAAATTGCTGGACGCATAACATTTGTATAACGTTTGTAAGGATTTTAACACACCTATTTTTGGCATTTGCAAAACAAAGACTATAGCAGACTAATAAAAAGGCTCACTTAATAGCTTATATACTAAATTCTATGTCATACAAACAAAATAACTGGAAACCGATAATCTTAGACAAGAAAGAAAGCTTCAAATTAAAAAAAAAAAGAAACAACTGATCCCAGAGCAAATGTTACATAAAATCAACAATTAATAGCCAAAGTATAAGTTATAATAACAAAACAAGACAAAAATGCAGGCACTTGGTAAGAAACTCCTCGTTTTCATGAATTCCAATGAAAAACCAAGTGATTACAGAGTGTTGGAAGATAAAAATAATGCAAACATTTCATAGAAATGTTCAATCCTAGAGGATTAGAAAGATCTAGAGGATTCTAGAAGATTCTTTGTTGAGTGCTAGCATTATACCTTAGTCATATCTATATTCCCCAGGGCTTAGCACTGTGCTTGGCATTCAGAAGAATCTTCATATGAATTCATAATGAATGAAGGAAAAGAAAAGATGAAATTTGAGCTTTCAGGGATTCACATCTAGCTGAGAGAATATCCTATCACATATAAACCTTGAATAATGGGGCAAAGTAGTCTGTTAGTAAATGGTGACAATCAAGACTTATAGAGCACATATTGTGCTCCAGGCATCGTTCTACTCACTTTACATGAATATCATCTCATTTACTCCCCACAACAACCCTGTGAGGTGGACAGTGTATCAGCCAAGACATTAAAGAAGTCCCCTGAAGGTGACAGGATTGCCAATGATGCCCTTGCTGTTCTCTACCCGGAGGCCTTCTCTGAGTTACTCAACCAAGTGTCCCCCATCACCCCTTTTATTTTGAAACCATCCTATTCATCAGTTTACTTGTTTGCTGCCTTCTCTCTCACTGGAATGTAAGCTGCATGGAGTCAGGGTCCTGAGGATGGTTTTAGAAGTGAAGCCTGAAACCGAGCGAGAAAGCAGTGGCTCCAGCGGTACAGTCTAGGGCCATGATGTTGCAGCCACGTGGAAGGGCCTGGGAGCCAGAGATAGCTTAAAAGTAACATCCACGGAGTGCTTGGCTGGCTCAGTCTGTAGAGGGTGCAACTCTTGATCTCGGAGTTGTGAGTTCGCGCCCCACGTTGGGTGTACAGATTACTTAAATCTAAAAAAAAAAAAAAAAAAAAAAAAAAAGCATCCTGAAAACTTGGTGACTGGTTTGGAGTAGAGAGGGCATGAAGAATTCTGGATGATCCTGGAGAAAGGAGAGGAAGATTCTGTACTTCTGGAAATTTGTTGTTTCTTTTGGAAAAGTACAAGGAACGGTGGTTTTTAAACTTTTTGGGGTAAAGAGTTAGGAAAATCTAATGAACACTACAGCCGCCCCCCACGAGTAGACATGGTATCCTCCAAGTGCACATAATGTGAGAGTCAACCTGGAAAGACCAACCACTGCCCTGTGTGCTCCAAAGTAAAAAAAAAAAAAAAAAGACAAAAGACAAAATCTGGCCAATAATAGGGTTTTTTTTTTTTTAATTAAGCATTTTACTAAAGGATCATATACATAGGAAAGTGCGGAGATCATAAACGTACCTCTCTCCGCCAGCCCCTTTTCAAGCACTCCAGTGCCACCTTTTTCCTGAGGGCCTGGGCTGATAGCAGAGGCTGCACTGTCGTCGCCTTGTGCACTGCGCGTGCACGCCTGTGCTTCCGCGCACCCCTCCTCGTCCCAGCCCGGGCAGTGGGCAGGTGTCCCGTTTCAAACAGCGTTGAGGGCGCGGGAATGGGCAGCACCCCCACCCTGCAAGCCCCCACACCCCGGCTCCGGCGGGAGGTTTGAGGGGCAGGGGGTTGCCTTTTGCGCTGCTTGTAACTTTCCTGTCACGGACTCACACGCACGTGGATCTGTAGCCTGCGCAGCACTTTCACGAGGTGTATATGGATACCAACCGCGGCAACAAGGAAGTGGGCTGTGTTCGCTCTCACATGGATTTATCTTTCAAAGTGCAGTTGGATTTGATCAAAACAAAAGGCACATTATGTGCAACCGAGACATCCACACACTCCAAAAAAAAAAGGGCTATTACAAAGAGAAAATTGTGCCCACGTGATACTTGTTTTCAGCGGACTCATGATGACAGGAAAACGCACTTGCACAGGTAAACCTTGCCACCCCAGATGGGACTCGAACCCACAATCCCTGGCTTAGGAGGCCAGTGCCTTATCCATTAGGCCACTGGGGCTTCACGTAAGCGGCGCCCGATCACATGCCTCTTGAACTGTGACGCCGTGTGGCTGCGTAATGACGTCAGGGCCGGAAGCTCTCCGGTACAAAACTCGTATCGGGAGGGAAGCCTCATGCTCAGCCTAGGAGAGGGGGGCTGCGGTCAGGACCGGGTACCGAGGCCCGACTGTGTCTAAAACGAGGGTAGGCCCTGGGATTTAGTTGCGGTACGGGTGGATTAAAACGTTTCGACCACGAAGGGACTCGAACCCTCAATCTTCTGATCCGAAGTCAGACGCCTTATCCATTAGGCCACGCGGTCCCCTCACGCACTTGGCCGTGCCGGATACCTATTTAGTAATCTACAGCTGCACTATCACTGTCTACCAATGTCGCTAATTGCAGGGAGGGACCGCACCCGACTCCGACCCCGGCACACCTGTGGCACACTTGGGGGTCGGGAGCACGCGGTCCTCTCCTGCCCACGTCCAGGGGCCTCCACCTCCGAAGGGGCTGCACCTGGCCCGCGCACTGTGGCGCCCCGGGCGTCGCGGCCGCGTGGCCTAACGGATAAGGCGTCTGACTTCGGATCAGAAGATTGAGGGTTCGAGTCCCTTCGTGGTCGGCCTCTTTTTGGACCGAAGGGCAGGGCTCACGTCCTTCGGTGGCGCGGGCCATAGCAGCCTCTCTCGGCCTCGTTTGTGGGTTCGTTCGGTCTCCCTCTTCATCCCCTCCCGGGTCCCTGAGGCAGCTCGGCACGCGCCTTCCGGGAAGCCCGGTCCTCTCCGTGGAACTGCGCGCCGCCAGAGCCTGGTAGTCCCCGCGGAGCACGGCCCCGTCGCCTCGCCTCGGACTCTAGCTTTTTTGCTGGGGGCTGGTGACTACTCGGGTCCCCCGGGTTGCGCCGCGGGGGGGTGGAGGGGGGGGGGCGCGCGACTGCGCGTTACCACGGACCACGTGGGTGTCGCGTGTTGTCGCGCCCCAGTGGCCTAATGGATAAGGCACTGGCCTCCTAAGCCAGGGATTGTGGGTTCGAGTCCCACCTGGGGTGGTCTGTGCAGCCTCTCCCTCGCGGGAACTTTTGGCGCCGGGAACGCGTGCGCCTCCGCGCACCCCGGCCTCCCTCCACGTCGACAACCGGGTCCCCAGGGGCTCCACGCGCCTCGGCCCTGAGCTCCCCGGAGCCGGGCTCACCTTCTCCTGCCACGCAGTTTTCCAGGGCTGGGATCCGAGGGTCGGTGCGGCCTGCGTCGCCGCGCTCCGTCAACCCCTCGCCCTCCTCAGAAACACTCTACACCCCCTTTAAGCCTCCAAGCCAAATGCGCCTCCATACCGTCCTCCCGTGGGCTGTACAAAAGTTGCGGGATGGTCTTCTCCAGGCTTTTTCATGCGTCCGTGCCGCGGGGGCGTGGATTCCAGGGTGCGTAAAGCACGAGGCGCCGAGAGAGCCAAAAAGGGGCCCTTACCCCAGGTGGGACTCGAACCCACAATCCCTGGCTTAGGAGGCCAGTGCCTTATCCATTAGGCCACTGGGGCCTGCGGCTCGGGCCTCCGCCATTCCGTCCCCTAGACGCGACCGGCTGGGAGTCAGCGGCGCCCGGGTGCGTGGAGCCTGCCGTCCCAGCCATCGCGTCTCCCTCTGCAGAACGGACGAAAAACTCAGGAATGTCAGGAAAATGTAGTGTCGGGAAGTGAACGAGCACAGAACAGCGTCCATCACAAATACCGGTACCTAAACACGGGATCTTCACCATCACCAGGCAATGCACAACCAGGAGGAACAAATCTGTCCGGTCATAAATATATATCATACATAGCAAGTCATATATAAAGCCAAATAGAATGTTCAGCCTATAATTTTCTTTCTTTAAAACTCTTGTACAAAAAGTAATACAAATAAAGAATGAGCTCATTTTTAAACGTTACACACGGTTTAGAATCCACTATTAAAATCCATGAACTTCTGAAAGATTTGATTCCCCGTCGTGCTGAGTGGAGAACTTGCCTCTCCCATTTCCACGCGTCCAGGGCGCAGGGAATTTGGACACGTTCTTCTTTGGTTTTCTCTCTCCGACATGTGCAAAGTCTGCACAAACTCATCTCCTTCCCCCCTTAACATCAGCAAGAAGGAAGAGTTTGACCCACCTGGCTCCAGTCCCCTGCCTTGAGGGTGCTCTCCTTTTAAACCATGTTTTCTTGTTGTTTTGTTTTGAAGCTTATTTGTTTATTTTGGGGGAGAGACAGAGACAGAGAGAATGAGCAGGGAAGGGGCGTAGAGCAGGAGAGAGTGAATCCTGAGCAGGTAGGTCTGGGGCCTGGATCCCACTAACCATGAGATCTTGACCTGACGGGAAGTCCGAAGCTTAACTCACTGAGCCACCCAGGGACCCCCATTCTTGTTCATTCTTTTGTCCTCAGCCTCTTAAAAAATACCTTTACTCCATGCCCTACACGGGGCTTGAACTCATGAACCTGAGACCAAGAGTCACATGCTCTACCCACTGAGCCAGCCAGGGATCCTAGGCCTCAATCTTTAAGTTTACTTATTCATTTTGAGAGAGAGAGAGAAAGAAAGTGAGCGAACAGGGAAGGGACAGAGAGAGAGGGAGAGAGAGAATTCCAACTTGGGGCCTGAACCCACTAACCCCGAGATCATGACCTGAGATGAAATTGAGAGTTGCACACCTGCCCCCTCAAGAAAAAAGGTGGGGGGCGCCTGGGTGGCTCAGTCTGTTAAGCTTCCAACTTTGGCTCAGGTCATGATCTAACAGTTTTGTGAGTTCGAGCCCTGTGTCAGACTCTGGGCACTGTGCAGAGTCTACTTGGGATTCTCTCAATCTCTCTCTCTCTCTCTCTCTCTCTCTGCCCCTTCCCTGCTCACACTTTCTCTGTCTCTCTCAAAATAAATAATGAAACAACAACAACAACAAAGGGTTGAACACCCGTTGGACTGAGCCACCCAGGCCCGCCGGAGGTGCTCTCCTTTAAGATGAACCAATTTGTTTCTTGAGGTGCACATGCAGCCAAATGTACAGATCTTAAGGGTCCCCCTAGCTGGATGAATGCAGAACGCTTCATTCTTGTTCACCCTTTTGTCCTCAGCCTTTTCAAAAAAAAAATATCTTTATTCCACGTCTTACATGGGGCTTGAACGCACGAACCTGAGACCAAGAGTCTCCTGCTCTACTCACTGAGCCAGCCAGGCGTCCCAGTCCTCAGCATTTAAGTTTATTTATTTATTTTGAGTGAGAGAGAGAGCGCAGGGGAGGGGCAGAGAGAGAGGGAGTGAGAGAATTCCAACTCAGGGCTTGAACCCACTGAGAGATCGTGACCTGAGCCGAAATTGAGAGTCGGACGCTTAACCGACTGAGCCAGCCAGGCGCCCCCTCAGCATTTTTAAAGGATGGGTCCTACTTCTGTGCTCTATTCCCCGTCCCCTACCGAGCCTGCTGTTTCTCTACCTCTTTATCCCCTCCTGTGTGTCCCAAACACTTTTCCAGGTCTTTTCACGTACCCTTAATGTCTTCTGAGGGCCTCATGGGTCCAGCGCTTTGCTCCAGGGTCAGCCCACAGGGATGCCTCTTCTGGCTTCCCCGCTGCCACCATCTAACCCAGCGTGTCCCCATATTCCGCTCTGCTCACCCTCAACTGCTCCTACCCATTCCCAAGGCTCTTCTTGTGTCCTCTGCCCTGCACACTCTAGCTGCAACCTCACCCCCAGCCCCCCGCTGGCTGCATCCCCTCTCCCGGGCGTCACTCCGTCACTCCCGGAGGCAGCTCCTCACAGGCAGAACCATCCTCACTCCACCATCCCCCCAAGTCCGCTCCCTTGTGCCTTGCCCGCCTCGAGGCACATCACACACGTCACTCACCTGCTCCCACCCCACCCGGCCCGATTTCGGTCTCCGTACTCCTTTCGCGTCTGCTACTCTCTCTCCATCCCTGTTGCCACTGCCCCAGTTCCAGGATGGGTCCCTGACTCCTCCATGGGTCAGTCCACCAGCCTGCACGCATTTCCCCGCACTCTCCTCGCCCGTTCGCAGTCAGGTTAATCTTCCTCTGACAGCCTCTGCAGAGGAGGAGGCTAAGTGTCCTAGTTTGTCACACTGAAGGCCTTTCTAGACCCGGCTCCCACTGCATGTGGCCAACATGGCTCCCACAGCTCCTCATTGCCTGGGTTTCAGCCAAACTGAACCGTCAATCATGGTTAGCATCCCCCAAGTACATGCTCAGTGCCATTAACCGCTTGATTCATTTAAGCTACACAACAATCCTATGAGGTGGGCACGGGTAACATCACCCCTGGTTTCTAGATGCGGAAACTGAGGTTCAGAGAGGCTGAGTGGTTTGCCCAAGGCCCCACCACAGCTGGGGGTGGTGGAAGGCAGGAGCTGACCCCGTGCGCACTGGCTTCAGAGCCCATTCCCTGGATACTGTAGTTCACTGTCCCAGCCATAGGCAGGGCTTGGACACCACTGGAGCCTTTAGGTGACAAGGTCTTCCTGTCTTGCTCGAATGGCCAGCCAGCCCCTCCCCTCCTATCTCAAGCGCCTCAAGTATATCTTCTCTGACCCTCAAGCTAGAACTAGTTACTTCTCTGGTTCCCAGAAACTACTTAATTTATCTGGTTGTTTGGGTGGGGGGTGTGCAGGAAACAATGATCACCAGCTGCTCAGGTAGCAAAAAATTATGCTTCCAAAATCTCTTGATGTTGTAGCTGCCCTACGTGTGCTTTTCACGACAGAAGCCCTTTTTTCCCCAGAACCTGCTTAGATCTTAAGTTATTCACGTTTTAGGTTGTGTTACCGTAACAGAAATCCAGTTTTCTTCTCCACTTTTATTATCATCTGATCGAATTTAAGTTCTCTGGAGGAAGGACTGTTTTTGTTCATTGCTAGTTTCCTGGGACCTCACCCAGGGCCTTTCACTCAGTATTTGTTGAATTAGCAAACAGACCAATGAATGTTGCACTGCCTTGCATATATGAGCTTCACCCCCAACTAGGCTCTGAGTCTCTTGAGGGGACTCTTGGAAGAGTCATTTATCAATAACTTGTTGTCCCTTTTTTTTAAACATTTTTTTTTTAATGTTTATTTTTGAGACAGAGACAGAGCGTGAGCAGGGGAGGGGCAGAGACAGAGAGGGAGACACAGAATTCGAAGCAGGCTCCAGGCTCTGAGTGTCAGCACAGAGCCCGACGTGGGGCTCGAACCCACAAACCGTGAGATCATGACCTGAGCCGAAGTCGGACACTCAACCGACTGAGCCACCCGGGTGCCCCTGCTGTCCCTTTTTTACACTTCTGTGAATGATGAGGTCCCTGCTCACATCAAGTTGTATATACCACTACAGCTAATTACCTTGCATTTCGAGCATCACAGGGCAGTATTTGCTGAACAGGTGAACTAGATCAAAATTACAGAGAACACTCCAAGAAATTCATACACACCACAGTAATCTGCTTTAGTCATGCCGGCCTGGGTTCTTCCCATACCCATAGGATGGCAAAAACCTATTTTCAGGTCTGACTTACACTTTTCCTGCCTCTAAAATCCCACAGCATGTGACAGCAACCTAACACGTGGCGTTCCTTCCTGCTGAACAACCTCAGCATTTCTTGGTCACCTACATTGCTTAAAATCTAAATTCTAGAGGGGTGCCTGGGTGGCACAGTTGGCTAAGTGTCCGACTTTGGCTCAGGTCACGATCTCATGGTTCATGAGTTTCAGCCCCGAATCCGGCTGTCTGCTGTTAGCACAGAGCCAGTTTTGGATCCTCTGTCCCCCCCTCTCTCTGCCCCTTCCCCCACTCATGCTCTTTCCAAAATTAAATAAATAAATAAACAAAACCCAGCAGAGCCTAATGTTAAAAAAAAATCTAAACTCTCGAACTTGAATTCGAGTCTCCACATTGAGCTTCTGTCTCCTTTCCAGACTTACCTCCCGCAACCCATGGCACGAATCCACCATTCAGATGGCTCCCTCGGCTTCTCCACCCCAGCCTTTTCTTTGGCTTGTCTTATTCATACGGTTCCTGCCAACTGGCGTGTCCCTCCCGCACCTCTACTAAAATTCTAGTCCCTTTTCAAGGCCCAGCTCAGGTGCCCCCTCTCCCGTCTCAGCCCTCCTAACCCGAGGTGTGTTCCCTGAGCGCAGATACCGCAGCTCGCTCCTGTTTCCCCCTGGCTGACCGGTGCTGGTCAACCATCGTGAGGCAGGTTTCAACATACAGAAAAGGTCCGAATTCTGTTCTGAAGCATTCTGAATGAGAGGCGAAGCCCACTGCGTTTACTGCACTTTACTACAGCTAATGCATTAAGTGGATAATTAAGGTTTGACAACATGTGATTGCCTATAAAGACCTTTGCAACCAGTGCCTGCCACCCTCCTTCCAAATGAACATTCTCATGGTGGCGCCCACGTTAAAGCCAAGCATTAACAGCCACAAACAACAAGGGGTCTCCTGATGGTGTTAGAACTCGCGGCTGCCTGGATGTCCTGAAGAGGGTCTGTGTCAGCTCTGGAGGAGGATTTCAGTCCATATCTACCCTCCTGCCTGTCTTTATGACAGAGTGTATCCTCTTTTTTCTCAGCCTTTCCCGATTCATGTTTTCTATCCTGAAAACAAAAAGACCGCAGTTAGGCCCAGATGCCCAATCAATGCTTTTCAAAGCGGAGAGGAACTGGCAGCTCGGTGGCAAGGAAGCAGCCGGATCAGCAGGGGCCAGCCCCGCTCGGGTCAGCGGCTTCTCTCGGTCCCGGGGCCTTCCCACCTTCTGCTGGGAAGTCGCGGACTCCCCCTGCCTCCTGTCTTCTCCGTGCAGCCCCTTGTCCCCACGACTCAGCTGAGAGAAGCTCGGGGGCACTTTCTGGTACCTGATCCTGTGTAGTACAGCATCTTCTTTGGACGGCTCCTTAGCTGGCTGGCTGGCCTCAGCAATCATGTCTCGAATTTTCTGAAGACAATCTGCCAGATTTCGGAACTGATAGCGGCTGCATTCAGAGGTGAGTATCAACTCTCCTGACTTGTTGATCTTATTTTTATGCTGCAGAGAACAAAGGCAACACCAGAGTTCTACAGAGTAAAAGGTTTAAAAACGACTGAGGGATGACGGAAAAAGAAAGGAGCCGGTGGTTACCGTGATGGCCATCTTCTGCCGCGCAGGCTCGGGAATCCACTCGGCGGTTGCCAAATGGAACCTGACTTCAGCCTTGGAATTCACTGTAAATAAAGGGACCAGAGCGCACGGGTCACAGAGACTCTCAAGTAGGCTCAGCGCCCAGTGGCTGGTGACAATCCTGAAACGGGGAGGTGAGACACCCAGCCAGGTGTGACCCGTGACACAGGTCCTGTGTCAACTTGGGAATACAAGGTTGGTGATGGAATGAGCCTGCAAAGATAGCGAGGCGCTTCTGGACAAAAATTAACTTCTGGGAACTAAATGCTCAGTGCTTCTCTTACAATTTAGTGGGATCTGAAAAGAAGGGGGAGGGGGAGTGGGTTCCATGAGAACGAAAGAAACCTGTTCTCGGAGCTGGCTGCCAGCTCACACTGTGATTTCCCTTTGTTTCGGTTCACAAGCCAACCCTAGTCTTAGCAACCCACAGCTGAGAGTCTAAGAATCGGACCACATTCAAAGAATAAAGAGGATTATTATAAACTGGTGGTATTTAAGCTCCTGCTAAAACAATCCCTTTATTCCACATGAATGTAAGCATAGAACTCAAGTGCATCTCCCGGCCAAGTTTCAAAGTGAAAAACAAGGTGCCTTGTACCTTTGTTAACATTCTGGCCCCCAGGACCGCTACTCCGACAATAAGATATAGTCAAACGATCTATGAAACAGAACACACACCGAAAAAAGATTATCCCCTGGCAAAATGCTCAAACTGTTCATTTATTATCAATACAGTATGACTATCCCTATTACACATCTTTCTTAAAAAAAATTTTTTTTTAATGTTTATTTTATTTTTGAGAGAGACAGAGACAGAGCGTGAGCAAGGGAGGGGCAGAAAGAGAGGGACACACAGAATCCAAAGCAGGCTCCGAGCTGTCAGCACAGAGCCTGATGTGGGGCTCGAACCCATAAACTGTGAGATTATGACCTGAGCCAAAGTCAGATGCTTAACCGACTAAGCCACCCAGGTGCCCCGCACATCTTTCAATGACTTTTATATAACAAACATAACGTTCAAAGCAGTAAAGGCAGAGATTATTTACAGATCTCAAAGCTAAGATCAAGTGCCTTTCCAAGGTCACACACACAGCAAAGGAGGTACAGTTATGACCTGGGTTGTCTGCTTCTGGTTCAGTACATTTCCCCAGATCCGGCTGCCCTAGCTTCTTGCTGTTTATTTGTTTTAAAGCAAAGACTCTGTCAAAAGCTCAAACTGAGGGACAAACTTAGTTTAATGTTGTATTTTGAAACGTGGTGGATGTGGAATCCCAATAGACCGTAAGCTCCAAGGGGGCAGACATTGTATATTCCTGGTGCCCAGGACCCGGTTAGTCAGTGTTTAAAAACATCCCCGCTGGATGAAATGATTCTAAGTTTATTTATTTATTTTGAGAGAGAGAGAGAGAGAGAGAGAGAGAGAGAGAGAGAGAGAGAGAGAGAGAGAGAGAAGGCACAAGTTGGGGAGGGGCAGAGAGAGAGGGAGAGAATCCCAAGCAGGCTCTGCACAGTCAGCACAGAGCCCAATGCGGGGCTCAGACCCACTAGCCATGAGATCATGACCTGAGCCGAAGTCGAATGCTTAACTGACTGAGCCACCCAGGTGTCCTTGGATGAAAGCATTCTAGAATCGGAGCTGGGAGTCTTGCTTCTAACACGGGCACAGCCACTGGCCGACTGTGATCTTGGCAAAGTCCCTCTGCTTCTCTGAGCCTCAGATTTGCTATAAAATGTAAAATGGGCTTTCTTCCTTCTATTTTTATGGTTCGTGAAAAGCAGACTCACGGTGTCTGAGGAAAGTAGGGAAGCGTGGTAGGGGGAAGATTTCGGAAGGCTGGATGGTGAGCCGTAAGAAGACCGGGTGGCAAAGACCTGGAACCGTGGTGGTGGACAGCGGGCCTTGGTGGGCAGCGGTGGCCCGTCTCGGGACTGCTTCCAAGAGAACTTCCTCCTTTTGAAAAGTCAAATCAGTTCACTTTTCTGCAGAGGTAAGGACTGTGCGGTACTGTCGGGGGACGGTTCTACCACGGTGTGGGCAACCTTGCCTGTATCTGCATAGGCCGCCGAGGCAGGGTTTGCACTGTGGCCGAGTCTGTCTTCTAGGAAGGCCCGTGAGGCCCCCAAACTCAAGAGCACCCGAGGCAGGGGAGGAGCTGAGACATGGAGGGCTCCCACTCGCTTCCCTGTCTCCCTCGAGGCTGTCATGAGACCGTCTCTTTGCCCCCGGTTCTGATGAGATAGGCTTTTGCCACCTCCCGCCACATGCGCGCCTCAAGGCACAGCTGCCGGCGACCAAAATGCTACCTGCGGCGGGGCACCGGCTCCTAAGCCATGGGGAGGCCACTCCTTTGTGCTGCAGTTGATCAGGCTCTGTCTCCGTGTCACCTTGAACAAGGGCCTTGGGGAGCTGGCACCCGTGGCGACTCCTCCTCACACGGTCTGTGGACACCACAAACTGCTGGACCCTAAAAGGGGCTTGCAGCTTCACAGGCTATGTCCGTCGGGCCTCACCTTGTGTTTGGTGGTACACAAGTCTAAAGTTATGCAAACAGTTCACAGGGAGAAGTCCCCACTTGGGTTCCCCAGCCACCAAATCCTTTCTTCTCCACTCCCCCAGCCAGTCCTCGAATCCAATTTCTTGCACATCCTTTCAGGTCTATGTATGTGCATAGAAATGTATGTTTCAGACATACAAACGTAAGACACAAATGGTAGCTTACTGTATGTATTCTTCTGCAGCTTAACTTTTTCCGGAGAACCATCAGCTCATCTACTGGAAAGACTGTTCCTTGTCACGAGGACATCAAGAGCTCTGATTCGTCTCGCACACTGCCCAGCACTCCACAGTGGCTGTGCCATCATTTCTGTGGTATTCTCAAGTGCTTAAAGGGCTCTGCTTTTGCACACCCAGAGACAGTTTCTTTACTTTTGTTAGGCTGGAGAGATCTGGAAGGATTGTGTGAGGGTGGGAGGAAATGACTGATTTTTTTTTTTAATGTTTATTTATTCTTGAGAGAGAGAGAGAGAGAGAGAGAGAGAGTGAGCGAGCATGAATGGGGGAAGGGCAGAGAGAAAGGGAAACACAGAATCTGAAGCAGGCTGCAGGCTCTGAGCTGTCAGCCCAAAGCAGGGCTCAAACTCACGAACAGAGAGATCATGACCTGAGCAGAAGTCGGACGCTTAACCAACTGAGCCACCCAGGCGCCCCCTGACTGATTTTGTATAAAGCAAAATTACTGGGGCGCCTGGGTGGCGCAGTCGGTTAAGCGTCCGACTTCAGCCAGGTCACGATCTCGCGGTCCGTGAGTTCGAGCCCCGCGTCGGGCTCTGGGCTGATGGCTCAGAGCCTGGAGCCTGTTTCCGATTCTGTGTCTCCCTCTCTCTCTGCCCCTCCTCCGTTCATGCTCTGTCTCTCTCTGTCCCAAAAATAAATAAACGTTAAAAAAAAAAAAAAAAGTTCTTAAAGCAAAATTACTTACCTAGAGGAATGTCATTATTGGCTTGCTTTGCATCATCCTGTAATGTAATGTACACAGTGTTAAATAAATATCACCAGCTCTGTGACTCCTGAACTGGTCCAGGGCAATCAAAGAAAAGATATAAAGCCACAATGCAAATGTAATACAGCCATTTTCAGGTCCCCAGCGAAATCATATCAGGATGACAGAAAAAGGCTCCTCGGACTCCAGAGGGCATCATGGGAGGCCTGGTTCCTTGGAGGGAGGGCAGGCTCCACAGTACACATGCCTCAGGGAGACTCCAAAAGGAATCCCCTCTACTAACCTAGAGCAACAAACCTGGTGGGCCACCTTGTTTCTCCCTAGGCCACAGGAGGCTCACATGGGGAGCCAGCTGCCTTGAGGGTCTATGTCAGAGACTACTCGTTCCAGGATTTCTCACCTCCGTCCCTCTCCCGTGTTGTTCTCGGTAGTGATGTCTTTGAACCTGAGCCCCAGGCCCACAGGCCCCGTGCAGACACTACCCACTCTGAGGCTCTTCTGGCTACCAACACTCATGGTGTCCTCATCTGTCCCCACCACTGGCTGCCTTCATCCCTTTTCATCTTAGAATTATCGGGGAGTGAAATCCTCATCCCCCTGCACTCCCTGCAGCACTGAGGAGGCCAGGCTCCGCCCTCCTTGAGGGCTGCTCTCCCTCTTCCTCCAGCTTCCTTCTTATCTCCCTAATGACTTTCCCACTCTTCTTCATTTGCTCTTTGCAATTTTTTTTCATGTTTATTTATTTATTTTGAGAGAAAGAGAGCACGAGCAGGGGAGGGGAGGGGAGGGGAGGGGTAGAAGGAGAAGGAGGGAGAGAATCCCAAGCACACACTGTGCGGTCAGTACCAAGCCCGATGTGGGGCTCGAACCCATGAACTGTGAGATCATGATCAGAGCCGAAATCAAGAGTGGGACACTTAGCCGACTGAGCCATCCAGGCGCCCCTGCTCTTTGCAACACTGACATGCCCCTGGAATCCTTTCTCTTCTCTTACTCCTTCCCTAGAACATTTCATGCATCTACGATGATGAAAATATTATGGGTGTTCATGACTCCCAACTGTCTGGCTCAAACTCAAAACCTTCTTCAATTCCAGACCCATAGAGGCAATTTTTATTTGAGGTCTCCTCATGGCTGCCTCAAACCTCAAACCTCCTCACAGAGGACTCCCCTTACTAACGATCTGAAATAGTTCCCCAGCACTCTGACAGCACCCTGGTCTTTTCATCACCTATGTTTTCCCCATTTCTTTACTGTGTGCTCCTTCTACTAGCACATAACCTTCATGAAGCGGGGACCCTATCAGTTTTATCTGTGTCTGCAACGTTTGAAACAGTGTCTGACACATTAGGTATACAGTATGCTTTTTGTTGAACGAAAGAACAAATGACTTTCTCATCTCGATTAATGGCAACTCAATTCTTCCACCCCGGACTTCAATTCCTCTCTTATTCTCACTTCTTATAGAAAATACATTAGCAAGGGGCTCCTGGGTGGCTCAGCTGGTTAAGTGGCCAACTCTGGTTCAGGTCATGATCTCACGTTTCGAGAGTTCGAGTACCCCATCAGGCTCTGCGCTGACAGTGCGGAACCTGCTTGGGATTCTCTCTCCAACCTCCCCTCCACCCCGTCTCTCCCCCACTCATGCTTTCGCTCTCAAAATAAATAAACTTAAAAAAAATTACATTCTAAAAAAAACCACACACACACTAGCAAATCTTATAGGTTTTCTCTTCAGAACGTAACTAGAACCTGAACCTGACCCATTCCTAAGAGTCTTTTGCTTCCTCTCTGCTTATCATCATCTCTTGCCTGTGTTACTGCAGTCTTTTAAGTGGCCTTCCTGTTCCTGCCATTCTACGGTCTACTCTCTGTAAGTCCCTATAAGAGTGATCTTTGTCTTTGCTGCTGGCCTTTTAAGATTTTATCTTTAGGTAACCTCGACAGCCAATGTGGGGCTTGAACTCACAACTCCAAATCACACGTTCCACTGACTGACCAAGGCAGGCGCCCTGAGACTGATCCTGATAAAACTAAGTTGGATCATTCCGTTCCTCTGCCTCAACCCCTCCGACAGGTCCCATCACACTCAGAATAAAGCTAAAGACCTGTTAACCCTGTAAACGGGCCTCCCTCCACCCCATCCCTCTCCTCTTTCGATTCATCTGCTTTGACTTCCCTGCTCAGCCACTGGCCTGCTTGCCGTCCCTTGAACAAGTCTCACTGCCTTGCTTCATCCGAGTCCTTACGCAAAAGTCATCTTCCCAGAGGTCTTCTTAGATCATCCTACTTAAAACTGCAACCCGACCGCTACCTTAGCACTCCTTCCTTCCAGGCTTTATTTTCTCCAAAAGAACTTATAACCATCGCACACACTCTGTAGTTCTGATTGTATTTATCGCTTGCTACCCTCCACTGGAAGATAAGCTCCAACAAGCATTCAGATGATCTCCCCCCACCCCCACCTCTCTATCTCCATGCCTCCATGGTGCACACACCATGCTTTCAATTGAAGTTTGTTGAATGAGTGAGCGAATAAATGAATGTTTTCTTTTCAGTCCTGTACGTAGAAATTCAGTAGAACTGACTGGGTCCTATCTCTCCTGCCCTGGTGCCTGATAAAGAGCCCGAACATAGCAGGCTGGCAACAAATGCATCCTGAAGAAACGAAGCCCTGTTTCCTGTTTTCTTGAGGCGCGCTGGGGTTCTTAGGAGCTACGGACATTTGGGCCTGGAGGCCGGGGATCGAACTCGGAAACGCCGGTGGTCCTGCAAGAAACACGCTCAACGTGCTCTCGAGACGCCCGCACACCCCAAGCCCTCCCGGCGCCAGGACCCAATCTGCCGCCCCAGCCCCACTCGCTCCGGCAACCAGCTCCCTCCCGCGGCCCCCGCCACGTCCTACGAGCAGCAGCCACTCCAATTTGCTCCAGCCTGGCCAATGGAGCCCAGGCTTCCTAACGTCACCACAGAGGGGAAACGCCCCTTCCGTACGGCCTTCCCCGCTCACCGGGACCCTCCAGGCGGTGTCCGAGCCCCGGGATTCGGGGTAGAGCTTGTCCAGGCTGTAGATACTCTGGAACTCTGTGCCGTCGGCCTGCTTGTGCAGAACCCGCTGGGGGCAGCACACGGGCGGCGGGAGCAGCCAGGTCCCGGCTCGTCTCAGGCCCCAGCATAGACACCGGGCCGCCGCCATGTTCGGGTGTCGGGGCTGCTTCCGGTGGGTGCCTGCTTCCGCGGTCCGCCAGCTCGCGCTTCCCTCGGGACTTTGGTTCCGAGTGGTTTTTAGCGCCCGCCAGGGTCGCTGGGAGGCGGCGAGCTGAGCTTCCGGAGTCACTCTCTCGGGTACCTTTTAGACGTTTCCCTTTGGCCGCCTCCAGGGGGACCTGGTTGGAACGCTGAAGTCCTGCAGCGGCGGAGAAGACGTTGGCTAGAAGGCTCTAAAGGGAGCCTCCTGGTGAAAAGAACCCCGGATTCCGTGTTCCCCAGAAACACCTTTTCTTTCCTTTCTTTACAGGGGCTGTGGCCTCCCGGATCGCTCTCCCCTCGAAATTTCACACCATCACTGAGGCCTGCCCTGCCTGACCTAGCTCGTCTCCTTCCCCTTTACTCTGACTCTGCTCTACTTTATCTTTTTCTTTTTTTCTTAAAACATTACTCAATCTTACTTGTAGTTTATTGCTTCTGTCTCCAGCCAGACTGTAATAAGTTCCAGGGGGGCTCTGGCTCACTGCTGGGTCCCCAGCACCCAGAACCTGGTACATCATAGACACCCCCCCCCCCCGCAATAAATATGTATCAGATGAATTCTTTGGGAGTGTGCTTTTGAGAGTTGAGTTCTGCGAGAGCTGAGTTTTAGTAACTTCAGGCTCATTCACAAGTCATTTTAAGCATATCCCTGTGGAGCAGGTGTGTGAAGTCTTTGCAAGACAAATAACAGGTGGGAAGAGAAGCAGGCAGGTGGAGAAAGAAATGTTTTTTGTTGTTGTTTTTGTTTTTTTCCCACTTAAAACCAGCTACTTATTTATTTTTCCTAAAAACCAGCCCTTTTTTTAAGACGTTTATTTTTGAGAGAGAGGGAGACAGAGTGTGAGCAGAGGAGGGGCAGGGAGAGAGGGAGACAAGGAATCCCAAGCAGGGTCTCTGTGCTGAGCTGTCAGCACGGAGCCAGACAGGGCTCAAACCCATGAAGGGCGAGATCACCACCTGAGCCAAAGTCAGATGCTTCATGGACTGGGCCACCCAGACGCCCCAAGAAAGGAATGTTTTTAAAAGTGGACCCACATCCCTTCACAGAAGGAACAGTAGTTTTGTGGGGCACGGCGACAGTTTCTCCTAGCCAGGAGATAAAGGAAAGCTGGGGAGGTGGGTTGGAGCTTCAGGCAGCCAAGGACAGGCTAAGCAGCGCCCTTTTTCAGGGTTCTTAATGATGCAGTTTGAAGTGTTGGGGTTCGGAGCTGACGACCAAGAAAGAATTCTTGAGATGTCTTTGGTGGAAAAAAGGGTGGTTTTATGAAAACACAGGGACAGGACCTGTGGGCAGAAAGAGCTGCACTAGAGTTGGGAGGAGTGACTGATTATATAAGATTTTCTATCCTAAGAAGGCAAGGATGATGTCAGGGTCTCAGGAAATTCAATCTGTAGGTTTCTGGAAGTTTGGCTATTGATAAAATTGCTTTTTTCCTTGTAAATCCTCAAGATGATTACAACCGATAGAGACTCCTGTCCTGCTTGACTGTGGTCTCTATCAGTTAACCACTTGTTTTTCCTCTGGCAAAGTATTAACATTAAGACAACTGGCCATTCTTGGAGGAAGGTCACTCTGCTGTCTCAAGGACTTGTCAGTGGGCTGTAAGTTGTAAAGAAATTTAATTTTCCATTTACTCTGTTTCCCACATCATTAAGACATGAACTTCAAAACAAATTCCACCTCTGAGAAAGGTCCAAAGTAGAGGATGCACTGTTTGGAAGCAGCTAAGTGTTGCCTAAATTACTTTATTGAGAGGCAATGTGATTAATAAAAACAGCTCAATAGATGATTAGTGATTGTTAGTAATCCTAGTGGTTGTTTTGTAATAAGGGTTCTATTTTTAGTAAAAGCACTATTACCTTGAAAAATATGCCCTAGGGGATGCTGGAGGTTTGAAACAGGAGATTGTCATCAAATACAGGCTTTACCACTCCAGCCTCATTGCTACAGGCATATTCTTTAGGAGGGAATAAACTCCTTCCTGAGCACTGGCTTTGTGAAAGCAAACTAGAAAGGGAATGACAATTGACATAAACCTTTTGGGCTGTAGGCTGGAAGGGGGATCTCTTGGGTCCCTCCCTGTCTTAGTCCCAAGACCTCAGAGGGAACAGAGGCATCTCCATGGTGACTGGAATAAACTGCTCAAGGGAGCAAAGCCAGGAACTCACTCAGGTCGACAGCTCAGGGATTATGAATAATAAAGTCAGCACCGTTCCGAGGCGATAGCTCTGAAGCTGGGCTCCAGGCCTGTTCCTGACACAGAGTGATAGAAAAAAGGAGCTGTAGGTTTCCATGGCCCCAAATAAACACAGCCTGCTCAGGCCATCTGGTGGCCTGGATTCTGGGAGAGGAGGGGGGTAGAGGAGAGAGAGACAAGCTACCCTGGGGTGGAGAGAAGAGCAGCTGGCAAGCTCCTCTCACCTGCTGCTGTCCCGAACCATCCAGAATAGAGGCCCTTCTGGAAGAAATGGGCCTGAGAGGTGCCACCTGTTCCCTTAAAAAGGTGTGCACTGAAGGCTGAGGCCTGCCTTCTCCTTTCCCTCCTTTGTCCTCCACAGGCTGAAATGGTGCTTCAAGAAGGGGACATTCACAGGGGCAAGAGGAAAGAAGGGAAAAGGTAAAGCACCACCAGGCCGTTCCCGGCAGCTCGGGAGCTTGCAGGCACCAGGCCTTCTCTATGGCCTGTGAGTTGGGGGATCACTACTTTGTGGGGACCCACAGGGCCTTCCTTTCTTCTTTTCTGGACTGCCCTGAGTCAGACTGGCTTTTGAAACTGAACATGACAAAGAGCTAGAGAATGTGAAATATTGCATAGTGGAATTGGTGAGTTGTAGGTTTGGGTATTTATTTTTTAAGTTTATTTATTTATTTTGAGAGAGAGACAGCGCAAGCAGGGGAAAGGCAGAGAGAGAGGGAGACAGAGAATCCCAAGCAGGCTCCTCATTGTCAGCAAAGAGCCTCAGGTGGGGCTCCAACTCATGAAATCGTGAGATCATGACCTGAGCAGAAACCGAGAGTCAGATACTCAACCGACTGAGCCACCCTGGTGCCCCGGGTTTAAATATTTCTACGTGACTTCGAATTACTAACTTAACCTCTAAGCCTCAGAATCTCCATGAGTAAAACAGAGATTTTAGAGCTGCCTCCTAAGGCTGCTGAAGGTGCTAAGCACACGAAAGCACTCAACACTGCCTAGCACAAAGTCAGCAGGCAACAAAGTTAGCTGCTGCTAAGGGATGATAAGGAACTTCTTTTTACTTTCAGAGATCGGGTGGCTTTTACTTTTTGTTTCTCTGCAGCACTGGGGTGGGAAATCCAGTCTTACTAGCTCTATTCCGGATGCTAAGACCACCTTCCTCTCCCCATCCAACACCCCCCACCCCCTGGGGGCAGGGCCGATAGAGTGTGCCTCCTGGCAGGAGTGAGTGGGCAATTCTGCCTCGTTCTTCCAGGAACCTACTTCCTTCACCACCACCTGCTATCTGCCTGGTCCCCAGAAAACACCCCTAGGCTTTCAGCTGTTTGGCTGCAAATCCCCGGGGAGCAGAGCTCAGGACTCTCAGCTCCCCGACCCCCAGAGCTGTGTGATGAGAGGTGGGGGTGTGAGACGCACAGAGACAGGACCATGGCCCCAGGGCCATTTCTGCTTTTAGAATACTGGTGCATTTTTTATTAAAGAAGAGAATAAAGCATTTGTAAATATATTTCTCTCATGTATACTTCAAAGGTGACGCGCTGGTCGGCCGCTACAGAACTGGGGAGCAAACAGGCAGGAGCCCTTCCCCCACCCTATCCCCTCCACCCTAGATGACAGAGACACATTGAGGGCTGGGAGCTGCCCAGCTCCAAAGGACAAAGGGCTCCAAGATGTGTGAACGGAAGGACCAGCCGACAGCGCTCATCACAGTGCTGCCCAGAGAGCAGGGTGGCGCCTCCAGGGAGGTCGGGCATGCTTGTTACGAAAACCCCTTTACCCCTTAGAAACAGATAAGGCATGAAGGTCCCTGCTGGATTCCCAGCAGAGGCCAGGGCTGCCGCCTTCCGCGGGGCTAGGTAGCTCCTCTATTTTCTAGGATCTCAGGATGGAACTGGAAGCCCCGAGGAACTGCTCAGGGCAAGCTGGAGGCCCGGACATCTCTTAGCTGAAGCTGGACTTTCTGAAGCCTTAAAAAGTTTAGCCTGTGACCCAGCTGGGTCCTCAAAAGACCCCCACAAAGGTGAGAGGTTAAGAACAAGCATTTTACGGGAGGGGGGAGACATGGTCTCCACCAGGTCCCATTTCAATACTGTTCGGGACAGGGTGGGAAATCTTGGGGAGTCCCCCGTGAAGGGGGAGCAGGGGCGGATGCTAGGACCACTGGCTGGTGGCACACACCTGGGACATTCTGGGGGCAGCAGTCATGATCTGAGGAGGGGTCGGCCTGTGGGGAGCATGGGAGTGAATGAGACACATCATGGTCCCTGAGATGGGGGCAGGCAGAGGCTAAGCTCGGCAGGTCAGAGGTGGCGTGCAGAGATGGGGGCTCCCCACCACCCAGACTCCTGGAAGGCTTAACGGCCGGAAGGCATTTCCAGGGCTGGAGCCCCAGGAGGCTGGCTGTGAGGGAAGCAGGTGCACTGTTCATGTATGGCTGCCGAGGGGGCTCTCTGTTCCCCTCCTCTGATTGGCTACAGATCTGCAGTGGGCTGAGGGTCTCTGGGGAGAAGCCCGCCTCACCAGGGCTGGAGTTGGGGGCACTCGGGGCCTGGCCGAGGCTCTGCATGGCAGGGGCTGTCTCTGACCTGGTCAGGACTCTGGGGGATGGGGCAGCTGGTGCTAAGGGGATGACAGCGTGTCACAGCTGGGGAGAAGCAGTGGGTGGTCCAGGAGACCCCTGGAACCAGCAACAGCTGGCTCTGGGATCCTCCTTCAAGTGTTTCCAGTTGTGGGAAGGGGTCAGGGAGACCTTGCATTGCAAATCTCTAAAAAAAAAAAAAAAAAAAAAAAAAAAAAGAAAAAGAAAGAAAGAAAAAAAAGAAAAAGCCAAATAGTCCAGAATGGCTTTCAGAAGCCTGGCCATGAATCTGAGAGCAAGGCTCAGGGTCAGGAAGCCAAGGGCTGGGGAGCTGGGAATCCCCGGGGGAATGGGGATGTTTGGCTTTGAAACTCTTAGCTGCGTCTTTGGGCTGACGCAGGATGGTGGAGGGTTCTGGGCGATCCGGGAGGTGTTGGACACCTCCCAAGTCAGCAGAGAACAGACTGGGTCCCCCCACCTCCCCACGCTCCCTGGGCCAGGCAGCAGCCTCCACTGGGCTATATTGCTGCTAAAGGGCTCCCTCACTCACCAGAGGCTGCATGGCCCAGGCATGAGAGGCCCTGTGACCTGACCCTGGGGGGAGGCTGCAGGCCGGGAAAGGGTCACTTGCTGCTGTGCGTCTTCACTTTGGTGGCATTGATGTCGGCCTTGGTCTTCTGGATTCTGGAGAAGATCTCTTTGAAGAGCGCCTTGTACTCGGGCTGGCTCTGCTCCAGCCGCTTGTCCACAGCCTCCACGTGCTGGCTCAGGCTCTTCTCGCCCACCCTGGCCTCCCCCTGGCCCTCCTCGCCCCCGCGAAGGTCTCTCCACGAGCTGTCGCGGGAGATGGGCCGCGAGGTCTGCACGCCAGCATGCCGCACCCCGGCGCCGTGCTGCCGGCACTTGCTCAGCAGCTCCTCGTACTTCTCGAGCAGCGCGTGGTACTGCTCGTCCACTTCCCGCAGGATGGACATGCCCCGCTTGCGCACGCTGTTGGCGTGCAGCGTCAGGTTGCCCGCGTGCCGGCTGGCCGGGTCTTTGGCCACGATGGCGTTGAGCGCCGTGTCGCTGCAGCTCTTGCGGACGGCGTGGCCCGGGGAGGCGGCCGGAGAGGAGACGCCGTCCTGGGCGGCCGAGTCGTCCCCGCTGCCGGGCTGGGGGTCATCGGCCTCCGGGGCCTGGGTGAGGGGCGCGAGCAGGGCCTCGGCCAGGTGGTCCTCCCGGCCCAGCAGGTAGGTCTTCGCCTGCTTCATCTGCTGCAGCTCCAGCAGGTCGGCCTCCAGCTCCTGCACGCGGAGGCGGCAGCCCTCCATCTCGCACAGCTGCCGCTCCAGCTCCGCGTACTCCTGCAGCACCGCCGCGTACTCGCGCTCCGCCCGCTCCTTGCGCTGCCGCTCCTGGCCCACCTGGGAACGCAGCACACCCACCAACGTCTGCAGCCGCTCGTTCTCCTGCTCCAGGGGCCGCGGGCCCAGCTCCAACGAGGAACTGTGCAGGCGGAAGGCATCCTCGCACCTGACGGGGAGCGGGCCGGCAGACATCTGGTCAAGGCCAAGGTCCCGGGTCCAGCTCCCCCACGCTTAACACATCTCCCGGCCAACGGGCAAGATCGTCTGTTTGCTCCTCTGGAGCCACCCTCCGCCCTTTCTCTCCCTGCTCTCTGCCCTGGGTGGCTGACCACGGTGACCTGCGTCAGCCAGGTTTCTGCTCTCTCCTGAGCTGGACCAACGGGAGCCACCGGCAGCAGGTCCGAGCGTGGGAGCAGAGGGAGGTCAGGGAAGGTCTTCCCCAGATTCCTTCCCTGGTTAGTGCTGGCCAGGCGGCACCTGCTTGCCTTCCAGTAACCTCCTTCCCCTGGCCCCTTCAGGCCTAGGGGGGACAGCAGCCCCTCACTGTTGCAAGCCTGGCGTGCTGCAGTGTCCCTGTGGTCTCCCCACACCTTGTCCACACCCCTTCATCCATCACGCCTCAGTTACTCCGTGCAAGGTGCTGTCTCCTGCCAGGACCTTTACTGAAACACCCACTAAACACACAATAGGTATTTTTATCTTAAGAGGTCATCCTGTTAAGGTTTACTGAGAACTGAGAGGTGTAGTGGGTTAACTCCTCCTGAGTTAGAATTCTGGCTTAGTAAAGAGGCGACCTTGGATAAGCTCACATAACCTCTGGGCTTCCGTTTCCTCATCTGAGTAGTGGGGATGATAAAACATACCTCGCGGGACTGCCACGGGAATGAAAGCACTGCGAGTGGCGGGCACACGGCCAAGGCTCACTAAATGCCAGCTGCTGCCTGTTGTTGGCAACAGGATCAGTCCCTCCAACAGCCTGACGATGCACCAACTCTCATTCCCACCTGCCGCCTGGTGCCCACCCTCTCCTTCCTCCGGGACTCGGGGACGCCGTGCAGGGTCCGGACTGCCCCCCACCCCGGGGCACCCTCGCCTACCGGGGACTGGTGCACAGCTCCTTGAGACAGGGGAAGGTGTGGATGGTGCGCCTGCGTTCCCGCTTCTCCCGGCGCACTCGCAGCTGCTCCAGGCCCCGAAGCTGCTCCACCTGGGCCTGCAGTTCCTCCACCTGGGCCTGCAGGCGCTCGATGGTCTCCGTCAGCCTGGGGGTGGGGTGGGGGACATACATGGGAGGGTCTTTAAGGGGACAGGGCCAGCCCTCCTCGCTGCAGCCCTGGAGGGACTGGGGATGGAGGTGGGGACAGATGGGCAACCTTGGGCCCCCGCTTCCTGGTGCTGAGGTCAGAGGGAACTCCCTGTGTGCCCGAGGACCCGCCCGGCCCCTCCAGGGCTGAGCTGACCATCCTCCCTGTGCCACCTCAGTTCCTCCTACACCCTTCGAGCACTTATCACCCTGCACGGCAGTAAAATATTTACATGCCTGCCTTCCCGCCCAGGCTGTGAGCTCCCAAGGGGAGGGGATGTCTCTCTGTATCCCCGTCACTGTATCCGCAGTGCCTGAACAGAGCCTGCTATATAGCTGGTGCTTCCAGAAGGGCTGTGGCCTGAACGTGAAATCCACCACAGTTGACAAGGGCGATCTCACCACCATCCCGGGGTCCCAGGCCCGGGTTTCTGGGAGAAGGAGCATGAGTCACACCCACCAGACCATATGCCCACCGGCAACCCAACCTGACCTCCCCCTCGCTCGCCCCCCAGCCCGCCACCCGGCCCTCACCCATGGATCTTCTGCTGGGCAGCCTTACTCTCCAGCACCAGCTTCTGGTTGGTCAGCTCCAGGTCGCGGGCTGTCAGGTCCAGCTGTTCGTACACTTTGGCATGCTGCTCATTCATGTGCCGCAGCGTGTCCAGCTGCTTGGTTAGGTACTGGAGGGGAGAAGGTTGACAGGGCTGGGGACAGTGTGTGCACGTGGGCCACTCTCCTACTTCTAGGAACACGTTTGCCTGGAGGTATTGGTCTGCAGCAGGGGGGCGGGTAATGATGGTGGAGCAATGGCTGCCTGGGATAGTTGTACAGGTTGTGAACGGCACGAGGCTGTAGGGCCAAGGCTGCGTCTGCTAAGAGGGCACCTTTCCCTAAGTTATACAAGGGCACCACAGGCCAAGGGGTCCACAATGGGGGGGGGGGAGCAGGTGCAGGGCCTCCGTGGCCCCTCACCTCGATCTCCTGCACTTGCTCCTCATTGGTGGCATACATCTGCTGCAGAGACTCCTCCAGCTCCTTGTTCCTCTCCAGCAGGGTCTTCCCCAGCTCTGCGGCCAAGTGCAAGTCTAGTGGAGAGGGGGCAGAGGGTGGGAGAAACATGAGCAGCTGAATGGGCTCAGAGGACTCCGGGGAACGTTCCGAGCATTCACTCTGTGCCTTCGGGACTCCAAGACAACCGGGACACGAGCTGGCCTCAGGGAGCCCGCAGGTCTGGGAGTGGATGAAAGCCGGGAGCGAAGACTTTACACTGACCGTCGCTTCTGCCTGCAGTGTCCTCTCCCCAGACACTCCCAAGCCTCATCCCTCCTCACCTTCCAATCTGTGCTTAAATGTCACCTTCTCCAGGAGCCCTTCCCTGACCGCTGACTCAAAACCACACCCTCCCCCGCCTCATACTCCCTCTCTGTTTAATTTTTCTCCTTCGTGAGTATCACCACCTAACTTACCAATTTGCTCATTTATCGTGTTCATTCTCCCCCCCCCCCGCCCCCCTGATTAATTGTAAGCTCAGAGGGCAGAGATTTTGCCCATTTTGTTCGCTGATATCCCAGGCCCTGCAACAGCAGGGGCATAATAAATATTTTCTGAAAGAATGAGTGAGAGGAATGTGCTAAGAGAATCGACAGACGTGGGGCCAAGTGCCCTGGGATGAAAGGTAAGGGAGAGAGAGCTCACTCTTCCTGGGATCAGTGGGAGGCTCAGGCAATGGGCAGCTTTGGGTTTGGAAGGGTGACTAGGAGCTCGCCGAGAGGTGAAGGAAACAGAAAGACTTGCTGGGTATTAGAATCGGATGAGGGGCGCCTGGCTGGCTCAGTCAGTAGAGTGTGTCACTCTTGATCTCGGAGCTGTGAGTTCAAGCCTCAGGTTGGGTGTAGGGATTACTTAAAAATTAAAAAAATCTTAAAAAAAAAAAGAATAAGCTATGACTTTATTAAAAAAAAAAAATTGGATGAGGCTTCAGAGCCCTTTGGCCCAACCTCCTTATTTCATGGAGGCCAGGCTGGAGAAGGAGACAGAAGAATGACCCATCCAAGGTTATGGCCACACTGGAAGCAGAATTCAGGTCTCCCGGCCCTGGTTGGGGACCATCTGGTCCTAGTGACATGCACCCCTCTCAGAAACCTCCTTTCTCTGGGCAGCAAAACCATCATCCTCTTCCCCCCCACCCCTACCCCCCCCCCCCCCAGCAGCCCTGATTCTTGTACCCTAGGACTGGAAACTGCTCTCCCCTCCCCCAGCCAAAGGTGCATGAACACTGTCAGAGAGGCAGTCAGGGAGGGGGTCTAGCCTGTTTCTGGGGGGCTGTGTGGTGTGGGGGGGGAGGATTAAAAAGAAGTGGCAGGTGCTGGTATCCCTAAAAATTCTCTTTAGTGGGTCTGGAGTTATGTGAGGGCCCCTAGACATTTGGAGTAGATATTCCTCCGAATATATGCCTCATTCTTCTTAGAAACAAGGGAAATAACATACTTACTATCATAAAGGAAAAATTTATTATTTCTTTTATTTATATATATTAAAAATTGTTTTAATGTTTATTTATATTTGAGAGAGAGAGAGAGAGAGATAGTGCTTGAGTGGGGAGGGGCAGAGAGAGACGGAGACAGAATCTGAAGCAGGCTCTAGGCTCTGAGCTGTCAGCACAGAGCCTCACGTGGGGCTCGAATTCATGAACTGTGAGATCGTGACCTGAGCCAAGGTCACTGACTGAGCCATCCAGGCGCCCCTATATATATATACACACACACACATATATATTTTAATGTTTATTTCCTTATTTGGAGAGAGGAAGAGAGTGCGGTGTGCGAATGGGGGTAGGGGCAGAGATAGAAGGAGACAGAATCCGAAGCAGACTCTGCATAGTCAGCACAGACCCTGATGCAGGGCTCAAACTTGCAAACCCCGAAATCATGACCTGAGCCAAAATCTGATGCTTCACTGACTAAGCCACCAAGGCACCCTGAGGGAGAAAAAATCTTAAGCAGACTCCACACTCAGAGTGGAGCCCGATGTGGGGCTCAGTCCCACAACCCTGGGATCATGACCTGAGCCCAAATCAAGAATCAGATGCTTACCAGACTGAGTCACCCAGGCACCCCAAGTTGCTGTGCACTTTAAATGAGTGAATTAGCTGGTGTGTGAATTACATCTCAAAAAAGCTGTTAAAAACAAAAACAAAAACAAAAAACCACAAAAAACAAAACAAAACACTTTAGGCAGTTTAATCCAGAGACAGAGACTGATGTTAGGGAGCAAGGCCCTTCAAGAGGTTGGTGATAGGCTCATGACTGGGTTTACAAGGCTCTTTTCTTTTTAATTTTTTTTTTTTAACGTTTATTTATTTTTGAGACAGAGAGAGACAGAGCATGAATGGGGGAGGGTCAGAGAGA
The DNA here is from genome assembly GCF_018350175.1 of Felis catus. NCBI lineage: Eukaryota > Metazoa > Chordata > Mammalia > Carnivora > Felidae > Felis > Felis catus. The sequence continues at coordinate 55,479,411 of NC_058381.1, read as the reverse complement.
AGGAGACACAGAATCTGAAACAGGCTCCATCCAGGCTGTCAGCACAGAGCCCAGAGCCCGATACGGGGCTCGAACTCACAGACTGCGAGATCATGACCTGAGCCAAAGTGGGCCGCTTAACCGACTGAGCCACCCAGGCGTCCCAGGCTCTTTTCTTTTTAAAATCACTTTAAGGTTTGTGTTAGGTGTACTTGATGTGAACATTCAAGCAGCACAGAAAGATTAAAAATGGTGACCAAAAATGACTTGGAAATGTACCTCACATATTCTTAGATCTGTAACTGGGAAGTCCATAAACAAATGGATGTGGCCTCAAAAGGTTATGACAGAATGGTTATTTGTAAGTAATAGAAGTTACAGTCTGTGTGTGTGGCACGAGAGGAGAGGGGAGGAAGCAGGTAGACAAAAATGCCCCATTTCGAGAAAGATGCTGTCCAACATGCTGGTCACCATTCTTATAAACATCTCTCTGGGCTTAAAGCAGCTATAGGTACAAGTTTGTATGACCAGGATGTTTTCTGTACCTGTTTTTTTCACTTAACAATTTGGCATAGGGGTGCCTGGGTGCCTCAGTTGGTTAAGCGGCCGACTTCGGCTCAAGTCATGATCTCGTGGTTTGTGGGTTCGAGCCCTGCATCAGGCTCTGTGCTGACAGCTCAGAGCCTGGAGCCTGTTTCAGATTCTGTGTCTCTCTCTCTCTCTGACCCTCCCCCATTCATGCTCTGTCTCTCTCTGTCTCAAAAATGAATAAATGTTAAAAAAAAAAAATTTGGCATAAAGAGTTGTGTCCACATATATCTACATGGCCACTTTTAGTGGATGTGAATATTCTATTGTATACTAGTCCCCAATAGCCACCCCTAAATATTGTTGTTGGAATTTTATGTATTTCCACTCCCCCCCCTATTGAAAATGAAACTATACAAAAATTCATAGTACAAAAATCTTTGTGCAAATCACTGCCTGTATCCCGAAGATACTTTCCCAGAAACAGAATTACCAGGACAAAGGGTAGGCCTACTTGATTCATTCTGCCAAAACGCTGTCCAGAAAACTTGAGTCTTTTTCCCATCAAGAGGTCGTTTCTTGAAACATCCCTCAATCTAGGCTGATGGTATAAATCCAGATCGAGATGTACAAGGGCAACTCTTCTGGGGCCGATGTGATGTGGTCCGGGGATTCAGGTCTTTAATGCTTTCCCTGTTCAGACAGTGATCGGTCCAGAATCCCCAGAGGACAGAGGGTCTCTATAGCCCCTCCTAGCGAGTTTCATAAATATGGTTGTTTCAGCTGAGCCCCTTGCTTGGCACCAGACAGGTCTGGGGAGGGGGTTTTCTTCTCAGAAGAGCCCCAGACAGCAGTGGCTCACAGTGGGCATTTTTAGAGCAGGACCTCAGGCTTTTTGCCAGCCAAAGCTGGGGGTAGGACTGATATCACCTTATGAAAGCGAGGGGCCTGGCTAGCCATGGGGCCTGGATAAAAGGCCAGGCTGCCTGTCAGGAACACAAGCCTGGAGTCTGCTCCCACACATAAAGGTAAGGTTTTGAAACAGCCAGAGTGGAGTCTCCAGGCCGGGCCTAAGCCAGGAACGCGGGGCCCTGTGCCCGGATGTCATCCGGAGGAGTTTCCCAGACAAGTGCAAAGCTGCTATCCTGGAGCAAGGCTGCAAAAACTTAGCCCGGGAAAACACAAGCTGCTCTCCTAAACAGCTACCTCAGACATTAAGGAAAAGAATCATATAGGGGGCGCCTGGGTGGCTCAGGTCACGATCTTGCAGTTCATGGGTTCGAGCCCTGTGTCAGGCTCTCTGCTGACAGTTCAGAGCCAGCAGTCTGCTTCCGATTCGATGTCTCCCTCTCTCTTATTCTCTCTGCCTCTCCCGCCCTCACTCTCTCTCTCAAAAATAAATGAACATTAAAAAAGAAAAACGAAAAACGATCATGTAGATCTCAGAAGAAGCTTCAGCTTTGAGCAATTAACATCTGATGACGATGGCAAGAAAAACCAGGTGCCTGATACAGACCAGTCGGGGAATGGGCCACTTGCAGTATGAATTTATTCACTCTGAGTTGGGCAGAAGTCTACAAAGTGTGAAGGCCTCTGGACCCGTCCGTCCACAAAGTGTGAAGTCTGCCATTTAACGTCGTACAACTGCAGCCCTATGTTATGTCGAGGGCTCAGTGGAAATTCGGGAGCCCAGCAAGACCACCGCTAGCTGGCGATGAGGGAGCCATAGCGCCTTCCTACTCTCTGTAATGCGATGGTGAATGTTTGGCTCACCCCCAAACAGTATCAGATAACTCAGGTATAAATGAAAAACAACAGAAGGCCACGTTCACCAGTGTTTTCTCCTTCGGGAACTGTCAGGGGGGTCTGTGAAGAGGCCACTGCTAGTGATGCCGGCCCCTGTGTTGGCATTGGGGGCACGGGCTCCACGGCTGATCTGCTCGGCGTTCCCGCAGCTTAACCTAGAGTCCGAGACTTCAGGCTCCGAAGCTGAGTGAGGAAAGGTCAAGAACAACTGCATTTTATGCTTTTCCTTCCAGGTGAGCACGTGAGCTGGGCGTGCGTATTCCTGCCGCTGGCCGGCTGGGCCAGCTGCAAGTCATGCTATAAACCAGCGACATAGAAGCTTGCGCTGCAAAGGCTCCGCATGTAACCAGGCCGCCCAATGACTCAGGGGTGGGGAGGAAGGGAACACAATAGAAGCTGTCTGGGGTGGGAGAAAAATCTCAGAGAGTGTCTCAGGGAAACTGGATCACAGTGCAAGCTAAGCTGGTCAAAGGCCAGGAGGGATCACAGGAGAGGTCTAGAAGGTGCAGAGCAGGGGACTGGCTGGAGCCAAGCGCTGGGGAAGGTACACCAGCTAGCAGAGGCCTGGCGGTGTCTCTGGACTCCGGGCGGAGTGCGGTTCCCCCTGGACCAGGGGTGGGGGAGGCCCGGGGGTGGGAGAATGGGAGAGCTGGCTAAGGAGGAAGTAGAAATCGGAGTAATAAACAATCTGTCATGGCCAGATTAATGGTCACACTGGACCAAGCTGGGGAAGTTACCGAGTCTGAATGGGCATCTCCCCTGGACCCTGGGCCCTGGAGTTTTCTGGGGTCTCCTGTGGTGGGCTTTGGCAGTGTTGCCCTCTGAGTGCCTGCTGACGTGTCCTCCATGAGCCCCAGAGGCCTGAGAGGGAGTGGCCGGCAGCCAAGGGGATGTCTCTGAAAAGAAACCCTGAAATCCCACTGTCCCCCCTGTTGGGGTTGGGGTGTGGCCCCATAGACTCTGGAGCAGAGAGGTGGGAAAGGGACAGGGGACAGGCACAGGGAGGAAGGAACAAAGATAAAGGCAGTGAGAGGAGAAGATCTATCACCTGGCAGGGCTGCGGGGTTCCTGCTTACAACCTCTAGGGCATGAATGTCGGGAACTCTGGGTCCACACAATTGGGGTCCGGTCACCTCCCTCTCCTTGTCATGTCAGAGCTCTTGCCCAAGGCTGAGACTCAAGGTCAGGCACCCAGGGCTTCACATCTGTGACTCAGCAGCCATCTCTCGGCATGGAAAGAGGTACCAAAGGCCCACCATGCCTGGTCCAAGGTCGAGGAGGGAGGCGGGCAGAGAGGGAGAGAGCCAGTGTGCTTAACAATCAATGGCTTTTTCTATTTTTACAGGTGCTTGTGTCAGTGGGCGGAAGGAACATGGTGAGGATCTAGGACCTTGCTTGTCCCAACTGCCTCCCTCCACTGGGACAGAACGGAATCAAAGTCAAACAGCAGGCCAAGCTTCCAGAGTGTAAAACTGAGGTCTGCCCCCAGGGCAGGGGGGAAACAAACACAGAGGAGAGACCCAGCTGGCTGAACAAACCACTTCCTGAGCCACTCAGAGGCAACCAGGGAGCAGCTGGGCAGGAGAGAATTTGGGGGTTGGATACAGGGAAGGGGGACGTTACAGGCACCTGATCCCCAGTGTAGCTGGCCTTCGGCCGACGCTTCGCCCCACCATCCAGCTCTCTGTGCCGGGCTCTAGGAGGTGGTGCTGCACTGGCTGGGCCTGAGGCTTCCTCTGAACCCACCCCTGGCACTCTAGAAGCTCCTACCTTCTAGTCACACGTGGTCTTTTCATGTTGCTCTGTGCCTTCGTACGCCATCCACTCTGCCTACAATGCCCAGGCAGCCCTTATTCAACCCTCCAGCTCAGAGGGCCTTTTGCATCAACCTTCATGAGTCTTACACCAGAAGGCCCTCTGTCTCTGCTCTCACTGCCTTCTGCCCTCACCCAGGGCGAGCAGACATTTGTGTTTTTTGGCTCAAGAAGTCCAATTTCTTCTGACACTGCCTCATTTCTGGTTTCCCTCCTTGTTCCTGGACCCTGGCTACAGGGACCCTGGCTACTGGGGCTACAAAGCAAGGCCAGCTGCTGCAGACCAGCATGGCCATCCCCTACCCTAGCCCCAGAGCATGGCAGCCCGGCTCCGCTCGAGTCTCGACACCTCTCGCTCTCCAGAAGCAGTGTATCTCCCACCCCTACTTCCTGGCTCCTTCCTCCCACATCTGGGCCGGGCACAATGCCAGAGACTTTGTTAGGGGTGCGGGAATGAAATGAGACAGCAACAATATCAGCATCAGCCTCCCAGGAAGCCATCTTCCCGGGAGCTCAGCTTCCAATCTTTCCATCTAGGCCTGCCTCTTCCATGAAGCCCTCTTACCGTATCCTAACACCCACACTTAGTTACAGGCCCACCTCTACCTGCCAGGGTGCACCCAGGAGGCCAGGGCTGGGACTGTTCCCAGCTCCCAGGACGGTGTCTGACACTTAAATGTCAGCCTGATGGGTGTGTGTGGGATGCAAAATTTGGGGGGTAATGCCCAGGATGGGGGACCGGGTTGTCACAGCCAGTATTGGACATCATACTCCAGGCAGGGAGGCTGAGGTTAGACTCTAGGGTGAAGGATATGGCAGAGTTCAGCCCAGCACCCCTAGTCCCACGCTGGTCCCCCAGAGACCGATTAACCCACCACGCTCCTGAGTACAAGGACAGTCTCATCTACCAGCAAATCTGGCCACGTGGGGATGCGGGTCAGGGCCAGGAATCAAAGGCTCCAGGATCTGGTCAGATGCCTCACATGAGGGCAAAGCTAGGCATCTGGGGTCCCATGGATAGGCCACTCAGAGGATGGGGTGTCAGTAGACACTGAACCAGAGTTGTGTCCACACACCCGCCTGGCTTGCTGGGTGACAGTGGTCACTTCTCCTGGACACGTTTCCTTGCCCCTCCAGCTCTAACCATCCAAGAATGAGGTACTTTGGGGGAAGAGAGGGTGGATTTGACTGTATTCCAGCAGACCTTGGCCCTGACCCTCTTAGGCCTCCTCCTCCTTCCTGTCCTACAGCTCCACCCCCTGCTCAGAGTGATGTCACGTTGGCCACCTCATCACCAGATTCTAACCCCCTTCCAGCCACCCTCTCTACACTCAGATGGGAGTGGGGGAGGTGGCTCCCCATTTACTCAGGCTGTAGTCTGGTGCATTGTTCAGAATGCCCAAACCCGGTTCCCTCCAACCATGAATCATTTGGGAAAAGGCAGGGAGGAAAAGGCCCTGGGGACCCCCTTCCCCTCGAGCCGTTTGGAGACTCCAAGTTTTTGCTGCTTCTTGGCCAGCAGGGTCCCCAAACCCCTATACCCTCCCTGGGTAGAGGGTAAAGAAGTTGGGGAAACTTTCTGGGAGCCTTAGAGCTCAGGAATCCTGGCAGGGGAGGGTGCCACCGGATTTGGAATGGGATAACTTTCCCCTACACACACACACACACACACACACACACACACACACACACACACTCACCATTCCTCTCAGCAAAACATAGCCAAGGAGCCACCTCCAGGCCTTCACAGACTTCTAGCCAGTACTCAGGCCCCCAATAATAGTAGGGGCGCCTGGGCAGTTCCTGCCTCTAAGATGAGGTGGGTGCTCTGGGGGAAGTATGCCCCTGTCGTTCGGGGAACGAGAATGGCCGCTCCCCCCACTTTTGTGTGTCTCCGCCGGTCCCGCCCGGGTCTTCTCGGGCAGCGCTCCCTGTCTCCACGTCCCCATTCTCCAGACGCATCACCCTCGGAGTCCGGCGCTCCGGGTCCAGCCCAGCCCTCCCCGGGGTGATACTGCTCAACAATGGAGAAGCGGACAGGGGTCGCGGGGCGCACCCCGCTTTCCCGCCGCACCCACGCCGCCGTGCTCACCCTGTTCCAGGTCCTGCTGGTCGTACCAGGGCTCCTCTTCCTCTGTGAAGTCCTCCATCACGGCGGCTCTCCGCATGGCCCCGCGGGCGGCGGGCGGCAGGCGGGCGCTGCGGCGGCGCGGCTCAGGGCCGGGGCGCGGGGCCCGGGACAATGCGGTGGAGGCGGGCCGGGCCTCCCGCGTCGCGGACTCGGGCTGCAGTGCCCCCGCCCGCGCCGCGCCCCCTCGCCATCGGCCGCAGACCGGGCGCCCACGCGGGGCTGGCGCGCCGCCGCGGTCCGGCCCGGCCGGGGTCCTGCGGAGCCGGGGGCACCCGGCGGCGGCGGCACAAAGGGTGGAGGGGCGGAGACGGCGGGCCGGAAGGCGGCAAGGAGGGCCGGGGTCAGCCGGCACGTCTGGGGCACTAGGAGTACGCGGGGGCCACGGCGGGCGCCCCCCGCCCGGCTTCGGCCCGCGCTGCCCCCGGCCCGCCCGGCGACACCGGGAGCCGCCGCTGCATCTTGGCGGGGTCCGCCCCGCGCTTCCCTAGCCGCCCGCTCCGCGGGGTGGGGCCGGCCGCCTCTGACCAATCGGGAAACGTATGCAAAGATGGAGGCGGGGCCGAGGGCGGGATCTCCTTGGTGTCTCGGTGGGCCAGTTGCTGATTGAACCTCACCCTCCCTCTACGTCCAACTCCTCCAACTATGGCTCAGTGTCTGAAATGAAAAAATTTTATTTTGTTTACCTGCTGTTGTCTCTCTCTCTCCCTCCAGATCTCCTGAAAGCACAGTTCTTGCCTCTCCTGTTCACAGCTGGCTCTTCAGTGCCTAGAACAGGCTGGCCCACTGGTAGCTTCCATGGACACCCTTTGAATGAATGAATGTTAATTTACAATCACCTTTAAGAAGTTGAGTGTTTGAATATTTGTGGCCGGAAACTTCAGGCCGGGAGTGGCGAAGTTTTGGGGTGTGTTACCTGCATTCTGGACCTTTCCCTTTAAGGTCCAGTTTCCCTCCCCTTCCCTCTCCTTCCGTATTCTATACCCAGTTATACCAGTTAAAGCCATACATGATTTCACCTTCTAAGCATCCTTTCCTTAAAGGGGTCTCAAGCATTCATGTAACTGATTTTTATTGGACCCATCATGTGCTGGTACTGTTGTGGCATCCTGAGTATATCCAACTCTGAACATACGTGTCAAATATATCCAACAAAGGACTTGTATCCAGAATACAGAAAAAAATATCTGTAAATCCACAGGAAAGACAGTCCAGTAGAAAAGTGGGTAGGGGCGCCTGGGTGGCGCAGTCGGTTAAGCGTCCGACTTCAGCCAGGTCACGATCTCGCGGTCCAGGAGTTCCAGCCCCGCGTCAGGCTCTGGGCTGATGGTTCAGAGCCTGGATCCTGTTTCCGATTCTGTGTCTCCCTCTCTCTCTGCCTCTCCCCCGTTCATGCTCTGTCTCTCTCTGTCCCAAAAATAAATAAACGTTGAAAAAAAATTCTTTAAAAAAAAAAAAGAAAAGAAAAGTGGGTAAAAGACTTGACCAGGCACTTCACAAATGACCAAATGACCCAACAAACATGTGACAGGGTGTTCAACTTCTTTAGAAGGATCCACATTGTAGGGGAAGAGAAAGGAAATGGGGTTTGCAGAGGTAGGAGTTGGGTTGAGAGGTGGCCTTGATAAAAGCCTTTCCCAACTCTGCACAGCTCTGGAATCTGAATCCGGAGAGATCCTTCAAAGCTATTCCAGTGGCAATGAGGAGAGGGCCTTTATACACCCCCCACCCCGCCCCCCGTCTTGCACATATCAACGAGTCATTGAATGGATGCAGGCGGTGAATGGGAAGCAGTGCGGATCTTGGGCAAAGGAGCTCTTTTCAGCTCCTCTTTTCTTAGAGAGGGCTGACAGCTGAGGACTGTCACCCAGCAGGCTTTCCAGCAGTTGGGGAAACACATCCTTCAGTCCTGAAAGGGAATCTGGGAGATGAATCACAGCATACATCATATATGCATATCCTGTAATCTAGCCATTCTGTTTCTTATATATGTGCAACAGAAGTATGTACATGGGGCACCTGGGTGGTTCAGTCCGCTAAGCATCTGACTCTTGGTTTCAGCTCAGGTCATGATCTCACCTTCATGAGTTTGAGCCCTGTATTTGGCTCTATGCTGACAGTGCGGAGCCTGCCTTGGCATTCTTTCTCTCCTTCCCTGTCTAACCCTCGCTTGTGCTCTCTTTCTCTCTCACAAATAAATAAATAAACTTAAAACAAAAAAGAAATATGTACATCTGTTAGCAAAAGACATGTACAAGAATGTTCATAGCAGCATGACTGATAATAACCCAAACTGGAAACAACCTAAATGTCCAACAATAGTCAATGAATAAAATGTGGTATCTGTGTGCAATGGAATATTATATAGTACAAATAAAATGTTGAGTGAAAGATGCCAGGCACAAAAAAGTAAATACTCGAATTGGCATCCTATTGTTTCTATAACAAGTTACCCTGAATTTAGCAACTCGAAACAACACAAACTTGCTGACAGTTTTTTAGGCTAGAAGTCCAACATGGCTCTCACTGGCTGAAGTATAGGAGTCTGCAAAGCTGTATTCCCTTCTGGAAGCTCTAGGGAAGAATCAGTTTCCATGAGTTTTCCACCTTCTAGAGGCCACCCCACATTCCTTGGCTCATGGCCCTCTTCCTCCATCTTCAAAGCCATCAACAGTAGGTTGCACCCTTCTCACACTGCATCATTCTGACTCTCTTCTGCTTTTTAAAGACCTTGTGATGACACTGAGGCTGCCCGATAAGCCAGCATAATCTCCCCATCTCAAGGTCCTTAACTCAATCACGTCTGCAAAGTTCCCTTTGCTATGCAAGGTGACGTATTTAAAGGTAACGATTAGGATGCGAGCATCTTTAAGGGTCATTCTATTTACGTAAAGTTTCCAAACTGGCAAAAAGGAATCTGATCAGGATAGTGAGTGAGGATCCATGTGGGGAACTCTGAGGGGCTGGGGGTATTTTCTTTCCTGGCCCAGGTGCCGGTTACACAGGTGTGTTCCTTTGCGACAAATGTACACTTAGGATGTGTACACTTCTTTGAATATATGTTACATACATTAATAACATAGTTTACCTAAGAAGAAAAATAAATCTATGGTTGACACATAAGCAATCTCTGTCCCTGTGCGGCTTTCCTTCTAGTGGGGATAAATAAATTACTGCGACCTGTAACATGTGCCATGAAGGAAATTAACAGGGTTCTGGGAGAAAGTTTGGGGCAAGGTTTAGGTTTAGCATTCAGGAAAGACCTCCCTCAGAATGGGACATCTAAGCTAATACCTAAAGGGTGCAATGGTGCCAGCCACGTCAAGCTCTGGGGGAAGAGTGTTCCAGGCAGAAGCAACAGCAAGGTCAAAGACCTTAAGGCAAAAAGAGCTTGACCTATATTAGGAACTGACGAAAGGCCAGTGTAACTGAGTGGAGTGGATGAAATGGGAATTAGGGACAAGAGAATAAATTGGGATTCCCCCCCCCCCCAACTGGACATGGCTTGTTATTTTCAGTTGTAAAAGATCGGTGGTGGGGTACCTGGGTGGCTTAGTTGGTTAAGGGTCCAACTCTTGGTTTTGGCTCAGGTCACGATCTCTTGGTTCGTGAGTTCAAACTCCATCTCGGGCTCTGTGCTGACAGTGCAGAGCCTGTGTGGGACTCTCTCTCTCCCTCGTTCCCTGCCCCTACCCTCACCCTTTGCAAAATAAATAAATAAACTTAAAAAAAAAAGATCAATGGCAATTTTGGAGCATGAAGTGGAGGGGAGGGAGCAAGAGTGGAGGCAAGACTGGTTTGGAGACCCTTGTGATCATCTGGAAGGGAAGTAATGGCGGGATGGGCAAGGCTGGTAGCAGTGGAAATGGAGCAAGACGAGAAACATTTTGCGTTTTGTGTGCAGATGAACTGACTGCCTTAGACTCCCGGCTCTAGTAACTGGGCGATAGTGATGCCATTTATTGAGCTGGAGGCAAAAGTGAGTCTAAGGGACCAGCAGGTTGGGGTGGGGGGTAAGTTCTAGAAGGATCTGGTCAGCGCTTCATGCCCACCAAGTCTCCTTCCCATTTGCTCATTTCTTCATTCTGCAGCTCTGTGGGAGTGCTGCCCCTAGGGAGTTTAGGAAGTCCCAGGGGAGAGCAGGGGCAAAGAGCTGAGGGCCAGGGCCTGGGGAGGGCTGCCTCAGTTTCCCCAGCCTGGGCAGTGAGGATGCTAGTTAGAGCAATTAAAGGCAGCCCCAACCTAAAGATTCACTGATGCTTTCAGTGGTGACTTAGATGACCCCTATGTGTGAAAACATCCAGCTCCTGGGTCACCTCTCAGCCTTTACCATACTGGCCACACCCTCAGCATGGCCCTCCTCTCCTGTGGCCATCCTCCCCCTGCCCCAGCCCCAGAAGCATCACCTGGCAGGGATCAACATATCACAAAGGCTGGATTCTCACTGCCATCACAGCAATAGGCAGGGGGATTCAGGCCAGGTCCTCCTGGATCTCACGAGGCTGGTATGGGCCAAAGCTGGGAAGCCAACCCTGTCAGGTCAGTGGGACTTCCCTGTCCCGCTCCGCAGGGGGACACAGAGTGGAGGTCCAGGTGACCTGCAGAGCTGTGGCTGACTGAGGGCAGGGAGATGTATGCTGTGGGCCAGTCCTGGGCCCCGCCCTTTGCCTGATTTGGGGTACTGGAACCCCAGGCTCCTTGCCCAGTGGGACCACTCCCTGTGCCTTCAGGCCAGACTTAATACTGCTTAAACTATTCCAGGAGGAAAGTCAGCTCTGCCTTTTTTTTTTTTTTTTTAAACGTTTTATTTTATTTTTTGAGAGACAGAGCAGGAGCAGAGGAGGGGCAGAGAGAGAGGGAGACACAGAATCTGAAGCAGGCTCCAGGATCTGAGCTGTCAGCGCAGAGCCGGATGGGGGGCTGCAACCGACAATGCAGGATCATGGCCTGAGCCGAAGTCAGAGGCTCAGCCCCCCAGGCGCCCCTCAGCTCTGCTTTTGAGGAAATTCCTCAGCCTCTCGGAGCCATCGGCCAACAAGCCCTGAGATCCATTTCAGGCCTTTCCCTCTAAGTAGGTAGAGAGGAGGCTCTTCAGGGGTCAGAAGCGTTGAGTTCTTCGTAGTCCCCAGCCTGGTACCGCATAGGTGTGTCAGGAGGACCTACTGGGTGTTCCTTGTTGGAGGCATCAGGACTCGGCGCTGATGGCCAGAGCCCTCGGTGGACCCGATATCCCCAAGCCGTGGGCGTTATGATTCCCTGGGGTTGGCTTCACACTCTAGCGACCAGGAGCGCTTCCCGAGCTCTCACCCGATCTCCCCAGGGACGCAAGCCCAGCTCCTGGACGTGGGACCAGAGCACAGCTGGGGACGGCGGGGGAGCTGGGAGCCCGGACCCCGCGACGCAAATGCCCTCCCGCCTGCGCTGCTTGGGCGCAGGGCGGGGATGGACATCCCGACACGATGGCTGAGTCGCCACTTGCCACCCACCCTCCCAGCCCGGCCCACCGGAAATGACGGCACTTGCGCAGGCTGACGTCGGAGGGTCCCGGCAGCTCCCAGTCGCCCGAGTCACCCTGGGGGAGGGGCAGGTACCCAGCCCGCGTCGCTGGGCCCTCGGGCGACGGACCGCCCCGCCCGCTGCGCATCTTGGATTGGGTTCAGGGGATCGGGCGACCCCAGGACACTTTCCTCGGGTGCCCCCAGCCTTGCAGGCCACGCTGCCCTCCCAGTCCCCAGACGCATCGTTTCAGCGCCCGGCGCACATTGCACTGAACGATCTCGCCCCATCTGCCCCCTCCGCCCCCCCGCCCCCCAACACCAGTCTGAAGTCAGTGCCAGGCGGGGTAAGGCGTGAGTGAGGTCATCTGGTGCCCATCCCCCCTGCCTCCATATACCATCTCATTGTGTCCCGGACAACTGTCTGCTCTGAGCAGGGAATTATTTTAGATTCTCACGGTCCTTGTGGTCAGAAAATGCTTCCGTATGTCTACCTCAAATCCCTGCAGTTTAAACCCTCCAGGCCTGCCATCAGTGGAGTGACCTCTAGGGTGCAAATGCTGAGTGTCCTCCTGTGGCCTCACCCTTACTCCTTTGAGACCTCCCCGTGGGGCTATGGAGAAGATTCAGTGAGCTGACACAGGCCAAGTGCTTAGCACCGTGTCTGGGTCATGGGAGCATACACTATTCAGGACCTTTTTTACCCGCAGGACCTATTTCTTGCCCATCACGAGATCTCTTCTGGCAGGGCTCCTGAGGCGGGTTGGGGAGACCCGTCCAGGGACCTTACCTTCCTGGTGGGGGATTGCTGGGGGGCAGGTGAGGCTGCAGTCAGGGTGGGAGCCAGGGGCCTCGGCTGCCCAGCTCCCACTGCAACTTGCGTACCTGGTCACAGATTACGGCCCCACCACATGGGATCCATTTGCCTCTGGGCAGGTGGAGAGCTGGTCGAGGGCAGGAACTCTGCGTGGTACAGAGCAGGTGCCTGATGAATGAACAAATAAACGCTCTGAAACCAGGGGCAGCACCATATTCCTTGACTTTCCTTCTTTGTCCCTCCCCTTGCCCCACCTCAGAGGCTCCTGAAATAACTACAAAATGAATCTGAGAAGGAGTTCGTGAACATGTGTGGTTCCTATCGACTGAAGGGAACTGCCAAATTGGCTCTGTCTTCTGTGACGCGGGAGTTATCTTTATTCATTTACCCAATAAAGAATTGGGTGCCAGGCCAGTGCTAGGTGCTGGCGGCCCAGGGAGCAAGACAAACCCAGTCCCTGCTCGTGAGAAGCTTACATTTCAGTAGGAGAGACAGACATAAACTGAACAAAAAGGCGAAACTATTTTAAACGATGGCAACTTTTTAGTAAACACACCAGTAGCTAAAATAGCAACAGCCTGGGATGGGAAATCTCCCAGCGAAGGAGAAATGGAAGAAAAGACCCCAAGGAAGAGAACGGGGCAGCCACACGGAGACTGGAAGGAGATGTCCCAGGCAGAAAGAGGTCAGAGGGTTTGAGGAAATGGAGGAAGACCTGTGTGGCATGAGTGGATGCTGGGGGCTCCCAGGGAGGGTGAGCAGGGCCCCAGTCCATGCAGGGCCTTGGAGGTCAGGGTGGGGGCCCAGCGAAAATTGTTCCTAACAAAGGGCTGCAAGGTGTTTTCAGTGGGGGAGTGTTGTGAGCTGCATTTTATTTTATTTATTAAAAAAAATTTTTTTTTTTTTGGTGGGGGTGCCTGGGTGGCTCAGTTGGTTGGGCATCTGACTTCAGCTCGGGTCATGATCTCGCGGTCTGTGAGTTGGAGCCCGGAGTCGGGCTCTGTGCCGACAGCTCGGAGCCTGGAGCCTGCTTCGGATGCTGTGTCTCCCTCTCTCTCTTTCTGCCCTCCCCCACTCACACTCTGTGCGTGTGTGTCTCTCTCTCAAGAATAAATAAACATTAAAAATTTTAAAAAAAGTTTTTTTTAACGTTTGTTTATTTTTGAGAGACAGAGCCTGAGCACAAGCAGGGGAGGGGCAGAGGTACCCCTGGGAGGTACCATTTACTGAGATGAGAAGACAGGCAAAGGTCAGGAGACAGAATGATTGGGCCTGGGGGAATGAGGTGTGGGAGACAGAATCACCCACAGTGGGGGAGTCTTAAATACGGCACTGACTCCTTTGACACTTCTCCCATGGGGAGGTGGGTGGAGGTCCCCTCCCCTTGAACCTGGTGGGATTTTGATTGCCTTGACGAACAGAATGTGACGGAAGTGACTTTATTTATTTAAAATTTATATTTAAGAAAAAAGATTTTTTTTTTTTTACGTTTACTTTTTGAGAGAGAGAGAAAACACAAGTGGGGCAGGGGCAGAGGTCCAAAGCAGGCTCTGCACTGACAGCAGCAAGCCCAATGTGGGGCTCAAACCTGCAAACTGTGAGATCATGACCTGAGCTGAAGTCGGTCGCTCAGCCGACTGAGCCACCCAGGTGCCCCTGGTGGAAATGACTTAAATGTTATTCTCAGGCTCAGTACTAAACAGCCATGCAGCTGCCTCCTCTTTCTCTCCAGACACCCTCTTTTTGTATGCACCCTTTGGGACACTCCCTCTCAGAGCTGTGACGCCCAAGCCACATGCAGAAGTCCAATATTGCTGTGACCATCTTCACCCCCAGCTGAGCCCAGCCTCTGAGTCTGCCCAGCCCGGGCGCCAGATGTATGAGTGAAGAAGCCTCCAGATGACTCCAGGTCCCAGCTCTTCCGGGTGAACCCTCCCCTACCTCTGCTAGTCTCCCCAGCTGAGACCACAGACACCGTCGAACAGATGCAAAGCCACCTCAGCTGGGTCCTGTCTGAATTACTGAGCACAGAATTTACAATAAAGTGGTGCTTGTTTTCCACCCGCGTTTGGTAGGAGGTGGTGACACGGCGAACACACATCCGATTGACAAGCAAGTCCCAAGCTTCCACCTTGAGACATCACCTGCATCCTTCCTCCCCATTCCACCTGTGACTGCCTGGGCTCAGCCCTGGTCCTCTCTCCCCCTCCACGCTGGGTTCCCAGTGTTCAGATCACTTTATCTTTCCTGCAACAGACAGAACGGCTTTGCCAAGACATAATGACATCCGATGACATTCTTCCCCTGCTTCAGAGGCTCCTCAGTGCTCACAGAGTGAGATAAAAGCTCTTGGACAGGATATGAAGCCCTTTATGGTCCAGTCCTGGCCTGCCTCTCCAGCTTTATCTCGTATCACTCCACATTTCATCCCAACCAGGTCTTTCTGGGCCCTGGGCAAACCAGGCTGTCTGCACTTTTGGGCTTTCTTTCTACTTGTTACTCCCACCTGGATGTGGGACAGGTTCCATTGGCCTGTTCCGCTCTCTTTCCATCCTCTCTATCTGCTCGGTGGCCCGAGGCTGAAGCTTTTGTGGGCCGCATCAATGGCCTCCCTTGTTCTCTTGCTGTCTGGGAGTCCACTGATGGGAGGCACCAGCAGGAAGTCAGAGAGCAGAACAGTGAAGGTAGGGTATCCATCCCATGGCTCCCTCCCTTCCAGACCCTGTGAGGTCCCTGTTCCTGTTGGTCCTCTCTTACCACGGGGCTCTCTTCCTCTGGACTCTGCTTCTTCCATTCCTCCCTTGCCAGGGTCCTGGACAGACTCCAGTCTCGACCCCAAGGCTCTTTAGTGCCTGTATGGTTGTCCTGTCTTGGCAGTAGGAACTTGCCTTTGTCGCTCAGGCCCTAACACCTTGCAAAGGATGTGGCCCTTAGCAGGTATGGAGTTAATGTTTGTTGCGTGACTGATGGTTAAACTCAGAAAAAAAGGGCTCATCGGAGCCACAGACTGCGACTCTTCCTTTATGCTGGGCATAAAAGGAGGGGCATGGCATGGTTTCCACATAGGAAATCATAGCTAAGAGCCTACTAGAGAATCATCAAATTAATAAAGATAACTAATTTCTTTTTTTAAATGTTTATTTATTTATTTATTTATTTATTTATTTATTTATTTATTTATTTTGAGAGAGAGACAGAGCATGAACGGGGGACGGTCAGAGAGAGAGAGAGGGAGACACAGAATCCGAAGCAGGCTCCAGGCTCCGAGCCATCAGCACAGAGCCCGATGTGGGGCTCGAACTCACCAACCATGAGATCATGACCTGAGCCCAAGTCAGCTGCTCAACGGACTGAGCCCCCCAGACACCCCAACTAATTTCTTTAAAGTTTTAAAAGCTCTGTTTGACTACTATTTTTCCTGTATAAATCTAGGCTTTTTCCTTAAAGATTTTGACTACATGAGTTTTCAAGCACATGCACAAAAGTAGAGAGAACAGAGAATCTCCACAGACTCCACAGGTTCCACAGTGACCAAGACTGACACATTTGCCTCCTCTTGCCTGTGTGTTCTCCGTCTTGTGTTTTCTTTGCTACAGTATTTCGGAGCAAACCCTGGTCATTAGGCCACCCTGCCTGTCTTCAGTATATGCACTAAACAATACCAACAGCGGTTAAAAAGCAATCACTGGGTGGCGTCTGGGTGGCTCAGTCGTTTAAGCACCCAACTCTTGGTTTCGGCTTAAGTCATGATCTTGCGGTTTGTGTGTTCGAGCCCCGCGTCCAGCTCTGTGCTGATCAGCGCAGAGACTGCTTGGGATCCTCCCTCTCCTTCTCTCTCTGCCCCTCCCCTGCTTGTGTGCTCTCTCTCTCTCTCTCTCTCTCAAAATAAATAAATAAACTTAAACAAAAAACTATCATTGGTGGGATTAAGGAGGATGTTAAGTTTAACCTAGAGACAGTAAATACGTGGTGAGGATAAATGGGTATCTTTCCACCTAGATGTATCAGTGGTCACTTTCCTCAAGATAATATTTTTTCCAGCCTACAGGGGCAAGAGTGCCCAGGGACCTTATAAGATTTCCTCAAGATGGACACCAAGATTTCCTGAGGAGCAGAGTACCCAGTGAACAGGAGAAGACCTCCTGAGGTTGGAGGAGGGTAAGTGGACTTATTTAAATCCATCCCGTGAAAGCTGATGGGAGGAGAAAGGTCTCTGGATGTCGAGTAATATTTTGGTGCCGCTGGGAGCGGTTGCAAATCCCTGAAATGGCTCCGAGTGATGGACAAGACCAAAGGGCTCACAATTACTCCCTTGGGATGGCCAGTTAACACCTGCTCTTGGTTTTTGTTTTTGTTTTGAAGTAAAATTTATTGAGGCATAGTTTACATACCATAAAATCTATCCCTCTTAGGTGTATGTGAACTTCGACAAACATATGCAGTCATTGAACTACCACCATGATCATAGCACAGAATGTTTTCATCACCCCAAAAAGTTTCCTCATACCTTTTTTTTTTCAAAAAAATTTTTTACAGTTTTTTAAAAATGTTTATTTATTCCTGAGGGAGTGAGCAGGGAAAGGGCAGACAGAGAGGGAGACACAGAATCCGAAGCAGGCTCCAAGCCTGACGTGAGGCTCGAACTCACAAACTGCGAGATCATGACCTGAGCTGAAGTCGGATGCTTAACCGACTGAGCTACCCAAGCGTCCCTAAAAATTTTTTTTTCATGTTTATTTATTTTTGAGAGAGAGAGCGAGAGACAGAGTCTGAGCAGGGGAGGGACCGAGAAAGAGGGAGACACAGAATCTGAAGCAGGCTCCAGGCTCTGAGCCTGATGTGGGGCTCAAACTCACAAGCCAGGAGATCATGACCTGAGCTGAAGTCAGATGCTCAGCCGAGCCACCCAGGTGCCCCTCCTCATATCTTTCCATAGTCCCATCTCTCAGCCTACTCCCAGCCCAAGGCAACAATCCCTTCTTTGTCTTCTGTCCCAATGTTTTGTCTTTTTTCCAGAATGTCCTATAAATGATATAATACAGTAAGCTGCCTTCTGCATCTGGCACAGTACTTTTGAGATTCATTCACATTGTTGCTGCCTGGATCAGTGGTTTGCTCCTTTTTGTTGCTAAATACTAGTCCCATTGTGCCGGTGACCCCCAATCCGTTTATCCGCCAGATGATGGACATTTGGGCAGTTTCCACTCTTTGGTGATTATAAATGAAATTGCTGTAAGCATTACACAGGCTTTTTGTTTGGATATATGTCTTCATTTTTCCTGGGTAAATACCACAAGTGGGACTAGTGAGTCATGTGGTAACTGTATAATTTAACTTTATAAGAAAATATAAATGCTCCCCATCCTCACCAGTATTTGGTATTGTTGTTTTTATTTTTTTTAACCCATTCTAATAGGTGTGTAATAATTATTACATTATGGTTTCAATTTGCATCTCCTTGATGACTAATATTCCAAAAATTTTTTAATGTTTATTTATTTTTGAGAGAGAGAGAGCTCGAGGGGGACAGAGGATTCGAAGCGGGCTCCATTCTGACAGCAGTGAGCCCAGTGTGGGGCTTGACCTCATGAAGAGTGAGATCTCGACAATCCGAGCTGAAGTTGGACGCTCAACCGACTGAGCCACCCAGGCTCCCCAAGATTCTGAAAAATTTTTTAATGTTTTATTTTATTTTTGAGAGAGAGAGAGAAAAACAGAGTATGTGGGGGGGGGGGCAGAGAGAGAGGGAGACACAGAATCCAAAGCAGGCTCCAGGCTCCGAGCTGTCAGCACAGAGCCCAATGTGGGGCTCGAACTCATGAACTGTGAGATCATGACCTGAGCCAAAGTCAGTCGCTCAACCGACTGAGCCACCCAGGCGCCCCAAGATTCTGAATTTTTAATGTCACTGCAGCCTGGACTGAGGTTGGGTGATTTATAGAGTCGACTGGATTTTAATTATTTTTTTAATGCCAAATAAAGACACTATTCCTTTGTTATCTTGGAGGGATTAGAAAAGCCACAGAGCCTGCCCAGAATGTTATCCAGGGCAGGGAAAACCCACCTCTGGAGCAAGGACAGAGCTATCCTTCAGAGTCTGCTCCTTGGGTGACAGGGCAACATCCCTGTCCCCCTCCTCTCTGCCTCCATGCCTGTCCTACCCTGCTTTGTGCCACCCTTTCACCGGATAGATGGTCCACCCCTCATTTTTCACCTGTGGGATTCCTATTTAAGCTAAATGCCACCTTTCTTTGAAGCACCTTAGGATTTCCAGAAGCTTCCAGACACAGCATGCAAGATGATATGGAAAACATGCTGCCTCTTTTGGTGCCAGAGTTGGATTTGCTGTTTTGGTTTTGTTCTTTAGCAGTTGTGTGAGTTGCCATTGCTTTGGGCAAGTAATGAAATTGCTTTGAACTTCAGTTTCCCCTCCTGTGAAATGGGGATAATACTTACCTCAGAGGTAGGTGTTTCTTGTGTTAGAGGCATCATCATCATTGATAATATTAATTTGCCTCTATCAAAGGCTCGCTCAGCTGAACCATATTTACTTCTTTCCTCGTTTCTTTCCCAAGCCAATTGCTCATAAAGGGCAGGCCCCGTGACTTAAGCTCCCAATGTCCCTGTCCTTGACACAGTGTTAGTAAATAATAGTCCCGCAACACATTTTGTTGAAAACAGATGGACCTCCAAGCCTTCTCAGGGAAGGCAGGTGGCCAGAAAGGAGTTGTGGGACCTGGGGGACCCTCCCACTCTCATCAGGCCAGGGAGCTGCTTTTCTGGAGCCTGGGGCTTGTGGCTGGAAAAATGCGGGGCTGTCTGGTGATGTGGGTTTGACAGGTCAAATAAAAGGGAACCAGGAAAGCAAATACCGAGGGGGGAAAAAAAAGGAATGGGGAGAATCGGGATTGACAAGGAAGAAACTCAAAGGAGAGGGCTGCCTGGGAAAGTACGGGCCCAGAGTTGCGTGGGACCAATGGTGAGGATGGGGGCAGGGAATGGGAGGCTGGGAGGGTTGCGGGGCCCTGGCGGCCGAGTGGAAATGGGAGAGCTGGAACAGGGACAGCGCTCTGAAGCCGAAGGGAGGGCGCAGAGGTACGGGGTCCGGGGGAGCAGGACGCCTGGAGTGTGGGGCGACAGTGGATCCGAGGGGGAGACTCCCGGCGCACGCAGCGGGCGGGGCGGGGCGCGGCAGGTGCGGGGGCGGAGCCACGTGAGGGCGGAGCCAAGTGGGGAGGAGCCTGGAGGGGGCGGGGCCGACGCCGGGCCCGCAGGCGGGGTGCGCCGCTCCTCTTCTGCGAGAGCAGCGGGGGCCGCGGAGCTGGAGCTGGAGCCGGAGCCCGGGCCGGGGCGGGAGTCGGGGCCGGGGCCGGGCCGGAGCGGGCTCCAGCGATATGGGGTCGGCCGACTCTAAGCTGAATTTCCGAAAGGCGGTGATCCAGCTCACCACCAAGACGCAGGTGCGACCGGGGCCCTGGCCTCCCCACCCACCTGCCGGGCTGGGGGCTGGGCAGGGCCGGGGGGCTGCGCGAACTTGGCTTGTCAGGAGATGGGGGACCGGCTGGCCTGCAGGGTGACGCTGAAGCCAGGGCCGGAGTGGGACCCTTGGCCTGTGGCCCAAGGCTTCATCCCCTAGCCCTAGTCCCTCACCCCCAGCCTCCTCTCCCGGGAATATCCCTCTATCCGCAGCCGCTGTTGCCACCTTAGGCTGACGTGTGCCTACTCCCAGAGCCGGCATCGCTGCTGTCCGCCACCTGTCCCGCCCCCTCCCCCCACCCCACCCCCGCTCCCGCCCCTCCAGCCTCGCGTCTCCAGCTTCCCCTCCTTCCCGCCCCCATCCACCCATCCACCTCCCTGCTCCCCTCCCTGCCCCTCGGTGCCCGAGGTTCCCAGACGCACAGACCCTGGCTGATTCAATGCAAACAAAGCCGGGCCGGCGCCTGCCGGGTCGGGGAAAACAGCTGGTGCGCGCTGGTAGCGGCCTCTCTGGGCCCAGGTCGATGTCCACAGCAAGGGAAGGCCCGGGTCTTCCTGAGAACGTGCAAAGAGTGGCGGGCAGCACTGCAGCCTAGCAAAGAGACCTGTTCCCAGGCCCATGAAGTCCGGTTTCCCAGCTGGGGATCACTGCTCCAGGGGGCTCCTCCTCTGAGGCCCAGCGGTGGGGATGGCTGTGTTTTCAGGTACCCTCTGTTCTCTGGGTCAGGGCTGACAACCCTCCAAGTTGTCTTTGACTGGCTGGTGTGGGGCCTGGGGATGTCTTTCAGCCTAGTCCATGCCTGCACACTCCCCTGAATTCGCAAGTGGCACAGGGATCACCTCCTTGCCCCCAACATATAGGACCTGGCCCCAGCAAGGCTGCTTCTCTGCCTACCCCTTCTCTCCTTACCCCTTGAACCAGGCTGCCCTGGCTACAGAGATGCCCAGCCTTGATTCCGCAGATCCCCCACTTTCAAGGGAGTCAGGACTGCTGTCTGGGACTTTCCTCTTACCCTTACCCCCAAGGGCTCTCTCTTACTCATGGCAGTTAGAGTGGGACTGAGGGAGCCATCTCCCCACAGCCAGCTGGTCACAGCTCCAGAGGCTGGGCCTCTCGTCTTATACTCTCTCATTCCCACGAGAGATAGGTCAGGTGCCTGGCAAATGCCCAGGGCCTCTGGAGAGTCCAGACCCAGCTAAGAGGCATTTGATAGAAACCAGATTTGCTTCTCAGCCACTTCCCTGATGGCTCCTGATTCATTCTAGCACTTGGCTTTTTGGGGATGGGGCTTCTAGGTCTATGGGTGGGAAGTGGGCCAGTCCCTCTGTGTGGGGCCACAGGGAGAGGAGGGAGGGAGGCAGACTCCCATGTTTACCTACCAGGGGAAGGAAACACCTTGTTGGAGGAACGAACTATGGGCTGTTGGCTCAGCAGGCAGGGTCCTTTGCCAGACCAGCAGGACTAGCTCAGCCAGGTCCCAAAGGATCTGGGTAGATTAGATTCCTACCTGCGCTGGCCCTCTCCCCAAAATACAGTGTGCCCATGGCTTTCCCGGCCCTGTTATGGAGCTGGCTGCGATGCTACTGTCCCGTTTCCCAGCTGAGGACAGTGAGTTGGCTTGGGTCAAGACTGGAGCCGGAGACCAGGCTGGGTCTCCCTCCAGAGACCAGTAGGGCCCTGCAGGTGGGAAGGGACCTGGGGTGGCCTGAGGGAGAGACCCTGAAGCCTCCGGTCCTGCAGAGTGACTTGGCTTGGGCAGCTGGGGAGTGAAGACCAGATCCCAGTTGGTTGTTCCAGACCTTGCCACTCAGAATCCCCAAGGAGACTCAGGCCAGTGGTCCACAGGGTGTCCTCTAGTCTCAGATCCTTAGAGGCTGTGCTGTGAACACAGATGTTTGTTCTGGGCCGCAGACAAACCGACCCAGCACCTTTTCCTGTGGTGTGGACGTGAGCCACCACTGCTGGGCCTTCCCTGTCTTCCTGCACTGCATCCTGTTTTCTTCCTGCCCTGGGCTAGGCCCGACCCTGGTCCTGAGGCTTAGCAGTTTGGGTTGTGTTTCCTGAACCTTCCCTAGGATGGGTGGGGCGCTAGAAGGAGGACCTTCCTGGACCCGGAACCCTCCCCTAGATCCTGCCTTTTTGGAGATTCTCTCTGTAGGCCAGGTGAAACCTGGTGGGTCCATGTTTACGTGTGTGCACATATATGTGCGTGTGAATCTGTGGTGACACGGTCCTCCAGGACAGGTCACCCTTAGCAGACTAGAGCACTTGTGGTCCTTCCTTCCCTCTCACCCCCAGCAAGTTGAAAAGATGTAGCTGGGCCCCTAAGCTGGTGGGGGGGTCTGGCCTGAGCAGATGTTGGCAAAACCGGGCTAAGAATATCTGGTTTCCCACCAGGGTAGTTCAGTTCCTATGCCCTGGCAGCAAGAGCGTTCCTACCTCCAGCAAAAATACTCTTTTCAAAAAAGACTGGCTTGGACTCTAGAAGCTTCCGTGAGTTGTGTGGAGCCCAGCTCAGGTAACTGAGACTGGAGCTAAGCTGTGTTTCTCCCCTCAGAAGCCTGAGAGGCTCCAGTGACCCTGGCCAATACCCATAGCATCAGGCCAGCCTGGGGTAGCCAGGTGATGGTGACCGAGCCACAATGGGAGCCAGAGAGCTGGGACTCTCTTCTGCTTCTTGGTTGGACTAGCCTGGGGCCTCCTAAGTTTCCTTCTAAGTCTCTCTCCTCATTTTGAATTCAGTCCCTAGGTGATACTTGCCTGATGAACTGGGCCAGAGGTCAAGTCCACTGGTGCTCAGATGAGTTTCTGCCCCTTTAAGGGGGTAGTAACCACCTGGGTGGTGGGGAAAGTGTCAGAGATGGGGGCTTCCCAGAGGTGCTCCCAGGTTTTCTAGGATGTCCTTCCCCACCCCAATCCTGGTCACCCACACTGTGTGTGTGTGTGGGGGGGGGCGGGGGTTGTGGCATCCTGTGATTCCAGTGACTGTCAGAGGGCTGTCCTGGCTGAGGGCAGGAGGGCCAGCAAACCCCAGCCCCAGGGCCCCTCCTTTGGCCTTTGTTCTCCCCAGCTAACTTGCTCTACCAGTTCTGAGACTGATCAGGCCCTGGTACCAGGCCTGGCCTGAGGGCCATGGCCATGTGCTGTCCCCCAAGTGCTCTCCTGTAACTTGGAAGGTGGGGGGGCGCTGCTTGGGGAGTGGACCAGGGTACACGTGGACCTTGATGAGGCTTTCTACCCCACCCGGAGCTTGGACAGCCCCACTGGTGCTCAGCCCCGCCCAGGGACTAGATTGAAGCGATCTCTAGGACTAATGATGGCCTTTCCCTGAACAAATATTGGCTGAACATCTGCCATATGCCCCAAGTGCAGGGTCAAGGAAACAGGGCTGGTGGGCTAATGGGGCCTTGAGGCAGGTGCATTGAGACCCTGGAGTCGGGGCCTATGATGAGTGACTGAGGGTGGGGAGCAGGGTTCCAAGGTGGAAGCAATCCTGTCTGGATCTAGAGCTCTGGGAGAATTCTTGGAAGAAGGGGATTCAGAGGACGGAGTTATTTTTAAATGAGATATATATATATATATATATATATATATATATATTTTTTTTTTTTTTTTTTTTTGATGGTAAGAGTAATGCACACTGTGTGTGGATTTGTGTGGTAGCAGGGCATTTATCAGCGCTTTCAGAGAAGGGAGAAGGCTGGGTTGATGGAGCAACCAGGGTCTCTTGTGGGAGCTGCTGTTCAGAGGGTGCCTCGGACACCCTGGCCCTCAGCAGACGAACATTCAAAAGGAAAAAGTAGTGATGCGTGCGCTTGCCAAAAAATATCAGTTAAAAAATAAAAACCACCCAGAGGGTTAATCTCTGTGAACATTCTGTCATTTTCTTCTAGGCTTTTATTGCTGTAAAATTTAGCAAAGATTGTGACCACCTTGCAGTTAGTTTTTACCTTATCTTTTCCACACAGTGTTGTACCTTGAGTGTTTTTCATTCATTAACACTCCTTGGGAACACGGTTCTGGCGGTTTGGATAATAACCCGTTATAGGGAAGTGTCTTAACTTTTTGAGTGTTCCCTGACTGTTGGCTAGTTAGGTCGATTCCAACTTCCCACTATTATCAACCATAGCACGTCAGTGAGCATCCTTATACGTGCACCTGTCTGATCATTTCTTTAGGGTTTCTAGAAGTGGAATTGATGATTCAAATTGGTGCCCTCTGTGAACTGCCTATGTGATTCAAAATGCACAACTGTGTTTAAGGTGTGTCACTTCCCTAGGACCGGTGGGACTTTGGAATGTGCTAGAAGGGTGGGCATGCGGGGAAGAGGGGACAGTCCGAGCAAAGTGAAAGAGAAGTTGTGACAGGGTTGTGTCATAGGGATAGGACATACTGGTGTGTGTGCGTCCGTGTACAATATGTGTGTGTGTGCATACGTGTGTAGATACGTGTGCACACATGTGTGCACGCATGTAGGTATGTTAGGTCAGACCTTGGCTGACTGTCTGGCCCAGGTCTGGACTCAGTCCTGCAGGCAGTGGGGAGCCCTAAAGGTCTCTGTGGAGGGAACAGTGCCTTCGGTGCTGTGCTTTGAACATGGGTTGGGGGCTGTGTGGAGGCAGGATTGAGGAGATAAATTTGGAGGTGGGGCCCTGGCAAGAGTGGACTGAGCTGCGGTGCTGGCGGTGAGTGCCGAGAGGAGCAGGGGCAGTCAGAGAGCCATGCGGGTTGACTCCTTTAGACTTGGGTGCTCCGGGAGAGGGTGAAGCCGGGGCCGAGGGGAGACGGTGAGGCTGGGCTTAGGCGAAATGATCATCCATCGATCATCCATCGTCTTGCCTTCTTCCTTGGGGAGGGGCATGACCTGGGTCCCCGGGCACTTGACCTAGCAGCTTGGCCTGGGGAGGTCCCCAGGTGGGGAGGCCCTGCCAGAGGAGGACGGTGAGTTTCCCTGTGCCTCAGGGACTGAGTTAGGCTTTGGCTGCCGAACTCAGTGCCCGGCTGACCTCTGGCATCCACACCAAGTGTCTCCAGCCTGCCTGTGCCAGCCCGGGCTCGTGATGGCTGAAGCATGGCCCCCACATGGGAGGGCTCCTGGGCACCAGCAGGGATGGCACAAGGGGACCGTGGCTTCCTTGCTGGGGCTCCCTTGGCTACAGACTGGTCAAACTGTGGGCCTGTCGGCAAGGGATAGTGTAATCACTGTGGACACACCGGGTCCCCCCACAGCCTGTGGAAGCCACCGATGATGCCTTTTGGGACCAGTTCTGGGCGGACACGGCCACCTCGGTGCAGGATGTCTTTGCCCTGGTGCCAGCGGCAGAGATCCGGGCTGTGCGGGAGGAGTCACCCTCCAACCTGGCCACTCTGTGCTACAAGGTGAGCGCAAGGTACCCCGTCCCTCGCTGCCACTCCCTGCTGGGCCATTTCCCACCCTCCCAGGGGGGCGCGGAAGCTGGCCCAGCCCTGGGGACCGACAGAGCAGGTCCCCATGACATCCCGCCTGCCCAGGTCTGGGCAGTCTCAAGGTGGCACCCACCTGGACCCGCTGGCTGGGCTCTGGCAGGGAAGTGATCCTGGCACCCACTCCCTGTGAGGGCTTCCTCCGGCCCCCACCTTGCTGAGCACCTTCCCACACATCCGCTTATTCAGCTCATCCTGTGTGGTGGACGCTGTTACTGTCACCATTTTACAGATGACGACACAGATTCGGACAGGTGGTCACTTAGCAAGGTCTCAGCCAGTGAGCGGCGGGCTGGGCTCTCCAGTGAGGCTGCTCTCTGGGCCACTTCCCGTCCCCCTGGGCTGACTGAGCCAGTCTGCCTCTACCCCTCCAAAGCCTGGAGTGACCCCAAGTGTCAGAGCCCCACTCCCCACCCTTCTAGCGTACCCCTCTGCGTGTCCCCACAGGCCGTGGAGAAGCTGGTGCAGGGAGCGGAGAGCGGCTGCCATTCGGAGAAAGAGAAGCAGATCGTTCTGAACTGCAGCCGGCTTCTCACCCGTGTGCTGCCCTACATCTTTGAGGACCCTGACTGGAGGGGCTTCTTCTGGTCCACAGTGCCCGGGGCAGGGCGAGGAGGGGTCTGTGGGCCTGGCTGTGGGGCCGGGTGGGAGGTGATGGGGAGACAGGGAGAGAACCCATGTGGGGTTGGTCATATTCCTCCAAATCTCTTGTGGCGTTTGGGAAGTACGCGAGTAGGCGAGTAGGGGGTGCTACTGAGGAGGGGGCTTCTCCCACAGGGGTCTCTGCCCCTGCAGCTGGGCACATGTGGGGCAGGGCAGCTGGGCACTTGCCCTCCCTGGCTGCCCCCTCCCGGGCCTAGGGCAGGACCCCAGTGATTCCCAGCAGGCCTGAGGCTCTAGAGTTTTAGGGACCTGGCCTGGCTCCTCCCAGTCAGTGGGGAGGGTTTTTCCTCCCAGGGTCCCAGCCCTGCTCCTGCTCTGGCCCCCTCCTGCCTAAGGAGGTTTGAGGTGATTGGGAATCTACTTCCTTTCTCTTCTGCCTCTACCTTCATCCCACTGCCCATGGGTGCCTGCCTGGGCCCAGATCCCAGCCGCCTTCTTCTCCTTGGCCAGCGACCACTGAGGGGGCCTATATGTTATGTCCCTAGCAGGGAGAGGACGACGACGAGAATGCCCGGCCCTTGGCTGAGTCCTTGCTTCTGGCCATCGCTGACCTTCTCTTCTGCCCAGATTTCACTGTCCAGAGCCACCGCAGGAGCACTGTGGTGAGAGCCCCCCAGTCTTCCACCCCCCAGATCGGGGAGGGCTCTGGTCCTGGGTTGGGGCTGGTTGAAGTTCCCTGGGGCGGGACGCTGTGAGGGCAGGGGCTGCTCTGGGAGAGCCGGGCAGGTCTGGGAAGGGCTGGTGGCTGGTACAGCTGGAGAGGAGCCAGCTGGTGCCTGGCCCTGCCCCCTGTATCCGGGAGGCTGGCACAAGCACCCATTGTCCTCGCCTAGGCAGTGGGTGGGGGGTGTGGGGCTTGGACGGAGGAGGTCTGGCCCTCTCACTTCCTGGGGGCCCATGGACTCGACCTTGAGTGTTCTCTGCCCCCCACCCCCACTCACCTCCAGGTGCACCCAATTCCGTTCCCTTCCCGCCCCCTCTCTCTCTCCCTGCCTCAAGCTGGACCGAGCAAGTAAAAGAACCAGAGGAGAAAAATGAGCTTTCAAGAACATTAATTTCTTCCCTTGTGCATTATCACCTGGGGCATTTTGAGGATCTGTCTTTAGGATAATATGAGGGTCTGTGCCCCCAGGGGTGACAATGGGCGGTCTTGATCACTCACTCCCAGCCTGATCACTCTCTGACCGTGTCCCCAGGACTCGGCAGAGGATGTCCACTCTCTGGACAGCTGTGAATACATCTGGGAGGCTGGCGTGGGCTTTGCTCACTCTCCCCAGCCCAACTACATTCATGACGTGAACCGGTGAGCTTTGGTTGGACCCGGAGCCCACGGTGTGGCTGGACCCCAGGCCTTCCCCCCACTCCCCGGCTCAGAGAGGGAACCACGCATGGGGTCTTTCAAGGAGACCCTGTCCACTTGGGACCCAACGTCAATCTGATAGACATAAAGTGGGGTCATTGCTTTTCATGGACTTGAGCTGGGGCCGGGCAGGGTGGGCATGCCCTCCTACAGGAGAATTGCCATCCTCAGGTACTGAACCCCCTGCCGTAACCCCCCCTCCCTAAGGATGGAGCTATTGAAACTGCTGCTGACATGCTTCTCTGAGGCCATGTACCTGCCCCCAGCTCCGGACAGTGGCAGTACCAACCCGTGGGTGCAATTCTTTTGTTCCACGGAGAACAGGTGAGGGGCCCTTGGCCTTTCTTTCCATTCTTCTGGTTCCAGGCAGCTGGGAGCGGAGGCTGCTCTCCCGCCCCGAGTCTTAGTTGAGGGGAGGTGCTGCCCCCTGGTGGTGATGGCTTGTAATGTACCGGCCACACGTTGTGCTCTCAAAGTCCAATGTCCCAACTGTGTGTGTGTGGGCGGGGGGGGGGGGGGGGGGGGGGGGGGGGGGGGGAGGTTGGGGTAGGGGAATGGTGCCTGGGTCCTCCATCTAGAGCTGTGCTGTCCCGTAGAAATATAACGCCAACCGCATATGCAAGTCGAACATTTCCAGTGGTGACAGTAAAAGAATAAAAAAGAAACAGGTGGACTTAATTCTAATTTTTCATTTAACCGAATATATCCGAAATACTACTACCATTGAGCATGTAACCAGTGTGCAGAATTATTGAGCGGTTTTACATTCCCTTCATGCTAAGTTTTCAAAATCCGCTGTGTAGTTTATACTTACATCTGCATTCAGACCAGCCACGTTGTAAACTCTCAACGGCTACATGTGGCTTGTATCCAGCAGTGCCACTGAAGAGTGGCTGGGGAGAAGGCATCGTGAAATACCCCGAAGGATGGGGAAGCCTGGCCCACATGGGGGCGTCCCTGGGCTCTGGGGGCACATGGTGGGACTTAGCAGCTACACATGCCGTGCAGAGCTGTGCCCAGGGTGGTGCAGGCAGCTCAGGAGGCTCCCTGAGGGGAAGCCCCCCACCCTGTGGGACCCCAGCCCGTTTTTTGAAGTCCCAAGGGAGGGTATCTGCCTCTCAAAGACCTGAGGGTCATTGTCAAGCCTGTAGATGATGCAGTGCCAAGAATGGACCCTGATGTAAACTATGGGCTTTGATGATGTGTCCAGGTAGGTTCGGTGTGGCAAAGAGCCGCTCTGGCGTGGGCTATCGGTAGTGTGGGAGGCTGTGCGTGTGTGGGTGCAGGGGGTACAGGGGAATCTCTGTTCCTTCCTTGTGATTTTTGCCGTGAACCTAAAACTGCTCTAAAAATAGTCTTACATTTAAAAAAAAATAGGCTTTAGCCCTTGGGAGAAAAATCTAAGGGGTATCGACACGATTTCCCATATAACTGGCCATCCCACTCTTGGTAATAAATTCCTCTGCGCTTGGCCCAGCCTGGCCTGGGTTCTGGATGCAGGCAAGGACAAGGCGGGGTGTCTCTCTTAACTCAGGAGGGGATCAGCCTGGTTCTGTAATCTGGCTCCCAGCCTAGGGCGAGCGCCGGAACACTTGTGGAACGAGGGGGTGGCCTGGCTGACCCTCCTGCGTGGCCACCTGGGAGGTGGACGAGGGCTGGTCTCGTGGTCTCCACAGCCTCGCCCCTCCTCTGCCGTAGACACGCCCTGCCCCTGTTTACTTCCCTCCTCAACACCGTGTGTGCCTATGACCCTGTGGGCTACGGGATCCCCTACAACCACCTGCTCTTCTCCGACTACCGGGAACCCCTGGTGGAGGAGGCTGCCCAGGTGCTCATTGTCACCTTGGACCATGACAGTGCCACCAGCGCCAGCCCCACCGTGGACGGCACCACGACAGGCACTGCCATGGATGACGCGGACGTAAGGATGGGAGTGGAGGGAGGGCAGCTGGCCCTGCCAGGCTCGGGGCACTCTCTTTAGCAGAGCTGGGCAAGGCATACCAGGTGGGCACCTGGGGATGTCTGAGGGAGCCCTGGGGTAGGGGCAAGGGGTGAAGCCACCCACTTATCCCAGGCTCCACTCTTGGCAGCCTCCAGGACCTGAGAACCTGTTTGTGAACTACCTGTCCCGCATCCATCGTGAAGAGGTGAGTTGAACACTCCTCTTGCTCCGGTGGATTCTCAATGCCCACCCCCCACAATGGTTATGGCCTTGCAGGGGGGGAGGGGTTGGAGACGAGATGGGGTAGGGGGAGTCCTGACCCCTACAGGAAGGAACCAGGGTCCCTGTGGACTTGGCCACCCCTGGCGAAACCGTGGTGGCAGGACTTCGAGGGTTTTGAGACGCAGAAAAGGGCTGATGGCCTCAACTGGGTAAGGGCAACTGGGCAGGCTTCCAGGAGGAGGTGGCTCTGAGGTCAGGTTTTGGTCAGGGGAATGACAGTGGCCTGAGAGGCCAGGCAGACCTGAGTTCTTGTGTCCTGGGACCTTGGGGGAGGTTCTTGTGTTCCCAGAGCGCTGGCTTCTGCGGCTGTTACGTGGAAACAGTAACTGCCCCCTTGCCTTGTTGAGAGGATTTCTTGTAGCAGGTGCTGAGTGAGTGACCGCTCTTTGAGAATAGTAGAGCGTGCCTCCGGTGTGACAGGGCGATGGGGAGGGGTGGGGGCATGGCATCGGTTAACACAGAGTCCAGTTCAGAGTGTGGGTGTGGGGGGTCACTAAGAGCAGCCTCGCTCGGGGACAGGGGAGCCTGTGGTCTGGGGGAGGGGCAGGAGTTCCCTCCGGACCTGCCCTGGACTCAGCTTCCTGAGGGGCCTGCATCAGGACAGCTATTGATGACAGAACCTGGGCCTTTCAGGCTCTAGAGGTGGGACCAGCCTCCAGGGGAATGAGGAGGCGTTTGTGGGGAAGCCGCAGCCACAGAGGGCTGGACTGGACAGGTCCCCGCTGTCCCCCACTCAGGACTTTCAGTTCATCCTCAAGGGCATAGCCCGGCTACTCTCCAACCCTCTGCTCCAGACCTATTTGCCCAACTCCACCAAGAAGATCCAGTTCCATCAGGAGCTGCTGGTCCTCTTCTGGAAGCTCTGTGACTTCAATAAGGTGGGCTGGCCTTGGGGACCTGGCCTGGCGGACAGCGGTCTCCCCTGAGATGGGGAGCGGCCACTCTGGATAGCCCATGGTTGGGGACAGTGTCTGGGGACACTCCCAGGATGGGGATGGGGGGGGGCAGAGCCGTCTCCCCCCCCTGACCCTGCCCACCTGTCTCCCCCCCCCCCCCCCCAGAAATTCCTCTTCTTTGTGCTGAAGAGCAGTGATGTGCTGGACATCCTGGTCCCCACCCTCTATTTCCTCAATGATGCCCGAGCGGATCAGTGTAAGGCTGGGGGCGGGCATGAGATCCCGGGTGGGGGTGGGGGGGCTTCCTTGTAGAGGGGTGGGTCGGGCCGGTCTGTGGTGCCCCCGGGAGCTCGGGCTTGGGGCTCTGACCTCCCAGAAGGGACTTCTTCCTGGGCTTCTGAGATGGGTCTCTGCCCCGGGCTCCCTTCCTCCCCTCCGCACCCTGTGTGGTGACTTACTCTCATTACTGCCTGCCGCAGCTCGGGTGGGCCTGATGCACATCGGAGTCTTCATCCTGTTGCTTCTGAGCGGCGAGCGGAACTTTGGGGTGCGGCTCAACAAGCCCTACTCAGTGCGCGTGCCCATGGATATCCCGGTCTTTACCGGTACTCACGCAGACCTGCTCATTGTGGTGAGGGGCCTCCCTCAGCCAGGGCCTGGGGACGGGGGGGATGTCCTTTTGGCCCAGTCTGGAGGTGGAGGGGACCCCACGGCCACCCCTCTGCCTCCTCGTACAGGTATTCCACAAGATCATCACCAGCGGTCACCAGCGGCTGCAACCCCTCTTCGATTGCCTGCTCACCATCGTGGTCAACGGTAGGGGGGCTGGGAGCCCGCCTTCCCAGTGCTCACCACCAGGTGGCGCCAGGCCACGGGCTGACCGGCCGCGCCTCCCTGGCTCAAACCCCTCCCTTCCAATAGCAGTATGATGGTAGCTTCCTTTACACTGGTCAATTTTCTAGTAGCCACATTAAAAACAACAACAACAACAACAACAACAAAACAGAAGCAGGTGACAATAATTTTATAATACATTTTATGTAATCCACTCTATCCAAAATACCATCATCTCAACATATAATTATACCCCATGCAAATTATTAGGATATACATTTCTTAATTTTTAAAATTTACTTATTTATATAAAAGTTTTAAAATGTTTATTTTTGAGAGAGAGAGAGAGAGAGAGACAGAGCGTGAGCAGGGGAACGGGCAGACAGAGAGGGAGACACAGAATCCAAAGCAGGCACCAGGCCGTGAGCTGTCAGCACAAAGCCTGATACGGCACTTGAACCCAACAAACTTGGGATCATGACCCGAGCTGAAGTCAGACATTTAAGCAACTGAGCCACCCAAGCACCCCTTAAATTTATTTATTTTTGAGAGAGAGAGAGAGAGGAAAAAAAATGAACGAGCAGGGGAGGGGCAGAGAGAGGAGGATAGAGAGAATCTGGAGCAGGCTTCGTGCTTTTAGCAATCTCACAAACCATGAGATCATGACCTGAGCCGAACTAAAAAATCAGAGCCACGTAGGCGCCCCCCCAAATTATTGGGATATTTTATATTCTTTTTCGCATCCAGTCTCCAAAATCTTGTGTATTTCACATGTGCAGCACATCTCGGTTAGAAGTAGCTTTGTTTCAAGTGTTTAAATGGCCACAAACAGCTTGTGGTGACTGTGCTGGACAGCACGGATTTGGACAGTGGTCTCAGGGTGCCAGGATGTGCCCCAGCCTCCCGCAAGGACTGCAGACCCCTGTGTCCCCGGGGAGGGGCTCAGGCTGGCTGGCGTGCCGGGCCCAGGAGGCAGGGTGGCTGTGGGCTGAGGCAGGATGACTTATGTGCGGCTGACTTTTGGAGAGGACGTCTTGGGAGGGAGTGGATTGGACTCCAGAGTTGATGGGCCGGAGCTGGGCCCTGGAGGCCCCTAGGTGCACCCTGAGCTCTGGGGCCAGAACCGCACCTTCCCTTACTGGTTCACTCCCCGGCTCTGTCTCACACATTTTAACTGAGCACTGTCTAAGTGTAGCTGCTTCTGAGAAATGCATTTGTGAACGAGAAAGCCACCGTCCCTGCCCCAGCCTGGTGAGGGAGAAAGACACGAGACAAAGAAGCTCACAGATCGATATATGGCTTCATGCCATGCACAGCGCTTTATCTCTGACTCCACCTCACAGGCCCTGCAAAAAATAAGTTTCTAATTATGCGTGGAGTATCCGTTTCATATTCCAGAAAGACTCACGGATCCTGAGTTTGTATCCCTGCTCAATCATTTTATAACGGGGAACTTTGGGCAAGTTTACAAACCTCTCCGAGTCTGTATAAAAATGGGGATGGTTTCATCTGTGTCCGGACCCGCCTCCCCCCCCCCCCCCCGCCGCCGCCACCTTTCAGAGGTGTGGCGAGGAGTGGGCGAGAGGCCGTGTATGAGTGGCTCTGTGAACAGTAGGGCTGTCCCCCTGGAGTCCTGTAGAAGGCGTGGCCAGTGTGGCCTTGGCCTCTGAGGACTCGTTCTTCCTGGCTTTGTGGGGGCCTTTACAGGCAAGGGGCAGGCAGGGGTTTGTAGCAGGAACATCTCATCCTGTTCAGGCTGGGGGTGTGCAGGGAGGGCTGGCGGGGGCCCCAGGAGTGAGCCGGCTCCTCCCCTGCAGTGTCCCCCTACCTCAAGAGCCTGTCCATGGTAGCTGCCAATAAGCTCCTGCACCTGCTGGAGGCCTTCTCCACCACCTGGTTCCTCTTCTCTGCTGCCCAGAACCACCACCTGGTCTTCTTCCTCCTGGAGGCCTTCAACAACATCATCCAGTACCAGTTTGATGGTGAGGCAGCAGCCCGAGCCCCTGGCCTGGATGGGAATCAGGGCGGGCGGTGCGCAAGGACACCTTCTCGTCTAAGGAGGACACAGCTCCCTGTCCCGCCGCCCTCAGTCCATGCAACATGCATTTATTAAGCACCTGCTGTATACCAAGCTCAGTGCTGGGTGGAGGGGATACGGTGGAGAGCAAAGCAGAATGCTTCCTCCCCTATGGAGCTGCCAGCTGGGGATGGAGGCACGGAGGGAGGCTTTAAGTGGACGGTCACCCAAACAAACAGGTCACCTTAAATCTGATGAAAGGGAAGTTCGGAGTGGCGCCGGCCCTGTGAATGTTGTAAATGCCAGGCTGCCTGCTGTAAATTCGGGCCTGGCCACTTGTTAGCTCTGTGACTGTGGGCACATAACCTCTCTGAGCTTTAGTTTCTTTGGCTATAAGACAGTCATAACGATAGTACTAAGAGTCCTTGTCTCTGAGGGTGTTGGGAAGAATAAATAATACCCCACAAGAAGCATTTAGCAGAGTGTCTGGCGACTTCAATATTAGTGGTTATTATTGTTTCCAAAAGGAATATTTGCACTGATCGTGAGGGGGGAATGGGGGTGGGGGAGGGTAGAAAAGCATCGTGTGGGGTGGCAGCATATGCAAAGGCCCTGGGGTGAGATGCTGAACTGAAAGCAGAACAGTGTGGTGAGAGGCAGGACTAGAGAGCTGGATGGGGCATTGAAGGCCCAGAGCCGAGGGGATTCAGTGTGGGCAGCAGAGCACAGGCCCAGGCCATATTGTCCTTATTGTCCTTCTTTCCTGGTGACCTGGCTTAGGGACGTGGTCAAAATATTGAACAGCTGGCTTGGTGTGGACACTGACACGCTGGGCCTGCCCCACTTTGCCAGTGTTACCCCTTAGTGTGCTGGGCCGTGAGGGGGTCTGGAAGGGACTGGGGAGGGGCATGGGGGGAGCTCATCCCAGAAGCTCTTCTCGGTATAGCCACTGCCACCCCCACTGCCGGGTGCCAGTCCTTCTGCAGCTCCGTCTCTTGGGCACCCTGTACCCTCTCCTACCTCTGGGGTCCGACGCCCTCCTGTCCTCCAGACTCCCCCTCCCAGAAACCTGCCCGGCTGGAGGGGGAGGCGAGGGGGCCTCCCCGAGGTGAGGCGTGCTCCCTCTCTACAGGAAACTCCAACCTGGTCTACGCCATCATCCGAAAGCGCAGCGTCTTCCACCAGCTGGCCAACCTGCCCACCGACCCACCTGCCATCCACAAGGCCTTGCAACGGCGCCGACGGACGGCCGAGCCCTTGTCCCGAACCGGCTCACAAGAGGGCGCCTCCATGGAGGGCTCCCGCCCTGCCGCCCCCGCCGAGCCCGGCACTCTCAAGACCAGCCTGGTGGCCACCCCAGGTCTGGCCCTGGCGGGTGGCAGGGGGGTGTGGGTGCCTGCGTGGTTGGGGGACAGACAGGGTCTCTGGGATGTCATGCAATCTCTGGCAAAGGGCATGGCCTGAGTTGGGAAGCCGAGGGTACGGGAACGGCCGCAGGGGTGGGGGTGAGGATACTGGGAGGCGGAGGAGGACTAGCTTGGTTGGGGGGGGCGGGACTGCGCCTCAGAACTGGGTGTGCGGGGGTCAGGCATGGCATCACTAAAGTGGGGGAAAGAGGGGGCCTCGCGGGGCCCAGCGCAGATGCTTCCTCGGAGGGGCCCCACAGCAGGTGTCCTCACACCCACCTGCCCCCACCCCCAGGCATCGACAAGCTGACGGAGAAGTCCCAGGTGTCAGAGGATGGCACCTTGCGATCCCTGGAGCCCACATCCCAGCAGAGCTCGGCGGATGGCAGTCCCACTGCAGAGGTGGGTGACGGGGACTCCCACAGTGGGGTGAGGTTGGGACTTCCCTTTCTCCCCAGCCTCTGCGGTGGGGGCCGGGCCAGGGTGCTCTGGGATTACCTGCAACAGAGGGCGGAAACCCAGTGCCCAGGGCATCTGGGGACTGGGGGTGCTTTCACAGACCTCTCCCTTGTTTACTGGTCCCAGGCTTAAGCCCTTGGCCTTCAGACTCCTCATCCATCAATCTTATCTGAGCTGAGCTGGCCTTTACCCGACCAGCCCAGTCAGCCCCTAGCCTGAAACCTGTCATCAGGCTGGGCTGGGTCGGGCAGGGCCTGAAGCCCAGGGCAAAGGATACTGGGCTGGGCTGTCTCCACCGTTCGGAGTGAGCCCCCGCCAAGGGGGCCAGTGTCATTGCCTCCTAGATTCCAGGCTATGGGAGGGCCTGGGAAGAAGGGCTTTCCCCCCCTCCTCTGCCCCATGCCTGCTCCCTGTACCCCTCACTCCTGTCCCTTCCCTGGGTGCAGGAGCCCGGCCAGGCATGGCGGGAGCAGCGGCGACTGTCCAGCGCGTCAGCCAGTGGGCAGTGGAGCCCAACATCGGAGTGGGTGAGGGTTTGGGCAGGTGGCTCTGAGGTGGGGGCGGGGCGGGGGCTCTTGGCCCCACGAACAGCTCAGTGAAGGCTCGGAGGGGAATGTGTCCAAATCCAAGAACGAGCCTGGGAGCCAGGCTCCAGATCACTCCTTCCGGCTGGGTGACCTTGGACTCTCTGGCTGGGTTGCTTCCTCTGTCTACATTGTTCCGGAATATGCTGCAGGGTTGAACTCCAGTTGCCCACAGCGCTGGCTTCCTTACTAAGCTTTCCTTTCCAGCTTCCTTCCCCAGTTCACTTGTCCACTCCCTTGTGTGTGTCCTGTGATCACTACTAATTGTGCTTCAGTGGGGATAAACGTCCTACTTGGTCATGTCATTGTGAGGGTCCAAGGGGACAGGTTTTGGCACGTAGTTTATGCTCGATGACAGGCCACAGCTCTTGCCATGAATAACCGTCAGTGTTCATGGGCCCTGCCCTGGGCCAGGCCCTTGTTGTGGTGAGCGGGGACCCTTTCTGCCCCGGGGAGCCCGTGCTTCTGGGTCAGGGGTCAGGCCTATCCCCTCGCCTGTGGGGGCTGCTCTCCCAGCCCCAGGAACCCCTGTCCCTCCCCCAGGTTCTCTCGTGGAAGTCCAAGCTGCCACTGCAGACGATCATGAGGCTGCTTCAGGTGCTGGTTCCCCAGGTGGAGAAGATCTGCATTGACAAGTGAGGCCTGGGGAGGGAGGGGGCAGCAGGTGGGCCCGGGCGGGGCTGGGTGTGACCGGGAGCATGGGTCCCATGCTCCCCTCGACTTTCAGGGTGGGTTTCCCCATGTGGGCACGTTGGAAACCATCCCCTCTTCCTGGCAGGGGCCTGACGGACGAGTCAGAGATCCTGAGGTTCCTGCAGCACGGCACCCTGGTGGGGCTGCTGCCCGTGCCCCACCCCATCCTCATCCGCAAGTACCAAGCCAATTCGGGCACGGCCATGTGGTTCCGCACCTACATGTGGGGCGTCATCTACCTGAGGTGGGTCTGCCCGGCAGGGGTGGGGGGGCGGCGGGGACTCAGCGGGGGCCTCCGCTCTGGGTCCCGGCATGGCAGTAGGCTTAATGTCAAGACGGTCAACCAGGAGGGTCTCGTCTAGTCGAGGGTGGGCTCCCACTGCCTAGGGCGGGACAACAGGGTGGAAGGGGTTTGGGCTGTACCACGTCCTAGCTCCTCCCCAGTCTTTCCTGCAAGGCCTCCCAGCACCCCCCCCCCCCCCCAGTGACAGCCGACTCCCTCCGCAGGAATGTGGACCCACCTGTCTGGTACGACACGGATGTGAAGCTGTTTGAGATCCAGCGGGTGTGAGGCTGGGACCAGGGGAGGGTGGGGGCCCTGGCCCCTTGACGCTCCCCTGACTCCGTGTTCTGGGCTTTAAATGACCACAATCAGAGCCGGGGCTGGCAGAGTGGCTGAGTCCTGGGGGGCAGGCTCTAAAGGCCCCTTGTAGCTGGGATGGTGGGGTCAGGCTGTGATCAAACCCCTTTCCCTGCCCTCCCCCTCCCCAGAGGGGCATCTGGGTAGCTGTGGACCCACAGGAGCCTCCTGTCTCCAGGGCTTCAGGCCCTGGCCAGAGCCCCCGCCTCACTCTGGCTCCCCCTCAAGACCCCTTTTCTGTGCTGCCCACCCCCAGGGGCCACGGTGCCCTGATGGGCTGCCCTACAGGGAGCTGTGCGCTGT
This sequence comes from Felis catus, assembly GCF_018350175.1. NCBI lineage: Eukaryota > Metazoa > Chordata > Mammalia > Carnivora > Felidae > Felis > Felis catus. The sequence continues at coordinate 55,441,825 of NC_058381.1, read as the reverse complement.
CCCTTAAGGTACCTGGCAGGGACAGGGGAGCCTTTCCAAGCCTCCTAACCTGGAACCACCTGGTCCAGGACCAGGCTTGCTGCTGGGGCCCAAAGGAGGAAGGACAGTGTCCGGGTCACTTGAGGAGGAGACCAGGGGCTACTAGACTGCAGAAGCCAGACTGGGGGACCTCCTGCATTTTCGGGGTTTGCAGTGGGGTGTTGAGGGTCTCCTGCTATATTCTCTCTGGTCAATGGATGTAGCCTGACTCTCTTATCCAGTAGGGGCAGAGAAGGGTGGGGAGGGAACCATTCGATCCTCCCTGCCCCCACCCGCTGCCTGGATGACTGGGGGGCGGAGGGGGCAGGATGCCACCCCTCCACCCTCCAGCTCTGGCCTCTGGGTCTCCCTCACCCTATTTGTGTCAGTACAATCTTTGCTGTGTACAATCGGCCTCTTTACACAATAAACCGTCCTCTCCATGTCCTGGCTCTTTGTGCTTGGAGGGGAGGGGCTCGGGCCGTGGCTCTTGTCTTCAGGGGAGCTGGGGACTCTGTCTCCCAAAGTCAGTCCCCAGAGGGCCCTCAGCATATGCCTGGGAACCAGCATTTATCATTTTCTCGGGTGGGGAAATGGAGGCTTGCCATCCTCTCACCCAGGATGCGGCCCCCTGGGCTCTGGCCACCCAGAGAAAGCGCCCAGGCAGGAGAGGAGAGAGGCTTGCCTCCCAGCCTTCTGCATGGCCCCCAGGGGCTATGCTGGTCCCAGGAAGCCACCAAAACAGCACTGGGGGCCCCTGGGGCTGCGGCCCTGTGCCTGGCAGTGCCCAGCATCATGGGGAGGGGCCCAGAGGCCTGCAAAGCCTGGGCTGCCCTCCCTGAGCCTCACCCTGGGCTTCACCTGGGGCCCAGCCCACTGTTTGCACTGGGCTCAGGGTGATGGATGGGCCGTCAGCGCCTCTGCCCCTTCCACCAGTGGCTCAGAGGATCCAGCGGGCCAGAGGCTGCAGTCCCTGTGCTAAGCCAGGTGCAGAAAGTCACCTGGGGCTCTGTGCCAGGGAGGAGCGTGTTAGTGAGGGGTGGGGGCATGTGAGAGCCCTAGCCCCTCTCCTCACCTCCTCCCATGAACCAGGCAAGGGAGGGACTGGGTTAGACACCTCCTGGCCCAGAAATGGACCATCCCGGCCCCAGAGCCCTGACCAGGAAGACTGTCCCTTCCTATCATACTCGAAGTGACAGCTCTGTCCCTGAGAACAAATGTCACGAAGCTTGAATGTAATCGATCAAACAAACAGGGTTTATGGCAGCAGGAGAGAGCTGTTGAACTCTTCCTGGTAGCTAATTAATGAGCTCATTAGGAGACAGGGTATGTGGGGAGGGAGGGCCAGGCCTGCTCGCTGGGCTGCAAGCTTCTAGAATGTCCTGGGCTGAGCTTGAACCAAGTACCCTCCCCAAAGAAGGAGGCAGACTCCTGAGAACAGTCTGGGTGGCAGCGCCTCCCCCCCCCCCCCCCACCGCCAGACTCTGTCATTTAGGGCTGTCTGTCCTGGAGAGTAGCCGTGGGGGGCTTCCTGGGATGTCCCCTGGGCTGTACTGATTGTGGTGGTGAACAGGGGCAGGCATGCGCCCAGTCCTGGGTGTGAGCATCAGAAGCTCAGTGTCCAGGCCCTGCCCTTGGTCTTGGGCTGCAGACGGTGCCTCCCACCTCAGTGAGGATCTGGGGGAGGGGGAGGCTTTGGGGAATCCAGTCTGGTCTAGGTCCCCCTGAAATGGAGTGTTTGCTCAGAGACTCTGGGCTACCCTCTGCCCAGCCTTGGCACTTTGGTGTTCTGCCAGGGGTGGGTCCTTGGGCAGCCTCAGGCCTCCAAGTAGACCTCCACCAGCCCTCCAACAGAATGCATACGGTAGAAGACCCCCAGAGGCAGACCAAAGTTGACGATGGTGAACCACGTCCGGTAGCCATAGAAGTCCTTTTCCAGCCCGTTCTCAAACTCCGGGTGTATACCAAACGCGGGCATCATCCACAACTGGGGAGGAGAGGAGGGGGTTGAGTGAGGGAGAGGGCTCTCTGCGTCCACGGGCACTCCACCCAGGGGAGGCGGGCCCCAAAAGCTGCTAGCACACCCCCCCACCCTTCAGCCCTTCATCCCTTCAGCCCTGGGCTTTCAAAGCAAGCCGTTCCTCCCTAAATCCCCCACCCCGTACCATAGCCACCTCCCTGGCTTGCCAGCCTGAACTCTAGGTGGATCATGTGGCCTCACGTTGCCACCAGCCATGGCCCAACCTGCTCTGGGCTCCCCTGTGCCTTGACCTCAACCACCTTCTTCCGCTCTGGCTCCATTTCTCTGCCAGTCTTGACTCTCTGCTCTCTCTGCCTGGTCCTGTCTTCTGTCCAAATCGTGCCCCTTTCTCAAGACCCAGATTAAATCTTCACGAAGCCTTCCTCGGCCCATCGGGCCCACATTTCCTTCTCTGAACTCCTACTGCACGTAGGGCCAGGTGATGATGTATGGTGGCCTGTGTCAGGGGCTTCACCACCTGAGGTGTTTCCAGCATGGTGTGCCTAGAATGTGTTCGTCATGCGCTCCAACGACCCTGGGTGTCCCGGCACTGCCCCTGACGGGCTGTGGGACAACCTAAGCCTCCGTTTCCCCATCTGTCAAATGGGGACAGGGATGGTGCATAACGGTGGCTGCTGCAGGGGTTTCCTGTGATGATTCAGTGAGGAGCTGAGCTACGGCATGGGGAGGTGGACGCGAGACTTTAGCTGCCAGACAGCCAGCAGCCATCGTCAACACCTTCCCCCAGAGAGCTTTTGGGAAACCAGGCACTTGATGATCTCTGCCCTTTGACCCAATTCAGTGGATGATCAATTATTTGGCAATTCCCTCACTGGCCCCCTGGTGTCTCTCCAGCTGGACAGTACACTTCCTGAGGGTGGAAATCTTACATGTTTGCAAAGAGCACTTAGCGATATGCTTGGCACGTTCATTCATGCGGGCACCTTACAGCGAGCTGGGGGACACTGCTCTCAGCATGGAGCTGGTGGGAAAGGTGCATGTGTCCCTGACAGTAAAAGGGACAGGCCCGTTGCCCTTGGGACAGTCGATGCTCAACGGACGCACCATTCCTTCCTTCCTGAGGGTCCCCGAGGCCACCCGGGCAGCTCCGTCCCCACGCTCCCGCCCTGTCCACTCACTGTGAGATTGCAGAGGATGAGGAAGAGACAGATCTCCTTGAGCGCCCGCCGCTTCCAGTTGAGGTGGCTGTAGGAGCGGATGTAGGCCAGCGAGGCCCGCCGCAGGTCCTGGCCCAGCTCCAGCAGGGAGCCCCGGCGGGGCAGCTCGGCCTCCTGCTTCCCTGCCGTCTCCCAGAGCGGACGCCGATGCAGGCCCTCGATGATGAAGAGGTTCTGGGCGATGTGCTGCAAGATAATCAGCAGCGAGTAGGCCAGGATGAGGCGGTTGAGCAGCTCGTGGGGGCGAGTGGCCACGATGGCCACGATGGAAAAGTAGGCGATGCCCATCTGGCCCAGCGCCGCGCCCATCAGCAGCACCACGTCCAGGCTGCGGGTGGGGTTCTTGAGCGTGTCCAGCTCTCGCTCCTCCAGCCCGTGGATGGCCGTGCCCGCCAAGCACGCCAGGCTCATGGCGGGCAGCACGGCTACGTAGAAGGCATAGTAGAGGATGAAGTATTGGCGTGCGATGGCGAGGCCACTTGCTTCGATCTGGAAGAGCACGAAGACGCACACGCCTGCCACCAGGGCCAGCAGGCCAAGCAGTGGCCCGAAGATGGCCCCGTGCAGGCGGAAGGGAGGCGTGCCGGGGTGGGCACCTGCGTGGGGTGCCAGGCGGCGGCCCACGTTCTTCCACATGACAAAGAGCACGGCACAGCAGATGAGGCAGTACTCGGTGTTGAAGGGGTAGAGCATCAGGTAGCCCTTGTGGAAGACCTCGCACACCGTGGCGTTGAGGCACACGCAGGCGTTGGTGTCATTGCCTGGGAGGGGGCAGGGTGGGAAGGGATAGTTGTTCAGGTGGACCTCGTTCTGAGGAAACCGGCCGCACCAGTCAGTCCCACCCTCCGGGAGTATGGCACCCATTTTCCAGACTTGGAAACTGAGGTCCAGAGACAGAAACCAGAAATCGCGGGATGGTCGTTTCTTTACAAAGGGATTTCAGACTTCAGGAGCCAAACTTTTGTAAAGACACGTCATGTCTTTGGGGCCAAACGTCACCTCAACAGATTACTTCTCGGGCACGAGGGGAAGTCTATGACTTTACATGCTCTGTGGGGCAATCAGACACCTTGCCTCGTGATGAGGTCCCTTGCCAAGCTCACAGCATCAACTGTGGAACGCCAGTGTCCAAAGCGTTTGGCCCGGATCTGGCCGAGGCTTTGGTCCATACTTCCAGGTGGCAGGCTGAGCAGGGAAGAGGAGAACAAGTCAAATGCCACCACTAGGAAGCAGCCTGACAAACCTCAATGCCATTAGGAAAACAGAGACGTAAGAGACGGAACCATGTTTGAACACAGCATCGTAGGAGACATTTCACAGGCTGGTTGGGGAAAGCGGAACAGGTCGATGGAGAGGATGGGGATCATGTTGAGGAATTCTGTTAGAGATTATGATCCGGCTCAGGTCATTTCTCATGGTTCGTGGGTTTGAGCCCCACATCAGGCTCTGTGCCGACAGCTCCGAGCCTGGAGCCTGCTTCGGATTCTGTGTCTCCCTCTCTCCCTGCCCCTCCCCTGCTTGCACTCTCTCTCTCTCTCAAAAAATAAACATTAAAAAAATTAAAAGAAATTATAACATTGTGGTAGTGGAGGGAAATATACTTATTTTAAAGAGATGTGCATGAAAACGTTTTGAGATGAAATGCTGTGATCTCCATGATGTAATTCGGCAAAACATTGAAACTATAGCAACATGTTAATAATGATTACCTCTAGGTGATGGGTATATCCCGTTTTTTTACTCATCTGTATGTTTGACTTTTACTAAAAGAATCCGTGGTGTCACTTGTCAAAAACTCTCAGCACAGCTCTTCTGAAAAATGTATCTGAGTCTAAAGAATGTCCGCAGTCCATAGGCAGGCTGGGATTTTTGCAGCGGGGGTGCAAATGCATGAATGTGCTGGGAAGGCTTGGCTGTACACAGGTCAGGATGGTGATGCCACCTGGGGGGGGTGTGCTTTACACATACAGGTGTGGCTGAAACCCCCACGTAGGTGTGTGGGATGTAGCCTCTAAGGGCAGACTGTACAGGTAGGGGACTGGTCATGGAACAATCTGCGGGAGGAGGGCCTTCTGCCCAGAAATCTTCTGTCTCTCCTGATATGTCCGGGGATCCACAACTGTGTTAGGAAGACATCCGTTCCTTTCAGTCCTGAAGCGTTTTTAGTTTCTTGCAAGTAAAATGCGAATGCTAGGGGTGGGGCGCATACCTGGACTTATCAGCGAGTAGCTCAGCCAGGATTTGTGGCTAGCTAAGGTGACAGCTAGATGCCTGGAGCCGGGCTGCACGGTGCCAGCACCGATGGGGCAGGACGAGGACCAGCGTGTAGTCACGATCCAGAGTTTGCTCCCACTCTAGGAGGGAATGTGCACGTGTGTGCGAGTGTGTGTGTGCGTGTGTGTGTGTGCATTTGGGGCTGGGGGATCATGTCTCCTCTGTACCTGAGAAGTTTTCCACAAGGGCGCTGAGCTCAGCCTTGATCTCGCGGTGCATGGAGTCGTTGGTGACAGCCAGAACCCACAGCAGCAGGTTTGTGGCCAGGGTCAGCATCAGGCCACACCTGGAGGAGGTGCCACACTCCGTCCACACAGCCTGGCTGGCTCCCGCGTGCTCCGCCCTCACCATCACTGCCTTGGGGGAGACAGCTCTCTCCCAAAGCCAGATCCCATCTGGCATTAGGACTTCAGGAGAGGCAGCCCTAGAGGCCCCTTGGGACCCCTTCCCGGACCGACGTGCCACCCCAGGGACACCCTGTCCAAGGAAGCTGTGGGAGCAGGCACTGGCAGGGGACAGGGAGCCCCAGGGGTTGGAGGGAGAGAAGGTACCCCATCTTACCTAGTGAAATTGGTCTGGACCTGAACACAGTCCTTACAGTGTTTCCAGAGCACCCAGGTCTGAAAGAGATGGGGCCTTGAGCCCAGGGGCTGGGGGCAGGGGTGGCGGGAGCGCGGGGTATGTGCCCCAGTTGCTTGTGTGCATGTACAATGGAAGTGACAGTGAGGACGTCTGGATTGGAATCCTGGCTCTGCCGTTCCCTTGCTGTGTCGTCTTGGGCTAGTGGCAAAATATCTCAGAGGCTCAGTCTCCTCATCTCTAAAATGGGGCTAAATGCCCACCTCTTAGGGGAATGCCTACTTATCGGGGAAATGGACGGGATGATGCAAAGAAATGGCCAGCACAATGCCTGGCACAGGACAGGGACTCAGGAGTGTGAGTGATGTTGGTTCCTAAGAGTAGCTCTGTATTCCTGGGGGGTGTGGATTTAGGGATATGCAAGTATGCACAGACAGGTGTATTTATAGGGGTCTGCATTTCAGTGATGCAGGTACACGTAGCTGTGCATGGACGTGGGTATGTGGAGGCAGGCATTAGTGGGGGGCTGCGGCCTGTGTGCACATATGCTAGGCCCTGCTAGCTGCGCCTAGGCATGGTCGGGGCATGTGTGTGCATGCGGCATGGGGACGGGAGAGGCCTGTCACCTGGGCGCCGATGAAGACAATCTCGATGACGGGGAAGATGAGTTCCAGCTGCGACTTGCAGTGGATGTGGCTCACATCGTAGCCCACTCGGAAGACGTTCAGGCAGATGGCACAGCTGCCGAAGAGCACCAGGGAGCCTGGCCGGGCCAGGTGGCCGTTGGCGCCTTCCCTGGAGCCGGCTCTCCCTCCCCACCCCTCTCCGGCCACCCCGCGCCCCAACACTCACCCCGCACCCAAATGGATCCTGCATGAGGGTCCCGGAAGAGCATGGCGTGTGTGTGGCGGGTGGTGCAGGTGGCGTAATAGAGGAGCCAGAGAAGGGACAGGGCCTTCAGGGCGGCCAGCAGGATCCACACGTCGCCCAGCGTGACAGCCACGTTGTTGAAGATCATGCTACAGATGAAGGCTCCACCCAGGAACACCACATTGAGGGCCAGGAGCCCCGAGAAGAGCTGCCCTGCCTTCTGGGCCTGCCTGTCTCTCCGCAGCAGTGAGAAATGCCGCGCCAGCCAGGACTTCTGGTAGGGGGGGGCAGGAGCTCCCATTTTCTCGGCCCCCGTGCCAACTTGGTTCTCCTCGGCCGGGGCCGCTCCAGTCTTCTGTGCTTCTGGAGAGGCCATGGATGCAGGCTGAGAAGGGGCTGGGGACACAGGGTCCTGGTTGGCTGCCAGGCTTTCCTGGTTTCATTCTACCCCTGCCCTTAACTGCTGTGTGACCTAGGGCAAGCTATGCAACCTCCCTGGTCAGACACGGGAAATAATAGCAGCTTCCTTGTCTACTTTACCGGACCTGAGGAGGTTCACACAGACCAGGGGTGGCTGAGTCAGTTGAGTATCTGGCTCTTGATTTTGGCTCGGGTCATGATCCCAGGGCCGTGGGATCGAGCCCCACGTCGGGCTCTGTGCTGAGTGCGGAACCTGCTTAGGATTCTCTCTCCCTCTGCCCTTCTCCCCTGCTTGTGTTCTCTCTCTCTAAAATAAAAACAAAAAACAAAAAACAAACCAGGGGATATGGGAATCCTTTGTGCTCCAAATAAAGATAGGGATCATTTCGACTGGCTTGAGGAATACCTCCCTCCCAACGCCCTGCAAGGTTATCCCACTTTCTGCCTCAGTGCCTGATCTGAAGACGGAAAATAACTCTGTCAAGGGAGCCAGGGGCATCTGCATAATGTCTGGCCACTGGACATTTTGTGACTGGTCACCACTAAATGGCAGATTGTGTTCTGCTGACTTCTGGGAGGAATTTCCCTCTGGAAGGCAGGGAGAGCAAGAAGGTGTCCTCTCTTGTTCTGACTTTGATTAGCTGGGTAATGTTTGCCTACAATGTGTTGAGAAGGATCCTGAGGCTGAGTGTGAGGTTGGTGGGAAAGAATGCTGTGATTTGAAGTGATACTTGATTATGGATGTATATGTGTATATATAAAATTACTTTTAAAAGTCTAGAGGAGGGGCGCCAGGGTGGCTCAGTTGGTTGAACATCTGACTCTCGATTTCAGCTCAGGTTCTGATCTCACAGTTCGTGCGAGCAAGCCCCAGGTCGGGCTCTGTGCTGACAGTGCAGAGCCTGCTTGGGATTCTCTCTCTCCCGCTCTGTCTGCTCCTCCCTCCCTCCTTCTCTCCAAAATAAATAAATAAACATCAAAAAAAGAATAAAAGTCTAGAACACATCCACCAGATTCACAATAGGAGTTTCTTCTAGGGAAGGGAGTAGGGTACTAGGATTGGGAGTGGTTTAACGCTCTAGTTTCTATTTTGTAATTTTTTTTAAAGCTTATTTATTTATTTTGAGTGTGTGTGTGTGTGTGTGTGTGTGTGTGTGAGCAGGGGAGGGGCAGAGAGAGAGGGAGAGAGAGACAACCCCAAATAGGATCTGCACTTCAGCACAGAGCCATCTGTGGGGCTCAAACTCACAAACCTGAGCCTGAACCAAGAGTTGGACGTTTAATCGACAGAGCCATCCAGGTGCCCCAATTCTCTAGTTTTTTTTTTTTTTAATGTTTATTTATTTATTTTTGAGACAGAGAGAGACAGAGCATGAAGGGGGGAGGGGCAGAGAGAGAGAGGGAGACACAGAATCAGAAGCAGGCTCCAGGCTCTGAGCCATCAGCCCAGAGCCCGACGCGGGGCTCGAACTCATGGACCGCGAGATCGTGACCTGAGCTGAAGTCGGACGCTTAACTGACTGAGCCACTCAGGCGCCCCCCAATGCTCTAGTTTTTAAAGGCACATTTTTTTATGGGACTGAAAGTAATTTTAAAGCACATTAAGATTTAGGGGCAAAGTTCTGGGATTGACTTTCAATATCCGCTGTGAACACGGAACAGGCTGGAAGTCCAGCATGATTCCCGGTGGGCCCTTTGGGTACTCATTCCTTGTGGGGCTGAAACTACACTAGACAGCGAGGATGGCCTGGTGGTTCCGGGTGCCGTCCCCGTGGAAGGCTTCGCCTGAGCTGACCCAGGAGGCCCTCTCGCCATCCCCGGCCATCTCTGAAGCTCTCCTTGGTGCTGCCACTGCCCACATCCCTGGTACTCTGGGCTCGGGGTGCCAAGTGCTCTCTGTCCCCATCCTCCAGGCGGGCAGGAGGTCTGCTTCTTAACTACCTCAGTCAGAGGCCTCTCCATTCCCACCTCTCCCAGCAGGTAGCCAGGTACCCTCCTCGCCTCTCCCCTATCAACCTCTCAGGTCTAAGCCTGTCCATTCCAGCCTGCAAACCTCTCTTAGATTGTTCTTTCTTTACTTACTGTTTTATTTTATTATTTTTATTAAAACATTTTAATGTTTATTAAAAAAAACTTTTAAATGTTTATTTATTTTTGACACAGAGAGAGAGAGCACAAGCAAGGGAGGGGCAGGGAGAGAGAGGGAGACACAATCTGAAGCAGGCTCCAGGCTCTGAGCTGTCAGCACAGAGCCCAACACGGGGCTCGAACCCACGAACTATGAGATCATGACCTGAACCAAAGTCGGATGCTCAACGACTGAGTCACCTAGGCGCCCCTCCCTTAGATTTTTCTTGACCTCAACCTCTACCCTAGTTCAGGGCCTCTTCTGCTCTCTCCTGCACTGGTCTCCCTACCCACTGTGCCTCTCCCCTACTGTAAGCCCGCCAAGGCTCCCAATTGCTGAGGGAAATGAGTCAATCAGAGAAAGACAAATACCATAAGATCTCACTCATATATGGAATTTACGAAACAAAACAGATAAAGCAAAAAGGAGACAAATGAAAAATTAGACTCTTAAATGTAGAGAACAAATTGGTGGTTACAGAGGGGAGGTGGGTGGGGGGAATGGGTGAAATAGGTGATGGGGATTAAGAGTATAGCTACTGTGACGAGCACTGCTGAATGTATAGAGTTGTTGAATCACTATTTGGACATCTGAAACTAATATAACACTGTAGGTTAATTACAATGGAACTAAAGAAATAAAAATAAAAATAAGACAATTGCCCTCAGTATAAAGTCCAAACTATCTAGCACGGCCTGCACTGCCTTTCAAAATGAAAACTTACGGTGCATGTTTAGTACAGGCTTGGAGGCTAGCTGCCTTTGCTTCCTGGTCTGGCCTTGACTTAGCTCTCTAGCACTGTCCTTAGACCCCACTGCCTGCCACGGACTGTGTCATCCTGCTGTAGCTCCCAGAATGTGCCTGCTTTTGTTCATCACCCCGTCTGCCCACGCTGCCTTTTGCCCATAATGCCCACCCCCTTGCCCTTTGGCTGACTGCAGCTTAGAGCAGAACCCCACCTCCTCTAAGCGGCCCTCCCTGAGCCCCAGGCCAAGGCTACACTAGGTGCCCCATGGCCCCCCTGGGGCATCACCTGTCATGCTCATTCTCTTCTAACTCACTGCTCTTTGCTCTGTCTCTACCCTTTAACTCAGCTTCAGGAGCTTCAGCTTTTCCCTCTCTGTAACCACCAGAAGACCCTCACCACATTTGGCTCTAAAAGACAGCCTTCCCAAACCCCCAGGCTCCCGTGTGCTCTTTGCTCAATATTCGTACCTTCTGTGGTTCTGTTACGGCAAATAGAATAACACTTGGTCCTCTCTTCAAGATTCTACAAATGATTTTGTCCCCCTTTCCCAGTCCCCTCTGTCGTCTTTTGCCCTCTCCCTGTCCAGCCCCCTCGTCACACTCTGGATACCTACTCCCCATGTCGATCCAGGCCCAGCCAGAAGGCTCCAAGGCTCCATCCATCCTTGTGTGGCTTCCCACACCCCTCCGCCCCATCACTTCTGGAGGCTGCTGTTCCTCTGCCTCACCTGTTACCTTCCACCAATGGCTCTTGCCCGTCTTCTCCACCTACCTTAAGAACCTCTCCCGGAAAGCATTCTTTCCCTGCCCAAGCATCTATTGGGAGTGCATGTGCACTGTCTGGTGAGACGCTGTGGGCATGGCTGGACCCCCTCAAGGCCAGGAGAGCCTCCAGGGCAGGGACCAGGTCCTGCTGAACTTGAACCCTCCAAACCTGTCACAGGCACGCTGCTCTTGCTGACCGACTCTGCCATTTTCTGGGGGATCTTTCAGCACCACAGCCATGGACAGAGACCCTTCCCATTAAATGCTTTCCATCCTGACCCAATCCCAGAGACTTTAGAGATAATCTTTATCTGTCCTCCAAGTTGAGCAAGCATGAGACTCACAGGGACACCTCCCTGCTCCTTTTGTCCCAACCCTGACTCCTTCTTCTTGCCTTCCCCACGATGTCCCTCATCTTCCCAGGGCAGTAGAGCCTAATGAGCCCAATTCTGGCACTTACTATCTCTGTGATCTTGGATAAGCTACTGAGACTCTCTGTGCCTCAGTTTCCTCATATGTAAAATGGATGTACAACTATGGAATAGTACCTGGTGCATAGAAGATACTCAGTAAAGATTTCTTGAACGAATAAATGAAGCACTTAATGCATAATGCCTACCTCATTGGGGTTTCGTGAAAATTAAATGATTTAATGCGTGTAAATGCATGTAGAGCCATGTCTGGCATGGGAAAACTCTCAGTGTTAGTTATCTGTGTCTTTCAGTTCTGTCGAGGTCCTGGAGAGACTGGAAGAGTCAGGATTACTGGTAAATTTCAGGGGTGGTTTTTGCTTGGACTGCAGGCCTAGAGGGGACACTCCAGGACAAGGTTCCAGGTCCTCTCTCTTCAGGGTCCCCTTCCTTGCCCTCCCCACCCCCAAATCCTACCCTCCAACGGCCGCTAGAGGGAGTCCTGGAAGTGGTCGAATTCGGTCTGCGGCGGGGAGGGTGCCAGGGTGGGACAATTTGGGGGGCGCGGGAAAGAGGCTAGGGCACCCAGGACTGACAAGGAGGAATCCGACGCCCTCTGGCACGTCCCTTGGCGCGACGCCAGTCCAAGGGAGGGCCCGGACACCAAACTGGTTTGTTGGTCGCGATTAGAGACAGGTGATGATGAAAACCGCGGAGCCGTCGGGGCGTGGCGCCTGGCCCGGAGCCGCAGGACCAGCTCGGGAGGAGGCAGCTGAGCGCGGGCTGGGACCTTGGGGGTTTCTCTCTGAGCCACTGGAGGGACCGCGGTGCCCGGGGCAGCCGCTACACATATACCTCAGACCAGATGTCCAGGCAGCCCCAACCCCACAGCCCTTGACCCAGCCATCCTGGGTTTTGATTCTTCCTGGCCTCAGCACCCACTTTTGGCTGTGCGCCCCCAGACCGGCTAGGGTGGGACCCGCCTTGCTGATTTTTGTGTGCCCCCTATTCGCGGGAAGAAGGTGGGCAGCGGAGCCAGGGTTGGGGTGCGGGATAGAGAAGGGTTGGTTCTCGGGTCGCCAGGGGTTGGCCTCCCCCTAGTCATCCCGCCCTCCCTCCCTTACCCCTACAGCCCCTAGTCCTTGAACCCGAAGCAGGGGTAAATGTCAAGGATGGGCACGCCCGGGAAGTCCCGCCGGCAGTCGAAGGGAGCTCCGGGGCCTGGCGCCGCCGCCGGGAGCCTTACCTGAGGCCTGGGCTGGCATCGCCCCGGCTGACCGACTGCCGGCGCAGCGCGGATCTTCAGTCCAGGTGAGGCCCCCGGGCCCGCACCGATGCCCCCGACGCCCTCCCCTGAGGGACTGCGCAGCCGCTGCTCAGGCTCCGTGGCCCATCGATTTTTCTGTTGACTTTGGGGATCTCATTAAACCTTCGTTAATTACCCAGCCAGGGGCTCCCAGACGCTGCAGCCAATAGCGAGGCAGCTAGGCGGGCGGGCGGGGCCGGAGGCCCTGCGGCTTAGGGCCTCAGGGTCAGAGGACCCGCGGCCGCCCGCCTCCGGGGTGGACTGGGGTGCACCGTCCTTAGGCCATTAGGTCTCGGCAAAGGTCCTGCGAGGCTCAGGCCACACTTTCCTACGGCAGCCAAGCAGGGAACAGACTGGACCCCCCCCCCCCCCAGGTTTGGTGTCACCTTTTCCTGTACCCCACCCAGCACCTGGTAGGGGTGCGGTCTTGCAGCAAACTCGCCACTCCACTCTGTCTCCCTAAGTCGAACGTGAACTTGGGGCAGAAGAGACCTCATTCCAACCCACAGGAGGCAGGTGGGGTGGGGGCAGCGGCCCCCTCTGGCCCTCCTCACTCCTCCTGCAGCCTCTGAGACCTGCCCATCTCATTCTGCGGGCAGAGTCTGGGCGCGGCTTCCTCTTAAACTCCCTGTGTTCTACGTGCTTCTGCCCCCACGCTCCCCACGCCCCAGCCCCCACCGCTGTCCACCGAAGTGGTCACCGAAGTGACCCTTCGGCCCCTCTAGCCTGTCCCCCTTCACCTCGCTGTGGCTGGACACCGAATCTTCCCCCTCTTCTAGCTGTCAGGGTCTTCTTTTCAATCTCTGTCTGCCGGACTTCCTCATGTTCTCATCCTGCTAAATCTACCTATGCCTTTCCTAGATTAGAAGCCCATGGAGTCGGAGTGGTGGGTAAGAGAAGGCCCTGTTGTAAGGTTCTGTGTCCCCCGACACCTTTTAAACTAGAACAGCCCTGTTTATGCTATAAACTTGGGTTCCTGAAATATTTTATTTGAGGAAAAAGAAGTTCTGCTGTTTGAAAATCATTATGCTTAGCGGAAAGGCTCTGTGACCTTGGGCAAGTCACTTTGCCTCTCTGGGCCTCTGTTACTTTCTTTGTAAAATGGTAGTTGACCAGGTCGGTCCTTCCTAACCTTTCATGCCTCACGGAACACATAAACAAATGTATTTGACATTTGAGAATAAGGGGAAGAGGAAGACGGCAGCCTGGGTACCCCGTCCAGCCCGTCCCAGGCACCCAGGTACTGGTCTGTAGCCAGTCTATAACTCACACTTGGTTCACCCACTGAAAAGCTTGAGACTTGAGAATCTCCGGGGTTCCTTCCAGCTCTGACCCACAGGAGCCTCTCTGGCAATCAGCTCAGACAGGGAAGCTGAGACAAGAAGTGGGGGGCGGAGGGGCAAACTGCAGGTGGTTCCAGCTCCAGGCAGCAGTCCCGGCCAGGCCACAAGGCTGGGATTAGGGGCGGCACCAGAGCCACGGACACTTGCAGATCTTGCCTGGTCCTAGATACTTTATGGGGAGAGGTCTCCCTTCCCTGGTCACTCCATACCCCAGGGTCCTGCTGGGGTGGGTGGGTATGTCCTGACTATGATTTAAAAACTCATCCTGGAAAAATAACTTTTGTGAAAATTCTACCCTGGGGCCAGTGGGAATGGGTGGTAATGTGGCACAGTGACTGCCAGCCTGGGGTTCTCTCCTGGGGGGGGGCGGGGTCTCTGAATAGACACGCAAGCCAAGCCCCACCCCTGCGTGTCTCTCTTGGGGGCTTCAAGACAACACGTAGACCTCCAGCAGGCTGGAGACAGCGTGCATACGGTAGAAGATGCCGAAAGGCAGGCAGATGTTGACGATGGCTGCCCAGAGCGAGTAGCCATAGAAGTCCACTTCCACAGTGTTGCTGAAGTGAGGACGGGCTCCGAAGGCAGGCATGATCCACAGCTGTGCAGAGAGAGGGGCGCATCAGGACCTGGCCCGGCTGGCCTTGAGGGTCATTTCTGTGGGCTTTGCTGAGGCAGGGGTGTGGCAAGATGGGGGTCCCAGCCCTCCAGTTTGTTGGACGGCAAGGGCTGGGTGTTGGTGAGTGGGGACCTTTGGCGTCTTGGGTAGGACCTGGCACTCACTTAAGCAGCTCAGGAAATGCAGCCAACTGAATTTGCCCACCCCCAGGCTGGGGCTCCCCCTGTGATCACATCTACCCTGTTATTATGGCTCATTTGTGAGATGCGGAGGTGGGGAAAATAGATGATGTGAGAATTTGGTACAAATGGCTACATCAGCAGCTCTGCCCTGGAGAGATGTATGCCCGGTGTTGGTGGAACCAGACAGGCCCAGGGCGGGGGAGGGGGTGTGTCTGGATCCACCCAGAAGTGTACCCCCCACCGCCCTCCATGATCTCTGTTCTCCAGCTCCACCCCTTTCCCAGGTCTGGGAGGATGTGAAAGCTGGAATCATGCTTCCTCTCTGGCTGGAGCTCAGACGGTTGGGGTGTGGGGTATGAGGCAAAGAATGAGGGCTTCTGGGCCAGCCCCACCCTCTTCAACCCCAGTTCACTGTGCCCTTGGACACACACAGCCCCTTTCTGAGCCTCTTTGGGTCATGCGAAATGAAGGGGTTGGAGACGATGTTCCTAGAGTTGACCCAGGAACAGATACCTGGAGAAAAACAGCCTCCCAGAAGGTGGTTCTCAGCCTGCAGTTGGGACCTGGGGACGGAAGGTGAGGGCGGGGCCAGGCTGGGGGCGGGCTTCCAGGTTGGCCCAAGATATAAGGAGGTTTTGAACCTTATTGCTTTTACTGGAGGGTCAAAGATTGGTGATCACTCTTTTACTTCTTCTTTTTTTTTTTCTTTAACAGATTATCTGCTGGTTGGGAAGTATTCACAGTGGGGACACACTGAGAAAGCACCCAAGGCAGGCCTGTTGGTATATTTTCCATAGCGTGCACTGGCATGGAATCTGGAGATGTGCCCAACATCGGGATAGACCCACATGAAGGGTGTTTGTATATTAGGGATCTTATTCTGTTGGAGGTTGCAGCTGAGAGGGCCATTTTTATATCGAAAGAAGCTTCAGAAGACGTGTTCTTTACGTGGGATGTGCTCACACGAGTACATGTTTACATATGAGAACTTTCCCTCCCGGGGAGTAGATCCATACTGGAGTATTTCTCTATTAGGTTATAGCCACACGAGGGGTATTTCCTGATCGGGGTGTGCCTTCATGGAGAGTGTTTCTGCCCTGGAGTGGAGTCTGTTGCTAACACAGGAGTTTCTCTTAGTAAGGGGTTTTGCTGAATTAGCAGGGAGGAGGCGCTGTTGTGAACACCCCCCCCTTCCAGGCCAGCCCGCAGCTGCGCTCTGCTGAGACTGCTCACACTTATGCTGGTCTCTTCTACTTCCTGATGCTGCTCCAATTATCCTGAGAAACAGTCTGGTCACAAGTTCCCAGGAGAAGTCACACCTTCTACCTAGGGGTGAGGGCACCCCCACTCCACATCACAGCTCCCTCTCACCTCCACCCAGCCCCCATGCCAGCATTTCCTGGGGGCCCCTCCAGTTCCATCTGCAGCCTAGCCACCAGAAGGCTGGGATTTCATTTTCCCTCTCTGCCCTGAGATGCTGTTTGCCTGGGGGCTGCATCTGACCCTCTCTGAACCTCTTTTTCTCCTAGAGAGCTTTAGTGTTTTCGAGTGGGCTGGGGGCAAGACAGAGAAGGCCGAGTGAATAAACCTGGAAGAACATCCTTCCTTGGCCTTCTCTTCCCCCCAGCCCATCCCCATCTCTCCACCCAACCCTGACCCTCAGTTACTCACGATGACATTGCAAAGCAGGAGAAACAGAGAAATGTCCTTCAGGCACCGGCGTCTCCAGTGTCCCCTGGGGGCCAAGATGATGGCCACTGCTTCCTGAGCACCCTCTGGGCTGGGACCAACCAGCCTGGGGGTGGTTGGGCAGGCAGGCAAGGTGTGGAGGGCATCCAGGTTGGCAAAGGTCAGGCCACGGCAGGGCTCCTTGGGGGTGGTATCACGAGGCTCAACCCCGGGTGGTCCCCGGTGGAGGCTCTCGATGATGAACACATTCTGGAAGGTGTGCTGGGCAATCATGAGCAGAGCATGGGCTAGGTTGAGCCCCCCGAGTAGGTCCCTGGGTGCGCCCACCACCACGGCTACAATAGAGTAGTAGGAAATAGCGTATTGACCCAGGGCGGCACCCATCAACAGCGCCACGTCCAGGGTTCGAGTGGGGTTCTTATGGTGATCCATGGCCCGGCGATCAAAACGGTAGATGACTGAGCCACTCAGGCTGACCAAGGTCATGAGGCCCAGACAGATGATGTTGAAGCTGTAATAGATGACCAGGGCCTGCTGGGTGCGGCCCCTCTCCCCACTCACTTGGACCTCGTAGATGATGAAGACGGCCAGCCCCACCACAAAGAGCATCAGGCCCAGGATTGGGCCAGCGAAAAAGGTCTCCCGGAAGAGGCTGACCCGGGACGGGGTGTGGCCGTGGCCATGGGCGGAGGAGGCCAGCAGCCTGCCCACATTCTTCCACATGACATACAGCATGGTGGAAGCAAAGAGGCTGTACTCAATGTTAAAGGGATACAGGTAGAGGTAACCCTGCTGGAAGATCTGGCAGATGGCTGTGTTGCACGGACAGTCTCCTCCCACCGAGCTGCCTGCACGCTCCGCTGTGGAGAGAGGGGCACAGAGCTGGACTGCCCTCCCGCCTTCCTGGAGGCACCCCACCTGAAGAGTCTCACCTTTAGACTGTGACTTTTGTTAGGGTGGAATCACAGTTGGACATGTTCACTACCTTATCCCAAACACCTGCACTGGGCCTGGCATGGTCATTCATTGTACCAGGTATTTATTGAGCGCCTACTATGTGCCAGAGATGTCAGTAAACAATAGTAGCTGGCGCTCGATGAACACACATCTGTACTGCAGAACTGCCCTTTGTCCTTTAGGCAAACATTTCCGATCCTTCCCGGCTAGTAATCACCCCTGGCTCCCCAGCATAGGAGAGTTCTGGTCCTGAGAGATGGTGGCCCTCCTGGGAACCCCGAAAGTTCAAGCTTCCTCGCAGCTCTCCCCAACATCCGACTCAGCCCAGAATGTGAGCTGCTTTGCCCGGGAGTCTCCTGTGACCTCCCGTCATTTTGGTTTGCAGCCCATCTATAAGAACCTTGCCGTGTCCAGAGTGCACTTTATAGAATGCCTTGGATCTTGGCAAACACCCCTTTCAATCCCCAGAACTATGCCTGCTGGTTTTGCAGGTGCAGAAACTGAGGCTCACGTAAGTAAAGTGTGGCTTGTGAGGGCAGAACTATTGACCTACCTCCCAACCCCTGGGTAGATACCTTTCTAATGAGCCTCTCTGCACCCCTGGGGCCCCAGTATGTTAAGTTGGCCACCTCTCCGGGTTGTTTTAAACCATCCTCAGGAACTCTCTGTATGTGCAAGGTGGCCCTTTATCAGTCTTGCTGGGCTGGGCTCTCCTCTATGCTTTCCGTTCCTGCACCCTTCCATCGTGTGTGTGTGTGTGTGTGTGTGTGTGTGCGCGCGTGCGCGCGTCTGTGTGCGTGTGTGTGTTCAGGCAAAGTCCAGATGGACCTAGTCATCTAGTCTGGTCCTGGTTGGTGGGAGACCCTACAGAAGTCGAGAGAACTAGGACCAGGGGGCCTATGGACCCTATTTTTCCTCGGTACAGCATATTGGCTCAAAGCAAAGATGGATCTCAACACTAGTTCTCCAATTTCAAGCTCTGTGACCTTGGGTAAACTATTTAACCTTCTATGCCTTACTTTCTGTATCTGTAATATGGGAATAATAATAGTGCCCATCTCATTGGGAAGTTGTGAGGGTTAAGTAAGATCAAGTGTCTAGGACACTTAGCACAGCACCTGACATACAGAGTCAGTAAAATGTCACTATTATCGTTGTGATTATTCTTTCTAGCTTCTTCTTGACAGACTGTAGCCCATGCTTCTGCCATCAAGCCAACTCTGCCTCCCTTCCCTTCTCTCCACTTTGATCACCCTTACCTTTTCATTCTGGAGCCCAAGTCTTTGGTGGAATGGAGACCCGAACCATGGGGCCAAGGCCACATCCTCCAGAATGAGAAGATGCCCCCTGACACCCTCCCTCAGGTGTCACCTACGCCTGCGTGGAGCCTGGAGGAGGGGAGGCTCTCCTCGCTTGGGAGGGCAAGGGAGACTGACTGTCCTGGTGCACAAGCATCCAACCCAAGGCCTAGAAGTCCCAGACCAGGGTTAATCTGGAGTGAACACTCACGGTCAGGAGTGAAGCGGTGGTGGCTGGTGTTGCTGTGGGAACTGTCATAGGAATGAGTCTGGTGCACGGACTCGTCCACCACGGCCGCCATCCAGATGGCCAGGTTGGTGGTGAGGGTGAACATGAGACCACACCTGTTTGGGGAGGGGGAGCAAAGAGGCCAGTGGGAGTCTGGCCCCTCGTGGGTCCCTGGGGCAGATGGAGAACTGGGGAGCTAGACTAGGAGATGATGCCGGGAAGCAAGAAAGCGGTCAAGCCCCTGTGTGAACAGAGAAGTCGAGTTTGGAAGGCACTCTAAGTCTGGCCAGGATGCTACCCAAGAGAGGGCGTGGGGCGGGGAAGGGGTTCAGAGGCTCAGGCCACTGCTGCTCCCTCTTCTAGAGGAAAGCACACATAATTTACCACACAACCCATCCCACCAAAACACACAGGCACACACATATACACAGTACACACAGCACAGGACAAAATGGTGGAAATCTTGCTGGTGAAGCAAAGGGGCCTTGGTTGAAACCACACCCAGGAGGCAGAAAGTGGACCCCATGCCCCAGGTTGGAAAGCCTTCATCTCTCAAGCCAGATGGGCATTGAGCTGTGGAGCAGGGACTCACCGGGTCAGATCCAGGTGGACGTGAATACAGTCCTTAGCGGAGACCCAGAGAAAGTAAGTCTGTTGAGAGAGAGCGGGGCGGGGTGGGGGGGGGAGGTCACTCACTCTGCAGATGGGCTAAACTCTGGAGTTCCCATGTCCAAACCCAGCAGAATGTTCTCTCTACCTCAAGAACCCCCCATACTAGCTTACCAAGTTTTTACAAAAGGAGTTGGGAGCTTTCTTTCTTTCTATGAAACAGTGTATATAAAATAGTTCTCGTGTTCTTTCACAGTCTGCAAACTGTTACCTGTAAACTCTTGGCATTTTGGGGGTCAACATCCCCTGCCCCACCTCCGTCCTTTGTTTCATTGAAATGCTCGCTCTCACCTGGTTGCCAATAAATCCTCGTCATGGTATTTGTTGATGTGGGGGTATCTGCAATTTCATTTTACCCGAGTACACTTCAAACCCATAAAATGTAAAAGAGTAAAACTATATAATTACCAAAGTCATAAGTATGTTGAACTGTGGAAATCTGCACAGCAGGGGTGATGTTTCAGGAGATGGAACCCTACATGTGGTCATTCTGGTCATGATACAGGGCTGGGATCTATCTGATCTGGTCCCATGTAAGACCAGTCCTGCCTCAGCTCAATCATGAGACCTTTCAGTGTTATTTATGCAACAAATAAAAAAAATATATACTTGAACTTGTTTGAACCCTATTTCCTGAACAAATAGAGAACATATGGGCAGTAGCTGAGGCCAAACAGGCCATGCCCACAGCGAGACCCTGGGCTGAGAATGATGCCCTCTACCGGCACCCAGGGAGGGCAAGCCAGGTTCTAGGAGACATGGCAGCTGCCACAACCCAGACATCCTAGATGTTGATATTGTCACTGCTTAGGTTGAAATGAAATCACAAGACCCCTAAGTAGGAGCTCACATTTGGATATTACTTCATTTCCAAGTGCTTCCGGATTTATGCACTCATAGGATACACACTACAGTCCTATCCCCACCTTATTTGATTGCTCAGGGTTGAAGAGGAGTGGAGATCTCCTGACCTCATGCCAGATGCTGGCTCCTTCCACCACACTCAGGAACACTCTTCCCACCCACCTGGACGATGACAAACACAGCCTGGGTGAGAGGGTGCAGGATCTTGATGGCTGACTGGCACTCAAAGAAACTGGAGTAGTAGCCAGTCTTGAAGACATCCATGACGAGAGTGCAGATCCCAAACAGCACCAGCCCGCCTGGGAGTGAGGGGTGGGGGATGGGTCAGAGGCAATGGTTTATAGATCTGGCGATGGATGGCTAGATGGGTGGTGGGTTGGATGGTTGGGTGGATGGAAGAATGAGTGGGGCAGGTGGGAGGATCAAGGGACAGATGAATGGGGTGGGTGAGGGGATGGATAGATGGCTGGCTGGCTGGGTGGATGGTTGGACGATGGATGGATGGATGGATGGATAAATGGATGGATGGAAAGATGAATGGGTGGATGGAAGGATGACTATAGGATCGAGTGAGTGGATGGATGGGTATCCTACTGAGCCGCTATCTCTTTGGGGTTGCACAGATTGGAGGAAGAAGGGCCTTATGTGGGGGCCTTTCAGCTACAGCTGGCGTTTGTTCTCTGCTGTCCATCAAAGGCTCTCCCATGACCACCCTCTTTCAATCTTTAGAAAGGGCGGAGAAATCCCCTCCCACCCCTCCCTTCACTCTTCTTCCAAGATTCTTTCTCTTCCTCTTCTCTCACAACGGCAGCCCATTGCATTCTCAGCCACATCTAGTCCCGGGGGGGGGGGGGTGCGTGTGTGGGGGGCAGAGGGGAGGGACTTCCCAGCCCCCTACCTTGACGCGGACTCCACAGTTCCTCTGAGAGTCCCAGCCTCTGGCTCCCCGCCTGCCTCCCACTTCCTCCCCCCACCACCTCCCCTGGCACCTCGAAGCCAGATGGGGCCGGCGTGCGCGTCCCGGTAGGGAACGGCGTTGGGACAGCGCACGGTCCGGAGGAGGTAGAAGAGGGTCCAGAGGGAGGCGAGCAGCATCATGGTGGTGAGCAGCGCGAACACGTCCGTGTCGTACACCGCTACCTTGTTGAAGGCGCCGCCGCTGATGAGCGTGCAGGCGAGGAGCAGCACGTTCACGGCCAGCAGCACCGACAGCAGGCGGCCGCCCTTCTTCCACACTTCGCGGGAGCCTGCCCTCGGCGCCGGCGGGCTCTCCTTGGGTCCCTGGGCCAGCTCCTCGGACATGGCAGGGGCGACTGGGCGAGGTTGGAGGGGGTCACTGTGGAGGAGGAGCGAACAGGACCCCGGGTCAACCCCGAGGGCTCTGCGACCCTTCGGGTATCTGGCTCGAGGGCAGAGGGAAAGAAAGGCGGCGGCGGGCAGCCCCGTCGGACGCCGTCCTAAGTCCCCACTCCCCACTCCCCAATCCGTTTTCCGTCTGGTCCGGGCACCCACCTGGCTGGGCCGGGAGCCCGCGCTGAGCTGGGGGTCAGGGGGTGGCGAGCGTCTCCTCTTTCCCACAGCGGGCTGGACGGGCGCTTTATACCGGGGAGGGCAGGGTGATTTACAGCCGCGGGAGCTCAGCTCCATAAATCTCTCAGCCCCACTCACATGATCCATCTTTTCTCTGAGCTGAATTTAGGGAAGAGCGCGCGGGAGCCAGATAAGGTAAGATTTATATTTACCCGTTAAGAGGCGCCCCCCTCCCCCGCCCCCGCCGTCCCGTCACCTCGGAGCGGCATGGCTCGGGCGCAGCCCCGCACTGCGACACCCAGAGGGCACCCCGCCCCGGGCGCCCACCGCGCCCTCGGGCTCCGCGACCCCGGCCGCCCAGAGCCCCGAGCACTGATGATGCTCGATACACGCCCCGAGGGCTCACAGGCACCCGGACGCCCTCCCAGCCCCGGCGCGCCCTATACCTTCGCGCCCCTCTGTTGCTGCCCCAAGATCGGGACCCCAGTGCCCCTTTCCCTGACACCCTCACAGTGGTCGAAGTTCCTACTTCCTCTCTCCCTCCCCGGAGTCTTCTGCTCGGCTGGAAGCCGCAAGCCGGGTTTGGGTATCAAGTTCACCAGAGGCGCGCGGAGTCCGCGTCCAGTCTTCCAGCGCCCCCTGCTGGAGCGCGCCTCCCCGACCCCGCGGTGGTGGGGCGGGCGGTGGCGGTGGTGGCAGCCGGGACGCAGGGTGCTTCTCGCCGTCTGGGGGTCAGTCCTCAGACCCCTCCTAGGCCCACTGTCCTAGCGATCCAGACTGCCCTCGGACACCCCTCCCCAGCCCTTGGCCCGTCCCTTTGACGGGTGGAGACATCGGGAGCTCCAGAGCTGGGGCTCCCGTGACGACAGACTCCGGACTGTCCGCAGACTAGGCCTCATGGGGCGGGGTGCTGAGGTGACCACTTTTGGAACAGGGCAAGGCCTCGCGTGGGTCACTCCTGCGCGCTCGGGAGCAGGGTGTTTAGGACCCAGGGGCCGCCCGGGGGCGGCTCCCCAGGCAGCCGGAGATCCTTCTCCCCCCTCCCTCCCGGGGCGAGCGGCTCAGATGTCGGAGTAGCGGCGGCTCCCGGCGCTCCGCAACCTGCGTCTGCGGCAGCGGGGGCTGGCGGCCCGGCCCCTGCCCGGCCCCCTCCCCCAACCCCATGCCTCAGCCCTAACCCCTCCGCCCTCCCCCGCGGGGGGCATTTCCTGGTGCCTCCTGCCCTCCCCGTCCAAGTCAGGCGCCATGAACGACCAGTACCACCGGGCGGCCCGGGACGGCTACCTGGAGCTCCTCAAAGAGGCCACCAGGAAGGAGCTGAACGCCCCCGACGAGGATGGCATGACTCCCACCCTCTGGGCTGCCTACCATGGCAACCTGGAGTCCCTGCGTCTCATCGTGAGCCGAGGGTGAGTACCCACTCTGGCCCTGCCTAAGCCCGGTGGTGGAGGGGGTGGTGGAGGGAGAAGAGAGTCCTGGGCCCCCTCCCAGACCCTGAGAGCAGTCCCCAAGACTCCAAGGTACCTTCCCCCCACTCCTCTGAGCCACCCTCTTCTCTACTCATGCTAAGGTGGAAGCTTGGAGCCTCGCGGTGGTGGGAGGGGGCACAACTTGAGGCATGTGACCCTGGTGACCTGGATGTGGGGCTAGGAGGGGAGCGACTGGGATTTGGGGGCCCACGATTGTGGGAGGGGTTGCAGAGTGAGGGGGAGGTGGGAGAGATTTCCTGGGTTGGGTCACCCCTGGAAGCAAGAGTGGGGATGGGAGAGAAGGGGCAGAAGTGGTGGCAGGACAGGCTCCTCTCTCGGGAGGGCCTGGGGTCCAAAGGGCACCCCCCCCCCCGGCCGGTGCTGCACCTCCCTGCAGGCCAGGGCTCACACAGCTCTCTCCCAGCTCATTCTCGGGATTTATGGGCACTGTCCACAGCACCAAATGTCACTCCACACAGCCACCTCATTAACTCCCTCTGTGCCCCTCCCCCATGACGGCCTCCCTCTCCCCCCCCCCCCCTTAGGAGTTGTTTGGGGGGAAGAGTGGGCATAGAGTCCAGGTGTCAGAGTTAGGGTTAGAAGTGGTTTGAAGGTAGCGATTAAGGAATTCGGGGTCCAGGGCTGCTGACGTGGGCTCCCGGGGCTGAATGACACCGTGGACAACTTCCCCAGCCTCCATGGTTTTCTACAGAGAGGTCACCTGGTTGAACTGGACACCTGGGCAGCCTGGCCAGGGAAAAGGAGTGGAAGACGTGCCCCAGGAGGGTTACCATGAGCATCTCAGGCCCTGGGAAATCACGGTGGAGACAAAAGGGGCCCAGCTGGCCCTGGTGCCCGATGCTGGCCTGTGGCCTGAACATGTGGTGGGTGGGGTGTGGTGGCTGGGGAGCCCCCTTGCCCTCCCTCCGAGGCCCCGCTCCTCAGGCGGGCAGCAGGTGGGAGCAGCCCCTGACACCAGGCAGCTAAGCCGCGTTCCAAGAAGCCAAGACCGGCCCCTTCCCACACCAAGAGAGCACACAGCGATCCTGCCGTCCAGCTCCTCCCATCAGAGAGGTCCATGGGAGGAGGGGAAAACGGTGGCTTCCCGGTGCCCCAAGTCCCCAAACTCCTACAGACAGCAAGGGTTGGTGTTGGAAGGGGCATGGGCCAGATGCCAAGCAGCTCCTTGCCACATTGTCCTGCAGGACTTGGCACCAGTAGGAGAAGCGTGGAGAGGGTTGTGTGTGTGGGGGGAACTGTTGAGACAAGGGGGTGATTCTTCCTCCAGCCTTGCGGGGTGGCCTCGTGGCCTCATTAGTGTGAGCTAGGCCCCTGCGGGAGGGGAGCGCTTGGAGAAGCCAGCCGGAGCATGCCCAAGGGGGCACGGTCTGGTGGTGGAGGGGATTGGAGGGTGCTGGGTGGGTCCCCTGGGCAGGCCCAAGCCAGCCTGCCTGACAGGGCTCCCAAAGACGGGGCAGCCCCGGGAAGGGAGGGCCGCTGGGCCCAGGTTGCAGACTCACCTCCTCCTCCCCTTCCGACCTGGCTGCCCCCACACTCCCCTCCCAGCCCAGGCCAAGACCCGACACCTGCTCTCACACGCAGCCTTGCCAGGCCTGGCCCTGCTCCCTGCAGACGTGGCCGTGCCCGCCGACGCCCAGGCCCACACTCTTACACACACTCACCCAGGGCTCGGGCTCAGCACCCACCATCCTCTCCTCCTCTTTTGTGGGCACCCTGCACCCGCAGCCACACTCACCACCACGCCTGCCTAGAGACCCAGACTCGCCCTGGCCCACCACCTCTCTGGGCCAGCTCCCCACTGGGCTCCATGAATAATTCACTCCTGTCTCTCTGGGCATCAAATATTTATCCCCTGAGATTCCCAGCCATCAGTTCTCTTGGGGAAGGCCCCGCCCCGGCCGCGCCTTTTCTGTCGCCCCGCCCCTTGCGAGTCTGGGGCCACCCCCCCCCGCCGCCCCCCGGGCTCTGTCTAGGTCTGCCTGGTGTCTCCCGAGTCAGAGGAGACCTCTCGGGCCCTCGGGTCCACCGGTGTGCCCGCGGGGCGGCCCACACGGGCCGGGAGCTCCCTACACCTGCAGCCAGTGCCGCCTGCCCGCCCCAAATGGTGTTGGTTCATCACCCTTCCTCGCGTGTCCTCCCTGCAGGGGTGACCCAGACAAGTGTGACATCTGGGGCAACACGCCCCTGCACCTGGCGGCTTCCAATGGCCACCTGCACTGCCTCTCCTTCCTGGTGTCCTTCGGGGCCAACATCTGGTGCCTGGACAACGACTACCACACGCCGCTGGACATGGCCGCCATGAAGGGCCACATGGAGTGCGTGCGCTACCTGGACTCCATCGCGGCCAAGCAGAGCGGCCTCAACCCCAAGCTGGTGGGCAAGCTGAAGGACAAGGCCTTCCGCGAGGCGGAGCGGCGCATCCGCGAGTGCGCCAAGATGCAGCGCAAGCACCACGAGCGCATGGAGCGGCGCTACCGGCGCGAGCTGGCCGAGCGGTCGGACGCGCTCAGCTTCTCCAGCCTCACGTCCAGCACCCTGAGCCGCCGGCTGCAGCACCTGGCGCTGGGCGGCCACCTGCCCTACTCGCAGGCCACGCTGCACGGCACGGCCAGGGGCAAGGCCAAGATCCAGCGGAAGCTGGAGCGGCGCAAGCAGGGCGGCGAGGGCACCTTCAAGATCTCCGAGGACGGCCGCAAGAGCGTGCGCTCGCTCTCGGGCCTGCAGCTGGGCAGCGACGTGATGTTCGTGCGCCAGGGCACCTACGCCAACCCCAAGGAGTGGGGCCGCTCCCCGCTCCGGGACATGTTCCTCTCGGACGAGGACAGCGTCTCCCGTGCCACGCTGGCGGCCGAGCCTGCCCACTCGGAGGTCAGCACCGACTCCGGCCACGACTCCCTGTTTACGCGGCCCGGCCTGGGCACCATGGTGTTCCGCCGGAACTACGTGACCAGCGGGCTGCACGGGCTGGGCCGCGAGGACGCGGCGCTGGACGGCGGGGGCGCGCCGCGAGGCCGGCTGCAGAGCTCCCCCAGCCTGGACGACGACAGCCTGGGCAGTGCCAACAGCCTGCAGGACCGCAGCTGCGGGGAGGAGCTGCCCTGGGACGAGCTGGACCTGGGCCTGGATGAGGACCTGGAGCCCGAGACGAGCCCGCTGGACACCTTCCTGGCCTCCCTGCACATGGACGACTTCGCCTCCCTCCTGCGGCAGGAGAAGATTGACCTCGAAGCGCTGATGCTGTGCTCCGACCTCGACCTCCGCAGCATCAGCGTCCCCCTGGGGCCCCGCAAGAAGATTCTGGGGGCCGTGAGGAGGAGGAGGCAGGCGCTGGAACGCCCGCCTGCTCTGGAGGACACAGAGTTGTGAGTGTCCTGGGCTTTGGGGGATGGGAAAAGGGGTCAGAAGGCCTTGCGGGTGGGATCTGCCTTTTCGGGAATGTGTGTGTTGGGGGGGGGGGGGTCAATACCGTCTTTCATAAAATCTAAGTCCCCATCCATTACAAGAGGTCCCACTGAATTTGTTTACCCCCAGTTCTGAAAACGAAGCTGCCAGTTTCATGACAAGGGAGGAGGCCTTCTTATCACAGCTAATGTAAAATGCACCTTGACTTTGGAGATAATCAAAATGCCCCCAAACGGGTGTCTTAGGACAGTTGAGATCCAGTAGTCATAGTAATCAGAGCCCGGATGTTTTGAGCCCTCCCATCTACTGGGTGCTGGAGATACCGCTGCATGTGTCCCTTAATTGAGTCCTCCCCAGCTCCTGGGTGCAGGGGCTGTATCATCCCCATTTTCCAGGGGAGCAAGTGGAGGCTCAGAGGGTTTGAGCGGCTCACTCCAAGGGCCTGCTGCTGCTTGATCCCCGGTCTGTGTGGCTCTGGAGCCTGGGGACTAGGTGACTCCCATGGAAGGAGAGTTGTCGCGTTCAAAAGCTGTCAGGGAGAGCTCAAGTCTGCTACCGCACTGGTGGCCGTCCCCGCCCCCATCCCTTTCTCAGGGCATCCCACAAGCCCAGCAAATGCTGCTGCCCCCTTTTGGTGTCTATGGCTTTTACCCTGCATGGCTGGGCAGGGGTGGGTGTGGGGAGGCAGTCTGGTTTAGAGTTCTGGGGATGGGGAGGAAACCCCTAGGCCAATGTCCCCATCCCTGACCGTTGGCCTGCCAGGAGAGGGTCAGTCGTCCGAATGGCTGGTCTTGGTTTAAAATGATGTCTTGAAAGCCCTTACCTGAAGTCTGTTTCTGTGTCTTTCTCTCCAGGTAACAGGGGGCTCCTCTCTCCAGACCAAATGAATTGCGAGTTGCCACAACCCACCGTGAGGCCACGAGGTCCTCACGGTCGCCAGCCCTGAAGCCCCCCCGGCCCCTCCCCAGGAGCAAAGACCATGTGGGTCATCTCCCTTGAAAGCCTGTCCACACGCCACAACGGAGGTGTAGTCTGGAGGTACCAGCAAGGGGTCCAGGAGCCCTTGAGCCACTCCCGTCTGAATGGCCCTAAAGGACATGTGGATTCCTGGGAGGCCAGCTCCAGAGGAAGGGCAGGGGACCCCTGGAGCCCCAGGGGATAGACGACATACCCATTAGAGCTGGATGGGAGTGTGTGTGGAAGGGGCATGGCCTGTCCCAGGGGCCGCTGTCTCTCCCCACCCCTCCTCTGACGGTCCTGCTGTGCTCAGGCTGGAGACTTGCTCACTTCTTACATTTTTGTGAAGGGAAGAGTTTGGGCTGGCTCCCTCCCCTCCCCCCACACCGCAGAGAGGAGGTTCCTGGCTAGACTCTTCAGCCAAATGCCCTGACTTTGGTCCCCACTCCTGCCCCAAGCCAGCCCCCTTCTCCTTCACCTATTGGCCATGTCTGGGAGTTGGAGCGCCAGGCTGGCATGAAGTGGGGGTGACTGGCACCCTCACCAGCTCACCTGGTGAGCTGGTGGCCTGACTCTGCCCTCCTCACCCTGCCTCCAGCCTGGTCCTCCTCCAGGGACCCCAGAGGGTCAGGCCAATAGATGCAAGGTGCTAGAGCAATAATCTGCAGTATTATGGCCCCGAGGCCTGGCGGGCGTGCCCTGGGCTGGAGAAAGGCATCTGCCAACAGCCTCAGCTGGGTGTCTAGCCTAGTTTGGGCGAGTCCTGGGACATAGAAGAGCCTGGGGATGTGGATAATCTAAGCTGCTGACTGTCCCCAGGTCCCCAGGGCCCTGTGCATGTGTGTCTGTGCTGGGGGCTGGCTGGTGGCTTTCCCTCCGGGTCTGGAGGCGGCTGGGCAGCTGCGAGGTTCTGTGTAGGTAGGTCAGCAGGAGCTCAGTATGTGTCCCTGCTCTGTGATGGCAGTGAGACCAGGGAGGAGGCCAGCCCCGGACCCGTTTCCCTGACCCTCCCGCTCCCACCGGGAGCACCACTGCAGCTCCCATCTCTTTCCTGGGCCCCCTTGGCTAGGTCAGGAGATGAGGGGACACCCAAAGAATGCCACAGGCCTCCCTCTGCATCTGTGTCTGTGCTGGGGGAGGGGGACGGGGGAGCGGTTTCCGTTCCCACAAAGAGGGCTTGGTGGCCTGTCGCTGCCACCCTGAGCCCATGCCAGTCCTTTGCCCTGTCATCTGGGCCTGGGGCCGCCCCCAAGTGCCGACTCAACTTTCTCAGAGCCCCAGGTGCTGCCCTTTCTCTTCTGTCCCCTGTGTCCTGCCTCAGCCTCCTCCCTGTTCTCCCAGTTCCCGGGGTGGGGCAGGCTCTGGGATTCCTACTGCCGCACAAAGTACCCCTCCCGCAGGCTCATTATAACTTTTGTAGAGAATGTTTTGTATCGTTGTCACACCTGTGTCTCGTTCTTTAACCACTGGGGAGTGGGAGAGGGAGAAGGTCTTTGTGTACCGCAGAGGGCTTGGTCCTCATGGGCCCCCTGGAGGGGGTCCAGGGTTGGATGGTTGGGCATGCCCCACCCCCATGCATCCTTGCAGGGCCTTCCCTCATCCCTGGGTCTTCACCCTGCTGTTTCTGGGCCCAGAATTTGGAGCTGAGGGAGAGGGAGGGTT
The DNA here is from genome assembly GCF_018350175.1 of Felis catus. Lineage (NCBI taxonomy): Eukaryota > Metazoa > Chordata > Mammalia > Carnivora > Felidae > Felis > Felis catus. Next base: position 55,412,222 of record NC_058381.1, on the reverse strand, counting down.
CAGAAGAATGGGGACAGGCAAGCTGGAAGCTGAGTGGCGGGGATGGTCCAGGCTGCAGCTGCTAAGGACAGCTTTCTCCATTTCCAATGGGGCCTGCCTGGCCTTCTCCAGACATGGGCAGAAGCTGTACCCAAGGAGGCCACCACTCATCACCCAGGCCCCATAAGCCCTCATCTCAAGGCCCCAGCCCACCCTGGGAGGCCACCAGTGCAGTCCCCATTTCCCTCACCACCCCAGGAAGCTCTTGGGGCAGCCCTATTTAGAACCTTCCTTTGTCCCAGAGGCAAGGCTTCTCCTTAAGCTGTAAGACAATGGCCTCTGTTTGCTCAGTCAAGCCTGAGAAAGGGCCCTGGAACCATTTTATTTCATTCCCTAAGGATGCTGGGTCAAGTGCTTCTGCTAAAGGGAGTTCAAGACAGCTCTCTCCCTCCATCATCAATCAGAATGGTCCAGAGGATGTCCCAGCGGGAAGGTTGCTTAGCAACCATCTGGGGTTCTAGGTCATCTCCCTCCACTTTACAGATGGAAAAACGGAGGCCTACCAAGGGGACGATCCAGACTCAGAACAGTAGCCTCCTGACTGCTGCCACACTTTCCTGCCCGTCCCCCCCCCCCCCCCCCCCGAGGCTGCTAAGGGGGCCTGCGGAGTGGTGGGATTCTGTCGGATGCTCCACAGGGTTGTCCACCCTGCGACCCCTACTGGCCATCCTGGTCACTGCACCTACCTCAGGAAAGACCGGCCAGTCGTGGCGCTGCTGTTCCAGGAAACGGACATGGGGGGTGAGGACTGAATAACAAGACAGCAGATAGGAACTTCAGCGTAGAGGCAGGGGCTAATCCGAAGCACTGGGGGCTGGGGTCTCCATGGGTCAGTGTGGCCCGAGGGTGGAAGCCTGAGGCACAAGAGCAGGTGCAGCTGCGGGAAGTCTGAGGGGACTTTAAACACAGTGAAGGGAAGAATTTTACGTGGTAAGGGGTTCAGCCCTCTCGACCCATTCCCCTTAAAATTTAGATCGAGGTTAGATTGAGGAAAGTTTAGAAAAATCCATTGCTCTTAGCCTTTTGGTATTAGAATCTGCTAATAATATGGGCCACTTTCCCTGGAAAAATGCACACCGGGCAGACAAACACTCATATACAATTTTGTTCATAATTCCAGGCAGTTCCTGGAGCTCCAAGAGGTCCAGGGACCCCATGTTAAGATGCCCTAGACTGCTCTGAAGTCACATCATAAACGGGATTACTAATTCGATGGAGATGGAGGTGTCAGAATGAATCAGGCAGGAAGGGCCTCTGGGTATGTGGCACAACCTCATTTTACAGATGAGATAACTGAGGCCCAGAGGGCAAGGGTCTGGCGGTAGATAGCAGAGCAGCCAAATGAACAAAGTGGCACTAAGTGTCCTGATGCCCTTCCATGGTGCCAGCTACCTCCTGTCCCCGTGTGAGACCAGTTCTGGACAGCACGACGGCCCTGTGCTCCCAGGGCATGCCTGTGTCACCTCTGAGATAAGCCTGGGTTGCACAGGACATGGCAGGACTCAGGAGACAGCCAGATCTGGGCGGCAAAACTGGCTCTGGCCCTTCCCAGCTGTGTGGCCTTGGGTAAGTTACTCAGCCTCTCTGGGTCTATGTCCTCAAATGAAATAGGTGGTTATAACTTATTATACTCACAGTGCTAACCCCATGGATCATTAGGAGGTGAGATGATCGTGCAGTGTTAATGCACAAGAAAGCACTTAGCACACCTGCCTGGTATTCAGTACATACCCGTTAGTAATGACCAGTTATCGGTGGTCTTGGGCCCATGAGGTGTTCACTGCATCTGTGGCCCCCTCCCCCAACCGTAGGTAAGTCCTAGGCCTTTCCAGAGAGCAGTTTTGCCTTTTTGAGCCCCATAGGCCACTCCACCTGTCACACTAGCTCCCGGAGACAGTACTGAAGGCATCCTGTTCCGACCAGCTGGGGGCGTTGAGGATCAGCCACTGGCTAAGGAATCATCGGTTAGATAAGGATGGGTCACTATCCAGTGGGAAGACCCCTGGGGAATCAGAGTTGTTCCTGGGCTGCCCAAGGAGCTGGGCATTTTTTCCGGAGGAAGAATCACAGGTCCATTGGCCTGGCCCCATTATACTACTCTCTGAACGTTAGAGTTTATCAAAAACTCTCCCTATTCCTGTGAGGTAGGTGGGTGAGGAGTTTTAGCCCCACTCCATAGATGAAAAGATTGAGCGTCAGAGAGGTTTTGTGACATATTTAGGTCCCAGTAAATTAAGGAAAATTCAGGCTCCCTAACCGGGTCCCTTCAGCCACTCCTGTCTCCAGAGGTAAGCTTTCATGTTTTTTCACTATTAATGTTGAGAACGTATAAGGTGTTAGGTGCTTATGTTACTTTATATACATTCAATCCTCACAATAAAGCCACAGCTCTATAAAACAAGGACTATATTATGATTATTATCCCCATTTTATGGGTGGGAAAACAGAAGGTCAGAGCAGGGATATGAATTGCCCAAGGTCACAGAGCTATTAGGTGGAAAAACCAGGCCTCAGAGACAAAGTTCCGTGGTATATGCCTAACCACGGCATATCGCCCCCCGCCCCTCCCTCCCAAGCACTCCATTGGTGGGAGTTGTTTTTGGTGTTAGGTCCCCTTGACCTGGTCATGCCTGGTCTAGACAGATGCCAGACTCAGGCTGGCATGGCGGGGTGGGGGGAGGATGTTGGCAACTTCAGTGGCCTAAGCACCTGGGCTGACCCACTTGTCCTGAGGGGCTGGGCTGAGAGAGGGCCAGTTGGGGTGTGAGTCCACTGGGCAAGATACTGGGGGGCTGTGTGGGAGGGTAAAAGCCGGCCCAGATGGGGAAGCAAGGGTCTGAAGCATTTTGTCGTGACTAGGGAGTCTGCCTGTCCCCCTTTCTGTCTCCCTATCCCTTGGTCTCTCTGCCCTATCTCTCCTTGTAACACAGGGCACCTGCTCAGTCTCTCCTCTATCCCCTCTTTCTGTTGCCTTGTCTTTCTAGACCTCTGTCTCCCTTGCTGTTGGTCACATAATAAGAAATGTATGTTTGGGAACTGCTCCCAGCTCCTGACACAGAGCTCCCGAGTCCCTTGGAGGTCCCTGGGTGATAGGAATATCTTTTGTTCACATGAAGTGACTCTGGGTGGGCTCCAGAACAGATTCAGGATGGGGACTTGTCACTATGGCTAGCAGCCTGGAACTTTCAGTGCCTCTCCATCCTTTGGGGAGGGGAAGGGAGCTGGAGATCGGATTAATGATCGATCATGCCTTCATAATGAAACCTCTATAAGCAACCCCAAACTACGGGGTTCAGAGAGCTTCTGAGTTGATGAATGCATCCGTGTTACGAGAGAGTAGTGTCTGCTCGACAGGGACAGAAGCTCCTGCACTCAGGAGCCTTCTGGACCCTATGTATCTCCTCATCTGGTTGTTAATACAGATCCATTATAACACATTTTACAACAAACTGATAAATGTAAGTAAAGCTCTTTTCTCAGCTCTGTGAGCTCTTCTAGCAAGTTAAAGAGGCTCAGGGGCAGGTTCTGGGAACCCCCAAATTTGTAGCCAAGTTGGGCAGAAGTGCAGGTAGCCCGGGGACCCAGGAAGTGAGGGCGTCTTTGTGACACCGAACCCTGGGATCTGTAGAGTCTGACACTAACCCGTAGTCAACTTCAGAATGGAATCAAATTACAGGTTGGTTGGTGCCCAGTGTTGGAGAATTGGTTGTTGGTGTGGGGAAAAGCCCACATTTGGTGTCAGAAGTGTGAGGAGAGGAGCAGATTTGGCGTCTTTCTCTCCATCTGTCTTCCCATGCGTTCAGGCTCCTTGTCCCCCTCCCCATCTTGGTCCTGGTCCTGTCTCAGGTTGAACTAGAACTCTGGAGCCCAGCCTGTCCTTAAAGGGCCCTCCTCTCCTCACCCCACACCTCAAACTCAGCAGCCCGAGGCACCCCCAGGGATCCCTAAGGTTTCCTGGAACCCAGCATTAAAACCACTGAAGTCATGCCTGAACTACATGGGCAGCATAGCGACTATGCATATGGGTTCAAATCCCAGACCTGCCACGGCAAAGCAATGACCTTGGTCAAGTCACTTAACTGCTGTGTTTCTTCTTCCTTAATATGGACGTGTAATGGCCTTCCTTAAATTTAAAAATTTTTAAAAATGTTTATTTATTTTTAAGAGAGAGACAGAATGCAAGCAGGGGAGGTGCAGAGCGAGAGGGAGACACAGAATCCAAAGCAGGGTCCAGGCTCTGAGCTGTCAGCACAGAGCCTGACATGGGGCTCGAACTCACGGACAGCGAGATCATGACCTGAGCCAAAGTCGGATGCTTAACCAACTGAGCCACTCAGGTGCCCCCATTTTTTTTAAAGTTTATTTATTTAAGGGGTGGGGGAGAAAGAGAGAGAGAGAGACACTGCACAGGTGCACATGCAAAGGCAGGAAAGGAGCAGAGAGAGAGGGAGACACAGAATCCCAAGGAGGCTCTGTGCTGTCAGCGCAGAGCCTGATGTGGGGCTTGAACTCTCACAAAACGTGAGGTCATGACTTGAGCTGAAACCGAGAGTTGAACACTTAACCGACTGAGCCACCCAGGCCCATCTGCGAAGTGGGTTCTCTGTTGGGGGTCCTGTATGAGAGCTGTCTGGCACCCAGCAGGCACACAGGACGGGTCTCTGACCTGAGTCTCACCTCCCATCCATAATAGTAGTAACACGCAGTATGACCCAAGCATTTCAAGTGTGTTAGTCACATGGTCTCCAGGGCTGTTGTGATTCCTGGTTTTCAGATGAGGAAACCAAGGCGCAGAGATGTTTGTAAAACGTGCCCAAGCTCACAAGGCTGGCGGTGGTGGAGCTAGGGCTCCAACCCAGACAGGCTGGCTCCTGTCTGTGCCATGTCTCATCATGATGGTGAGCATTTATCGAGCACCTGCTGTATGTCAGCACTTTACATCTGTGATGGCTATGAATTCACATGACAGCCTCATTTAATAATTACAGGGGGTCAATTAACCCATTTGACAGAGGAGAAAACTGAGACTCAAGAACACTAGGTTGTTGTGTGGCTCATACAGCCAGTAAGAGCACACACAGGGCCTGACTCCTTGTCTGTCTGACTCTGCATAGCTGCACTCTGGACCAGCTGCTCCCCGGGTTTCTATAGCTGAATGACTAAGTCTGATGAGGTTTGGAGACCGAGGTAGGGAAACTTCTGGCAAGTCCATTCAGAGCCCCTAATGCCTGGTCTTTAGAGAAAGGCCCTTGGGGCGTGCCAGTGTGGTGCGCCCTGGAAAGCTTTTAAAGCTACAAATCTCATTTTTACCTTCTCTCACTGTGGCTTCTTTGTTCCATGGGCCCACGTGGGTCTGCATGGGCATTTTGGGGGGCTGTGGGACCCTCTCCCTGCTCTGGATATGCACACTCCTGAGAAGCGTTTCCTCTGGACCCTGAACAGTAGTTGATGGGGCCCTGGTTGGCAGGGGAAGGGGCTTGCTCTGGGAGGAGAGGGGGTGGGGACAACAGTAGCTGCCAGTCTGACCCCTGACCCCCAACACCACTGCCCCCTTTCCACAGAGTCACAGCACCCTCACAGTCTCTTCAAGTGGGCAAGGGCAGGAAGGCATTCTTTACTAGCCCCATTTCTCAGATGGGGCAACTGAGATTCAGGAGAGCCAATGACCCGCCAGCAAGTGCCCAAACCAGGGTGTCAATTCTGGTGCATTTGCACTGCCACTCCCTGCTAGCTGTCTTCTCAGAGCACTTTCACATACCAGGCACGGCAAACCCTTGAGCACAGCATCATTGCCCCACCTCATGGGTAAAGAAACCAGGACTCATGTCGATTGGGTCATTTTTCCAAGCCCCTAAGAGCACAAGCGTCAGGGCTGTGGGATTCAAACCCCAAACCCTGGCTCTTTCTACCCCATTCCCTGAGCCACCTCCCCAGGCTCTCACTTGGCACAAGGGCAGTTCGTGGGTTCCCCAGGTCAGAACAGGGGCTCAGTGGGCAGGATTTGGGGAGGGGGGAGGAGGGACAGGCTGGACTCACTGTCTCTCCCTCTTCCTCCATTCCTGTTTACCTCACTCCTGCTCAGCCTTGAGATCTACTACTGACTGCTTTCCACTGTGTGGGCCTGTGTGTGTGTGTGTGTGTGTGTGTGTGTGTGTGATGGGCGTGAGGGCACTGACTCTATGCAAGCCCAGGGTGAGTGCAGTGGACCCAGAGCTCTCCTGTGAGCTGAGCGTGCTTGTGTGTGTCTGTTGCTCGCTGATCTTTGTTTCAGGGCCAAGTTTCCCGGGAGAGGGGCATGTGCACGTGTGTGCGTGCATGTGTGTGCACGTATGTGCATACACACTCACAGAGGACTCCATGACTTTGTCTACGGTCTATATTTCAACTCCTTCTCTCACTTATTATATTTAGAGCCCCAGCTCCTTTAGCCTGGAAGGTTGAAGCCCCAGCCACCCACACCACCTGTCCTCATCCCATCCCTTGTCCTGAATCGGGGGTTCCCACCAAACTTTCCCCAAACTCTCTCTGGGGGACTGGTTTGCTGGGGATCAGAACCCCAGGGGCCTGGGTGGGCAACTTCCCCTGAGCCGGGATGTCCAGTTAGGATGCTGAGCTGTGCCACTTGCTGGGAAGGCTAAGTTGCCTTTCCAAACCTCCAAGTTTCCACCTGTGAGTGGAGCTAACCAAACCCCACGTTGTCGGCCTGTTGGGAGGCTACACTATATGAAGCCCTTAGCTCAGGTCGTGACACCCTGTAGGCGGAGGACCTGGTCGACAGGAATCTGGGGATGGGGAGGGCTCGGTGGGCATCAGCCAGGCCTGGGTATCCCTGAGCTGGAAGCACCGAGAACCCACATGCCGGGTTGTCTGCAACTCCCTCTTCCCTGGTCCCCACACCTTCTGTACAGCGGTTCAGTATTGTAGAACAGAAGTGGGAGGAGGCATCATGCCCCTGAACCCCAGCCAATAGATGTTAGATTTCAGTCATATCAATATTCAGCATTACAATAGTGTTATAATTACCATAGCACAAGGAATGGCTTAGCAATGCCAATACCGTGAGCACTGGCCCTACGGTCCATTGATATCCGTAGTACAGAAGTGATCTTATTACTTTTCCAGCGACCCAGTAAGCTAGGTAGTATCACCCTCACCCACTGCAAATCACCTTGTCAGAGACCTGAGGCTCAGAGAGGTCAAGCAACTCACCTAAGGTCACACAGCAAGAACAAACGTGGGTGTGTTTGAGTCCAGAGCCCTGCTGTAGTAGACAGTAGACTGTTCTCAGTCGCCTCCACACTGTGTAAGAATCGTGGCCCTCATTCCCTTTCCAGCCCTGGCGCTGGCCCCACCAGGCCCAACAACACACCCTTCAGGCTAATCTATGCCCCAAAGTCACTCACACACACTGGACTGTGGTGCTGACCTGACACGGTGAGAGGGACCAAGGGATCCTTGGAAAACCTCACCGGTCGGGAGTCTGGGTTGCTAACAATTCCAGCCTTGGATTTTTAAGGACTTAGCTTGCTCTATAACTTGGAAAGGTGGCCTGGGTCTCAGTGTCCTTTCCCGCCAAGTGGGGACAGGCTGACAGTCTCAGAGCCTCAGCAGCATCCCCACTAGCTCGAGGCTGGCCCCCTTTCCCTCACCTGTCTCACTCCCTGGCCTGCCCCTCTGGGCCATCACCAACCTGGCTTCGTCCCTGCAGAGCGGCTGGTGGCCTAGAAGGTGGGATGCACAGCACAGGCAGCTGTGGCGGGCCAGGGCTAGGGTCCTTGGAGGTGAGGCTGATGCTGACAGTCCATCGGTGTGGCCCTGCCCTGCTGGAGCCAAGGGCACCTGGGATGCCGGTCCCACTCTCAGCTGATCAAGATCTGAGCCCCGGCCTGGCCACTTGTCCTCCAGAGTGCTCGGCCCCGCCCCTGTGAATAATGCTGCTTGCCTCCTGGAGTTGAGCCTCACTGGGCTTTGATGATTTGGAGGGGGTAGCACGAATGGGCGGAAGACAAGGAAGGCTTACAGATCCAGCCACCCAGGCCTGGAGCCTAGAAATGGGTGCATTGCTGGTGGGAGGTGCCATTCTAATCCACCCCATGTCCCCTCCACCCCCGCCCCAAGCCTCCCAGTACCCACCTTCTAGGTGTCCAAACCTATCTCTGATTCTCACGATCCCCTTCCAGGCCCTGGGGCTGGGGCAAGGCTCCTTCCCACCCCACCCCAACCACAATGATAATTAACCCCAATGAACCCCAGCAAATAAATATGTGAATTGCAAAAGGGAGGAATCATAGCTGCCCCCGGGTGGGGAACTCCAGAGGTCCCTGGAAGGCCAAAACCAGCATCTTCTAACACCATCCCTATACAGCCCCCCTGCCCCCCAGTTTTGCCTGGGTAGGTCCCCGGGCACCCTGCCCATTGGGGCCTGGGAGGAGGACTCACCCGTCTCAAGTTAGGACCCGTGTCTTTTTAAAGTTTATTTATTTATTTTGAGAGAGAGAGAGAGATAGAGAGAGAGCACAAGCAGGGGAGGAGCAGAGAAAGAGAGAATCCCAAGCAGGCTCCGCACTGTCAGCATGAAGCCTGATGCGGAGCTCGAACCTGCGAACCATGAGATCATGACCTGAGCTGAAATCAAGAGTCGGACATTCAACCTACCCAGCCACCCAGGCGCCCCCATCATCTAATTTTTTTAACTTTTTTCTCCTCCTTCCTTTCTCCTGAGCCTGTCTTCCTAATCTTTCCACTCATGCATCTATTCATTTATTCAACCAATGTTTACTGAATACTTACTATGTGCCACCCACTGTGTGAGACCCCAGGGAATGGGTGTCATCCAGAGAACAGGAGGGACCGTCTGTGTGCCAAGCCCCAGCCCCTTCTCCTTCGGGCAGCCTGTTTTGACTCACACTGGTCTGTCCATCGGCTGGTAAACATCAGCCAGGCGTGATGGGTGTGTAAGTATGATTGAAGGTTATGGAGGAAGCTCAGGAAACATAAGGAAGGTGTGTGTGGGGTCCAGAGAGGAATGGGACGGAGTCTGGCAGACCAGGTGCTTCTCCCAACCCCACATGCCCAGCTGCCAACCCCCATGGCCAGACGAACAGAGATACCAGCCCCAACTTGCTTTCCCACGCTTCACTGTTGCTGGATTTACAGATGATGTCTACTTCCTGACTTTTATCTCTCTCTCTTTTTTTTTAACATTTATTTATTTTTGAGAGGCAGAGAGAGAGTGCAAGCAGGGGAGGGGCAGAGAGAGAAGGAAACACAGAATCTGAAGCATGGTCCAGGCTCTGAGCAAGCTGTCAGCACAGAACCCGATGTGGGGCTCGAACCCACAAACTATGAGATCGTGACCTGAGCCGAAGTCGGATGCTCAACCGACTGAGTCACCCAGGTGCCCCTGATTTTTATCTCTTAAAAAAACAAACAAACAAAAACTTCTTACCAGCTAGAAACATAAAACAAATGTTTTAATTAAAATAGAACATACAGGGGCACCTGGGTGGCTCAGGTGGTTAAGTATCCGACTTCAGCTCAGGTCATGATCTCACAGTTTGTGGGTTTGAGCCCCATGTTGGGCTCTGTGCTGACAGCTCAGAGCCTGGAGCCTGCTTCAGATTCTGTATCTCCTCTCTCCGCCCCTCTCCTGCTCGTGCGATCTCTCTCTCTCTCTCTCAAAAATAAATAAACATTAAACATTTATAAAACAGAACATACATAGAGAAAAATGCCCACATAATAATAGCATGATGAATTTTTACAAAGGGTAAGTAACACCCAGATCAAGAAACAAAAACACTTAGCAGCCCCCAGAAACCCCTATGTACCCCCTTCTGTGACTACCTCTATCAGTAATGGCCATCCTAAGCCTGTTTTTGAATTTTGTAGGAATGGAGTCAAACGAAGTCTGTGCTCTGTTGTGTCTGGCTCGGTTTACTCAACATTAGGCTTGGGCTGTCTAACACACCCTGGCATCCACATTTCACATTTTATTTATTATTCTACTGTTGGGGGATACCTGAGTTGTTCCCCCCCGCCCCCAGCGCTTTTTTGTGTGTGCCTATTTTGAGTATTGTGGCTACGAACATTTTTGTATATTTCTTTGCATTGCTGCTGAGTACATACCCAGGGCATGCCTGTGTTCAGCTCTAATAAAGCTCTTTCCATTTAAAGAGAGGATCTGCCTTCCTGTTTTGTTTTTGCTTTAATCAGCTTTATTGAGGTATCGTTAACTATAATAAAATGCACCCATTTCAAGGGTGTCGGCCCACGACTTTAGACAAACGTGTGCACAATCAAGACACAGACCGCTCCCATCCCTCCCGGAAAGTTTCGTAGTGTCCCTTTGCAATTACTGTTCCCCACCCACCCCTCCCTGGGCAACTACTGATTTGATTTCTATCACCATATACTAGTCCTGCTGTTGTCGAACTTCCTATATGTGGAATCACAGAGTGACTACTTGCTTGTGTCTGGCTTCGTGCCCTCAGCATCTGGCCCGTGGGATCGCTTCAGCTCATCTCTACCGCTCGTCTGCTCTGTTGCCGGAACCTCCTTTATACGTGCCGCGTGAATGTATCCGTTTGCTCATCCATTCTTCTGTCGGCGGACATTCAGGCTGTTTCCAGTTCGGCCGTCGTGAACAACGCTGCTACGATCAGCGAGACACAGGTTTTTATGGGGACACATGTTTTTATTTCTGTTGGTTGAATACCTCGGAGCTGAATGGCTGGGTCACAGGGTAAGCCTGTAGTTACCCTCACACGAAGCTGCCGAAGTGTTTTCCAAAGGGGTGGAACCACCTTGTGCTCCCGACAGCCACGAATGAGCGGTCAGTTTCTCCACACCCCGTTGCCCACATTTAGTGTCGCCTGGCTGCTTAATTTTAGCCAGTACAGTGGGTCGGAAGGGCTACCTCACTGAGGGGGGGTGAAATCCGCATTTCCCTAAAGGCTAAAGATGTGAAGCATCTTTTCACATGCTCACTGGTCGTGCGTCCATCGCCTCCTGATTTTGATTTCGCCCTCTTCCCGTCCTGCAGCGTCCCTCCCCTGCCACCCACACCCTCAGTACCCTCTTGTTTTAGGGTACTGAAACAGTCTCCAAACTAGTCTCTTGCACTCAGTGGCTGCTCCATTGTGCCGGGCGGCCCTTCCTGAACACATCACGCAAGGCTCTAAAGGCTGCTAGGGCTCCCCAAGTCTGCAGGATGGGAGCCCACACTTCTCAGCCTGCCATTGTCTGTACTTCCGGCTCCTGGCCCCCCAGCCTTTCTCTCCTGCCTCTCCTCACAGTCTCCCAAGCCCCACTCCTGCTCCACGTCTTGAAGACCCAGAATATCTTCTTCTCTTCCTTCTTACGTGAGTTTACGCGGGTCTGTTCTAAATGGAGTCTGTCTCTCTCCAGGGAGGCTGCCAGCCCAGCCCACCCATGGGGATTCTCTGTCTCCCTCTCTGTCTCTCTGTCCCTCCCCCGCTCATGTGTATGCCTGTGTTTGTGTGCGTGTGCGTGCACTCTCTCTCTCTCTAAAATAAGTAAACTCAAAAAAAAATTTTTTAATGTTTATTTATTTTTGAGAGAGAGAGAGAGACAGTGTGAATGGGGGAGGGGCAGAGAGAGAGAGAGAGAGACAAAGAGAGAGAGAGGGACACACAGAATTCAAAACAGGCTCCAGGCTCTGAGCTGTCAGCACAGAGCCCCACGGGGGGCTCGAACTCGGGAACGGTGAGATCATGACCTAGGCTGAAGTCGGACACTTAACCAGCTGAGCCACCCAGGGGCTCCCAAAGTCAATAAACTTTTAAAAAATTAAAAGAAAAAGGATCGATAGAAACAAACGATAATTGAGTTTGGAGCAGACAGATTTGGATTTGAGTTCTTGTTCTGCCATTTAGTAACTTTGGGGTGGGTGTTGGGCAGGTCTGTTCATCTCTCTGTGCCTCTGTGGGTCAGATGGGGATGATGCCACCCTGTGGGGTTGTGGGAAAAACACAAAACCTAATAAGGGTATGGAAACCAGTGGTGAAACTATAAGGAGCCAGATGTGGGTGTGTGGGTGGACGCGCACGTGTGTGAGGTGAGAATTGGTCTATTAGACTGTAAGCCCCTTAGAATACTGACCTGATAAAGAAGTCTTACCCTTTTATACAGGATTGGAGGGACTGGCTCATAAGAATTCACGACTGAAGATGCCACGGTAGACAGAGGACTCAGTCATCAGTGTCCCTAACCTCCTCACAAAGCTCTCCTCCATTTCTTTTCTCCACCTCCTTCTCCTCATGCTTTTCTTCCTCCTTCCCAAAGATCCCCTCTGCAAATGCAGCCCTCGCTGTGCCAGACCTCCTTTAGAAAAGGACTTCAGGGGCGCCTGGGCGGCTCAGTGGGTTAAGCGTCTGACTTCCGCTCAGGTCATGACCTCGTGGTTTGTGGGTTCGAGCCCTGCATGGGGCTCTGTGCTGACAGCTCAGAGCCTGGAGCCTGCTTTGGATTCTGTGTCTCTCTCTGCCCCTCCCCTGTTCTGTGTGTGTGTCTCTCTTTCTCAAAAATAAATCAACATTAAAAAAAAAAAAAGGGACTTCAATGTGAAACCAAGGGGAATGCAAAAACCAAGGAAAAAAGAGAATCGACCCTCAGACGCAGACAAGGGAGTCTGTAGAGCACAGTGGTTTGTGACGGGAGACTTTCCAGCGGCTCCGGGTTGGGGCTACACTGATGGAAAGGGGCCAGGATGGTGTTGCTCCCAAGGCAGGGGGGTGGGTGCTGTTTGCCATGACCGTGGGCGCCCTTGAGCGACTGGAACTGCAGAACCCCACTCTGGGTGACCTCTGGGTGTGTTTTCTCTATGGTTATCCCCTTCTCTATGGTTCTTCCTTTTGGAGCTTCTCATTCCAAAAATCGCTGGGCTGGAGAGCCAATTCTCCGTGGGTCACCATTGCTAAAGGCTGGGACCAGAGGGACCCGCACTCCCCATCTGTCTGGATGGAGTGAGTCCTTGAACTTTCTGCCCCACGAATTCAAAAATGTTTATGTGCCAAGCTCTGTTCTAGCTGCTAAAGATAAGGCCTGAGCAAAAGCGTCAAGGTAACGGCGCCCAGCGTCCAGTCTGTTGGTGGAGCCAGACGTGCCCGGGGTCACACGTGGGAGCGTCTGCAAAGTGCTACTGAGAAAAATACACAGGCTAGGAGATAAAAATGCTACAGCAAACTCCAGAGGCTGCGGGGACGGGAGAACGCGAGGAAGGGATGTGAGGTCAGGCGGGTCCGAGAAGGGTCTGGAGGGTGGGGTGGGCGCCTCTCCATGGGGGTCTCCGCGGCACTCTCCGCCCGAGTTCCCTCTAGCCCGGGCTGATTCTCCATCCAGGGTGGCCTCCCTACCCGCACGGACCTGCCCGCTCCTCCTGCGGCTTTTCTGTTCCCTCCCGCCCCGAGGGCGCCCCCGGGGGCCGGGCCGGGTCGCTCCCGGTTCCCCAATCCCCCCCCCCCCACCCCCCGCACGCCGTGAGCGGCAGGAGGCGCTCGGGTGCCCCGCACGCACCGTGACTCGGAGGGCGGGTGTCCCCAGCCAGCGCGTGACTCCGCCCCTGCCCGCCCCCGCCCGCACTAGGCGCCTCGCAGGGCGCCGCAGACCGTCCCGAGTCCTCCTGGGTTGCCCTGGCGGCCCCTCATGGAGCCGGCACCCGGCGCTCCCCGGGGCCACGGCGGGGGCGAGGCGCTGCTGGGTGAGCTGGAGACGCTGGTTCAGGACGTGGTGAGGACGAGCTCTTGGTGGGAGCGCCACGGTGTGGACTGCGCCATCCTCGCGCTCAGCCTCCTCTCGGTGCCGGCCGGTGAGGAGCACCGGACAGGGGGACAGAGGGCGGCGCTGCGGCTGGGGAAGGGGGTGCGGGGTAGGGTGGGGGAGAGGCTGGGGACTGGGGCGTGGGGGACATGGCCCGTGCCCGGGACCCCGGAAGGAGGGGTACACCCCAGATCCGAAAGTCTGATTGCAGTGTCCTGCCCTGTGTCCCCAGAGAATGGGGCGCTGGAGGAGGGAGAAGGTCTGATGGCATGAAGGGCGGTGGAGGGGAAGGTTGAGAGGGAGGAGAGGGACTGGGGGAGGGGAGTATGTTCTAGGGGGGGAACACCAGGGATGGGGTTTCCCCTGGACCTCTCCTGGCCGGGACCTGCCCCGCCGCCGCCTGTGGCAGCCCCCCACCCCCACCCCGCCCCTGGCCCTGGGCCCACTTTGGCCTGGTCTCCAGCGGTGGGGACCCGGGTGTTTGGACCCAGATCTCCAGGAGCTGGAGAAAGGCCCTGTCTGCCCCCTCTCCCCCTCTCCCCACTCTCCTTCCTCTATACAGGGTTCTTAAGCCTGCGCTCTGAGAATGTCCTCGTCCTTGCACTGGGCATCATCATCCTGGGTGTGTGCCACTACACGCTCACGGTCAAGGGCAGCCACCTGGCCACACACGGTGCCCTCACCGAGTCAAAACGCTGGAGCAGGATCTGGGAGCTTTTCTTTGTGGAGGTGAGCCTGGGAGGGGTGGGCGTGGCTGCTGGTACTTCCTGTGGGGGCCACCACTGTTCTGCCACAGCCAGCGGGGGTGTTCGGCTGTGTGCCCATGCGGAGGGGCCACTACAGCCGTCGGCATGCGTGTCTGAGCACACAGCGTGCTCTACAGTTTCGCAAGTCTATGTGTGTGTGTGCTTGTCCCCAAGCCCTTGAGAGGCCTCTTACACTGCCGGGCCCCTCCTGAGAGCTGCATGAGGAATGCACCTGTGCATACCTGTGCCAGCCCGGGCACCCCTGTTTCTCCTGGGGGCACCCGCTTGCCTCTCTGTGGCACCGGACCAAGTGGCGATAGAACTTCCTTCTCCTACCAGGGCATCCAGCTCCCTTAGGAACAAATATGAAAGCTGACACCAGAAACGGTCCTTTTCTGCCACTCGTTACCATGACCAACTAACTCAATTATTAACTTTATGTAACTTTACAAAGGTTTATAGAACTATACACACCTACAGACACACAAATGACATTTTATGAAGTGATACATTTCTTTTTTTTAAATATTTTTTAATGCTTATTTATTTTTGAGAGAGAGAGAGAGACAGAGTGTGAGCAGAGGAGGGGCAGAGAGAGAGGGTGACACAGAATCCGAAGCAGGCTCTGAGCCGTCAGCACAGAGCCCAATGCAGGGCTCGAACTCACGGGCCAGGAGATCATGACCTGAGCCGAAGTCAGCTGCTCAACTGACTGAGCCACCCAGGCACCCCAGTGAAGTTATACATTTCTTATCTAGCATTCTCCATTCTCCCTTTCTTCTCCTCCCCTCCTGCACTCATTTCTAAAGTGCTAAGAATAAGAGGAACCTACAGGTTCCTGATCCTTGGGGTCCATTTAGAAAAAATGTTTATTGGGGCACCTGGGTGTCTCAGTTGGTTAAGTTTTGGACTTCGGCTCAGGTCATGATCTCACAGTTCAAGAGTTTGAGCCCCACGTTGGAGTCTGTGCTGACAGCTCAGCACCTGGAGCCTGCTTCGGATTCTGTGTCTCCCTCTCTCTCTGCCCCTCCCTCGCTTGTGCGCTCTCTCTCTCTCTCTCTCTCTCTCTCTCTCTCGTGACAGTGCACACATGAGTGGTGGAGGAGCAGAGAGAGAGGGAGACAGAGAATCTCAAGCAGGCTCTGCGCTGATGTGGGGCTTGAACTCATGAACCGTGAGATCATGATCTGAGCCTAAATCAAGAGTCAGACGCTTAACTCACTGAGCCACCTGAGGCGCCCCAATTAGGGTCCATTTCAAGATACTTCCCTTCCCAGAAATCCCTGGGCACTAGTGCTAGCCAGACTCTGAGGCCTGGAGCCAGGGTCAGGTGCATCCCCCAGCCCACCCCAGTTTGTAATCACGAGCAGGGGAGAAACTGGGGACACGACAGGTAGGATTAGTTCCGTGTGGACTTTTCAAAGCTGTCCTGAGTGCCAGGAGCCCGGGAGCAGCTGGGGATGAGGAGGTGTGGAGTTTGGACACGTTATGACAGGGGACTTACTTATACAGAGGTGACCTTGTCAAACTTCATCGTGCAGCTGAATGGTCTGGAAGCCCTGGTTTCTTGGAGGAGAGAGGCCTGGCCACTTTATTTACCAAGGTCCCCAGGTGAATCTGATACCCAGCCAAGTCTGAGAACTCCCTGGCCTAGACTCTGGGAGCACAGTAGCCATCGTGGGTGCCAGGCAAAGACAGTGAGCTGAGGACGCCTCCACTGAGAAGCCTCCCCAGTTTCCCCAGCTGAAGAGCTTGCATGGAATCACAGCATGTGACCTGCCCTGGGGACCCACGTGGCTTTGCAGCTGCACGCTGTCTTGTCCCCACGAGCCCCAGGGCAGTGGCCTCATCTTTGTCTCTTTGTATCTTCGGCTCTTGGCACAGGGCTGGGTTCTTGGTGTTTCATTAATGTTTGTTGATGATTACCCCTACAGGTGATGCGGCAACAAAGTCTAGGGAAAAGCCAGCTAGTGGACAGTCATAGCCTAGAGGCCTGTGACCCCCTTGTGGTGGGGGAGGCCTGGCTGTCATGTCAGTGTTGTGACTGCTGCAGGGCGTGTCAGCTCAGTACTCAGGTACTAGCTCACCTGTGTGGGAATGGCCCTGCTTTCTGCCCCGCACAGTGTGGTTCTGCCTACTCTCTGGGGAGGATCTGGTTTCCAGTGTGGGGCAGGGCACGGCTCAGTCTCCCCGTACCGCTGGCTTTAGTGGGGCAAGTGCAGTCCTCGGGGAGGGTGCTGGTCTTGGTGGCCAGGCAGGGGACAGTGTCTGGGCACAGCCTTTGAAGCCACATGCCCAGCCTCGCTGGCTGCCTGACCTTGGGCAAGGTCTTTAATTCAGTGTTGGCTTCCTCACCTAATAAACAGGATGAGAGCATTACTGGCCCCACGAAGTCATGCTGAGGATTAAGTGAGACCACATAGATCTTGATTTAGGGCCTGGGCCGACTCTTGGATGCTCACCAAGTGTTGGCTTTGCTTTCTCTCTGGAGAGAACGTGCTGTAAACTGCAAGGAGAGAGTTAGCAGTTTTGGTTGTTGTTTGTTAGTGCTGTTTGTTTTTAACAGAAAGGTTGATGCATTGTGCAAAGCTGGACAGACTTGAGTGTGTATGTGAGTGTGTGAGTGTGTGTGTGTGTGTGTGTGTGTGTGTGTGTGTGAAGGGCGCTGTTTGCTGCGGCACCTATTCTCTGTGTTGCACAAAGGACAAGTTCCCGCTGCCCAGGACCCTCCTGGACTCCCAACACTCCACTTTTGCCACATCCTGTTGTCTTCTCTCTTTGATCCTTCTCTTGTTGGCTGCCTGTGCTCTGCCCAAACCTTGACCCTCAGGAGCCACCATCACTATAGAATGATCCAGTCCTCTAGTCTGTAGCCCTAGGCGTTAGCAAGTATCATTGGTGTCCCTGGGCACCTGGCTTTTTCCAGTTTTGTCCCAGGGTCTGCTGACTCGAGCTCAGGGTGGGACAAAGACCTGGCCCTCTCTGGCCTCTTGGATCTGGAGCGGGGCGGGGGAGGGTGGCAGGCAGGAGGGACAGGGCAGTGACACTCCAGTTATTGTTTCTTTGAAGCATCCCCAGTCACACACACCTGCCCACACTAGAGTGAACTTCCCTCTGAAGACGCATTCTGGTCTACATGAGAAAGTTCCATTCCTCCTGCTTGTGAGCCTTTGACCCACTCCTCGGAGAACTGATGGCTTCCCTGCAGGAGCACCTGCCTTTCCCTGTCTGAGGTTATGTGCCTGGACCAGACCTCGGGAAGGGAGGGACAGGGTGGAGTGGGCAGGGCCATTATTGGCTTAAATCCCGGAGCTTGGGAAGGATTAACTCCTGAAATCAGAGGCCTTAAGGACTTCCCTGTATTGCACTCACAATCAAGATGCTCCCCGAGTGGGAGGGAACAGGCTGTACCAGTTACTAAGCTCTTTAGTGTGTCCCAACTTCAAGCTCTCCTTCTAAAGTTGGCTTTGTGCTTCGGGAGTGGGGCCACAGCTGGTCCAAGGAGAACATGGGGGCGCTGGCTCTGCCCTGGGGGAGGGGTGTCACACAGGGGGATGCCATCCCCTTCCTTTGAGTCCAATGTAGTGGTGGAAACAGAGCTCAGAAGCCCCAGCCTGGTCATGATTCTTGAATACTCTCAAGTTCTGTGGTGTGGCCATTATCTCCTGGTCTGTGTCTCTGCCCTTTCCTCTATCTGTACTCAAACCCTGAAGTGTGTTAGTCTGAGTATGCCCAACTGTGATTTTTAAATTTTTAAAAAATTTAGAGGGCAAAACCAGATCTGTAGTATAAAATATACTTTTGTAAAAAAAAAAACTTTTGTTTTGAAATAATTATAGATTCACAGGCCCGTTGCAAATATAGGACAGAGAGGTCCAGTGTCCACTTTAGTCAGCTTCCCCCAATAGTTACATTTATATGTGTCTTTCAATAGCCAAACTAGGAAATTGACATAGGCACTGTGTGTGTTGTGTTTGTGTGTACAGGAAATTGACATAAGCACTGTGTGTGTGTGTGTGTGTGTGTGTACAGGAAATTGACATAGGTACTGTGTATGTGTGTGTGTGTGTGTGTGTGTGTGCGTGCGTATAGGAAATTGACATAGGTACTGTGTGTGTGTGTGTGTGTGTGTGTGCACAGGAAATTGACATAGGCACTGTGTGTGTGTGTGTGTGTGTGTGTGTGTGTGTATAGGAAATTGAAATAGGCACTGTGTGTGTGTGTGTGTGTGTGTATAGGAAATTGACATAGGCACTGTGTGTGTGTGTGTGTGTGTGTGTATAGGAAATTGACATAGGCACTGTGTGTGTGTGTGTGTGTGTGTGTGTATGTGTGTACCTGCCATTTATTTTATCATGTGTAGATCTGCAAAATGGACTTTCTGGCAGCCTCCCTCCCCACCCACCCCCAGCTTTGGTGTGATTTCCTAAAGGATAAGCCCGAGGACTCTGGGAACTCCTATTTCTGTGGGTCTGTACAGCTTGGCTCTTGGTGGTGGCGACCGTGGTGGGCATGCATATGGCCTCTCAGTGGCAGAGGATCCCGGAGCAGGGCTAGGTGGTCCAGGCAGTCATCTGTGCATGGCAGCCTGAGTCCAAGGGTTGCAGCCTTGAGGGAGAGGCTCGGAGACAACAGGGCAGGCTTGCTGTGAGTCCAGCAGTGGCTACCCAGCCCGAACAGGATTCACAGGTTGAGGGAGGAGCTTGGGGGGCTGAGACAGTGCTGGTCCAGGCTGAGCAGTGATGGCTGAGCAGTGCCCTCCACGTCACTGAGCTTGTCCAAGCCCTCCTCTGCGTGCTGGGGACACAATGGCGAGTGAGACCCGCTCTAGTTCTCCAAGGGCTCAGAGTCAAGTGGGGAAGCAATAAAAATCCTGATTATATTGGCCGATTCTTCCTGGGTGCTTACAGTGTACTTTACATGAATTATCTTCTTTTTTAAAAAAAAAATTATTTTCTTACATTTTTAAAATTTATTTTTGAGAAAAAGAGAGAGAGAGAGAGAGACACCACAAGTGGGGAAGGGGTGGAGACAGGGAGACACAGAAGCTGAAGCAGGCTCCAGGCTCTGAGCTGTCAGCATGGAGCCTGATGTGGGGCTCGAACTCACGAACTGTGAGATCGTGACCCGAGCTGAAGTCAGATGCTCAACCAACTGAGCCACCCAGGTGCCCCGAATTATCTTCTTTAGTAATCATGCCTCCCTATGAGTGGGACGCTGTTATTACCCTCACTTCGTACATGAGGAAACACTGATCTGGGGGGTTCAGTCACTTGGCCAAGGCTGCTCAGCTGGGACCAGGACAGGCAGAACGTGACAGGGACATCAAGCAGGTGATGTGCAGGCCGTGAGCACAGAGAGAGCACAGCAGGGGTACTAGGCAATGTCTGCAGACATCTTTGGCTGTTGTGACTGGTGTGTGTGTGTGTGTGTGTGTGTGCTTGTGTGTGTGTGCGTGCGTGTGCACTCGCACGTGTGTTACTGGCATCTGGTGGGTCGAGGCTGGATGCCGTAAACAGCCTTCAGTGCATAGGACAAGCCTCACAACAATGACCCTGTCCCAAATGTCGGTAGTGCCAGGGCCGAGAACTCCTGGGGAACGTGTCCAGACGAGGAACTGCCAGGACAGCGCTGCCAGCCCCAGCCCCAGACAGAGCAGATGTACACATAAAGGCAAGGATACGGGTGACAGCATGGTACATGAGGGACCCACAGAAATCTGGACTCTGGAGAGAAGGAGTAAGGGGGACTGTGTGCCCAGCAGAGGAGCTGGGGAGTTTCTGGGGACAAGGCCTTAAAGGGGAGAGAATCCCATCATGGCTGCTCGATGGCTCAGGGCTGACCACATCCAGCCAGCTCCCATCAAGACAAGGCTTCCAGGGTCTCCTCTTGCTTTGGCCCTCACTGCTGCCCCCTCTCTTATCCAGAAGTGCTGAGAGGTGACCATGTTCACCTGGGTCCTGCCCGGTACCTGAGGACTCAGACTCAGAAACTTGTATCCTCACCGAGTAGGGCTTTCAGATGTAGCAAAAAAAAAAAAAATACAGGACTCCCAGAGAAATTCGAGTTTCAGGTAAAAAAAGCCAGTTTTTGTAGAAGTATATCCCAAATAGTGTATTCGGCTCAAGTCATGATCTCGTGGTTTGTGGGCTTGAGCCCTGCATCAGGCTCTGTGCTGACAGCTTGGAGCCTGGAGCCTGCTTCAGATTCTGTGTCTCCCTCTCTCTCTGCCCTGCCCCTGCTCACATGGTGTCTCTCAAAAATAAATAAATGTTAAAAAAAAAAAAGAGGGGCGCCTGGGTGGCTCAGTCAGTTAAGTGCTTGACTTCGGCTCAGGACATGATCTCATGGTTCGTGGGTTCAAACCCCGCATCAGGCTCTGTGCTGACAGCTCGGAGGCTGGAGCCTGCTTCGGATTCTGTGTCTCTCCCTCTCTCTGCCCCTCCCCCACTCATGCTTGAGCGCACGCTCTCTCTCTCTCCCAAAAATAAATATTAAACATTTTTTTTAAAGAAAAAGAGGAAAGACAACCTGTCACTGCCCACTTTTTGAATTCAGAATTATGTAAGCATAGTTCCTATTCAAAAAATAATTGTTTTCAAACTACCAGCTTAGCTGTTAATTACCTTTGGCCACCGGCGGAGGGCGGAGGATGCCTGAGAGAGCAAACAGCTGAGTGAAGGAAGAAGTGAATGATGGGAGACTTGGGGTCCCTGATACTTAGCAGAGGGCAGGTGGCAAGAGGACTGTCACTGGTACCTGCCCGTGCACACTGTGGCCACTTGTAGAGCCTGAGTGCTGCTAGGAGATTGGAGCCCTTAAGTCTTCTGGAGGGACTGCATGTTGACATTAAGAGGTTAACACCAGCGTTGGGGACCCCGCTGGTTCAGGCAGTGGAGCATGTGACTCTTGATCTTGGGATCATGAATTTGAGCCCCACTTCGGATGTAGAGATTACTAAGAAGAAGAAGAAGAAGAAGAAGAAGAAGAAGAAGAAGAAGGGAATGGAGGAGGAGGAGGACGAGGAGGAGGAGGAGAGACATCATCAAGCCTTGAGGCTTCTGGAATTCTCCCTGGGTCTGCATGTGGAATCCTCTTGGGTGAGACCTCTGCCCAATCCTTCACAGCGGACAGTGCATTTCCCAGCTGCCTCCGCGGCATTTGGCCATCTCCCCTGCCTTCTGGCTGATGGGCGTACATGCGCAGGAGACGCGCGGCAGGGCGTGCAGTCTTCTCTTCCAGCCCAAAGCCACCCCCTCCTTTCCTCTACGGAAGGAACATCCAGAAGGGAGTGAGAATTCCAGTGTTATAGAAATAGCCCCAAATCTGTTCTTATTCATATAAAAAGGCCAACCATGTACAGACTCTGGAAGTGTGCACTGAGTCACATGCAGCTCAGCTCTCAGCTTCCTGGGGTCTGGCCACGTGGCTGAGAAGCTGACTGAGGACCCGACGGGGTCCCTGAGGGCCCAGCTCTTACCATGTTCAGCCCTACTCAGGCGCCAGGTCGTTTGTGACATCACTAGTCAGAGTGCAGTGAGCCGCCAGTGTGCGTGGAGATGCGGAGCCCGTGCTGGAAAGGAAAGGCAACTTCGTCCCAGCGCAGTAGAGGTGTGGTTGGCCCTTGAAGGAGAGGTGCACAGAAGCAGCAATTAAAAACAGTTGCTTCTTGGGGCACCTGGCTGGCTCAGTCGGTTGAGCGTCCAACTCTTGATTTCTGCTCAGGTCATGATCCCAGGGTCGTGGGATTGAGCCCTGCATCCGGCCCTGCTCTGAGCATGGAGCCAGCTTGGGATTCTCTCTCTGTCTCTCTCTCTCTTCCCCTCTGCCCCTCTCACCCGCTCTCTGTAAAATATAACAAAAACAAAACCAGTTGCTGGTTCCAGTTACATGGGAGAGAGCCTTGAGGATCAAAACACACACCTGGAAGCCCTGGACAGAGGCAGGCTGGCCCCTGAGGATGTCCCGGCAGACCCCAGCCACAGCCCTGTGTGCCCGCTGTTGAAAGCTTCAGCCTGGAACCCGAACCAACCACGTGGCCCCGATGGGTGCGTGCTCTGGAGACCAGCAGGCCTGCACGAGATGTCACTTCAGCTGACATGTGACCTGCCCGCCCTCTGCAGCCTGGCCCAACCTCGTCCCTCTGCGAGCTTATAGAAACAGACAGCAGAACTCATTCCTAGGCAGATTACCTCCTCCTGCTGCTGTCACGGAGTGTTGGACCCCATCCTCTGTCTCCAGAGGGGCCCCTGCAATACGGGGTTGACGTGTCTGTTGTAAAACCGCAGTTGTGACCTCCCTAACTGTCCCTCTCCCCCCCCGCCCCGCCCCAGCATCCTTTAGCTAGACCTTCCGGCTGTATTTCAGTGCCGTTTCATTCCGAGGGAGAAGGTTGCTGCAAACAGAGTGTGAAGACAGTGTCGTTCCTTATATGTCTTCTCCTGGCTTTGCCTCTGCTGCCTGGGGCCCAGAGCCTGGGTTCCTGCTCTCTTGGAGTTAGCGGCTCATCTCCAGGGCCTTACGGCTTATCTTGGGTGGATTCTGGGTTCAGATCCTACCTCTGCCACCTTCCTAGCCAAGTGGCCTGGGGTTAATCACCTGGGGTGGTCACGTGGCCTCTCTCTGCCTCAGTTTCTGCTTCTGTCAACTGTGAATAATAACGCCGCTGACTCACTAGGCTTGGGAGATGAGCAAATCACATTTGTAAAGTGCAGCACGCTGGGCACTCAGGGAAGGGTGTTCGGCTGTCTTTTCGAGGCTCACAGTGGTGACTGGCCTCAAGTCCTTCCGGAAACAGGCAGGCAGCGATCTTGGATAAAATTAACAAGATCTTCTGGTCTGGATGAAATACTGGAGGAAGCTGTTGTCTGCGTTTTCATTTGCATATATCTGCATAAGAAACTCCTTATTGTCTCTTTTGCATTCAGAATGATTGCCCTTCTTGGGGTCCCTGAGCCTCTGCTTCTCCTGGGCAGCTGCGAAGAATCCCACGAGGGTGAGGGTGCGTGCCAGAGGAGTCACCCCTGGGGAGAGGTTCACACTCAGCCCCCCACCCGGGCTCCTCACCCTGGGCGCCACCCTCACGGCCAGGCCACTCTTGCGCCCCTCCCCTTGCCGCTCTGGGCTCCGAATGCAAAGCAGCGTTATGGAAATACAGATGTGTTTCCAAGATAAACATGAGCAAAATAATTGCAGCTGGGTGCCCGGAGCTCTTCCTACAGTGTGCCCAGTCCCCTGAGAGCCCTGTCAGGCTTGCAGGCTTGGTCGGGTGGCCAGTGACAGAGTGGCGATCGTGGGGGTTGGCGTCTCACCTCCAAACTCTTAGCATCGCCACCCCTAGTGGACGCAGTTCTTTTGACTTGCTGCTACCCTGTGGTCGCGGAACCTGAGAGTAGATGGTCTGATTAGCCGGGGTGTGAGGCAGGAAGGTCCCGGAAATGCAGCATCCGGGGACGGTGGGTGTCCTTGAGGTCCTACTTTGCCTGACTGTGCCTGACACGGCCCCCGGTGCCCTCCCTGGCTCCCTCCTCTAGGTATGCTCGTCCTTCTCTGCAGAGTACGGCAAGTATGGACACGTCAAGATGCACCATGGTTACACCAATGTGTTGGGCCTTGGGGACTCGAGCACGTGGAGGCTGCCTTGCCTCAACCGCTACGTGTACATGTTCCTTGCTCCTCTCTTGATCCCCGTCCTCACCCCATTGGTGGCTGTTGGTGAGTATGCCAGGGCCCCACTTCCCTTACTCCCCCTCCTGGCTTCCTGGAGGCTGCTTGTAGAGGAAGCTGGGAGCCCCAAGTTAAGACCGGAAACTTTCTGAGACAGCCAGGCAGGGTGGAAGGAGCCTCGGCCCCCGGGGCCAAGTCTGGCTGTGCCACTTACCGGCTGAGGACCACAGGCAGGTAACTTAACCAGTCTGAGCCTCAGGTTCTTACTTGGTCCTCAAGGGCGGTGTGAAAGCATCATGAGGTCATAGATGTAAAAATACTTTGCAAAGGCCTTGCGCTCTATTGAGGGTTGTGGACTGTAATATCGGGAGAGCAGTATCGTATGGTGGAAGGAGGGGCTGGAGGGCAGCCGGACCCGGGTCCCAGCCGTGGATGGCTCTCACCACCTACCAGCAGAGTGGGCTTGGCCAAGTTGCTTAATGCTGTTTCCTTATCCATAAAATGGGTGAACCTACTTTTCAGGGCTGTGTGGATGAACGGTCGCCCTAGTTAACGCCCTAGTTAGCACCATTGGGCCGGGGGGGGGGGCGGGGGGAAGGCTTTTCCTCCCCCCCACCCCCACACTCTCTTTCTTGCTCCCTCTGGCAGAGCGGCTGAGAAAGGTGGAGCTCAGGTCGGCTGTGCGGACGCTGGGCCTGATTTCCCTGGGCCTCTACGCTCACTACTGGCTGTTACTGAATGTGTCTGGCTTCGGGAGCCCCGGCTCGGCCCTGCTGTGCATGTTCACCACCAGGTCCCTGCTGGCCCACCCTTACCTCCACATCAACATCTTCCAGGTGAGGCCTCCTCGACACTGAGCACAGGCTAGACTCAGTGTTCTAGGGAGAGAGATGCACTCCCCCCACCTCCCACCCCAACCTCTCTCCGTGGGTCATCACAGAGAAGTTGGATTTCAGGTAAAGAGTTTGCTTCTCTGCAACACCAGCTGCCATTCACATGTGGATCGTGGATGGAAGATTTGAGAAACTTAAAAAAATTTTTTTTTAATGTTTATTCATTTTTGAGAGACACAGAGAGAGTGAGCACGAGTGGGGGAGGGGCAGAGAGGGAGGGAGACGTGAATCCGAAGCAGGCTCCAGGCTCTGAGCTGTCAGCACAGAGCCCGACGTGGGGCTCGAACTCACAAACCATGAGATCATGACCTGAGCCGAAGTCGGAGGGGGTTCAACTGACTGAGCCACCCAGGTGTCCCAAGATTTGAGAAAGTTCTATGCATAGGGCACTTGATTAGGCCCTGTGGGGGCACAGGTGATTAGGACCCCATCTCCTGCCCTCAGGGCACTTACTGTGATGACTCCAAGTGAGGAGGGCCTTCACAGATGGAAGGGGTGGAGATGGGAGGTGTTCAGGGGAGGCCTGGGGCTCAGCACTCAGTTCTAGGGCCATTTCCATAGGCAAGCGCCCCTGCTCCCTGGACACAAAGACTAGGTGCCTGGAAGTCAGAGTATCCTTCCCCATTCCAGCACCTGCTGTGCTGCCAATGACGACTTCATCTCCTAGGACACAGCTGTGGGTCCTGCCTCCCTGTCCTACTGGAGCGGAAGCGCCCATTCACTTGCAAATCCTTAAGACCCAGGACTGACCTGGCAGAGGAGGCATTTTTCCATACTTGTTGAATGAAACAACAAGAGGGTGCACAAACTTGATCTTGAACCCTGAGCAGGATTTTGATGGGGGGAAAGAGAGCAGAGAAGGGTCTCTCCAGGATGAGATAAAGGCAGAGTGGCGTGAGAGCGCGCAGTGGGAAGTCGTGGGCATGTTAGTACCACGGGGTTCAAGGGGGTACCCAGGCCACGCCCCTTGTTGTACAGGTGGAGAGAGAGACCCAGAGATGGGTGAGACTGAGCTCAGAGCACAGACAGGAGAGTCTCACCACAGTGGGGGTGAGGGAGGCAGAAGGACCCTCTGGGTCCCCACGTGGTGGGTGAGGATGTCCGGGGCAGGGCGGGGAGGCGCGGGGCTGCCCAGCCCAGCCTGAAGCTATGACCCACGTGTCTGTCACAGCACATTGGGCTGCCCATGTTCTCTCGGGACAAGAAGCCTCAGAGGATTCACATGATGAGCCTGGGTGTGCTGAACCTGCCCCGACTGCCTGTACTGGAATGGGCGTTCGGCCACTCCATTGTCAGCTGTCACGTGGAGCACCACCTCTTCCCCCGGCTCTCTGACAACATGTGCCTGAAGGTAGGCGAGGATCAGGCTGGCCTGGGCAGAGGTTCCCTGGAAGGACCGCCCCGTGTACGAGCAGCAGAGTGCATTTCTGACCAGAGGCATGTGGGTTCCTTACCAGCACTGTGACTCTGGACAAGTTAACTGAATGTCTCGGAGCCTCAGCTTCCCCCTCTGGAAAATGAGGGTAAGCAGGGCTTGCTAGCGGCAGGCTTTAAGGTTGAAATGAAATGGATCTGAAATGCTAGGCACACAGTACGTGCTTGGTAAAAGGGAGCTCTAGCTTTTGCTTTTTTTTTTTTTTTTAATGCTTATTTTTGAGAGAGAGAATGTGTATGTGTGAGGGAGGGAGGGGCAGAGAGAGAGGAAGAAAGAGAATCCCACGCAGGCTCGGTGCTGTCAGTGCAGAGCCTGACGTGGGTCTTGAACCCACGAACCGTGAGATCATGACTTGAGCCAAGATCAAGAGTCAGATACTTAACTGACTGAGCCACCCAGGCACCCCAGGGAGCTCTAGCTTTTATCCCCTGTGCCAAGGAGGACTGTCATGGAGTTGGGAGCCCTGGGGAAGGAAGTGGGGAGAAACCCTTCACCCTTTTCCCTTGCCTGCTGGGAGGGGAGAGGCAGGAATGGTCCCTGCCCCTCATCTCCTCCAAAGCCTCATGGAGCAAGGGACTGGGAGGAGGGTGGCCCCCCGTGGGGAGGGACCTGCCCACAGTCCTGACTCAGCGGCCCCTCCTCCTGCCCCTCTTCTGGCAGGTGAAGCCCGTGGTGTCCCGGTTCCTCCAGGAGAAGCGGCTGCCTTACAACGAGGACTCCTACCTGGCTCGCTTCCGGCTGTTCCTCAGTCGCTATGAGGAGTTCATGGTGCAGAATCCTCCCATCACAGAGCTGGTGGGATTGCAGTAAAAGGGGGGGGCGCCCCCTGCGCCCTGCCTCCCCACCCCCCAGCCCGATCCTAGCTCTCTTGCTTCTGCTGGCCTTCCCTCAGTCCAGGAGGGCATGGGCCCTTCCCCAGGGCGGTGGCTTGGCTGCTGGTGGTGGAGTGGGGAGGCACTGGGGGCAGTGAGGTGGAGAGCTCAGGCTGGGATTTCTGGAGAAACCCGCTTGCTTTTCTGGGTTTGGAGGGATATCTGGGGGAAAGGAATAACAGTGGTGGGCATTCTGGTCAGTCTGGATCTCAGCCAACTTCATCTTGGGGTGGGGGTGGGGGAGGGCGCTAAACAGCTGGATTCCTCCCCTGCTGTGTCTGAGCCTTGATAGGGCTATGGGAAGGTGATGGGGAATGGGGATAGGAGAGGCCCTGGGCAGGGCAGTAGGTGAGGAGAGCGAAGGGTCAGGCCCTCAGGGCCTCCCGGGCGCCAGGAGACCCCATGCTCAACTGCCCTCTGCTTCTTCCTGTGTTCTTTGAGGCTGTGTCCCCCAAGGAGCCCTCTCCCCAGGGGCCACAGGGAGAGGTTACTTTTTTAAAAAATTAAAAAAAAATTTTTTTTTCTTTATTTTTGAGAGACAGAGTCAGAGCATGAGCAGGGGAGGGGCAGAGAGACTGAGAGAGAGACGGAATCCGAAGCAGGCTCTGGGCTCAGCTGTCAGCACAGAGCCTGATGCGGGGCTCGAACCCATGAACTGTGAGATCATGACCTGAGCCAAAGTCGGACGCTTAATGGACTGAGCCACCCAGGTGCCCTGGGAGAGGTTACTTTTGGCAGACTTTCCTAATTTCTCTGCCGGAGAAGCCTGTGCAAGACACTGGCTCAGCAGCAACCAAGACCCTCGAGAACATCAGTGAAATTAAGGTGTATGTGTTTGGTGGGGAGGGCACTCCAGGGGAAATAAGGGCATAGATAAGAGTGTAAATAGCTTTGAGCTTGACCTTGGCGAGCTCTAGATAAAGTCTGCTTTGTTCCATGATGTCTAGCAGGGGTAGGCCTGGAAGAACTATCAATTGCAAGGAGAAAAATTACTGGGGGTGGGTAACTGAGGCTGGAGGCGGTGATGGGAACAGGGTCTGGAGGACAGACAGCCTTAGAGGGGAGGGGAAGGAGGGCAGGGTGCAGCTACAAAGGCTTGAGTCAAGAGCTGGGCTTGGCTGTGAACAGGTGCAGGGAGGAAGGCAGGGATACAGGGGATCACTGATACCAGCTGGAGGAGGACACCAGTGTGCTTGGGACACCACTGAGGGTCAGCCAAAAGTGGGCAGCCTTGAGAGAGGACTGGGAACCTCCCTAACTAGTGGCTGGGCGAGAGGGTGCAAGGATGGGGCCCAGCTGGAGGCTGAGGCAGGAACAGAGAAGTAGGCCAGCCCTATGACAGGAGACCAGAGCAGTTAGTCTAAAGCAGGGTTTCTTACGTCGGCACTATTGACATCGTGGCCGGATCATTCTTTGCCACTGGGGCTTGTCCTGGGCACCCTGGGGTGTTTAACAGCATCCCTAGCTTCTACCCACTGGGATGCCAGGAACCCAAGTTGTAACAATCAAAAATGTCTCCGGGCATTGCCAACTAACTGTCCCCTAGGGGGCAAAATCATCTTAGGTTGAGAACATGCGGGTCATGTTCAGAGCACACAATTGCCTTGTTTTTCAGTGAAGCCTTTGGACAAGGTAAAGGGCCTGCTGGCCCTGATGGTGGGGAGGCTGAATGGGATGGGCGGAGGGGCTAGACAGCAGGCGAAGGCATCCTCGAAGCCTGGTCCTGTTGGAGCACCCACCCTGCGCCTCCAAATCCATTCCCTACTCTTCTTCGCCCTGCCTTCCTCTACCAAAGACCACAGCTGCTGTCCGGTGCCCTTTCCTATAGCTACGGCTCTCACCACTTCTGAAACTGCTCCCTCCTTTTGCTTCTTCAGGACCTGGGGTGGTAGTGGCTTCCCGCCGTTGCTAGCCTGGGGGTGCTCCACCATTCCCTTGATCCTGGCCACACCTCTGTACAAAGTTCCTTCATTAAACTCTTTTCAGTCAGTCCTTTGGAGTGTGCCATCTGTTTCCTGCTGGGAGGCTGACTGATAGAGCAGAGTTTTGGATCCAAGCAGCCCTCCTGGAACAAGAAAGCCTTGGCAGCCTCCCTAGCCTTGTTCTTTGCTATATGTTATTGCTGCTGTTTCAAAATGCATTAACAGCTCAGAAATTGCCTTCAGGTCTGGGAATGTGATTAATCAAACTGCTCATTTTCCGCATGAAAAAATGCGATGTCAGAAAAGGTCCCATTGCGGAGTCCTGGCCAGTGATCAAAACCATCCTAATCTATAACCAGTGACTCATTGTTATTGACCTGGGCCTGAGTGGGGGCTGGGCAGTAGCTGAAGGCCCCGGTATGAGACCTGGCTGGACTACAGGTGCCTGGGAACAAGTCACTCGATTTCTTTGAGGCTCAATTTTCCGTTACTCTAAGGATGTGGGCTGGGAAAGCATGGGGCTTGGGAGGGAAGGGTGAAGTGATAGGAGTGAATGAAGCCCTCCCAGGACTGTGCAGATACCTGAGGTCTAATTTACAGAATTATAGGGGAGGTGATTATATTGACAATGGTGATGAGAGTTAACATTTTCAGAACTTATGGCCAACAATTTTACGTACGCCACCTAGTTTCAGGTTTTACAAGACGTTTTTACTATTTTTTCCTTCATATGGTGAAGACAAGGCTTAGAAAAATTAAATTTCTCAACATTCTATCGCTAGTAAGTGTTAGGAGAAGGATTCAAACCTAGTGTGTCTGATTCCAGAATCCATGCTCTCGACCACCAGACATACTGTTTCTGGGTGGGAAGTCCTGTAGGGATTTCAGAGATGTCTGATCCTGACTCCCCTTCTCTTCCTCCCCATGAGAGGATAATACATGGTTTGATCACTAAGACAAACTCTTCAGGAGCATTTGCACATGCCAGGCACTATACAGAGCTCTGGGGATATAAAAGTGAATGAGACTGAGCCCCAACCTCATGGAGCTTACCATCTAGTGCAGGAATTGACATACATTCTGTAAAGGGCCAGATAGTAAGCATTTTGGGCTTTGTGGACCATGTGGCCCCAGTCACAACTACTCAAAGCACTTCGTGCCATCAAAGTGTGAAAACAGCCACAGACAATATGTAAAGAAATGAGCATGACTGTGTTCCAATAAAACTTTTTTTGGAACTTTATGTAATTTTCACATGCCACAAAATATTGTTTGCAATTCTTTAACCATTTAAGAATGTAAAAACCATCAGCTTGGGCAGGATTTGGCCTGCAAGCCATAGTTTGCCTCCTCCTGGTTTAGTGGGACAGGAACAAAGTACAATTACTTTTTAAAAAGCCGAACAGTCATTCACTTCTCAATAGGAAGGAGGGGAAGTGACAAGGAGAGGCACATGTCCTATTTCTTGAACTGGATGGTGCTTATATGGTTACATCTTGTGGTTTCATCAAACAGTACACTTATGATTTATGCACTTTTCTGTTTGTTATACTTCAATAAAAAAGACCATTTAAAAAACAGTAAGGCAGTGTAATAAGTGACGATGAGCTAAAGTAGAGTCTTGGGCGGGGTGGGGGTGGGGCGGGGGGGTGGGCAAGAAGGGACCTTAATCCAGCTTGGGAGAAGATGCATCAGGGAAGGCTTCTCCGACGAAGTGTCTGACAAAGCGGGACCTTGGGGAAAAAGGAAGCTGAAGCTGGCATTAGGTTTATTGGGTCAGATTTGACCAGGGATCCTGTCTTTTAAATACATATTTTGGTCACCGTGGATTTTTGGCATTAATTTTGATCTTTCAAAACGTTGCATGAAAATACTACTGATCTTGATTACTGGGGCTTTTGGCGCTCCCTTCAATTCTGCACCCAAGGCCAGTGCCTTAGCAGCCTCACCCTTACTTCCAGTGCTGCTGGGCAAGGGTGGGAGATCTGCCCTGTCCTTAGAACCGAGGGCAAGCCGCTTCTCCCGTTTCTTTACCTACGTAAAGGGGAGGGGGGGGGGGTGAGACGGGATTGGATCTCCAAAGTTTAAAATGCTCCCTAGCCCGACCTGGACAGCATCTGGCCAGGGTCACGCCTGTAGAACGCCCAGAAAGCCCCGAAGGCTCGAGCAGAAGCCCTTTTTTTCCAGACTTCCGGACTCCGTGGTTATTACGCAATGGACAGGGAGGCGCCCTTGGAACTCGACTCGTGATTGGTTGGGAAGAAACCAGACGCAGGGAGGGAGGGTTCGCTTTGAAAAGGGAAGGGCCCGTGCGTCATCAGAGAGCGACGAGAGTCTCTGAGTGGGAGGGGCTAAGTGAAGTAAGCCCCTTCCTAATTGGCTCCCTCCTTCAGGCGGGATTGGAACAGCGATAAAGATTCGCTCTCCTCCAACCCTAGCCTCTAGACGATTGGAGGGAGGGTGAAGGTTGGGGAGAAATTTATTAAGTCACGACAGTTCGGACGTCCTAGGGGCGGGCCCTCAGCGATAGAGGGTGGATCCGAGGGCGGACTTCTCCTTTGGGGCGGGATTCTTTCGGGCGGGGGGAGTGTGGCCTCCACGCTGCGCTCTCCCAGAGCGTGGGAGGCGGGACTTGGGGGCGGGGCTAGGGAGGGGCGGGGCCGAAGCCCGCAAGCAGCGAGGATCCACCAGCGCGGAGTACGGGGCCATCTCCGGGGTCGGGTCCGCTGGCTGGTTGGTCTTTCCAGCCATGGCTCCGCGTTGCTGGCGCTGGTGGCACTGGTCGGCGTGGCGTCGGACCCGGCCGCCTCTCCCCGGGAGCACCCCGAGTAGGAGCAGGGCACCTGTAGGGCCGGATGGCTGCGCGGGGAGGCCTGCGAGCGCCAAGTGTGGGGGTCGGCGGAGCTGGGGCAGGGCTGGAGAGGGGTGAGGGGACCAGGGGCGAGACCGGAGAGGTCATCTCATGCGGATGAGATTGGCGTGGTGTACGGGGGCAGGCGGGGGCCTGTGCGGTGAGATGTTAGTCCACAGAAGTGAGAAGGGGAGACTATGAGGTGCACAGGTGTGAGAAGAGGTGAATGAGGGTTATATGAAGGTCTGTGGGCCGAGAGGAAAGTCCGAAGTAAAACAGGGGTCTATAGGAGTGACAGGCGTCTATATGGACAATATAGTATTCTGTGGAGAGAGAGTGGGTAGAAGAGGCACAGTTGGGCATGGCGGGGGGGTCCACGCCAGCAAGACTGGGATATGGAGCCGGTTCGAAGGATGTGGTATTCTAGCTGGCTGGGTGGGGAACCTTGCAAGAAAAATGAAGTGCTGTGCAGGCAGCTTCAGGGGTGATGGGGGGTGTTGAGTAGGCATAATACATTCATGGGTGAAACGTAGGGCTCTGGATGAAGACACGGACTTTGAGGGTTCAGATGAAGTAAGATCCTGCAAACGCCAAGGCTTTGAGGAAAAAGAGGAGGAGAGTGCAATTGGGGGAGAAGCTTGGGAAGCTGCGTCTTCTGACACTGTTGTTGGTTTGGGAAGTGGGGAGGGGGTGTTGATCTGACCTCCCACCCATTTCCCATTCCCTCCCACAAAGGCTTCCGGCAGCGGTTCTCCACCCAGGAGCAGCACCCCCAGATCTGTGTGGTGGGCAGTGGCCCAGCTGGTTTCTATACCGCCCAACACCTGCTAAAGGTAAGCCATGTCTTCCTGGTTCCCTCTCCCATGATTCACCTGCTGCTCCAATCCTGAGGCAAGTACCACCTCTGTGAGTTTTAAAAGCACTCCTGGATCCCTGATGGGAAAGGGGCTCCCAGTCCATCTAGACTGGACACTTCCTATATGCTTTGTCACCTCCATCTGGGGCTCCCCAGTCTAGGTCCTCAACTATGGGAGAAGTGTGTTTGCCTCATAGGCAGCGGTCAGTGGCAGATGGTCTGAGATGCCTCTTTGGCCAAACCCGTCAGGGATTGTGTAGACCTACAGGATAACTGTATCCTGCCCCTCATCTTCCCTTCTTTCTTTCTCTCCTCTGTCCTCAACGTCCTATGTCTTCAGGCTACCCCCTCTTCTCAGAGTTTTCTGGCCTTATAGGTGCTTCGTCATGCTCCAGCCCTCCCCATGCTATGTTGTTCTTTCAGGCTGCCCTCCACCCCGCCCCCCCATTCCACCCACCCCAAGGCCAGAGTCTCAAGGCTTACAGTGTTGGCCTTGGTGGGCAGGGCCCCAAGGCTGCTGGTTACCCTTGAGGCTTGAGCAGATATTGGTGGGAGGGGGGAGGGATGGAGACCTAGGCTAAGACATGAGACAGTGGCCTCCCTTTGGAGGGACTTGGGGTGTCTATGGAGAGACAGGAGGAAGCATGAATATATTAATTATACACATATACATGCAGAAACTTAAAAGGTAGGGTAACCAATCTTCCTAGTTTGCCTAGGACATGGAGTTTTCAATATTAAAACCTGGGGGATTGGGGCACCTGAGCAGCTCAGTTGGTTAAGCGTCCAACTTCGGCTCAGGTCATGATCTCATGGTTTGTGGGTTCAAGCCCCGCATCGGGCTCTGTGCTGACAGCTCAGAGCCTGGAGCCTGCTTCGGATTCTGTGTCTCCCTCTCTCTTTCTGCCCCTCCCCCACTCACACACTATCTCTCTCTCAAAAATAAACATTAAAAAATTTTTTAAATGGGGGGCAGTCTTGGGGGAGACCGGCGTGAGTCGGACACCCTGCTGAAAAGTGACCAAGCAACACAGGGGAAAGAGCTAGTTACTGTGATGTGAACAGCATGAGCTAAGTGAGGTGCAGTCAGTCAGAAAGTGTTTCCTGGAGAAGGTGCATTTCAGCTTCATTGAAGGAGGCCACGGGCTTTGGGGAGGACCTGCTGCGTGCGGAGGGGTCATGCATGGGCAAACCGCCCTGTGGTAGAACAGCCCTGGACCCTGGGATGGAGACTGGGGATCCCACAGGGTCAGGGGAGATCCAGGAGGGTTTTGCGTAAGGGGCACTTGCTAGCTGAGCCTGAAATCTGGGGAGCAAAATTGGGCCTTCCAGGTGGGCTTCTCAGTGCCCCCAGTGTGAGCAGGGGCTCTGACCTGCACACTTGCACACGCTTTCCTTGTAAGAGGTGCCGGGGGATGGACACAGAGCCAGTTACAAGCCAGTCCTTGCCCACTGGGTGTTCCAAGCTACTGGGTGTGCTCCCCAGACAGGAACACAGTGCAACATGTCAGGGGCAGTGGCACTTAGCCAATCCAGGTACCGTACAGCATCTCATCTCCCCATGACAACCTCTGAAGCAGGTGTCCTGACTCTCACTTCACAGGTCAGGACACTGAGGCTGAGTGACACTGCCCAGAGTCCCCCCGGACGGGGAAGGTGCTAGGCTCTCAATGCAGGCAGGCAGATGGCAGGGCCGCTCTTTTCTTTTTTTTTTTTTTAAATTAAAAACACGTATTTATTTTTATTTTTTATTAAAAAATTTTTTTTAACGTCTATTTATTATTGAGAGACAGAGAGACACAGAGCATGAGCATGGGAGGGGCTGAGAGATGGAAAGGCACAGAATCTGAAGCAGGCTCCAGGCTCTGAGCCATCAGCACAGAGCCCGATGCGGGGGCTTGAACTCACAAACCGCGAGATCATGACCTGAGCCGAAGTCTGACGCTTAACCGACTGAGCCACCCAGGTGCCCCAATTTTTTATTTTTTTTAAGTTCATTTTTATTTCTTTTTGAGAGAGAGACAGAGAACAAGCAAGGGAGGGGCAGAGAGAGAGGGAGACAGAATCCCAAGCAGGCTCTGCACTGTAGCATGGAGCCCGATGCGGGGCTTGAACTGCCAAACTGTGAGATCATGACCTGAGTGGAATTCAAGAGTCAGATTTCCTGACTGGTAGGTGAGCCACCTGCGCCCCCACCCCCCACCCCCCAAATGTATTTTAATCGAAGTATAGTTGATACACAATGCTGCATTAGTTTCAGGCATTCAACATAGTGATTCTCCCCCACCCAGTGTGTATGTTACGCTGTTATGTTTCCCCCTGGGGTAGCAACCGTCTGTCACCGTGCCCGGCTTTCACAGCACCGTTGACTGTGTTGCCTGTGCTGTACGCTTCATCCCTGTGACTTATTCATTAGATAACTGGAAACCTATGCCTCCCACTCCCCTTCACCCATTTTACCCATCCCTCCACCCTCTCCTCTCTGCCAACCATGAGCTTATTCTGCGTATTTATGGGTCAGAGCTACTCTTAGGTACCACGCTAGGCTATTCACTCAATAGTCCTTTATTGGACACTGACACGTTCCAGGCACAGACTCAACAGTAGGAACATAGGTGTGAGCAGGACACACATGAGCCCTACGCTCAAGGACACACCAGTCTAATGTAGGAGGGTTGTGGAGTGGAGAGGAAGAGAGTTTACAGTTTCTAAGCCTCTGATAGTGTAAGAAACTGGGGGTGGAGGGCGTGGTGTACAAGAGCTGCACCCAACTCAGCCTGGAGGAGGAGGTGTCCGAAGTGCTGTCTGAAGGACAGAAGGAGCTGCCAGGTGGGCGAGGGGTAGGTGGCAGGCAAGAGAGGCCCAGGCGCAGAGAGCCCAATGGGCAAGGCCCGGGGGGAGGAGAGAGTGTCCCTTTGGGGACAGGTGAGTTTGGGAAGACAGGCTTGTGTGTTAAGCGTGGAGAGCTGATGAGCCCAGAGCCAGGGCGCCTCGGGAGGCTCCGGCCGGGCCTGCAGGCAGGCAGTTTTTCATGGTGCTGTCCACTCACCTCCCCCTCCTTCCATCAGTCCCACGGGATAGGTATTTCCATGCACATTTCTGGGCCTACCTCACACCTGATCAAACGGGCTGGGGCCTAGGAATCAACAATGTAATTAAAAAAAACTTTTTTACGTTTATCTATTTTTGAGAGAGAGAGAGAGAGAGAGAGAGAGAGACAGCAAAAGTGGGGAAAGTTGCAGAGAAAGAGAGGGAGACACAGAATCCGAAGCAGGCTCCAGGCTCTGCGCTGTCAGCACAGAGCCTGACGTGGGGCTCGAACCCATGAGCTGTGAGACCACATCCTGAGCAGAAGTCAGTTGCTTAACCAACTGAGCCACCCAGGTGCCCCAGGAATCAACAATTTTAAACAGACTCCCCCCCCCCCCCCCCGCCAGGGGATTCAGAAGCCCACTGCTCTAAGTAGGTTGATTCACTGAAAAGTTTTAGGCAAGCAGCCCATTTTGGACAGGAAAGTCTCTCTGCCTGTAGGGTAGACAGCGGAGCGGGGAGGCAGGACTAGGTGGCCAGGAGAGCAATGGAGAGCTGCGGATGTGGCAGCGGGGCACAGGAGGGGAGGATGGCTGACTGACTGGGCAGGGCTGAGGGGAGCCGGGGAGGAGCCCCGGGTTCTAGCTTGGGCTCTGGGTGGATGGGATGGGAGGGAACAGAGGAGCAGAAGGGGAGAGTTTGGGCGGAATGGGGAGTTGACTTCCATCTGGATGGGTTTGAGGTGTCTGCAGTGTCATCCAGGGGGTCAGGTTTGGAGGGGACAGTCCGGGCAGGGGAGAGAGTGGAACAGCAGCAGGTCCATGGGAATCTGAGGTCACAGGAAGGAGTGGCTGCAGCTTCCCCAGGGAATGTGTGTGTGGGAGAGGGGAGGGGTCCCACATTGGAAGAACCTCAGAGAATGTTTTCATTGGGAGTTGGGTGGGGGCAGGGGCAGAAGAGAAGAAGCCTGAGAAAGAACAGCCAGAGGGGGAGGGGGGAGCTGAGTTAGAGAAGAGAGAGTTCTCTGAAGACAAGGTCGGCCATGAGAGATCTCAGTAAACGCACCAGCAGGTCTAGCACTGGGGAGCTGGCCTTGGACTTGCATGGGGTGGTGTGACCAGGAGGGAAGGCTCCATAGCAGGAAAGAAGGATGAAAGATGAAAAGGCAGGTTGTGTATGATACGGACTGTCAGGCTGAGCAGTTTGCACTCTGTCCCTTGGCGGTGGGCAGGCAGGGCAGGTTTGTGGGCAAGGTGATTGCGTGCAGCAGTAATGGTAAAAGGCAGCTTTTTTTTCTTAATGTTTATTCATTTATTTTTGGGAGAGAGAGGGAGAGCACAAGTGGAGGAGGGGCAGAGAGAGAGAAGGAGACACAGAATCAAAGCAGCCTCCAGGCTCTTGAACTGTCAGCACAGAGCCCGACGCGGGGCTTGAACCCACAGAACTGTGAGATCCTGACCTGAGCCGAAGTCGGACATTTAACCCGCTGAGCCACCCAGGTGCTCCTCAAAGGGTGCCTTTTTGATTGAACGCTCACAGTGGGTCAGCTGCGGGGCTAAGGGCTTCAGGCCTCGCTCATTTGATCACAAGCGTCACCCAGAAGAGCTGTTCTGTTGTAGGAGAAGTTAAGAAACTTCTCTGTGGGACAGAGCCAGACAGCGGAGGGGCTGGGGTTGGTCCCTGCGGAGTGGAGACAGCATCAGTGGGGCGTGAGGGAGGTGGTTCGGGTACTGCCCGTGGCTGGCCTGGATGGGGACAGTAGGAGGCACGTGTAGCCACGCACTGAAGACAAAGTCCTCAGACACTTAGACCGAGCGGACGTGCAGGGCTGACCTCTGCCAGCGAAACAGCAGCAGCAGCAGCAGCAGCAGCAAACGGCACGTGGTCTCTATTTCATGTTCGCCAGGTAGAAACACGCAAGAATGTTAAAGCGTGGGAGGAAGACACGAGGAGCCTCCAGACATAGACCAAACACACATCTGGTGTTTACGTGAAAGCATGCGGGGAAGCCGTGCGGTTTCAAGGACTGTTAAGCAATTACAGTGGGTCTGTTCCCTAACTGGCTCCTGGGCGATCACGGGGCTCTGTTCTCATAGTGCTATCGCACTCGACAGCCTTGAGACCCGAACATCGCTGACGTTTCAGCAATTACACCATTCACTTTCCCGGGGCCTTACAGTTCTCCAGAAATAACTCCCCAGGCACGTTCGGACAGGTGGGTGGTGGGGAGCCTGGACTTGGGCACAGGCAGTGGGTGGAGGGCAAGAGGGGATTTGGACAAAGGTGAGGTGAGTGTGAGCCTTTGTAGGGGTGAGGGCGACTGGCGGGCAGGAGCTCAGTTGGCTGGAGTCCCATTGAATCGGGAGCATCACAGCAAGAGCCTAGGATGGGGGTGCCCCAAGGCAGGGCAGTGTCATCCGTGGGAGCCCCAACCTCTTGACTCCAAACCCGCTGTGGCCCAGCATCTCTCACGGTCCTGACCTGGATGCTTCCCAACACCCCCGAGAGGGGGCTGTTATCTGTCCCAGTTTGCAGAGGAAGAATCTGACACCCAGGCAGATCTCGGGACTGGCCAGGGCCGTGTGACTGGTCGGTGGCAGAGCCAGACCTGACTTGTCTGCCCAACCGCAACCCTTTGCTTTCCCCGTGGCCCCTGTAGGTGCTCCAGAGGGCAGGCCACGTGGGACCGCCGTATAAGTGAGCTCGTTTTTCCTAAGACCAAGAGTGAGCCGCTTCGATCTCCTTCTCCCTTCCATGTCCCTCCCTCCCATGTCTTGTGGACCCCTTTTCCAACAGGATGATTGTGGAGGCTAGAGCTAAGGCGGCTCTCAAGTTCAAAGCGTAGTTCTCAGCTCATCAGACTGGCTGAGCATTTCTAGAAGTATGGGAGGGTTCAAAGGCAGGGCTGCATGTCAAGCCTGAGCCAAGTGGGTGAAGAAGCTCCCCGGCCGCAACTCCAGTGGCGGGAGAGCTGCCTCCTTCCTCCCCTCGCGATGGGCTGGCAGTCCCGAGGGCTGACCTCGGCTGCCCGTGCCACCATGCTGCCCCAGTCCTCTTGTCTGGGTCTCCAGGATGCTGGGGAGTTGGGGGCCCCTCTTTCTCCTTGTGTCCGCCCCCCGCTGAGCTGGGCTCTCCTGCCCCATCAGGGATGGGAGGAGCCCTAGGGCCCAGCCTCTCCCTCAGCCCCACTGACTGTCGCCCTCTCCCCAGCACCACCCCCAGGCCCACGTGGACATCTACGAGAAGCAGCTTGTGCCCTTCGGCCTGGTGCGCTTTGGCGTGGCGCCCGACCACCCCGAGGTGAAGGTGGGTCTCTCTGGGCCCGAGGAGGGGGTTTGGAGACGGGTTAAGCTGAGGAGGGAAAGGGGGCTCCCTGGCTGCATGGAATGACCCCGGGTGCTCTGTGTGGATGTCACACGGGTTCCCGCCTGGGGACATTGTGAGGCGAGGGTGGCTCAGGCATGGTTCCTGAAGTGCCTGGCCCCTAACCCCTTCCCCTCTGGGGCCTGTTGCAGAATGTCATCAACACCTTTACCCAGACGGCTCGCTTGGCCCGATGTGCCTTCCGTGGCAATGTGGTGGTGGGCAGGGACGTGGCTGTGCCGGAGCTCCGGGCGGCCTACCACGCTGTGGTGCTGGTGAGTGCCCATGGGTGGGGGGCAGGGTGGGCAGGGGATTGGGGCAGGGCGGCCGCTGGCCGAGGGATGGAAGGTGGTAGGGGTGAGGCCCAAGCCACTGGGCAGGGGAGCTGGGAGGAGGGCTACCAGGGTCTGCCTGGCCCCTTAGCTGGTGCCAAGCACTCTGGGTCTTTCCTCAGAGCTATGGGGCAGAGGACCATCGGGCCCTGGAAATTCCTGGTGAGGAGCTGCCTGGGGTGTTCTCGGCCCGGGCCTTTGTGGGCTGGTACAACGGGCTTCCTGAGAACCGGGAGGTGAGTTTGGGGAGCACTCCTGCTACTTCTTCCTCCCTACCCCTCAGCCAGGGCCAGGGGCAGCTCTTGGATGCCGCAGCTGGGGGGCAAGGGAGCCGCTGTCCAAAACTGGGAGGTCCCCAGTGAGATGAGATGTGAAGTATCAGGCTGCCTGAGGGGGGAGGTCAGCCAGGGAAGGCCTCTGGGAGAAGGCGGGGCTGGGTAGGAGAGGAGGGGCTTCCTCTGAGGCTCAGGTGGGGTGGGCTTTCTGAGTGTAGGGAAGCCTGGGGGCTCGACTGGGGATTGGGCATGAGCTGAGATGAGACTGACCGGGGCCAAAGCTAGGGGAGCCCTACCCGGACCTCTCCCTACTAGCTGGCACCAGACC
The DNA here is from genome assembly GCF_018350175.1 of Felis catus. NCBI lineage: Eukaryota > Metazoa > Chordata > Mammalia > Carnivora > Felidae > Felis > Felis catus. The sequence continues at coordinate 55,371,835 of NC_058381.1, read as the reverse complement.
TGAGCTGTGATACAGCCGTGATTCTGGGGCAAGGGAATGTGGCTCTGGATGTGGCCCGGATCCTGCTGACCCCACCTGAGCACCTGGAGGTGAGTGGGTAGGTCAGGGGCTGGAGGCGGGGGGGGGGGGGGGGTTGGGGGGGTGGGGAGGCTGGGGACACACTGAGGAGAGGGTGCTGCTGCCTGCAGGGTTCAGGCCTCATCCTCCAAACTGAGCTCAGTGCCTCTGTTTCCCTATGGTGCCAGGCAGAAGCCTTCCGAAAGGCAGCCCGTGAGCTTTGCCTCATACCGTTTCCGCTTTGCTTTCTGCACTCTAGCTACGTGGGCCTTAAAAAACAAACAAACAAACAAACAAACAAACAAACAAACAAACACCTATTCAGTGTGTACATCACTCCCCCTGCCAGTTAACCTGTGTTCATCTTTTAGTTCTTGGCTCAGCTGTCCCTTCCTCCAGGAAGCCCTCCAGTACTGCCTTAATAGGTCTATTTCCCTATAATACCCTCTCATAGACTTGTCTACTTCTGTTTCAAGGCACGTTATCGCCATGACAATTTTATACTTATTAGTGAACATTTGGTAAGTGTCACTCTCTCTTACCAAATCAGAAGCTCTGTGAGGGCCAGCACCGTGTCTCTTTTGCTTACCACTGACACCCCCCCCCCCCCCCATGCCCCTTGCCTAGTGCCTGTCCCAAGCAAAACACTGAGTGGACACTTGTTGAACGAAAGAGCAGGAAGGAGCCTGGCTGGCTACTAGTTGGAGCCGTTTGCAGAATTGGAGGCAGTGCTCCATCTGGCCACCAGGTGGGGCAGTGGTGCCGTTTCAGGCTGCAGAGCTTCTCCCCACTGAGGGTAGGGAAACAGCCAAATGAAAAGGCCCCTTGCCTGGTCAGTGCCCGATGACTTTAAGCCCTCCTTTTGTGCCAGAAAACGGACATCACAGAGGCTGCCCTGGGGGTACTGAGGCAGAGTCGGGTGAAGACGGTGTGGATAGTGGGCCGACGTGGACCCCTGCAAGTGTCCTTCACCATTAAGGTGCCGGGGCCAGAGGGAGAGGGGTCAGGGTCCCAAATAGATGGTCTGCCCTTGGGAGGTGTGGCAGGACTGAGCCCCCGAGAATGGCTCCTGCCTACGGTGGAAGAGGGGGAGCCCGGCAGGGCCCTGGGGCCTAGTGCCTTCTGTGGTGGTGGGTGGGGTGTCTCCCCTGTGGTCTGGTCTCTGGGTTGGGCTCCAGAGTGGACAGTGCTCTGGGCCTGAACTCCTCTCCTACCTCCCATCCCCAAGGAGCTTCGGGAGATGATTCAGTTACCAGGAACCCGGCCCATTTTGGATCCTGCGGATTTCTTGGGCCTTCAGGACAGAATCAAGGGTGAGGGGCCCTGACCTGGCCCCCCAGCTCTCTAGGGAGGGGATGGTCTAGGTCAGACAGGGCTCGGGGGAGAGCACTGGGGGCGAGGGCTGTAACCCAGGGCCAGGCCTGAGATGTTCTCATTGCTGACAGAGGTCCCCCGCCCGAGGAAGAGGCTCACAGAACTGCTGCTTCGAACAGCCACGGAGAAGCCAGGGACAGAGGACACTGCCCGCCAGGCACCGGCCTCCCGCGCCTGGGGCCTCCGCTTTTTCCGAAGCCCCCAGCAGGTGCTGCCATCACCAGACGGGCGACGGGCAGCAGGCATTCGCCTGGCAGTCACCAGACTGGAGGTAAGTCTCATGTTACTCAAAGATACCCGCCTTCTCAAGTCTCCCCACCCCAGCCCGGTGTTGCCCGCACTCTCCTCAACAGGGTGTCGGTGAGGCTGCCCGGGCAGTGCCCACTGGAGACACGGAAGACCTCCCTTGTGGGCTGGTACTGAGCAGCGTTGGGTATAAGAGCCGTCCCATCGACCCCAGTGTGCCCTTTGACCCCAAGCTTGGGGTCATCCCCAACATGGAAGGCCGGGTTGTAGCTGTGCCAGGTGAGAGGATGCCGAAATCTAGGCACGAAACCATGGTGGGGGATGGAGAGGCTGGCGTCACCTGGGGCCGTTCATTCATTCATTTGGCCAGTGACATGCACTAAGAAACCGCTCTGAGCCAGGACGCTGTTCCGGGATGCTGTCCTGGGACCCAGCCACCCTCCTCCTGGCTCTAGCTAGGAGGGAGGTTCTCAGTCTAGCCGACACGCCCACATATGCCTGGTGATCTAGTTGGTCACTTGACTGAGGTGTGCTTTGGGCTAGGTCCCTGTGCTCGGTGCTGGGACTAGACAGGAAACCACAGCCCCTGTCCTAAAGGAGCCTCCAGTCTGATTAAATACCCATTCATTCATTCTGCTAGTATTTTTTTTTTAATTTGTTTTACATTTATTTTTGATGGAGAGAGAGCATAAGTGGGGGAGGGGCAGAGAGAGAGGGAGACATAGAATCCAAAGCAGGCTCCAGGCTCCGAGCTGTCAGCACAGAGCCCAACGTGGGGCTTGAACCCACGAACTGCGAGATCATGACCTGAGCTGAAGTCAGACGCTCAACCGACTGAGGCACCCAGGCGCCCCATTCTGCTAGTATTTAGAAGGGCCTGCTAAGACTGGAGGCGGGCCAAGACCCATCTCCTACCCTCAGGGAGCTCCTGGTCGACAGGGAGATTGAGATGGAAGGGGCGGTGTGATATGAACAGGTTGAGAAGGGTCCAAGGCCGCGGGCCAGCGCGGGTATGCTTGGGGTGTGCATGCGTGTGTATGCACAGGTGTGTGCCCTGGGGGCTTAGACTTGCCAGAAGTATCCAGCTACCTGTCCTTTCCTGACCCTTTGTTATCCCCTGCCAGGCCTCTACTGCAGCGGCTGGGTGAAGCGGGGGCCCACAGGCGTCATCGCCACCACCATGACTGACAGCTTCCTCACCGGCCAGATGCTGTTGCAGGACCTGAAGGCTGGGCTGCTGCCACCGGGTCCCAGGCCTGGCTATGCAGCCATCGAGGCCCTGCTCAGCAGCCGAGGTCTGGGCCCCATGTGAGCTCTTGGGAGGTGTGGTGGGCAGCCCTGGGCCTTTCTGCTGCTTGGGAAGGGTGCTCTGGGCTGGAGGTGGGGCTGGAGGAGGAGGTGGAGGCAGTGACTTCTCTTCCCTGTGCCTCAGGGGTCCGGCCTGTCTCTTTCTCGGACTGGGAGAAGCTGGATGCCGAGGAAGTGTCCCGGGGCAAGGGTGCTGGGAAGCCCCGGGAGAAGCTGCTGGATCCTCAGGAGATGCTGGGGCTGCTGGGGCGCTGAGCCTAGATCCCAGCCTGGCAGGGACGGAAGGCATGCTGTGCAGGGGAGAGGGGCCTGGGTCAGCCAGAGGGACTCTGCGCCACAGCTGTGTCGCCTGCCCGCCCTGGTACAGGGCCTTGGCCGCCTCTTTTCCAGGGCCCTCTGCGCGCTTTCCCCTGGCGAAAGGTCACCCTCGCCAGAGATAACTTTAGGGGTGGGTGGAAGTGTAGGCTGACTTTCCTCCCTCCCACCTCTTTCCCGCCGGACTGTGGAGGGTCACCAGGTCAGGAATGTACTGGAAATAAAACAGCTGTGACGGAGGGCCAGTGGTTGGTGTGCAACTTCTTTTGGGGCCCGGGGTCACCTTCCAGCCACGGCTCCCCGCCTGTCACCAGGTGGCGCTGCAGAGCCAGCTCCCTGCTCTGGGGACTCTTGGGGGCGGGAGGGTGTTTGGCAGTCAGGCCTGGAACCCACTGTCCCTCTCTCGGCTTGGCTGTGCTGCTGCGGCCTGCCTGCCTTCTGCTCACACCTCAGGCACCCTGGGACCCCATCGTGCCTGCTCCGCGGGTCCCTCGGGCCAGTTCCCTTTCTGGTTAGCCCCCCGTAGAACCAAAACAAGAAGAGAAAAAGTGGGAGCGAGGAGTCAGGCAGCAGCTTGCCTCAGGCCCGCCTTGTGGCCCAGAGAGTCCAACCTGTCTTGGTGTCCAGCCACAGGGACAAGCCTTTTAAAAACAGCACCTCAGTCTCTGTAGTACTTTGCAGTTTATGAGGCGTGTTCACCGTCTTTTGTGCCAGTCCCCAAGAGGCTGGTCTCACTTTAGAGAGCGAGGGATCCTCCAACGAACTGGCCCAAGGTCACACAGCTAGTGAGCTGCGGGCTCGAACCCAGGGCTCCAGGCGGGCTGTTGGTTTCTCCGAGGCCGCACTTGGCCCCAAGTGTCGGGTCTGGGGACGCAGTCCCGGAGAGGGGAGAAGGGACCCAGGCGTCCCGCGCGCGGGCGGGCAAGGAGGGGCCTGGAGCAGCGGGGAGCGGGCGGCGGGGCGGGCCGGGGCGGGGCGGAGGCGGCGGGCCCCGGCGGGGCGGGCCCGCGCGGGCGGCGGCGAGCGCTCAGCCACAGCCGGCTGGCGAGCCCTGGGAGCCAGAGGCGCGGCGTGCCGCCCAGCCCGGGACGGAGCCAGGCGCCCAGCGGACCCCGGGAGGGCGCGGGGCGCGGGGCGGGGGCCGGCCCTGCCCAGCCCGCCAGGCCGCGCCGCGGACACGGGCCCCGCGTTGCCCGGGCTCAGGTGCCCGCCGAGCTAGGACGGAGCGCGCCAGCGCGCGGGGCCGAGGCGCCGGGACATGCAGCGCGCGGGAGGCGGCCGGCGCGGGCTCTCGGCGCGGGCGCAGCGCCCCTTCCCCCCGGTGAGTGGCGGGTGGCGAACCGGGGACGCCAACTTCGCCGCCAACTTGGGGCTGGGCTCGGGCGCCGCGCGGGCAAGGACGGCGGAGACAGACGCGGGAGTCCCGGGGACAGTCTGGCCGGCGCGGGGAGCCCGAGGAGGGGGCGGCCCGGGGCACCGGGACCCTCGGGGACCGGGCCTGGGGTTCGGCCCCGGGGCGGATGGAGACGAGGCGAGAGAGGGAGGCCGAGGTGACAGGCGCGAGGCGGACGCGAGGGAAGGACGCGGGTGAGGCGCCCAAGACGTTCGTCTCCCCGGTCGCGGAGCCCTCCAGCTCCTCCTTCGCTGGGCGTCGCGGCGCCGCGGGGGAGGGGGCGGTGCGGGGACGCGGGAGTCCGGGCTGCCGGCCCCCGCAACTGTTGCTGCTGGAAGCCCGCTGGGCCGGGGAGCCCGGCCGGGGGCTGGGGCCGCGACCGGGCGGAGGGGGCTGGAGAGGGCCTGGGCAAAGAGAGGACGAAAGGGGGCTGTGGGTGGTTCCGGGAGCTGGGCCCCTGCCTCCCGGAGGTCTGCTGAGCGCCTTCTGCGCGCATCTCCCTTGACACTCCCCCGCCCCTTCGCACGCTGCGAGTCCCCCGGGTCCTTATCCCCCCAGCTCTCCTCCTCCTCTCCCCCGCCCGGCATAGCGCTCCCTCCTCTGACCTCAGGGAATCAGCGTGGGGTTCACGGGGTGGTGGGATCTTCCCAAATGCTGACCCAACGCCCGGTGGACCCGGGCTCCGAGGGCGCAAAAGGAAGGCTGGGCGAAGAGGACCATGGGAGAACCGTGAGCCCCGCAGCGCTGGGCCCTGGCTGTCGCACCAGCGGGTTTGCTCAGGTCTCCCGGGGCTTCGACAAGGATCCCCGACGGCGGGGAAGGGAAACCCGGAGCCTCCTGCCGCAGAAGGCGTTTCGTGCCCAGGCCTGGGAGGCCTTGTGAAGGCAAGGCATCAAGCAGCCAGGAAATCCCCAAGGGTGTGCGTCCCAGGACCCTTCCAGAGGTCCTGCTCGGTGAGCGAAGACGCGGGGCTCCCAGCCGGGTTCTTGACGCTCACACCATTGATCCACCCTGCTTCCTAGCCCTGCTGTCCCGGCAGGACTTCTGGCTGGGTGCCCCAGCCCTCCCATGGTGGTAACACCCTGGCTCGGTCTCCTCCGCTGGCTCCACAGGGAAACCGAGGAAGGCTCGTGCGCTCTATCTTGGAGCCCGTCTAGTTTCTGGCTGCGCCAGTCGGTTTCAAGTCTGCTCCTAAACTCCGTACTAAGAATTTGAATAGGAGCGTGAAGGGGAGTCCGGGAGGCTGGAGACCAGACTTCTGGGTTCACCCCAAGCCCTGGCACCCCGGCCCACAGCCCCGTCAGCCAGGCGAGCTCGCCCCCCGCCAGCCTGCGGGGCTTGCGGTGAGTGGGGGTGGGGGCCGAGAGCCGGGAACGCCTGCGGGGTGGGGGTGGGGTGTAGCAGCGCGGCGGGGGGCGCGGACGTGGTGCCCAGTTTGGCCGCCAGGAGGCGTGGCACTGGTCCCGGAGCCCGGAGTCGCCGCCGCTGCCGCCGCCGCCGCATCGCGAGTGTCCTTGAGCCGCGGGTGACGGTGGCTCTCGCCGCTCGCGCCCCGTCCTCCCGCGGGGGGAGCCTGATGCCACGTTCCCTATGAATTATTTATCGCCGGCCTAAAAATACCCCGAACTTCACAGCCCGAGTGTAAGAGATTCCTGCCAAGGGGAGGGGGCGGGGCGCCCCCCGGGGGGCCAGGGCGGAATCGGCGGGGAGGTGGGGGGGGCGGGGTAGTTAATCTTGGAGGGAGACTTTGGTGCCCGCGCCAGTGGGAGCGAGATGCAGCGGCGGTCTTTTCCCCTGACGCCTGGGTTCGGATTCTTAGCTCAGCGGAAGTGCAGGAGGGAAGGAAACCCGACGGCAAAGGAGAGGCCGCTTACCAAAGGGCTGTGGATATAACGGGGCCGAGCAGCCGGGATCCCCCTGCTCCCCCGAAGCAGCGCAGCTGGTGGGTGGGGCCTCTTCCTGGGGCCAAAGCTCCTGGCCTGGGCGGCGGGGGGCGGCGGGGGAACCACCAGTGTCTGGTGTGTGAGTGTGCCTGTGCGCACATCCGTGTGCGGGAGCCTGCCTGGGAATGGGGGAGGCGGTTGGAGGGCGAGAAGAGCCCTCAGCACGCGGAGGTTCTCAGGCAGCTCAAGGTGATGCTGAGTGTTTCAGAGGACTGACCACTGCCACCCTCCCTGGGTCTTTTTGTGGTCCCGGCGTTCAGTAATTTACCAGCCTGTTAGCGAAAGATGCGAGACGCTAAGGGAGGGGGCAGAGGTTCCTAAGACAAAGTCAGGTGTGTGGCAGGGGCATCATCTGGTGGGCAAATACCTGCCAGTGGCATAGTAGGGAGCTTCCCAGCCTCTGAGGGGTAGGGGTAGGAAGGGCAGGTGGCCTACAGCCCCACCCAGACCCTATGTCTTGTCACCTGCTGTGTCCCGAGCCCAGAGGGACTAGGGCAGGTGCCCTGTGGGAGAGGGATTTAGGTTGGGCCCTCAAAATTCTGGAATTTTGTTGTGTAGGCAAGAGAGAGGCCATGGGAAGAGGACATTCTAGCCAGAGGGAGCAACAGAGCAGGGACCTGGGGATGATGACAGTGGGGGCTGTCTGGCTAACAGACCGGCAGGAGCGTGGAGTCTATGGAGGGGAGAGAATGCGTTGGTGTCTGGGTGTGTGGGGCCCTAATCATGGGACCAAGGTGTCTGGACTTCATCTGTGGGCACCAGGGAGCAGCTGTGCTGTCTGAGGAGAGGGTGCGGTGGCCCTCTGAGCAACGTTTCAGATCAGTGGGGTGGGAGGGTGGGGTGGTGGATGGGAGGTGGAGGGCTGGGGGGCCGGGGCTGGGGCTATGACCCTCCTGCCTTGTGGGGGAGACTGGATGTCATGTGGTGATAAGACCCTGGGGCCTGAACCTCTTTGAATCTGCCCGTTGCTCTTTGAAGCCCAGAAATTTGCCTGAAGGAGCCCCTCCCGTCCAGTCGCATTCTGTGCTCACTCCTGACGGGAGGCACCACCTGCCTCAACTTCCTCTTCTCAACTCCAGTCCCAGGGGACACCTTCCCACAGGGGGAGTCTCTGGGGGCAGGGCCCCCTAGGAGTTGGGGGAGGGCCTGGATCCTGCATCTAGAGTCACGTTTTTCCAAAGAATCAAAATGAGAGCTACATGCATCAGTTTACATTTTCTAGTGGCAACGTTAGAAAAAGTAAAAAGAAACGGGTGAAGTTAGTTCTAGCCGTATATGTTTAACTCAGTGCGTGTGACATTATTTCAACACGTAATCAATATAAAAAAATATTGAGATACTTCACGTCCTTGTTTTCATGCTAAGTCTTCAATATCCAGAATGTCTCTTGCCCTTAGAGCAGACCTCACTTCAGACGAGCCACATTTCAAGTGCCCATAGTCACATGTGACTGGTGGCTGCACAGCACAGACCTGGAGCTCAGAGCTGGGAGGCAGAGCCGGGGGAGACTTGGGGCTGCCCAGGGGGTAGAGAACCTATTGGGACCCGGCTGTGGGCAGAGATGGCCACAGAAAGGCCTGGCAAGGGAGGGGGGACATGGCAGTCCCTTTTGCGGGTGTAACTTGAGATCCCTGATTGGTGGTAGCTGAGGTGTGGTGTGGTGTGGCTTGGGCTGCAATCTCAGACTCATACATGTGTCTGGGCTGACGTTCTAAGTCGACGTACCAGGAAACCATACACGGGGGTGTGTGTGGGGGGGACTTCAAGGGCACCAGAATGAGTATCCATTCCCTCCCCTGCCAAAAATCCTGTCTTCTCAGCCTAAATTAAACCAGGTTCACCCTGGTCACCCTTTGGCTCCTGGTCCCTTTGGCATCCCCCGTTCAGAAGTTTTGCTGGGGATGTGATGAAGATGGAAAGGGGTGGCACTGCCATGGCCGATGTCCAGCTGGGAGAGAGAGCTGCATCAGTGGGCACCACTCACTGACTTGGCTGTTGGTTCCAATCCAAAGCAATGATGTTTACTTAGCAGGGATACGCATCACGCCCTTGGGTGAGGTCAAAAAAATCCTGCACACTAGCGACGGCCTGGGGAAACAGCTCGTGTGTGAGACCTCAGGGTCCCAGGTGACCCTGGGTCCTGACCAAGTCAGTGGTGTCACAGCCCTGCTGTGGAGTAGGTACTTCTAAGTTGAGGCCACTCAACTACTAAGTTGAGTGGGGGTGTCTGAGGCCCAGGAGGACGGGGCTCTATGCCAAACGGGGCCACGCAGAGCAGGGCCCTTAGGGATGTTAGTTTCAGTTTAGGATGGGGAACATGGAGGCAGGGCAGAGAGTGTCACAGAAGCTGCCTTCTCTCACCTGGATGTGGGCTGTCGCTATAGGATAAGGATGTTGATAGCAGTGGGGAGCCCCCATGCTGCTGTGAGGTAGGTCCCATGTTATCTCAAGAAAACCTACCTGAGTGGCTTCCCCAGGACCACACGGCTAGTCAGTGGCAGAGCTGGGACTTGAACTCAGGTCTGTCTGACTCAAATCCATGCCCCTGGACACCAGACTAGCATTTTCAGTGTGTTCTCCCAGGGTAGGGCCCAGACAGATGAGTTTCCAAGGCTCTGGCCTTTGCAGCCAAGCAAACTGTTCAACAGCAGAATGGAAGTCATGAGCACTGATGGGGACTCCCGTTCTTCCTGCCCCCACCCCTCCAGAGAGCCCTGGGGATGCTCAGCTAACCTGTCTCTTTCTCTTTATCTGTGTCTGGCTCTCCCTCCCTCTCTGCCTCTCTTTGTGGAGGGAGGTTTTCTCCTGTTTTCTTTCATCCTTGGGATGTGTGTGTCTCTGACTCCTCCCCCCCTTCCCCCCCCCCCCCCGCACTGTGTGCTCATCTTTTCTCTTCGTGCTTCTGTCTCCCTCCCTGTACCCACCCTGATCTCTCTGCAGGACCCTCTGGTGGACATGGGTGGTGCCCTGGGGCCCGCCCTGCTGCTCGCCTCACTCCTCGGTGCCTGGGCAGGGCTGGGCCCGGGGCAGGGTGAGCAAGCTATGACGGTGGCCGTAGTGTTTGGCAGCTCGGGGCCACCGCAGGCCCAAGCTCGTACCCGCCTCACCTCCCAGAGCTTCGTGGACCTGCCTCTGGAGATCCAGCCGCTCACCGTGGGGGTCAACAACACCAATCCCAGCAGCCTCCTCACCCAGATCTGCGGGCTCCTAGGCGCTGCCCGCGTCCATGGCATCGTCTTTGAGGACAACGTGGGCACCGAGGCCGTGGCCCAGATCCTGGACTTCATCTCCTCCCAGACCCATGTGCCCATCCTCAGCATCAGTGGGGGCTCTGCTGTGGTCCTCACCCCCAAGGTGCCTGTCCAAACTCATGTCCCCTCATCCCGTGGGCCGGGAGCCGGGCTGGGGCTGCAAGAGTGGGGCTGAGGCTGGGCCAGGGAGAGACTTCAGCTCTGGGAAGCTGGGATTGGGTGGTGGGGGCTGAGGGTGTGACATGGGTGACGGGGGAAGAGGCTGTGGCAATTATGTTCTCGTGTTCTAGAAGATAAACTTTCTGGGCTGTTTTCACATTGTGTCTGGATGAGGCGGGGTGGGTGGCAAGCTCACCTCTGGCTTAGGTGGGAAGCCCCGGCCCACCTTCTCTCTGCTTCTCGGGCCTTCCTCGGTCAAGCTCCAGACTCAGGGGCAGAGGCCAGGCTGGGCAGGGGATCCGATGCAGTTAACCTGCAGGGGAACACCCAGTGTCAGGCCGCTGTCCCAAGCATGGGGGAGGCATGCCCTCACCGATCTGCAGCCCGTGGAGACAAAGTTCTAAAGACACGCTAATCTACAGTCACAGCTGGGACAAGCATTCTGAAGGAAAAACACAGGAGGGTCTAAGAGGGCCCTGTTTGGGTAGAGGGTTGGTCAGAAGGTCTCCTAAGAAATCATATAGAAGCTGAGGCCTGGAGGATGAGGGAGAGTTGGCAAGGTGTGGGGGGGGGGTTCAAATGGGGGGCAGTGTTCCCACCGGAGGCATCAGATGGTGTGAAGGCAGCTAGATAGAAGGAGCTGGGAGGATTTGAGAGAAGGTTGGAGACGGGGGGTGGGATTCTGAGCACGCAGGAAGATATTTGGGTTTTAGCCTGAGTAACTGGAGAGCCAAAGAAGGTGTTGAGGGGAGAGACCTATCTGATTTGCCTTTCTTTTATGATTATTTTTTTATTAGGGAGAAACTTGAGCATACATAAAAGTAGAAGTGTATAATGACCCCATGTACCGTCCACCCCTGACCAACCCTGCCCCATCCTTCTCCCTGCTACTCCTCTCTCCTGTGTCATTCTGAGGCAAAGCCCAAGCGTCCTATTGTCCCATCCAGACATATGTCAGTATATATCTCTAATAGGTAAGGGCTTAAAAACCGAACCACCACATGATCATATCTAGAAAATAATAAAAACTCCTTAACATCATCAAATATCCAGCCGGCGTTCAAATTCCCCCCTTGTTTCATAAACATCTTAAGTGCTTATTTTTATTAATTTTTTTTAACGTTTATTTATTTTTGAGACAGAGAGAGACAGAGCATGAATGGGGAAGGGGCAGAGAGAGAGGGAGACACAGAATCGGAAGCAGGCTCCAGGCTCTGAGCCATCAGCCCAGAGCCCCGACGCAGGGCTCGAACTCACAGACCGCGAGATCGTGACCTGAGCTGAAGTCGGACGCTTAACCGACTGAGCCACCCAGGCGCCCTAAGTGCTTATTTTTAAATTTGGTTGCTTGAATCGAGAAACCAGTTAGGTTTCCACGTGGCGATTGGCTGACGTGGCTTCGGAGCCACAATCTCTAGGATCCTCCAACATCTCTTTTTCTTGCAATTTGCCTGTGGGAAGAACTGGGTTACTTGTCCTGTAGGGTTGTCCCCGGTTTGCTTTTTTAAAGACGGGGACAGCAGTCGCAGTGTGGCGAAATCTTGGAGGGCCTGCGGTGGCAGGAGGGACCCCTCAGTTAGCAGGGGATTGCCCTAGTCCAGGCTCGAGCTGGCGTGCCCTTGGCATTTGTGATGGTGGAGGCAGTGGGGAGTTGGAACCTTCTCACCCACAGGGCTCCGTGGGGTGTTTTCCTAGGAAGCTTTGGTCCTGGCAGTAGCTCTCAGCGTGGTGGCTGTCTTAACAGTGCTTTAGAAAAATACAGACGCCCAGAGTCCCATCTCTGAGAGTCTGGTTCAGTTGGTCTGAGGCATTGCTTCCCAAACTAGCGGGCTCAAGAATCACCTGAAGAGCGTGTCAAGGTACAGATTCATGGGCGCCATCCCCAGAGGTTCTGATCCAGTAGGTGTGCGATGCGCCCGAGAATGTGCATTTCCGACACGCTCCCAGGTGACAGCTGATGCTGCTGGGCTTTGATCCAGCATTGGTCGGGCGCGAGCCCGCAAAAAGCCCTCCAGATGATTCTAATGGGCAGCAGGGGCTAGGGACCACATCGGGGGCGGGAGGCGGGTGTTGCAGCACAGGGTCTCCCGGGACGCCCCGCGTCTAGGGGACGCGGGCGCATTAGGGGACTGCAGGAGGAGGCAGAAGTTGGGGCGGGGCGCGCCGAGCCCCGCCCCGACTCAGGCCCCGCCCCGCCCCCAGGAGCCGGGCTCGGCCTTCCTGCAGCTGGGCGTTTCCCTGGAGCAGCAGCTGCAGGTGCTGTTCAAGGTGCTGGAGGAGTACGACTGGAGCGCGTTCGCCGTCATCACCAGCCTGCACCCGGGGCACGCGCTTTTCCTGGAGGGGGTGCGCGCCGTCGCCGACGCCAGCTACCTGAGCTGGCGGCTGCTGGACGTGCTCACGCTGGAGCTGGGCCCGGGCGGGCAGCGCGCACACACCCAGCGCCTGCTGCGCCAGCTCGACGCCCCGGTGCTGGTGGCCTACTGCTCGCGCGAGGAGGCCGAGGTGCTCTTCGCCGAGGCGGCGCAGGCCGGCCTGGTGGGGCCCGGACACGTGTGGCTGGTGCCCAGTCTGGCGCTGGGCAGCACCGACGCGCCTCCCGCCGCCTTCCCCGTGGGCCTCATCAGCGTCGTCACCGAGAGCTGGCGCCTCAGCCTGCGCCAGAAGGTCCGCGACGGCGTGGCCATCCTGGCCCTGGGCACCCACGGCTACCAGCGGCAGCACGGTGCCCTGCCCTCCCCGGCTGGGGACTGTCGTGGCCACCCTGGGCCCATCAGCCCTGCCCGGAAGGCCTTCTACAGGTGGGCACCTGCCCAGGGCACGGAGGGGGAGGGGGCCGCTTCAGCGGACCTGGGTGGCTACACCTCCCACTAGCTGTGTGCCTGGGGCCAAGTTAACCTCACCTCTCTGGGCTTAGTTTCTTCAACTGAAAAAAAAGCCAGGTATGAGGTGTGGTGAGGATTGCAGGGGGAGGGGTGTCAATACAAAGAAACAACAATAATTGCACAGTCAGTGCTACTTGGGGGTGGTGATGGTGGTGACGTAGAAGGTGGGGGAGGGGGCATCTGGTCCTGGGCAGGGCTGCTGGCAGAGCTAACCAGGGACACACTGCTTTCTCTCCCCCATCGCAGGCACCTACTGAATGTCACCTGGGAGGGCCGAGACTTCTCCTTCAGCCCTGGTGGGTACCTGGTCCAGCCCACCATGGTTGTGATCGCCCTCAACCGTCACCGCCTCTGGGAGATGGTGAGAAGGGGGTGAGCCCAGGGTCCCTCGGTATCCTCTCATTTTGTCCCTAGTCCCTCTTGTCCCACAGCTGAGCAGAGGGTCCCTTCTGCCCTTCATCCAGCCCCTCATCCTTCAGGTCTCAGCTGAAACATTTGCACCTGCGCCAGGGTGGGTGCTGCATCTCGGCTCAGGGCTCGACTAGCACCCTAGCCTCCCTCCACTACAGAACTGATCAAACACTCTTATCATCTAGTCCAGCCCCTGGGGGAGTAACCCACAGCTATGCTGGCCAGACGGACATGTAAACAAATAGATTTGGGGATGCTCAGTGCTTGAGGAGAGATGTGTGCAAAGCATTATGGGGGGGGGGGAAGAGGAGGGCCAGAAACCGGTTCTGCCTTCAAAGGAAGAAACGGGGGAAAGATTCACAGAAGTTGGGACGTTTGGGTTGGGCTGTGGAGGGTTGAGTCGGAGGCCATCAGGAAGGGATACTAACCTGGTATAGACAGAGGGGCAGAGGGTCTGGGACATTTTAAAGTGATTTGTTTGGCGGGGGTGTAGAGACTGAGGAGGAAGTGTAGGGAGGGGTAACGTGGGCCCGAGTGTGGAAAACTTTGAGTACTGGGCAAAGGACTTTGTACCGAGGTGGGGGGTGGGGAGGGTGGGGAGATGTCTCAGGTCTGGGCTTGAGGAAGATGCTGCAGGCCCGCAGCAGTGGGGTGGCTAGATGGGAAGGTGTGGGGGCCAGAGGCTGGGAGGAGACTGTAGGGCCCCCCCCCCTTTCTGGTCCATGCACAGCCCCTTGCTCTGCTCTCCAAGTGCTCCTGCCCCAAAGCTCCCCAGGTTAGGGAGGGAGACTCTTGGCCCTGGCAGGTCCCACCAGAGGCCCCCACCTAGAGGGTGGGGGTAATCGGGCTGGAGGTCCCAGGCTGAAGCTGGTCACCTTTTGCAGGTGGGTCGCTGGGACCATGGTGTCCTCCACATGAAGTACCCGGTGTGGCCTCGCTATAGTGCCTCCTTGCAGCCTGTAGTGGACAGCCGGCACCTGACGGTGGCCACGCTGGAAGAGCGGCCCTTTGTCATTGTGGAGAGCCCTGACCCCAGCACGGGCGGCTGTGTGCCCAACACTGTGCCCTGCCGCAGGCAGAGCAACCACACCTTCAGGTCCGTGCGAGGGCACAGGAAGGCCCGGTGTGAGCTGTGTGCTGCCGTGTGACGGCAGGCGCGTGTGTCTTATGCCTGGGTGTGGGGGCGGGGGCCACCTGCCATACTGGGAGTTGCTGCTGGCTCTGACTGCTGGTGGTCTCTTGGTGGCAGCAGCGGTGACACGGCCCCCTACACCAAGCTCTGCTGTAAGGGCTTCTGCATTGACATCCTCAAGAAGCTGGCCAAGGTGGTCAAGTTCTCCTATGACCTGTACCTGGTGACCAATGGCAAGCATGGCAAGAGGGTTCGAGGCGTGTGGAACGGCATGATCGGGGAGGTAGGCCCGCCCTTGCGGTCCACCTGAGCCCACCGCCCCTGCCCGCCCGCCACCCCAGGCCCCATGCATCGCTCAGCCACCCCTAGATGTTCCTGTGCCGGGGGTCAGTCAGGGCGGAGCCTGGGGCCAGCTCCCACGGCTCTCCCAGTCGGCAGGGGAGACGGGTTGTCACCAGTGATGCTCCTTGGGGTGGTCAGTAGTGCAAGTGGGGCTCTGAGGACCCCAGATGGGAACAGCCCACTCAGTCAGGGGGGTGGTAGACGGGGGTGGGGGCTGTGGAGAGTGCTCCAGCCTGTGGGACCCCTCCTCCAACCCGGCCCGGCCCCCGTGACCCCAGGTGTACTACCAGCGGGCAGACATGGCCATCGGCTCCCTCACCATCAACGAGGAACGTTCCGAGATTGTGGACTTCTCTGTGCCTTTTGTGGAGACGGGCATCAGTGTGATGGTGGCACGCAGCAATGGCACCGTGTCCCCCTCGGCCTTCCTGGGTGCGGCTCTGGGTGGGCGGGGATGGCTCTGGGGTCTGAGGCGCAGGCGCAGAGACGGGGAGTTTGGGGTGGGCCTCAGAGGGCCAGCGCAGCAGCCGCGGGCGCCTTGGAGGTTGGCCGGAGGCCTGAGCTGCAGGACGGTAGGATGCAGAGGGATAGGAGGCGAAGTCCGTGTTCTGAGTCTGAGTGTTGGGTAAGGAGGGTGGAGGGGTCACTGTGAGGGGCAGGGAAACCGGGAAGGCGGGCCGACTTCAGGAGGCGCCTGGGAGGCTGGGACACACCAGGGGAGAAGCTTCACAGGGAGCTGGAGGAGCCAACCCAGAGAGTGGGAAGTAGCAGTAGGAATTCAGCCTTGTGGGGGCAAGCCCCTTCGTGCCAGGCCTCACACTAGCTGCTGGGGAGACAGCCACAGTCCTGGCCGCTGCCCAGTGTCCTGTCAGGAAGTCAGTGGGCCCTGGAGTGGGGGATTTTCAGAGAGCCCCAAGGACAGGCAAGCCTCAGCCAGGAGCAGAGGAGAGAATCCCCTTCCTGCTGTGTGGCCTTGAGCAAGTCACTGAACCTCTCTGATCAGGATTCCTCAGCTGCGCAAGAGACAACAAGCCCCACCCCCACGGGATGGGCATTGCGGCAAAGGACACAGTACTTATGGCAGTAATGCCTGCTTGCTCTGGGAGACTGAAGCCACTGAACAGATTGGTCAGAGAAGCTCAGTTGGTCTCCCCAGCTCCTGGGGCTTCGGGGCCCCGTCAGGAGGATCAAGAGTGAGACTTGATCTCAGAGACCCTGATTCCAGGCAGAACAAACAGCCCATCAACGCTGGGCCAGGCGGGGCACTTCCAGAACAGGAGTGTGGTTAGCGGTGCTGGCAGGCGAGGGAGGAGAGGGAAAGAGAATTCCTTGGGCATGCTGGTGATACTTGGGATCAGGCTGGGTGGAGAGGAGGAGGGGGATGGGAGATGGAGTGGGTTGCAGGCAAGGGGGTGGGAGAGGAAGGGGAGAGAGCCTGGGGTGTAAACTCCCTTTTTGTGAAAGGAAGTTGGGGGTCGGTGTGGGATCCAGGGGAGATGTGTAGTCAAAGGGAAGTTTCCTGGGGTGGGGTGATGGGACCTGGTCCCAGGGCAGAGGGGAAGGGGAGACAGAGAATGCTGGAGAGCCTGATCTCTCTTGGGGGTGGTCTCTCCCGGGGCCCTGCTGCTCTGAGAGTCAGAGACCCCTTGGCTCAGTCCTCGGAGCTGACGGGCCCCACTTTGACCATGTGGACGCACCTGTCTGCACCCAGTGCTCTGGGCTGTGGGTGGGAAGGACAGTAGTGAGGCCTCTGAGCTGCCTCCCTCTGTTCCCAGAGCCCTACAGCCCTTCAGTGTGGGTGATGATGTTTGTCATGTGTCTCACCGTGGTGGCCATCACAGTCTTCATGTTTGAGTACTTCAGCCCTGTCAGCTACAACCAGAACCTCACCAGTGGCAAGAGTAGGCTCTCACCTAGGCCTGGGAGGGAGGGAGCATTCTGGACGGGTGGGCTCAGGGCTGCAGGGGCCCTACAGAGAAGGCTGGATCCTGGGGGAGGTCTCTGGCTTTTGGACAGCAAGCAGGGGCCAATCAGATATATGAGAGAGAGAGAGAGAGAGAGAGAGAGAGAGAGAGAGAGAATGAGAGAGAGGGAGAGAGAGAGAGAGAGAGAGAGAGAGAGAGAATGAGAGAGAGAAAAGGGAGACAAGGTGGGTTGGCTTGCCCTGGAGGGGCGATGGCTGGGGATAGGGCCCCACCCAGGACAGAGTGAAGACTGGGGTCCCTCTGTGCCCACCCTCTCACCCCCAGAGTCTGGGGGCCCATCCTTCACCATCGGCAAGTCTGTGTGGCTGCTGTGGGCGCTGGTCTTCAACAACTCGGTGCCCATCGAGAACCCCCGAGGCACCACCAGCAAGATCATGGTCCTAGTCTGGGCCTTCTTCGCCGTCATCTTCCTTGCCAGCTACACCGCCAACTTGGCCGCCTTCATGATCCAGGAGCAGTACATCGACACTGTGTCTGGCCTCAGTGATAAGAAGGTTCTGGGGCTACAGCTAGCAGAGGGCGAGGGGTGCTAAGAGCAGGGATAGGCCTGTGGGACACAAAAGGGGAATCTGAAATGGAGCGGGGAGTAGGAAGGAGCTGGAGACCTGGTTGAGGGGAGGGCTGGGGCCTGGGGCGAGGGGGCGGATGGCTCAGGTGCACCGACAGAGTGGCCTTGGGTAAGTCTCTTCCTGACCTGGCCTCAGGTTTCACCGTTTGTAAAACGCAGGAGTGGCCCGGACGGTCTCTCTCAGACTCCTGTGCCCTCACTCTGCAAGTGCAGACTCCAGGGCTGGGCGCCGGGGACGGGGTCGGGGAGCGCTGGTGTGTCCGCAGGCTTGGACGGAGGTGATGAATGGCGCCTGCCCTCTGCCCGCAGTTTCAGCGGCCTCAAGATCAGTACCCACCCTTCCGCTTCGGCACGGTGCCCAACGGCAGCACAGAGCGGAACATTCGCAGCAACTACCGAGAGATGCACACCCACATGGTCAAGTTCAACCAGCGTTCGGTGGAGGATGCGCTCACCAGCCTCAAGATGGGGTGGGTCCTCAGCCCTGCACCCACCCTCTGACCGTCTCTACCCACGTGTTTCCCCGTTGACCAGCCTCAGCTCTGGCCCTGTCTGAGAGACCCAAGGTGGAGACATGGAGGCCGGGGTGTCCTGTAGGACTCGTAGGGAAGGGGGAGGGAGGTCTGCGGGCAGAGTGAAGTTTCACGCAAAACTGGAGGCCCACCACTTGGCCCACAGATGCAGCTGAGATACTGAGCAGGGTTCAGCCTTCATCTGAGTGGTGGCTGTGACCTTCTTAGGGTCCTAGGGAGACGGAGGGGCTGGGCACGGAGGGAGCGTTCTCTGAAGGCAGAGGGTCCCCTGGCCTCTCTGAGAGGAGGGGAGGTGGGGTCCCTGAGCTATGGAAAAGGGCTCTTCTCTGCATTCAGGATCCAGGGGAACCAGAGAAGTCTCTGCCCACCCATCCCGCCTGGTCAGTGCTCAGCGGGCTCATGCAGCCCAGACCCCTGTCAGGCCCCAGGTTGGGTAACCTCACCTCACATGACCCCTGGCCTGTCCCCAGGAAGCTGGATGCCTTCATCTATGATGCTGCTGTCCTCAACTACATGGCGGGCAAGGACGAGGGCTGCAAGCTGGTCACCATTGGCTCTGGCAAGGTTTTTGCCACCACTGGCTACGGCATCGCCATGCAGAAGGACTCCCACTGGAAGCGGGCCATAGACCTGGCGCTCCTGCAGTTCCTGGGGGATGGTGGGTGCTGCTGCTGGGGGCCTGGGGTCCAGGGTGGGCCGTGGAACCTGAGGTGGGGACAGCTGCCTGACGGCCGGTCAGCATCTCCACTACCGTTCTCTGAGTCCCAGGGCCTGTGGGCAGGAAGAGGTCTCTGGGAGTGAGGCTGGGGCAGGGAGGATGGGAGGGTGGCATTTGGAAGGACCACATGGAAACCTGGGGAAGGGGTGGGCTTGCCAGGAGGGAGTGGGAAACAGGATTTCAGGAGGCTCCCTGGAGGGCAGGAAGACAGGAAGGAGCTCAGGCCACACAGTGGGGCTTGGGGGAGGCTGACATCCTGTCTTTTTTCTCTAGACCCCTGTCCCGGCCATTTCCATCTTGAGGTCACCTAGGATAGTGCCAAGGGCCTGCCTCATCCCAGAGCTGGGGCTCAGGCTTGCCTTGGGACAGGGGGCTCACATATGTAAGCAGTACAGCGGAACCTGCCCCCAAACCCAGAGCTTTCAGCGCTATGAGATCAAACTGATTTTCCATCAGTGCCACAGATTGAGAGTGATAGCAGTTAAGGTGCTGGGATGTCCTAGGGGACCTGGGCTTTTGTCTCTGTGCGCCAAGCTCTGTGCCTGGCTTGTAGATGACCAATAGGTTTGACCCAGGTGTGAATGATAGGTAACATACCACGTCTGCCAGCTTTTACTGGGTGCGTGTGTGTGTGTGGGGGGGTGGGCATGTCCAAGGCTGGCATTGTCTACCCCAGCCCCCACTCTGCTTTCCTTTCTTCCTGCTCATTGCCACCTCCCTTCCCCCACCCCCATCCTGCCCTTGCTGGCTAGATCCCTCTGTGGTCCTGTAAGGGGCTGGCTCCAGACCCCTCCTTGCTCCAGGCTTGGGCGAGCATTGGGAGGGTCTTTCCTGAGCCAGGTGTGCCCCCACCCCCCGCTCCCGCCTCTCGCCAGGGGAGACACAGAAGCTGGAGACGGTGTGGCTCTCGGGGATCTGTCAGAACGAGAAGAACGAGGTAATGAGCAGCAAGCTGGACATCGACAACATGGCGGGCGTCTTCTACATGCTGCTGGTGGCCATGGGACTGGCCCTGCTGGTCTTTGCCTGGGAGCACCTGGTCTACTGGAAGCTGCGCCACTCAGTGCCCAACACGTCTCAGCTGGACTTCCTGCTGGCTTTCAGTAGGGTGGGTGGCACCCCACCCCAGGCAGGTCCCAGCTTTAGGGGCACCAACCCAGATAAGTCAGAGCTGGCTATGGCCCCATTTACAGAGGTAAAAACTGAGGGCCTTCCAGCATCACACAGCAGAGGAGAAGCAGAGCCCTTCTGCCGCAGGCTGGGCAGTGTTTCGGAGCCAGGCTGACCGGGTTCGAACCCTCACTGCTATTTACAAGCTGTGTGCCTTTAGGAAGAGATAACCTCTTGGAGCTTCAGATTGCTCCCTGGCAATTGCTCTCACAGTGGCGCAGTGCCGGGCGCATAGGAGGCGCTTAACGAATGTTAGTAGCTTCCTACCACTTCGGACGCCTGGGCTGGTGCTTGGACCGGGAGGCGGGAGGTCCCTGAGAGGAGCTGGCCACTCATGGCTGTCTCCTCCCGGCTGCCCAGGGCATCTACAGCTGCTTCAGCGGGGTGCAGAGCCTGGCCAGCCCCGCGCGGCCGCCCAGCCCGGACCTGACCGCCGGCTCGACCCAGGCCAGCGTGCTCAAGATGCTGCAGGCGGCGCGTGACATGGTGACCACGGCTGGCGTGAGCAGCTCCCTGGACCGCGCCACGCGCACCATCGAGAGCTGGGGCAGCAGCCGCCGCGCTCCCCCGCCACCCGCCTGCCCCGGCCCGCGGCCACCCACGCCCGGCCCGTCCCCGGCGCCCAGCCCCCCGGGCCGGGGGCCGCCGGGCGGGGGTCGTGCCGCGCTGGCGCGCAGGGCTCCGCAGCTCCCGGGCCGCCCTCCGACGCCTGGGCCGTCGCCGCCAGACGTGTCCCGGGTGTCGGGCAGGCCGCCCCGGGAGGTGCGACGGCCGGTGCAGGCCGGGCGCGGCGGGCGGCACCTCTCGGCCTCCGAGCGGCGCGCGCTCCCAGCGCGCCCCCTGTCGCCCGAGCGCTGCCACTACAGCTCCTTCCCTCGAGCCGACCGGTCGGGGCGCCCCTTCCTCCCGCTCTTCCCGGAGCCCCCGGAGCCAGAGGACCTGCCGCTACTCGGGCCGGAGCAGCTGGCTCGGCGGGAGGCCCTGTTGCGCGAGGCCTGGGCCCAGGGTCCACGCCCGCGCCACGCTTCCCTGCCCAGCTCGGTGGCCGAGGCCTTCGTCCAGCCCCGGTCGCTGCCCACTCGGTGTGGCCGCCCGGCCTGCCGGCGCTTGGCGCAGGCGCCGTCGATGCGGCTGCCGTCCTACCGGGAGGCCTGCCAGGAGAGCGTGTGGGCCAGGGTCCCCGTCTGGCCGCACAGACAGCACGCCTGCCTGCACGCCCACGTGCCGCTTTGCTGGGGGGCCATCTGTCCCCACCTCCCCCGCTGTGCCAGCCATGGCCCCTGGCTCACTGGGGCCTGGGGGCCTCCGAGGCACAGAGGCAGGACCCTGGGGCTGAGCACAGGCTACAGGGACAATGGGGGGCTGGAAGAGGTCAGCAGGGTGGCCTGTGGGACACACGGCTTCCCTGGACCTTGTACCTGGAGGCGGATCTCCAGCTTGGAGTCAGAAGTGTGAGGGGTCAGCTACTGTGGTTCCTGGTCAACTGGATTCTCTGCCTGGCACTTCCAGGGTTAGTGCGGGCAGGCGTTTCTGGATTCCGCCTTGAAATCCTGGCCTTGGGTCCCCCGTGACAGATGTCTTCCATGGTCAGTTGAGTGACCTCGGCGGCCTCCAGTCCTGGTGTGGTCCGGGTGGGCTGTTGCTGTCCTCTTATGCAAAGCCCTTCCCGCCTGTCCTGGAGTCACCGGGAGCAGTGATGTCTCCCTGCCCTGATGTTAGCTAGTTTCTAGTCAAGACTGCGGGGGCCTGGTGTAGGAGTATGGTGGCTGGAACTCGGGGTGGGGGTGGGGGCTGTCCCCCCACCCCCACCCCCTGCCCTCCCTGACTGGAGTTTCTTCTCAGAGCGCTGGGGCATTAAACAAATCTTTTACAACCCACTGGTCCTGGCTGCCTCATTCTGCATCCCTGGGAGGGAGGGGGGCACCATAGCCTATAGGCCATAAAGCACCTTGGGGGTATCCCAGCGGGGTGTCCGCCTAGAGAAGGTGGGCAGCTCCCTGTGGGGGAGTATCTGGGCAGCAGAAGCCGCTTGGTATTCACTGGCTCCTACCCACCCTGGTGCTGGGTGTGACAAATGTGCTCAGCATGGGGGCTCTGGTGGTGACGGAGTTCATCCTTCAATCTCCTTGAAAAGAGAGGCTCATGCCAGGGGCTGTGGGTGTCCTGCTTTGCCAGGGGCCCACGTGGAAGCCTGACGGTGTCATAGTGGGAATGGCAGAGGGAGGTCTGCTGTGGGCAGCCTGTTGGGCTCTCCTGGGCCCTGGCTGGCTGTATTCTCTCCGTGGGCGATGTGCAGGGCTCCGAACTGCCTGCTGGCTCTGGAAGCTTGGCACAGGTGGCTTCCGAGGTCAGACACAGCTCAGCCTTGCTGGTGCTGGGACCCCTGGTTGGGGCGGGGGGGGGAGAGATGGTCAGAGAATCTTCTGGATGTGTCAGTCCTTCACCCTCCCTCTGGGCTCCCAGCCCCACCTCCTTTCTCTGTCACATGTCATCAGTCCTGGACCATCTAGAAAGATGGCTGTTTTTTACAATTTCCAATGCTTTCACATCAGTGGTGAACATGTAGCCCCACAATGACTCTGTACAGTAAGCACTCATTCTTCCATTCGTTCCACAAACACGGTAAGTGTGATTGGTGCCGTCAGACCTTTTCCAACTGTGAACATGTAAAGCCTGAGGCCTTGCTGTCCTTGACAAGTTGGGTGAGGCAGGGCAGAAATTACCTCCATGTAACAGGGAGGAGGTCGGGGAGGGCCATGCTGAATGCCAACAGCACGTGCAGCCGCTGCCCCGTGTCCTTTCCCATACATCCTTGCTGGATCCCAGGAAGCTGGGTCTCCTTTCCAGTCTCCAAACACTCTACTACTGGGGGTGGAGTCATGAAAACTGGAAGTTTTTTGTTTGGTTTTAGGCACGAGAGCAGCTGAGATGCTAGAGTGGGGGGAAATTTCTAAAAACCCTCCATTTGTGTCTGGAGAGCTGGACTATGCCAAGAATGGGAGGCCCTAGTCCATTAGTCAAGTTCATGTTCTCTGCCCTATGGACTTCATGGATCCAGGTCCAGAATTGCAGTGGGGAGGGTGGACCTCAGACACAGGTGGTAAATGTGGGTCTAGGTGAGTGCTCGAGGCCTTGGAGGGGAGTTTGACCTTGAATGCAGCCACCGGTGGTGAGAGAGTTAAGCCCCTGGACCTACCAGCTCCCCCTGGACCTGACCCCTCCCGCTCCCTGAATCTGAGCGCAGCTCTGGGTGAAGGGCTGCAGCAGGTAAGCCGGGAGGAGTCTTGAGATCCAGGCTGCTCTCCGCTCACTGCCCAAGATCATTAATAACCAAGAACTGGAAAGATAATTAAAAGCCAAACATGGAGCTGAGCCTGTTGCTGACTGGCTCCAAGGAGGGGCCCATCCTGCTCCTGGAGCCAGGCTCTAGGCTGCCTCATTCTTTCTCTAGGAATGTCTTCTGGGGAGAAGTGGGCCCCACAAGAAGTGGAGGCAGGGAAGATGCCTACTGTGGGTTCAGACCTTGCTTGGCCTGGCTCCCCAGCCTCTGGCTCAGAGCCATGATGCCCCCTGTGCCTCCACAGAGGACCAAGGGCCCTGCACTTTCGAGAAGAGGGCAGAAAGCCTGGCGGGGGGAGGAGGGAGCTGTGTCGCAAGGCCATAGATGATTAATCGTCATAAACAAAGGCCCGACTGTGTAGCAGAGAGCGAGCTGAGTCCACCCAGACGCCAGGCACCCAGATGCTGGCTTCTTTGTTTGGTGGGAAACAAGAGGGGGCCCTCGGTCACCTGTCTCAGTAGGAGGAACTCCTATCTCTCTGCTGCTGCACGGCTGTCTCCTCGCCGGGCTTTACTGAGAGGCTCGTCGTCCACACCACCTCTCTCCTGGGGCCCGTGAGCGGGCAGGGAGCAAAGAGCTTAGCAGGAGGTGGGTATGATGGCCTTGGTCAGGATACCCGGGCTTTAGTCCCAGCTCCAGAAGTCTCCAGCAGGGCCTGGGTTTGGCTCTTTGAAAGTGTCCTTAGGCTCCCTGGAGCCAGAGACCACTTTCTCTCCCAAAGCCCTCCGGACCCTGAAGCATTCAGACCAATTTCTTGTTTCTGAATTGTAGCAGGCAGTTGCTACAATTCATCAGGCGGCTATGAAACCAACCAGGTGCCTGCGGACCCAAACCAGGGTCTTCGGTGAGTCTGGGGCCTGTGGCTACGACTGTGGTTATGGCTGGCAGTGACAAGGGACCCAGACATCAGTACAGAGTAGCTTTATTGAGCACTTCTGCGCCAGGCACTGAGCTCACTACTTAAGTTCCCACAACCGGTCAGTGGTGCAGGTACTATTGTCCCCGTGCTACAAATGACGAGGAAGAGTAGGAGGCTCGCTGCCTGCATGGGGCAGTTCTGCCTTCTTGGTCCATGGTCTTAATCCCCAGATTATGCCAAGGTCCACGCAGAGAGCACCCAGCACTGTGCCTGGCACATGCCAGGCACTGAGAAGCTATCACTTCTCCTTTTCTCCAACTGACACCACCGTGAGTCCCAGCCCTGGGGAGGAGGGACTGAGAACCTCTCCCGCAGTCCTGGATCTGTTTCAGGAGACCCAGCTTTTCAGTGGCCCTTAGCAGAGCCAACTGGGTGTCAGCCCTGCCCAGGAATCCGACCCTGAGACAGGCGTGGTCTCGGCCTTACACCTGCCCTCAGTCACATGGCCCTGTGCCAGGCCCCTCCCTCGGGACTGGTTTCTCATGAGGTGGGGAGGGGCCCCCATCCCCCCCCCACCACTCTGACTCTAGTTTCTATTGCCGAGGCTGCTCCCGGCCCCGTGTGGTGAGAACAGCTGTGTAGCTAAGGGCCTGGCAAGGTGCCCGCTGCCCACCTTCCACCACTCAGCAGTGCCTCCCAGCCTGTCACCTGCCATCTGCCCCATCTATAAGCCCGCAGCCGCCTCGCTGGCCTCAGGTGAGGGAACAGGCAGGAGCCCCTGGCAAAATGGCATGAGGGAACACGGTCTCCCACCTTGGCCTGGCCTGGCCTCGGGGTCAGTCGGGGCAGTGCGGGTGAAAGGCATTAGGTGGAGGCTGGAGGGTTTATGTCCTCCTCCACGGAGACATCTGTACCCAGGTCAGGCTGGGCCGGCATCCTTTTCTGCCCTCCCCACCAGTGACCTCGGGGGCCCATCTGTAAAATGGAAATCAGGAGCCAGCTCGCCCCCCTCACCACACTGACGTAAGCACTTGCAGCCAAGTGTGCCTGACGCACGTGGTGAACAAGCATCATCGGGGTTCTGTCTGGCTGTTGGGCCTTCTCCCCCTTGCCCTAAGCCCCCTGGCTATCAGCAGTAGAGAGGAAGACGACCCCATCTGACCTCCAGCAGGTGAACACGGAGCTGTAAAGGATCCCAGACAGTGGCAGTGGTGAGTGGCCTGGGTTACCGTCAGGGATGTGGCCAGCTAGGGCTGATTCCGTCCCTCCGGGCCTGGGGCTGCCCAGCTTGGAGTAGGGGAACGCAGCCACCAGACTGCACTGCTGTGTGGCTCCAGATTGCCACATTAATCAACCTGGGCTTTATGATGCTAATAAATTTGCGTCCAAAATTTGGTTTGGAGCCTGGGGCAGCAGGATGATTTAATTTGCTTTGTCCTTAAGCAAGAGGGAGTGTAAACGGAGAAGGGTAAGGACCAATGTTTTGAGTTTTCAGCAAACAGCTGGGCAGCTGCAGATCAGCCCAAGCCATGGGTGTCCATCACCCAGGGGCCCTCCCTGCTCTGCCCACCGGGGGTGGGGCCTCCTGGGAAGAAGCCACAATGGTACATGGGGAAGGGTCGTCTATTTTCCACATGGATGGAAAATCACAACGTTTGGGGACCGGCTGCGAGATGTGTGGCAGCAGTGAGAAAGCAGACCATGGCCAATCACGACCAGGGGTTCTCACAGGCTGGGGCAGCCAGGGGCTGGGGCGGGGATAGCACTGCCTGTGGACTCCCCAGGTCCTCCTCCCTCTCCTTCGGAGACCACCAAGGGCCCCAGGACACCCGGTGGTGTCGCTCCGTCCAAGGTACGAACACTGCGCCATGCAGGGAAGGCTGCGGAGATCCCCTAATGAGAGCTGAGCAAGGCACTAAAATCAAAAGGGGGATGGGGTGGGAGCTTGAGACCCCACCCCAGAGAGGCAGCTCCAGGTCAAGCTGCTTTGGGCTCCAGGACAGGTGGGGCCAGGCCCAGAGTTGGGGGCACGCCAGGGAGGGTCAGGAAGGACCCCCAGGTCCTGAAGCGGAAGGCACATTGAAAATGCAGAGTTTGCTAGTCACCTGTGTTTCCGAGAAGGGCTGGCCCAGCAGGTGCATGCATGCCTGTGACAGGGAGGGGACCACGGAAGAGCTGGTGAGGTGGCCAGGAAGCCACCCCTCCTTCCGTGAGAACGGTGGCTGATGCCCCATCTCACTCCACAGCACCCAAAGGTCACAGAGAGTATGAACAGAGCACCCAGAGCCTGGCTCAAAAGGGAGCCACGTGAGCCACATTTAGTGCTGGAGTGGGAGCAGGGACAGCCAAGCCTGCTCCTGCTTCGCAGACCTGACCTCTGACAGGGTGGGAGGCACAGCCTGCTCACCGCTACATGCCCAGGGTGCCCCCAAGCCACCGTGATGGTGGGTGGGGGTAGCTCCCTTTAGTGGTCCTTATGCACCGCCCCCCTGTACTGCAGGAGACCCTGAGGGCCCCAGTGGGGCAGTCAGGAGAGCAGAGAATCCCTTTGAGGGGTCACAGGCTCTGGGCTTTAAACGGGCTGCCAGGCGGCTGTGCCCTGAGGAAGGACTGCTCCTGCCTGATGCTCCTGAGTCACCTCTGGTTCAGGAGCTCAGCCAGGTGCTGGCACCCACAGCAAGGGCCCTCAGAGCCACAGTCAAGGGACCCTGGTGCCTATCAGCACTTCCTGTTGTCATTGGGGCTGGCCAGGCTTTCTCTGGGGAGTGGAGTGGCACCTGGCCACTCCAGGCCTGAGGGGAAGGTGGGACCTGCCTGTCACTGGCAGTCCTGGTGGGGAGGAGAGTTAGGGCCTGGGATTTGCCCCAAAAAGGCAGCAGCTACGAGTGGAGTTTTCCCAGACGAGGATGCAGGAGGGGCAGGACGGAGGAGGACGGGACGTGGCCTCTGGTATAAATAACGGGAGTGCCAGCACTGTGTCCCTACTGTGCGGTGGGAGGAGCCCGCCCCCGGCAAGTAAAGCAGTAACCGGTCCTGGAACTGGGACGGCTGTGTGCCCAGGTTGTGCGGCTAGGCTGGCCAGCGGCAGCCCCAGGCAGGGGGGCCTGGGACAGGCTGCCCTGACGAGTGAAGCGAGGCGCGGACTGCGTGGGATCCTGGGTGGAGAGAAGACCCCTAGCAGGAGACGTGGAGGGGGCCCTCCGCAAGTCTGGCCTCGCCTGCCCCATGCAACCCTGGGAAGGAACTAGCTCTTGGCTCTGCAGGCGGGAAGGTGAGTGATGGGGCCAGAGTGGAGCCCCCGCCTCTCTCGTCACCGGACACATTTTGCCATCAGACCTTGGTCTCACTGAGGACGATGTTGGCAGTGACAAAGAAGAAGCAGGAGAAAGCCCAGAGCAGCACAAAGCCCACCCAGAAGGCGTGGCGGAAAGGGGACCTGTGCTTGTTGATGGTCCCGTAGCCCAGGGCCAGCTGGGTGTCCTTGCGGCTGTGGTACACCAGGAAGGCGGGGATGACGTACTGGATGCCCGTGCCTGCGTAGGCCCCCGTGATGCCCACCAGGGACTCCAGGTCGTGGGTGCAGAAGGCCACCAGCACCGGGGGCAGCAGGGTGATGGTGGGGAACACCACGCGGTCCACCACCCAGGGGTACGTGCCCCCGTCACGGTGGAAAAGTGTTTTCCAGTTGTTGCGGAGGGTCACGGCGATGATGGGGAAGTTGGTGCTGATGGTGAAGACAGGGAAAAGGCCCAGGAAGAAGCGCACGGCAGCCAGGCTCACGACATCGCAGCGCGCGAAGTTGAGGGTGTACATGTCCATGAGGCTGTCGCCGCGGAAGCAGAAGATGGCGGTGAAGCAGAGAAGGCCGTAGAAGGCGAGGATCAGCACGTAGTCCAGGAAGACCAGGCGTGTGAGGTGGCGCTTGGAGGACACCGGTGTGACAAGGGATGGCAGCGAGTGCTGGCACATGAAGGAGTAGACGCACACCCCAAACAGGTTCCGGATCCCGGAGAAGTCAGCCAGGGGCGGGTGCCCCTCTCTGTGCCCGTTCCCGATGCGGACCAGGGCCAGCACGATCATGATGGCAAAAGCTGAAAAACAAGAGGGCAGTCAGCCAGCTGAGCGGGAACCGGCCCTTCCCTGGGGAGTAGTCGGTTCGGTGGCACCTGCCCAGGGACCAGAGCGCCAGGGGAATCCCGGAGTTCACGTGACCCTGATGACCACGTCGTGGGGCAGGTCAGCCGTGGCTGCAGACCACGCTACCTCTCCTCAGCAAATAAGGGAATGGATCTCTTGGGGGGCCTGGGCATGAGAGGGGGCTGCGCGGGGTGGTCAGCATGCGCCCGCCCAGGCGCTGCCCAGCTCCCTTAGGGGGCTTCTCTTGGAGCAGGCCTAGGTCAGAACTTATGCTCACACTCCCTCCCTTGGCTTAGAGAATGTATGCATGGGGAGTAGGGGCCGGGGGGGGGGGGGAGGGGCACAGAAAATGTGGGAGGGGGAGTCCTCCTGGGCCACGGGCACCTGAATCTGAGGGGGTGGGGAGTGGGAAAGTGCGCTGGTAGTTCTGCACAGAGGTGGGCACCCAGGGGCCTACACCAGGCAGGAGGTGGGGGGGAGATGGCACCAAGACCAAGGCTGGGGAGAGCTGAGCCCTCTGAGCTGCTGGCGTCAAGGCAGGAGGCAAACGGCACGTGACTCTGCGGTCCTGGGCCTGGTGGCAGCGGTAGGGGACAAGGGGACAGAGGTTACCTCTGACCCAGGTTACCTACAGGACAGAAGGGGGCCTAGGACCATCTGTTCAGAGCAAACAGGGCCCCGACTGGCCTCACCGGGCAGCCTTTTACAACAGCCCTCCTAAGGTCTTATACCCGGAGCCGGGCTCATCGGCTGGGGCTCCAGTACGCAAGCTCCCGAAGGCAGACACACTTCTACATCCGGCTGGTGCCCCTCTGTGTCTCTGGCTTCCTGCATCTGCTATCCAGATTGTCCAGAACCCTCACTGTTAGCCATTGACACACACAGGCACCACTGGTGTCCCCTAACCCGTGTGTCTATTCAGACCAGACCTGATGGCCTCTCTAGCCTGTCCCCCAGGATAGTTATGTCTCTCATTGGGCCACATGGGAGAGCAGGAAAAGGGACAGCGGGCTGAAAGAGGCCGGTTCCCAGACATGCAACTCTCCTCCCCAGCCCATCACAGGCACAGGGTCTCTCCCTGCCATCCCCTCAGGCCACATCCCACTCCCTGGCTCCCTGGAAGGAAGTGGCCTTTCTCCTGGGACTCACAGAAAGCCGGACCAGTGTCTTCCCACAATGACACTTGGGAGAGCAATGGACAGAAACATCATCTATCACTTTTAATCAGAAATGTCTGACACCAGGGACAGCAGCCAGGGTGGGTGGCGGGGGGGGGGGGGGGGGGGGGGAGGGGAAGGAAGAGGCCTGTGCAAATTGCCAATAAAGAAGATGATTTGTTTCCTCTTCAGCCTGCTCTGGCCGCTCCTGACTCTGAGTGCCCCACAACTCTCGCTGCTCAGAGACATGGCCCCTCTTCCTTCCGTGCTCTGGTCGGTCAAGGCGAAAATGACGACCCAGCCCCTCCTATGGGGTCTTAGCCTGGAGAACTGCCTCTGGATTAACCCTCTGGAGAGTGGGGAGGGGCTACAGGGCAGCCCAGAACCCTGCCAGCCTGGCTCATCCGATCTCTGGAGGTGAGTGCAGGAGGGGTGTGTAGGGCAGAGATCCGTGTGGAAGAGCCACAGCACAGAAGTGCGCTGGGGCAGGGTGGAGGCGGAGGCCCCTGTGTGCCAGGGAGTCTATCTGGTGCCAGAAAGGGTTACAACACAGAGCTTGGCAGTCTGGGGCTGGGGTGGGGGTGGGGGCCTGGGGCCGCCTGGTGATAAGCTATTCCAAACTATGGAAGCAACCCAAATGCTCATCGACTGGTGAATGGATAAAGAAGATGTGGTGTATACATTGTGGAATATTAGTCGGTGATCAAGAAGAATGAAATCTTGCCGTTTGAAACAACATGGATGGAACTAGAGTGTATTATGCTAAGCGAAGTCAGAGAAAGATAAATATGATTTCACTCATATGTGGAATTTAAGAAACAAAAAAGACGAACACAGGGGAAGGGAAGGAAAAATAAGGGAAAAACAGGGAGGGGGACAAAACGGAGGAGACTCTTAAATACAGAGAATAAACAGGGTTGCTGGAGGGGTGTTGGGTGGGGGATGGGCTAAATGGAAGACCGGCATTAAGGTCACTTGTTGGGATGAGCACTGGGTGTTACATGTAAGTGCTGAATCATTACATTCTACTCCTGAAATCATTATTCTGCTCTATGTTAACTAACTTGGATTTAAATAAAATTAAAAAAAAAAAAAAAAAAAAAGAGTCTGCGGCAGGCGGTTCTGCCATAGGTTACGCCCCGGGGTCAGCCGCTGTAAGGCAAGATTCAAAACCTGCTCTGCCACCACCATTTCAGGTGTCACCTCGCCACCTGGTGTGACTAGCTTGGAAACAGGCTAGTGGAGAAGCTGGCCCTGTGGCTCGGGCTCCGAGCCCTGGGCGCGGTGGGGGAGGAGGCAGAGGGCTGGCAACTCCCAGTCACTGCTGCCTCCAGCCCTGGATGCTGGTAGTGCCTCTCTGCCCGCCTTCGTCCTCAACGCTACATCTCCGGCAAGGTGTAGGACAGGCAGGCTTGCTGGTTCCAGGGTGAGCGGTCGGGACAGCCCTGACGGCGGGAAGGTGTTGTCCTTCCTGCGAATACACGTATTTCTGGAGGTTCCCCAAAGGCAAGAGACGGGAGTTTTTAAAGCACACGAATTCGTGGGCAGCCTCCGCCCCGACAGTACAGCTACTGACAGTCTGGAGTCACTGTCTCGGGGGCTGGGTCTTTACGTCAATGACGGCATAGGGCGTTTTCTAGAACTTTCAGGATGGTTACAAAGGCATGGCTGTGAGAGATAAGAAAACTTATCTTATAATCTTCTAGCTATAATTAGGTTTGCATCACCATGCTGTCACCCCACCTTGCTGCCTTACTCAAGTCTATTTCCAAAAATCAGATCTACCTCCAGGGGCTAGATGCTGGGTCCTATCCAGGAATGAAGACACAGGAGGCTCTTGGGAGGCAATTCCGAGAAAATTAAAAAGTGGCCACATCGTGGGGCTTTAGCTCCTGGATAAGGCCCTGGAGGGGACAGTCTCACCTGGGGGCCACCCTGGGTGAGCCCCACACCCATCGGCCACACCGGCACTGCTCTGTTGGAAGCTCACACAGCTATGTGACTTGCCAGCACGGGAAAGCCGGGGGGGGCTTCATTTGCCCCCTGGATCCTGACCAAGCGTCTGCTGGGTGCCAGGCCCCACCCTGCTCTCAGGACACGCAGGCTCCAGTCAGGGGGAAGAGGGCCATTCATCGGAGCAGCATGTGATGAGCACACCGCTCAGAGCTGAGAAGCTCTCTGGAGGGAGGGCACACGATGCCCCGGAGCAGACGCCCCAGGAACAGGGCCTGGGCTTGGAACACAGTGGGGGCCGGCTCTGGGCGGACGAGCCCCGGCAAAGCTTAGGAAGAGGCGGTGGAAGTGGGAAAGTCCCACCAGGGACTTTCGGCGCCCCCCACCCCAATCCCTGTGAGGACACAGGGTAGGTGCTGGCTATGTCGTCAGGAGTGGAGAGGGAAGGGCAAATGTTCTGGCCTGGTCTCCAAGTTGGCAAGTTCAAAAGAAATGAGTGATGCCCCAGACTTCATGTTGTAATGGAGGGACAGAGAGGGAAGGGGCAGGAAGGAAGCAGGAGAGCCTGGTGTAGGTGGCTCTGATCTCAAGGGCCCAGGACTGGAGGCACCCATCTGGCTATCTGGCCTCTGCCCTTGTGACCACACCCCCCCATCCCTGGCTCCTCCCTCCCAAGGCTGCTGGAGGAGCAGAGCTCCACAGCCATCTCCTAGATTGATGGTCCCATCCCTAGGAGACAGCTGCTCCCCAAACCCATTAGGCCTGTTAATAAATCAAGATGAAATGAGGGTGACAGTCTGTGAGCGACAGACTCTGTCAGGAAGCATGACAGAGAGCAGAGTTCTGAGCGCACACGTTGACGTCCGAGACTCGGCCGGCCCCTGCCACAGACACTTGCGCCCACCCGGCCGAGGCCGTGTAGGAGGTGTGGATGGAAAGAGGACAGAACACTGAGAGCTCCCCGACATCTTGCTGACCAGGGCCTGCAGTCCCAGAGGGCAGGGATGGCTTGGCTTCTCTCTGACCCTCACAGGCCACGCTCGGAGAGTCCACGTGACCGGACGTGGGTCATAATCCACATCCGCCTGCACTGGCACTGGAACTCAAACTCCAAGGGGAGAGGAGAGGCGGTGAGCTGCCGGGGAGGATTCTGTGGCAGGGAAGGAGGTGAGGGCCTGACACAGGTCACATGAGGAGTGGCTGTCGGCCTTGGAAGGTGCAGCTGCGTGGTGGTGAGACAGGACATGAGCCTCCTCTTTAAACAGTGGAAGTAACAGCCAACGTGAAAAACTTGCGCTTGTTCTGAGTAACTCCTGGCTCAGCTGGGACCACCCACCCATCCACCCATTCGACAAAGCTGTTCCGAGTGCTCACGTGTGTCGGCGCTCTTCTGGGCACCTGGGGACAGCGCATGGAGTAAATGCCACCCCTGTCCTGGAGCCTACGGCCCAGAGGAACCAACAGGTTGCAGAGTTGCAGAGTTGCAGAGACAAATTACAACAGAAGAAAGAATTGGCTAACGGCCACATCCGCTGCAGGGGAGGTGATGAGATCCCTGTCCAGCGCACCTGGGCACAAGACCACCCGGGGTAACAGCGGGAGACCAGGCCCCAGGCCCTGATTCTGGCTGTCACAGTCCCTCGCAGCAGGAGGTGGAGAGGGGCCAGAGGCAGGGCCCCAGGGAGCGTTTGTTCCTAGGCTCCCACTGACGTGGCCAGGGGAGGTGGGCTACTCTCACCTGCTCACTCTGGCAGCTGCTCGGGGTTCCCGTGCCGGCCTCACCACATCCATTCGCCCTGAGCCGCAGCCTGGCCCCCTTCCCACACGTCCGGTCCTTGGGAGCCCTGGGCACATGGCTTAGAGAGGACACCTCCCTTCCCTTTCTGAGCAGGCCAGGTTCAGAGTGAATTTATACCATGAATGTCCCACAGGACGATGTCAGTGTCCCATCACAGGGACGTTGGTGACTTAAGCAGGTGCCCTCTCACAACGTTTACCCAGGCACTGGCTCGGCTCTCAAAGGGGACCGAAGAGAAACACTGCTTTCCAGAGGCAGCCTCCTGCCCCTCCTCTCTTTTGCCAGCAAGAGCCTGATAAGCTCGGGCCAGGAGCTGCGGGGCCTCACGGCTGTCTGTCTAGCCTCACAGCCAGTCTCCTTTCAGAGAGTAGGACAGGTGGGCCAACACCTTTCTGAGCTCCTGCTAAGGGGCAAAGATGGTCCCAATTTACAAGGGGAGGAGTGAGAGACGAAAGCAGTGCTCAGCCTCCCCTGGCTCCCCGGCTCCTGAGTCTGCAACCTCTCTTGGGCCCCTCGCCCTGAGCCTCATTGGTTGTATGAAGCCATAGATGGGTCCAGGTCTCCCGGGAGCCAGAGCTGACTTGCTCTTGGGACAGAGGTGGGGACAAGCAGAGGTCTGAGGTTGGGACCCAGGGCTCTGATGCATACTTCCTGAGAATCCAACCAGCAACTGTAGCTTACTTCTCTTGGGGCTCTGGGTAGGGGCAGAAATCAGAATGGTCATTAGCCAGCTTTGTCCTCCATGCATCAAACCCATCCCTGGGTAAGACCCAGCCTCTGGGCCATGGTGAGGCTCCCCCTCGCTGCTCTTGGAGCGTGGGTGAGGCCTGGGAAGGGCTCCACTTTCCTTACAGAATGCTGGAGTCTGTGTAACACTGGCATGAGCTGGACCACCTGCCCTGGCACCACTGGAATTGGGGAACACGGGGCAGGGCTCTCCTTGCCTGGAGGAGGGCAGGGCAGAATTCTCCCAGGAGCTCCCTGTCCCTCCCCCAGGACTCTCCCCACAGTGGTGCTACAGGCACCCAGGCCCTTCCGCAGTCAGCTGCTGTATCCTGCCTTGCTTTGGCAGGGTGCTTCCTGGAGAGCTGCTCCTCGAGTCTCTGACCTCTGGACCTGGCCCCAGAAGTCCCGAGGCTGTGCTGTCCCAAATACCTTGCTGCTCTGAGCTCCCTGAGTGGCTCTAGCTCTGACACAGGCGAGGCGGAGGCTATCCGTCAAGGCAGCTGTCAGGAGGATGGCACTCTCTTCTCCAAGCAGAGAATCAACATGCCAGGGCTAATGATAATGAATGGCCGTGCTGTGCCCATCATCAGAGCTGGATCCGGGGAGGATCTGGCACCAGCTTCCTCCTTCACCACGGTGCTGCCCTCGGAGGATGCTGGGGCACAGATGTGTCTCTCGTTAGGCTGGTCAGAGGTTGGCCTGGGCCTCCGGAGACTCAGGAGGGCAGGGAGGAGTTGATGGGGTAACACCAGCCTGCGCTGAGAACAGTGAAAGACCGAGCAGTTTCTGGGCCCTAAGAGCAGGAGCAGGTGACTGGGCATCTGTTCCTTAAGTAACAAGACCAACTGGGAATGGAGAGCTGTTCTGTTCTGCAGGTTCCTGAGACCCACAGGGCTGGGGGTGTGAGTGGAGCTCACCTCTAGAAGCTCAAACGCCCTGGAAACCACCAGTGGGGGAGGGAAGCTGCTGCTCGTCCTCGTCCTCGAAACAAACTCAGCTTCTCAAGTTACACTGGGTTCCGCGCTGAACTGTGTCATCTTGGGTGATCTTGTCACCTCCCACTGCTTCCATTTTACCACCTTTGAAAACAGAGGTGACCAGGGGCATCTGGGTGGCTCAGTCGGTTGAGCCTCCTACTTTGGTTCAGGTTATGATCTCACGGTTCGTGGGTTGGAGCCCCGCATCAGGCTCTGTGCTGACAGCTTGGACCTTGGAGCCTGCTCTGAATCCTGTGTCTCCCTCTCTCTCTCTGCCCCTCCCCTACTCACGCTTTTTTCTCTCTCTCTCTCTCTCAAAAACAAATAAACATTTTAGGGGCAACTGGGTGGCTCAGTCAGTTAAGCACTGGACTTCAGCTCAGGTCATGATCTCATGGTTTATGGGTTGGAGCCCCACGTCAGGCTCTGTGCTGACAGCTCAGGGCCTGGAGCCTGCTTCCAATTCTGTGTCTCCCTCTCTCTCTGCCCCTTCCCTGCTCATGTTCTCTCTCTCTCTCTCAAAAATAAACAAACATTAAAAAAAATGGAGGTGATCATGGCAGAATCATGGGGGACAGGGTAGGACGGTGCAACAAAGCCTGGCCCAAGACATCTCTCAGGAACACAGAAGTCACTTTTACCATTGTAGAAACCGTATATCCCATCCTGATAACCCTGGTCCTGGGCAGGCAGGAACCTGTCGATCCCCAGTTCTCACATGATTCTCCTTTTGCTACAAGCAGGGGCTGGGATCATACTAGTGACGCTCCCCCTTGCTGGGCCAGTCATAACTCTTCCAGGAACGTCCCCTGTTCTGGGCGTCTCTGGCAGGGGCATCAGACCTGGGCTGCTCACACCTGCTCTGTGAACCAAGCGGCTCCCTCTTGCTCCACAGGAGGCCAAACAAGGCCAAGCTGTCCCCACCACTCTGTCACCTGTGGGGACTCTGGGTGCGTGCTCTCTCCACCAGGGGCCAAGACTGCAAAGGAATGATGTTTGGATTTGGGCAGCTGGCACCAGTCCATCCTTCCTTGGTCGTCACCCTCCCACCTGAACACAGGCTGTGGGTCTGGGTGGGGGCTCCTTTCATGCCTGAGGAAACAGGACATACTGGTCTCTGGCTGGGAGGGGTTCCCTTGGGGAAAAATGAGAAACTGCTTGCACGGATGTGCTTGTCCACAAACGTCTAGGGCCTGGGTCAGATTTTTATCTTAGGTCACAAGACATTCTGTGATTACTGGCCTTGCCTGCGGTAACTCACACAGAGTCACCTGTGTTTCCACCGAAGGGAGGGAATTCAGAGCTGATCTATGTTCCCATGCTGAGCCAGCCCCTGTGCCCTCTGGGGGACTCCAGCTCTGTTGTCCTCATGGTCATCGTCATCGTCATCATCACGGAAGCAGAAGAGGACGCCTGGGTGACTAACTTACAGGACTGAGGCTCTACTCTGTGGCTGAATTATTGACCACAAAGAACTCAGAGCAGGGTCAGTCCCTCTTTCCAAGTGTGCCATGAGGAGGCGGCCCTGGGCAAAGAGCAGGCATTTGAGTCTCTAAAGCTATCAGGTCCCAAGTACGAAATCAAGAGTTCTGGCCTTTCCATCCTTCCCCTTTCCACACCCTCCCAGCACAGCAAGTGGCGGCCGGGAGACACGCGTCTCAATTTTTCATCCTTACGTTGTCAGAGCAAGCTCAGTTCGTAATGGCTGGGACAGCGAGACCATGGGGCCTCTGGCTACTAGCCGACTAATCTCCTTCCGAGATTGCAAACATAAAACTTCGGCACTGTCACCTTTCCTGAAGGCCGTTCAGTCCTCTCCTCTTACTGTGGCCTGAAATTATCTCCCCCTCCAACTGCTATGTGGAAGCCCTGACCCCCAAGGAGATAGCTTGGAGATGGGGCCTCTAAGGAGGTAACAAAGGTTAAATGGGGTCATAAGGGTGGGCTCTCATCTGACGGGACCAGCATGCTTCTAAGAGGCGCAAGAGATGCCAAAGCTCTCTCCCTGCCCACAGAGAGAAGCCTCCACGAGGAACAGTAGAAAGGTGGCCGTCTACACGCCAGAAGAGAGGTCTCACCATAAACCAACTCTGCCAGCCCCTTGATCTTGGGTTTCTAGCCCCCAGAACCAAGAAAATAAATCTCTACTGTTCAGGCCTCCCAGCCTGTAGTATTGGGCTATGGCAGCCTGAGCCGACCAAGGCGTCTCCTCACCAGCAGCTAGATGCACAGACAAACCAGGATGGAGAAAAAGAGAATGGAGAAAACTAGGAGAGGCCGTGCGCCCACGGGGTGTGTGGTTCCCTGGGTCTGGATGCAAATCCAGGAGCCCCACTAGCTCTGAGACACCTAGGGCTGCCTGTGACGCATGCCTGAGGTTCACTCTGGCCTGTGTGAAGCCCAGTTCTGAGCAGTCACACACCTGCAGCCGCTGTCACTGGTCAGAGACCTCACCCTGCTCATCACAAGCTGGGCCTTACCTCCCTCCCCTTGCCAGTGTCCAGGCAGCTGGCCTGCGACCTCCTGGGTTCGGCTGATGGCCCAGTCAGTGCGCGTCTCAGCCACAAGCAGAGCAGAGCTGTTGGCAGGAAAGGCTGCCCACAGGAGTGGGGGAGGGGGGGACGCGTGTGGTGGCCTTTGCTCAGGGCCCAGCAGGGCTCTTGGGTCAGTCCTGTTAATGAAAGGGGTGATTTGGTGGCGTGGGGCTGGCTTTTCAGCAAACTTTCACTGGGTGCCCACCCTGCCCCGAGAGCAGTAAGACAGAAACTCCAGCTTCCTTTCCTTGAAACTGACCTCGGCGTTTGCAGAGAGAACTTTTAGAAAACCGAGGATGAAGACCAAAATGAAACACATACAGAAAGTTTTCCTGGACTCCCTCCACTGGCTGAGGCACAAGGGGAAGCCACATACTTGATGGCCCAGGAAAGCCCTGGACAGTGGCCCAGAGAGGGTAGGCAGGGAGCACAGGCCGACAGCAGCACGAGACGCTGCCGAAGGCCGAAGCTGGCCGGCTGCTCAAAGGGGGCCGATATGCTGCCTTCATTTTGGGAGGGGGTCCCTCCTGCACCTTTGAGAAGCACTAGTCGGGGGACAGCAGTGAGCGGCTGTGGAGGAATTCACACACCAAACTGGCATGTTGAGCAAACAGGATGTGGGGAACAGATGGCCCAGGCAGAGAAGACCCCTGGCTGCCGGCGGTGACAGATCAGGGCGGTCCCACCAACAGATACTCAGCTGAATCAGTCATGGATCTGCAGGGGGGTCAGCCGAGCGGCCACAGATAATCTGGGGGACAGGTTGAAAGCAGAGCCCTTATGTTCCCCGGTGACGGTCTCCTCCTGGGGACCTTCTGCTTCTCGGGCCACCACTGCCGAATCCCACCTCTCCCTGCTGGCTCAGTCTGAAGACAAATCTGGGGCACCTGCCCGGGGGAGGCAGGGAACGCTGGGCTGAGGAGCTTCGTGAGGTTTGAGTTTGCCCACAGACGCTCGGAGAGGCTGGCGCCTGACCCACTTTGAGGGGAGCACAGAGACGGGCGCAATACACACGGCGTTGTTCTGAATACACAATCAGAGGAAGGAGCCCTGTGGGTCCTCGCCAGCCCAGACCGAGGAGGGCTGTTGTGCTTTATTAGAAAGAATCGGGTTTTTAATAACACCAAATGGGGCACCCCAGGCTGAGCCAGCTGTGTGTGTCCCCAGTGGGGAGGCGCCCGCGGCGGAAGCTGGTAATGGGGGTTAAAGTAATGATGCTGCCTCGGCCCCTCCAGCTGAAGAGCTCCCTGCCAGGCGTCCCAGGTGGGGACAGTCTAGTCATTTGCTTAGTGGCTTAGGGCTCAGACTCTGTGGCCCCAGCTCCTGGGTCTGTGGGACAGCACTTCTGGCTGTATCTCTGCCAAGTGTCCCCGGGCTACTGACCCCTGACAGAGTGAGAGTCAGGACCTAAAGAGGAAGCCCCGGGCCATTCTGTGAGATGTGCCTGCTGCTCCTTTTTCTCAGGCTCAAGCTTCCTTGAAGGTGGTGAGGGTGAGGGCTGGTGGGGCTGCCAGGGTGCATGGGGGACCGGCGCTGGGGTGGGGGGGGGGGCTGACAGAGCCAAATAAATGGCAGTGCTTCAAGATCTCACTGCCAGAGCCACAGCTCATTCTGGAGGTGGCTGGGGCCATGTCCCTGATCCCAGGGCCACCACAGATGATGACAGCAGGCCTGCACACCGTGGCTAATACATGAATGCTGACCCAGGGCCAGGCACTGTGCTAACAGCCCTTTCCACACGATCCCAGATCCCATCTTATCTTCAGGGCCAAGCCCTGCCTTGGCCATGGCCAGACAAGGAGGCTGGCTGAGGCAGGCCTGGGCTGTTGGTGCACCCCGGGACGAAGTTGAAGGGAACAATGGGAGGAGGGACCAGAGCTGAAGCTCTGGGCTCCCGAGCCTGCCACTGATCTGAAGCTGCAGCCCTGGGGCAGGTGACCGGACAGCAAAGGGGGGTCAGGAAGTCCATGGAGGCCTGAACAGTTTCACTTGCCGGATGGCAACTGGGCACAGAGGCACCTGTGACCCAGATCTCCCAAACTGACCAGCCTGGTCTCCCCAGAATTTATTTGGGGAGGAAAAGAGATGAATCAATGCTGGCACTTGTCATATATGCTGTGACATTTTCCGGGACAAGTGGCTACTTGCAAAGGCCATCCAACCCTTTAAGCCCTTTTCTGGTGGCACGAGAGGCATCCGGGGCTGATGAACTGGAGGACAGTGTGGAGGAAGGCCTCGAGGAACCAGCCTAAAGGCTTCTCAGCCGGTCCTGAGCTCTAGGGGCCCTGCTCGGGGCGGGGCTCCTGCAGTCTTCCCCAGCCTCATTTCAACAGATGGCAGAACAAATTCCTAATTAAGCTCAAGAAAGTTTCCGGCTCAGCACATTTATTTATGATTTTCCGGTCCCTTTGGTGCTCATTCTTCCCTTTTGTCTTCCTAGAACCCAAGTCGGCTTATTGCCACCCTGAGCTCCCGCTCGGCTCTCTTGGACCGTCTGGGCCCTAATCTGGGGAGAGGGAAGGGGCAGGGTGTGCGGGAGTGTGGGAAAGGAGGGAGGGTCATGGGGGGACACGGCCACACAGCTGCTTCTCAGAAGCAAGATGTAAAGGAGTTCATTGCAAACTGAAACTTGACGCAGACTTGCGGGGACAAACGGGGGTTTGGTGCTGTTAGAGTGCTAGAAAAATCACCTGGGGTGAGCCTGGCCCCCTTGCAAATGCTCAGTGGGCAGAACCCGCCCTCCCCCCAGTAGAGGCTGCCTGTCCCCTGGTCCTGGGCAGCTCCCTGGGATTCTGTCCCTTGCCTTGGCTCCTGATGCTGTGGGGTGCCCGGGGCCATGACAAAGGAAACACCTCCCACCAGATCCACGGAGGAAAGGGCCCTGGTGGCTCCCACGCCCCCAGCTGGGAATCAAAACCTAGGCTTGGCTACAATTTAGAGTTGACCTAACTGGGCAATTCTTTCACTTCAGAGGGTTCTGTGTCACACAGAGGTTTGCTTTCTAAGTGCAGGGGTCTGACGCTCTCAGGAAGTAAAAGGACTGTCTGCGCAGTCACCCGGAGCGCTCGAGCACAGGTCTGCAGAGAGGCCAGTGCCATCTGATTATCTCTTGGATCGAAGGGAGAGAAGAGACAAACGACTTGCATTGACAACAATGTCACCATGCGAACACGTGAGTGTGGAGGACCTTCACATGCCGGTCTCTCCCACAGGCCCTCTCTGCTGACAAGCACCCCCCCCCCCCCCCGGCCCAGGGCGACCACCACCTTGCTCTGCAAAACGGTGTCATGAGGGGGCAGGACAGCCAGCCATGGTGGGTGGGGTGGGTGGGGAGGGGAACAGAGCAGTGTTCTAAAGCAATCTGAGCCACTGATTGCACTCTGTGAACCTGGTTCTGGGGAGGAGAGGGCTCGAACAGCAGCATGGAAGGGGGAAGGGCTGCTCTGAGAGGCCTTTGAGGTCCCGGGGGCCCTGCTGGCAACAGAAACTCAGTGCTTTCTCTGCAGGTGGGAGCCGAGCGCGGGCCAGGTCTCAGGTCTGGGGGATGTCTCATATCCTGCACACGGACAATCACTCTTTATTTCCTGTCAGCCTCCTCCTCCTGCTCTTGACCATTTCCTTCCTTTTAATGAATGTATTGCTCACCAGACGCAGGAAGGACTTGGTCACGCTCAACAGGCTCAGGGGTGTTTCGGAAGCTATGAACTGTCACTATCTGGGTAGCTCTCTTGTGGGCTGACACGGGGATCCATCATGGTGGCTAAAGCGAGGAGTCCTTCCACCTCTCTCTGCCCTGCCTCTACCCTCCCCCGTGGCTGTTGATGCAGCAGGTCAAGGACAGCCAATCCTAAGTGGGGGAGGGGCAAGACTTTCAGGACCTTGGGACCTGCCTGTAGGGAGCAGAGGAGGACCAGGAAGAGAGGAGGAATACTTTCCTCTGAGTACTGCTTTGCTGAGAGAACTTTTCCTTCTGCAGGTCACTGGGGCTTTCACCCACTTCCTAGAAGCAGACTTGTAAGAAGAAGGGTGGAGAGCAGTGGCTGTGATCCCGGCTGATCCCAACTTTGGGAAGCCCTCCTGGCACCCAAAAGGGCTCAATTCTAGCACCACACCCTTGTGGCCAGCGCGATCCTCATGTTCTAAGTAATGAGTTCTCATTTTCCCCCAGGCGGTCTTGTTACTTTAACCCAGGGCTTTGAGATGTGTGAATAACATTTGCAAACAGCACTGCACAGGTGCGTATAGGACTGGACCGGCTGAGCGGGGTAGGTAAGGAAGCCCACCCCATCCAGGGATTGGACAAGTGCCCTCCTACTCCCTGCACTTGGCTGGGTGATGAAAGACAGGTTTATCATGTTACAGAGGCCTCAAAGTTCACACAGCAGTGATCAGTCCTGCTCTCAATTCCTTGCAAGGAAAGACTGAGGTGGAAAGAAGTTACAGGCTGCCGCACTGGGCTCAAGGCAGGACTTCCCAGTGCTGACCACCATCCCTTCAGAGTGGAGCAGGGGCCTTCCTTACCACGAGCTCCTGGGCAAGAGGTCACTCTGTGTGCACGTTCGTGGAGCCTGCCCTTGGGGGAGCAGGGGCCTGTGCTGGATGCCTGCCATGGTCCCTTCCCATGGAGATACCAAGACCCCTATGACGCGGTGGCTCCTCACGTTGGGATCCTGTAATCCCGAGAAGAGTAGGCGGAACCAGAAGATCGGATGCGCCAGAAATGCCAGAAATCACTGTTATCAGAAGCTGCTCCGTGCTCGTCACGATCTAATCGAGTGCTGGCATGGCATGAGAAACAAGGTGCACCCTGAGTCCTGATGCTGGGTGAGGGAGCAGAGGTAGTGGCAGAGGAAGTAGAGAAGAGAGTCGGGAGGGAGAGGACACGACCCCGGGGTCCTCGGGGACCTCTGTGCCTGGGCAGGTGAGGTGCTAGAGGTGGGCAGACTCACTCTGCCAGGCCTCTCCATCACAACAGCAACAGTGTTCTATGCTTTTAGCCCAAAACAGGAATACAAATGATCCTGGAGCATGTGCCCGCCAACAGGGGCTGCAGGGACCCCACACCCTCTGGTCCTGGGTCTAAGGGGCTCAGCAGCGTGGACCTTCCAGAATGGTGCGGCGGAATGAATGAGCTCCCAACCACAAACCTGCTTTAGTGGGTAGAGACCCCCAAACTACCCCTGGGGACAGTGGTGCTCTTGTTCAGCAGGGCATCAGTCAAAAGGCATCATGGATAAGGTGTCTTTTCAGGCCCTGCTGGCCAGGAATGTGGAGGTGGCTGCCACAGCCCACTGGGTTTTTGACTGCCACACGGTGCACCCACGAGAAGGCAGAGCAGTGCCGCTCTTGTGGCCTGAGGGAGCAGAGACAGACCCGGGAGTGTAGGAGCCTTGGCCCAGCCTGTGGGTTTTGGGGGGGGGGGGGTGGCGGCGCACGTGGGTGTGTGAAAAAGGCTGGGCTTAGCTCTGGCTCTGTCCCCACTATGTGATCCTGAAGTCGGTACTGTATTTCCACACTACTGAAAAGGTGGGCAGAGTCCCTGCATCCTCTTGGCCTTTAAGAGCCCAAGGAACCCCTGCCACATTCCAGCTATGCCGCGAGGGCTCACACACGCTCGGAACGGGTAAGGGAAGGGCAAGGGGAGAAAGGACAGACTCGAGACGTTTCTCACTCACCAACCCATCTCATCAGGGAGGTCAGGATCTGCAGGTACTTGGTCTTCTGGACGTCAAAGAAGGTGAAGGGTCCAAGGAGGAGAGTGAAGACAGCCTGTAATGACAAAAACTAGCATGAGGGGGTGAAGGGGCTGGGTGCACGTGTGGGAAGGACACGCCGCCCACGCAGCCTCTGCCCGCGGTGGGCACCTGGACCCACGAGGCTCCCTGGTGGCAAACAGCATCACGTGGTGCATTCCCCTGGGTGCATCAGAAATCCAGAGCCCTGCCGTCAGCCGTTCCTCATGCCTCCCGTCCAGAGACTACCTTCTGGGCTAGCCCCAGGCGACAACCCAGGGACATTGTCGGCTACTTCTCTTCAACAAACGCTGAGGGTTCCTGGACCAGGCACACAACTGGGCACGAAAACCAATTCGGTGTGAGACGACAGGGAGATGAAGATCTGAAAGGAAGCCCAGGTGTGCCTCAGGCCCCCAGAGTCTACTGGAAAGAAAGGACTGGGGAGGACGGGACACAGGGGCCCTGACAACACAGCGCTGTGGAGACAACACCGTTCTGAAGGCTTCAGAGGAAAGAAGTCATCAGGATGTCGTTAATCAGCAATGTTTATAACTTAAAGAGAAGGGAGAACCTGGAGAGCCAGAGCCAGTGGCTTCCAGGGCAAATCTCTCAGAGGCACGTCCTGGACCAAGAAGAGAACGGG
The DNA here is from genome assembly GCF_018350175.1 of Felis catus. NCBI lineage: Eukaryota > Metazoa > Chordata > Mammalia > Carnivora > Felidae > Felis > Felis catus. Next base: position 55,328,186 of record NC_058381.1, on the reverse strand, counting down.
CCACAGCCAGGAAAACTGGGAGATGAGTGTGGGGCTCAGTTCTCTTTCCCTTTGGAGAACAGGGAAAAGAAATTAAGAAAAAAAAGAAATCAAGCTCTGTCTTAGAAAACCAGTCTGGGGGAAATCTGAACCCTCTGTGCAAAAGAAAATGGGGGTAAAACCTGGCACAGCAGAGCTGGGCTGGGGGCTGAGGGAAGGTTAGGATTTCCTGCCAAATTGGATGCTCGGGGAGCAGAGAATTAAAAGCTGCTGGTTGGAGTTATGATGATGGGACCATTTCCAATCTGCCACTTCGGAAGCAGCAGAGGCATCAGACCTTATTAACATTTACACTGCGCCATTTTATCACGTTAATGCTAATGACACTCGCCAGAGGTGCGGCAGGCGGCAGAGGCCCGAATGTGGGGAGCAGGGCCTGCTTTGGGGAGTCAGGCTCTGGCCCTGTGATCTGGGTGAAGATATCACAGCTGCTCAGCCTGGCGGCCAGTCCCCGGCTCCCTGGCTCCCCCGTGACAGGGTGACAGGCAGGCGGGCGCTGGCGGAAGGGGGGCTGTGCCCGTCCCTCCCCCACCCCCAACCCCAAGGAGAGCAGGATGTGGGAGAAACTGTGACCTCTTATCCAAGTCCATTATCACTGTGAGAATGAATGACACCAAAGACTAAAGTAGTGCTTAAGGAGAAGGCTCTAATTAGCTGGGGAACAAGGCCTCCAGGAGGGCTCCAGGGCTGGGAGACTTCTGGAAAGGGCTTTCTGCTGGGGGCCTGCAGCCAGCTCTGCTTCTGTCAGGAGGAGGCGAAGCATTGCCATTAGGCTAGGGGTGCTGGGGGGGAGGAGCAGAGAGGGGGGAACACGGCGGGGTGGGGGGCGGCGTCCCCTGCAGGCCAGGACTCAGTGAGGCAGAATCACCAGCCCCGCAGAGCAAGCCGGCTTTTGCAGCAGCATCAGCCCGGCGTTTTGGAAAATAACCACTTTAGGGAAACTTCAACAGAATTTCTTTTTTGAAGGCTGAGAGGGAGAGTCTTGAGGAATTATCGACAAAGCCACTTGCCACAAATGTCTCCAAATAACCGTGACCTGCCCCAAACTGGACTCCTGGCACATCCAGGCAGGCGTGGGCACTCCACCTCTGACCTGTGATGCCCACTGGACACGCTGGATGTTTTCTCAGGGTGCCGGCGGCGGGGGGGGGGGGGGGGGGGGCGCTACGTGGGAGGCCAGATCTCATCTTTGAAGCCTAAGGAATGGCTTTTAGAGGGCTCTGCTACGTAAAGCCGGGGGGCGGGGCAGTGCAGGAGAACCAGCCCCCACGACGATGACGACGGGCAGGGAATCTTGCTACTGCAGCCTGCACAGGTCCCTCCCCAGATGCTAGAGCCCCCTCCCTGGCAGCTGTCTACCACCATCCACTTTCTGCATGAGGACAAGGTTTAACAACACCCTGCAGGGTGGGATCCCAGCCCACCTGAGAGCTTCCCTCTAGTTAAACACATTAAGCAGACAGCCACATCCCAAAAAGGTCGAGTAGGAAGTGTGTGCGAGGTGCCATCTGCGTGATGGGGAACGGGAGTCTAGACGGGCGCGGAATGAGGGTCCACACCTGCCTGGCACTCCCACATCCGGTCCTAGGGACCGCAGTGGGGACTGGCAGCGAGGGTTTCTTCTGGAAGACCCGGTCAACAGCTGTGACACCCACGGCAGGGACAGCGGCTGGGATGTGGTTTCCTCCAGCGCTCAGGAGCACAGACTGACGGCGTCGCTCGGGAAGCACAGGGCAAAAGCGCACGGACCGCCACACAGCAGCCCTCGAGTGGCGGCGAGCTCACGCATCGGGTGGGGCCCAGACGAGACACACAGCACAGGCTGGGCTAATTAAGGAACAGGTGTCCTCTGCAAATTAGTTAGAGCCAGACTCGGCGCCCGCAGGGGCCGGCATCCAGAGCCGGAAAGGACACCGCCGTGAGGCTGCCCGGTCTATGGGAAGAAAGGGGGCGTGGGAGGAGAAACAGCCCCCGTGTTCCCATGGTCTAGCGGGGACAGAGTTCATCTCTGAATGCTGAACGGCCAAGCGTGGCACCTTCTGTTCTCCCTTTCCTTTTTCAAAAAGAAGAGATAAAAAGCCAAAAGACAGCCTATCCTCTTGGGTCTTCTCGTCTAGCCCACATGACATTATGAATTAGCTGGCTCCTGAGCAAGTGTCCAACCCCCAAATGCCATTGATCAGTTCAAACTCAGACTCTGTTCAAGGACTCTCCGAGCCCGACTCATCACAGGAGGCAGAGACACCAACTGCTGCAGACAGATGCGTTTTGTAAAAAGAAAAAATAAAGAACCATTCTCTGGTTTCTAACTAAATCTTCAAACTGGCCACTGGGAAAAAAGTGGTCTGAGACAGACCTGAGAGGGTGCAATGGGGGCCGCTCGGGTCTCTTCTTGGGTCGGTGAGTTTAAATGTGCACCTAAGGCCCCAGGGCAACCTTGACAGTCTTGATGGACGCAAGGCAGTTCACGCAGCTAATGAAGCCCCAGCAATGTTTGGGCGTGGCTCTTCCAGTGTCCTTGTGGCACTCCAAAGGTAACACGGCTGCCTCCCTTCTGTGTCCTCCATACAGGTTAAGCACATCCAGTTGTGCCAGCTCCAAACTTCCAACAACCCTCACTCCTTCCTTACTCTGTGCTAGTGCCTCGTGACTACTGTAATTTGGTGGCTTAAAACCACAGAAATGTATTTGTCACCATCCTGGAGGGGAAGCGGAGCATACAGCATGGGCCCCTGACCTTGTGTGGGTGGGGCTGTGGTGGGGACACCCAGGTGAACGTCACAGACAAAATGATACCTAAAGTAAGAGGAATCAGGTAGGCAAAGGGCTGGGGAGAGTTCAGGACGATCCCTCGGGGAATCTGCCCCATCCTTCTGACCCTGTCCTCTCCCTCCTGGGCCCAGAGCCAGCTGGTGCCAGTGTCATCTCCCACACTCAGCCCCAGCCACACCTGCGTCTTTCTTGTGCAATTCTCAAGGGCTTGTCATTTTGGAGATGACAAAGTCCAGTGGCCCATGATCTGGCTCCAGCCATCTTTTTCAACCTTGTCTCTGAAGACACTGCCCCCAGAACCTATTAGCCAGCAGTCCCAGGCTGCACTGCGAGTCTCTGATGTGCCCAGAGCCTCCAGCCATCGGGCCTTTGCTCCACGGGCAAGCTCCACTCCTGCTGGCCAAAGTTCTACTCCTGGTCCCAGTCCAAAGTCCACTCCTGCTCCCAGATGTTGTCTTCTGCTTCCCCTCCCTGGAATCAGCCATGCCTCCTCCCTCAGGGGTCCTCTCTGGCTCCACCAGGGTAGCAGCTGCCGCTCCTGCACATCCACGTTCCCACAGTGCTGGGCACGGTGCCCCCCATGGGAGGGCTGACCCGACTGTGCACACCCCAGAGGACCGGGCTGGCAGGAGGCGGCACCTTTCCTCCAGAAATGAGACCCAAGGACCAGGGAATAGAGACCCAGCCCTCGGCCTGCCAGAGGCGGGAAGGGAATCCCCTCCTTAAAACCAGTCTGAGGGACGTGGGAAAGGCTGGTGTGGGCTGCACTTGGGGATTCCCAGCACAGGACGGTGGCTCTGCTGAGACCCCGAAGCCCAGATGCTCATGCCCGCACGAGCTGGCTGGCGTCCGGGAACTGAAGGCTACCCGCTACCTCAGGCCGCCACCTTCCTGCTGGGAGTGGTTCGGAGCTATCTGAGCAGCTAGGCCTCAGCCACGGAATGGGAGAAAACACCCGCCACTCAAGACAGCGGGTCTTTGCCTCAGAAACCCTTGAGTCGGAGTGGCCGAGGCTGAGCCACACTCACCACCTGCCTCCGCCGTCTTGAGTTCTTCTAACTCCACAACCCACTCACAGAGGAAAGGCTCCTCTGACACAACTCCACCTTGTTTTGCCCACAGAACGCGCCCAGGACTGGCTGCAGGTCATGTCCTTCGCCAAGTGTATGGGACGGGGAGGCAGGAGTGGGTGTGTTGGTGCAGGAGCACAAAAGCACGGCAGCCTGATTGCCATCTTCCCGGGCCCAAATCCCCTGCAGGGTTAGCTGGTCAGGGAAACCACGTGGATGTTGGAAGCTGCTGCTGGTTCCACTCAAAAGCCCGTTCCTGCATCTGTTTGCCGTGTTCTGTCCCGTCAACCGCTGCCTCATGTCCGCGCTGCCCTGTAAGACGTCACTCCCTGATGCCACAGGTTCGTGGCGCTTTGCAAAGTGTGCTCGCACGTGGGGGCGCGGCGCCTGGGTGGCTCAGTTGGTTAAGCTTCAGACTTTGGCTCAGGTCATGATCTCGCGGTTCGTGAGTTCGAGCTCCAAGTTGGGCTCTCTTCTGTCAGCGCAGAGCCTGCTTCTGATCCTCTGTTCCTCTCTCTTTCTCTCCGCCCCCTCCCCTGCTTGCGTTCTCTCTCTCTCTCTCTCTGTCTCTCAAAAATAAACATTAAAAAAACAACAGCAAAAAACAAAGTGCTCACACGTGCGGTCTCGTGTCCTGTTCCCGGCCATCTGTGAGGTCACCAGGCAGGTGACGATGCCTCATTTTAGCGATGAGGGGGCTGAGGGACCAGGGAGGTGTGTGCAGACAGTATGAAAGTGGTGGGGGTGGGGGTGGGGGTGAGGAGCGGAAGTCTCCTGACCCTGTCCCCCCAACCGCTGCGATCCCTGCACGCCGCATCCTGTTGGGCTGTCTTTCTAGCATCTCCTATCCCCACATCACACTATTCAGCCTCATGCCTTTACCCTCGTGATTCCACCTGCTGGCACAGAACTCCCCTTTCCACCCCCCTCACTCCCATCACCTTCGAAGCTCTGCTGGGGGGCCAGTCTCCTCCACAAGTTCCTCCTCCCCGGGGCCCTTGCCTGGATTACCAAATGCACAGTCAGTACCACATTACCGAATTCTGGTAGGTTCTGAGTTGCTCCTTTCTCATGGGTTGATTTTGTGCACACATCGCCCCCACCCCCAGCAGAGTACCAGCACCATGATGGCAAGGACTGTGTCCCTGTTCGCCCCAATACCTAGGAAGGCTTGGCACATGTGAGATGCCCAGTGAGCATCTGCAGAATATGGTGAATTTGGAGGAGGCGGCGGCTGGTGGACAGGTGTTACCTTGCAGTGGAAGAAGAGGCAACCCCAGCCTTGCTGACTTGCCTCGTACCCTCCACCGGTCCCTCCTGCCACTGGCAGCATCTGAGCAGAGTGCACGGCGCACGGGCGGGCAAGTAACCTCCTCTGCCTGAGAGCGGTTTACGGTGTCAGGGAAAAAAAAAAAAAATTCTCTTCCCCAAAGAGCTGTGAAATCAACATACTCTGATTTAGGAAGAGCAAATTAAAACAGTGTTTGCTCTGAGAGTACCCACTGGTTTCAAAAGAGAAGGAGATTCAGCCCTAACAAGGAGAAAAGGCCCCTCTGAGAAGAGCCTGGGGCTCTCGGCTGCCCTCCGTCAGCCACACCTCCCTGGACCCCAGCAATGAAGGGGCTCGGATCCCAGGGGGCTGTGACCACTCTGTGAATCTGCCTGGCCCCTCAGAAGGGGTGACATCCGAGAAGAAACCTATGCCAGAAACCTAAAGGTCGTCGAGGAAACGACTCATTCCCTGCCCACCTCTGGGAGACTGCAGACTCAGAGTTGCCTGTCACAGATGGCTACTCACCAGTCCTTCTCTTACAAAACAAAATTAAAGCCCCACATCCTGTTTGCTGTCACTTCTTCTCCTGCTGGGAAGAGGCGCGGCGGACCGCAGCTTCTGATTGGAACTTAAACTTGGGTGAACTTCAACAGCACCCCTAGTCCAAGTCCACTTCACTCCCCTCCAAACAAGAGCAGGGGCGGGGGGTGGGGGGAGAGGGCGTGCTGTTCAGGGGGAAAGGGAAGACAGGAGAGAACAAGGTGCTGAAGCGACGGCCACCATACAGAACAAATGTCCTAAGAGCCTCTGAGCAAGTCCACGGGACAAAGATGGATGCACCAATTACCTCCTGTGACAAGGGGTGGGGAGGAAATCTAGCAGAGAAGCAGACAGCTGACTGTCAATCCAGCTGGGGAGGGCTCTGTCCCCCGACCTAGACATAAGCAAAGGGGCAGCATCCCGAGGGGACGAAGGCCAAATGGTCAAGGAAGCCAGCAGTTCCAGCGAAGCATGAAGGTGATGCTTCTGCGGTGTTCTCTGGCTCCTGGGGTCGAGAGGAAGCATGGAGCTGAGGGAGGTGGGGCAACCTAGCTGAGGCTCCTACAAATACGGACGAGGTGGCGGCCGGGAGACCTGCTAGATGGGCCAGTTCCCCGAGTGCCTGCAGGGTTATTTAGTTCCTTTAAAAGTGAGGGCCAACAATAGCCAAATTATGGAAAGAGCCTGAATGTCCATCAACTGACGAATGGATAAAGAAGACGTGGTTTATATATACAATGGAATGCTACTTGGCAGTGAGAAAGAGTGAAATCTGGCCACTTGCAGCAACGTGGATGGAACTGGAGGGTATTACGCTGAGTGACATAAGTCAGGCAGAGAAAGACAGTTACCATATGTTTTCAATCATATGTGGATCCTGAGAAAGAAACTTAACAGAGAACCATGGGGGAGGAGAAGGGGGAAAAAAGTTACAGAGAGGGAGGGAGGCAAACCATAAGAGACTTAAATACTGAGAACAAACTGAGGGTTAACGGGGGGTGGGGGAGAGGGGAAAGTGGGTGATGGGTATTGAGGAGGGCACTTGTTGGGATGAGCACTGGGGGTTGTATGGAAACCAGTCTGACAATAAATTATATTTAGTATAAAAAAAAAATGAGGTCTTTGGGGCTCATCTGCTTGTAGCTCCCACAGGGCAGTGAGATAGAGCTTCCACGAGGATTCAGGTATCAGCAGCTTCCTCTGCACTTCACCCATCAGCTCCCGGGGTTTGTTTCATTCATTTATTTAGAGAGGGGGAGGGATAGAGAGGGACGGAGGGAGGATGAGTGGGGGAGGGGCAGAGAGCGAGGTTGGGGGAGAGAGAATCCCAAGCAGGCTCTGCACTGTCAGTGTGGAGACTGATGCGGGGCTCAAACCCATGAACTGTGAGATCATGACCTGAGCCAAAACCAAGAGTCAGAGGCTCAACCGACTGAGCCACCCAGGGACCCCAAGCTCCCAGAGTTTCAACATAAAAGACTAGCTGATCCATCTGGAGCCTTTTTTGGTCTAGCATTTGGGGTAGGTGGGTGGGGGCTTGATTTCTCTGTTAGTGTAGCAGGAGTGACAAGTAACAAGTCTTGAAGGGGAATGGTGACATACTGCCTGTTCTGCCCTCAACACGCAGGGCTGACCAGGGGTGTGGTGTTGGCATGAGCAGGGCTCAGGACTGCTGGCTCAGGCAAAGGCAGGGCCACGCTGGGGGCACAGCGGAGCTCTGGACTTATCCCGGAGGCTATCTCTAATGATAAAAGAAATGAACGCCCAGCTGCAGGGCCGTCTTCGTTCCAGGGTGCTAGGGGTTAAGAGTTAATTGGGGTTAATGAGAACACAGCATGAACCCATCCCTAAACGGGAAGTGAACTTTCCAGGCGTCCTTGAAGTGCATGAAGAAATGTTCAAGGATTCTATTTTTATTTCTCAAGTGGCTGTGAACATTTTGGTTTGGGAGTTTTTATTTTCTCAACTTGAATGACAATGTCTGGAGATTTATCCGCAAAAAGGAGGGGAGCCTGGAGTCAGCGAGGGACCGCCAGGGGGGACCACATGTTTCAGGGCCACGTGCGCAGGGCAGGTGTTTGCATCCTGACACTGCCCTGGCTAACCTTGAGACCCTGGAGCGTTAATGAACTTCTCAAAGCACATCACGTGTGCACAGGTGTTCAACAAACATCAGCACTGGCCATCTGACCCCAAGAGTATCGGCACCCAACCGTGTTATTGCACCCACGCTTATCAGTCCACCAGACACCCCAGGTGGGGGACTGCAAACAGAGCCCAAGTGAGGACCTCCAGCCAAAGAACGTCAGGTCACTACTACTCCTGTGCCTGAGTTTAGTAATGGTCCAAATCCTCTGTGGGGGAGTTCAAGTTCTTCCGAACCAGACAGAAAGGATCAGCCATCACGCAGAGGACGGAGAGCGCCTGACAACAGGCAGAGGCCCCGGTGGTCAAGCCCAGGGAACCATTATCACAGCTCACTTGCCAAAACCCTGCAATGAGACGCACCATCTAGAGGAGGGCGTCTGGGTTCCACAGAAGGATCAGTGTTTTCACGTGAAACTCCGAGCGGCCACTTTCCGAAGGCCCAGCTCCGCGAGGGGCTGGCCCAGAGCAGCACCTGTGGAGCCTCGCTGTGGGAGAGGGCTCTGCCGGGACAGGCTGCTGCATTTCAGACACCAGCCCAACCACAATGGGGATGCGGCCAACCTTCGCCCAACCATTACTCGGTGGAGAACGAGTCATAGAGCCAGCTGGAGGCCGGATGCCTCTTTCAGCACACCTGGCCACCCACACCACAGATGCGCGTCGGCCCAACGCCCCCCCAGAATGTGCTGCATCTTACTGTCCCTGCGCCACCCCACCCTCCCAAACCCTCACCTAGAAGGGATCGAGAGATTGCAGACTCAGGTAATGCCTGAAAATAAAAATGGAGAGCTGACGCCCAAGGACTCTAAAACAGTGTGTGTTCCTAGAGCACACGCTCTTCTCCGGCTATCACCTCACGACACCCTGCAGCAGAAAACCAAGTCCACTCCCATCAAACAAGTCAGCCCCACTCAGAATGAGTGAGTGTGGAGACACGCAATACCCGCAAAAGTCAAGTGTGTACTTGCTGGAAGATGCCGGGCCCCAAGCAAAGGCAATAACGGGCCCAAAGGTAAAGACTCTTCAGGGCGTCCTCACGCGGCCCCTGAGCTACAGGACAGAGGCAAGTAACCAAACCGACACCGCAGCCGATCAGACCAGGATCAGGAGGAAAGCCTTGTCCCTCTGCTGGTCAACTGAGAAGACGGGGAGACTCTGGGGCACCTTCCCCGCAGAGCAGGAGGCTGGCCAGTGAGGTCACACCTGAACAACTTTTGCTGAAATACTGGGGAAACAGGATTTGTCTCGATATGGGGGTGGGGGGTTGGGAGAATGACTTCCAGGAGAAACCATGGATGGGGGCACTGCTCCCAAGGCTGCACACGCAGACAGCTCCAGCTGTCACAAGCCCAGCATGCCCCCTCCCAGAGGCATGCTGGGGCCGGCACGGAAGAGAACAGAGGAGAAGCTCCGGACTGAGAGCTCAGGGAATGGCTTGCTGGGGGCCAGCAGGAGAGTGACAGCCACAACACAGGCTGCAGAGGACGAGCGCTCCGGGACAGGACCTTCCACGCCAGCTCTGAGGGCGGGCACACAGGGCTGTCCCCAGCACCCCTGGACCACCCCTGGCCAACACCTGAGGAGCCTGGGTGACGCTGTTCCCTGGGTTCCCAGCACCCAGGGACAGCCAGGGTGCTCACAAGGCACTTCCTGCTCCGGGTTAGTCCCCAAACACACCAAGTGAAAAGCCGCCTGTGACTGACAGTTGAAAGCATTTCCACATCCCCTGCTCCAAATCTTTGGCTTTTTTCTCAAAGCAACTGGAAATAAGGCAGATGCAGAAAAGGACCCAGATAACGTCCTTCTCTGAACCCTCTGCCCTAAACAGCCCCTGCCCTGCTTCGATGAAATAGAAATTCTTAGTTAGGGACCTGAGGTCTGTAACCTGCGTTTACGGTTTTCCCTCTGGGAGGCAAAAGAAAGAAAGAGAGGGAAAAAAAACCGCATCTCCTCCTGAACCCATAGATGGCAAAAAACAAGTATCAGGAAACTCATTCCAAGTTTCAATCGTCAAGCAGCATGATGTCTCACTGAGGAGCCTGGCTGCTGAACTCTGTGCTAAAGACGTGTGGTTCAAAGAGCTACCTGGGAGAGAAAGGTCACGACCCATGGCAGGGCTCCCTCAGTACCGGGAGGCCTGGCTGTGCACCCCCCGGGAAACGACTCACGTGCTGTGACCGCCACTGGACGGTCATCTTTCTAGAAGGCATGCCGTGGCTCTCAGGCATCTGTCTCCACCACTGCGTCGTGATCCTCTGCCCCGGCCTCTGGAATTGGGACAAGCCCCACATACCTGGTCAGGTGTCCCCTGCCTCGGCCCAAGCCCCTCATTGGGAGATGGTCGGGAACCGGGTTTGGAGGGGACGCTGTTGGCAGGGGGAACGGCTGTGACCACAGAAAGGCTGCTCTCACACTGGAGCCTTTGGATATGTCCTGGGAGGCTGACCCGTCACCCAGAGAAGGCTTTTCCTTGAAGGTGAGAGAACTGCCACCACTGAACACATCCTGGGTGCTCACACAACAACAGCTTCCATCGAAGACCTCCTCCTGACCCCGACACCCTGTGAACTGGTTACTGGCTCCCCTCCAGAAGACTGAGGAAAAGGGGGGCAAAACAGCTTGTCTAGACCTCACAACAACGATCAGATCAGAACTTAGGCTGTGTGTACTCAAGGCCGGTCCCCTTTTTTAGGACACTTACTGCCTCCCCTGATTATACCCTAGAGAAAGTCTCTCCACACCCCCCCCCCCGCCCCTGCAAAGCTGCCTCCTGGGTGGGGGGTGGGGAGAGGGCCGGTCCGGTCCAGTGGGGTCAGCCTGGCACGGCCGCTGCTCGCCTCAGCCCCGCTGGAGGACAGGCCTGCATGCCTGTGCTGTCTCTTCCTCAGCTCAGAAGCCAGATGGTGCCTGGGGGTGGGCAGAGTTCCAAGGATTTGGTGCCAGAACTGCAACCCTTGTGGTTTGGGGGGAGGAAAGATAAATATTGTGGAAAACCCACACAGTCACTCACTTAATGATCATACACCATCCGGGCGTATTAAGGGCAGCGTGGCTTCTCACGAGCACGAGAGAGATGGGTCCGCACCCACCTGCCCAGGTGAGAAGATGGAGAGGCCTGACCTCGGACTGGGAGGGCTTTAAGGACAGTGATGACAAGGAGGCAGGTGGGACAGAGGGGGTGCGGGAGGAAGGCTGGGGGCTCTGCCTAGAGAAACAGACCTGCCTCTGGAGCTGGCACCGTCCCAACACTTCACTGCTTGCATTTCAGGCGCCAAAGAGGAGGTGGCGGTGATGGGTGAGCCACCCTAGACCTCCTGGCATGTGGACAGCTCCTGATTGTCCCCCTCTGCCTTCAGTCCCCAAAGACAGGGTGCCTCTAAGGCCACGCTGAGGGGTCGCTTTGTCCTGGCAGCGAGGCACAGAAGCTGACCCGCGCCTTTGGGAAAGGAGAAGCCCGCTGGGTGTGGAATTTCTGGCGGGAGTGGTGGCTGCCAGCCGTGATGAGCCACGGGCATCAGTAGCCCCAAGGGCTTATGGAGGGACTAGGCCAGTGCTGGCCACAGACCCAGCAGTGGCCCCACGCACCGGAGTGCTCTCGCTCATTCAAATGTTCACAGAGCAACTGCCCTCTGTGAGGCCCATGCTGGCTCCAGACGTGTGGCTCGAGCACAGCCCTGACCTCGAGATGCTTACAGTGAGACCCAGTACCTGAATACACACAAAAGTCCAATTATTGCCACGGCAGCGGTTTGGGGGGTGGGGAGAGTGATGGCCACATGACGTCAAAGGAGACACTGGAGTGCAGCTTCCAAAGAATAAGTGCTTGTCAGACTCTGAAGCAAGGGAAAGGCACGTGATGGGCATGGAGTCATGTAAGCACCCAGCGTCTCTGGAGGACAATGGCCGGTGAGTGTGGGGCAGAGGTGAGAGAGAAGGTTCCAGAAGGAGAATGGAGCAGACCACATCACGTAAAGGAGTGTAAATGTTGCCTTGTGGAGAGGAACTCTGAACAGGCTTTAGGCTGGGAAAGGACAGCCACGTCTACCTGCAACTAACATTAGGAGAATAAAACAACAGAAAAGCCTTGGGGCAATCCTCGTGCCTAGAGGTGGCCGGGCCAGCACTGCGGGGCTGGGGCTGGGGCTCAGCACTGCCTCCTGCGCCCCAGCTCCAGCCTCCCCTGAGCGCCCCGGGGAAGACTCTTCTCTGTCCTAATGGGACAAGGCTTAAAAGGGACTGTACTCACTTGAACTGTAAGTTCTGGGGGCAGAAGACAGAAGGCACAGCAGGGATATCCTGGCCAGTGGGCCACGGCGCTAAATGGGTAACAGTGCCACCTAGGCCCTTCTGGTGAGCCTCTCGGGAGCCAGCGTGAGTGAGCAGATGCCAAGATGTTAACTTCTCCTTCACTGCAGGCTTGGTTTACCGGTTGTCACTTTTTAGCCACTTGAAATCTCTCCACGGAGATTCAAGACCTGCTCTGGGTCTCGGTATGTTTACGCTGGATGTCAGGGAAGGGGAGATGACGGGTCTACGGCACTACTTCCCCCAGGGCTGTGCTCTGCCTCACGTGTGAGAAAGCCGGAGAAACGTGTCTGGCTTGGCCACGTGACCCAGGGCCTGGAAAGAGCTGTCAGGGCCAGGCTGGGGGTCAACTGGTCCTAACAGCAAGAGGACTCGAGGGGAACAGGTGGACTCTGTGGCGAGTGACAGAGATGGGAGTCTCTCTCTTTTTGGAGAAAAGTACCCACACCCCCAACCACCTGATTCTGTTGGGAGTTAAGCTGACTTTCACTGGCTGGTACATGCACCTCGTGGACGTTAGAGCTGAGCTAACGCAGAGCTGTTAGCGCCTCTAGTAATGAATGAGCTGGAACCCGACTGCTTTGGGTGTCCCTGTCCTGAGGACATGAGGAGGCTGAGCCATTGCCCTCTGCCACCTCAACTGCCTGGCGTTCGTGTGGCACTCGACGAGAGGCGCCAGGTGACGGCTGCGGGTGCTCCTGGCGCCTTCCCTTCCCCGTTCCACTCTTCCCACTTGTCTCAGTGTGGGAAGAGCGGATGGTGGTGGGAATGCTCCGTGCTGGAGCTGGAGGGGAGGGAGGGAAGGAAGTCAGGTGCCCAGAACATGGGAGCCCTGCAGAGAGGAGCACAGGCCAAGCTGGCTCCACCCCTTCTCTGCTGACGTCAGACCTCGAAATAGACAGATTAGGGAGCAGGATTCTTTGCCGACACTGAGTAACCTTGGAGGTGGGGAAGGAGGGGAGACAGGGCATCAAGCTGGCTAACAAGCTCTGTCCAATTGGGTATAAGAAATCACACTAACATCTCCAGCTTCCCCCCTAGTCGATGGTCAGAGTAAAGGCCTCTCCATGGGGTTGGCATGCTATGGGCTCTAAGAGGAAGCTGAGAGCACCATCCATAGGGATCCAGGGGAATCTGCTGGCCCCGGGATCAACAAAGAAGCCACTAGCAAAGGGATGCTGCTGGAGCCCTTTTCTCCCGGGGACACCCGGAGTCTAAAAACAGTCTGATCAGAGGGGTGATGCTGTTCCCTGTCTGCATGGAAGCGTGTGAGTCATCAACTCCAGTATGTCACTTGTGACATCAGGCTGGAGACCTGTGGACGTGTGGCCATAGTCTTTCCCTGGAAGAGGCAAGGCACATGAAGTCCCTGACCACTGCCTCCACTGCTGTAGCCTGGGTGACCACAGCAGGCCTCTCCCCAGGACACTGGGGGCTGGCAAGACCATTTACCATTGTGACAGGTCCTCTGCCAGTAGAATTTCTCAAAGGGGAGAATGCACAGACTTGTCTGCAGAACTGGTTGAAAATGCAGATTCCTGGGCCCTGTAGCCTTCGATCTGCTACATTCGGCCTGAGGCAGGACCCAGGAATGTGTATTTTTAACAAGTACCTGAAGTTGGTTCCTGGAACCAAACTTTGAGACAGAGTTCAGGCTCATGCTCCTGACCTGGGGGAGGGCACAGAGCTGGACAGTGTTCTTAGGGGCTCATGGGTGGAGCAAAGCCTCCCTACAGTGGTGGGGGGTGCACATCACAGACTGGCAGGGGCCTTTCAGTCCCCATCGGCATCCAGTACTTGGCCGGGCAGCGTCTTGCCTCCTCTTGTCAAGGTTTTCAGAGAACGTCTCAATCGGTAGCTAGATGAGGTTCTTCCTGTAGCCAAACTTACTGTGCCCTGCTGCGCTCTGTGACCCTTCCTTCCAGATTCACGCTCACCACGAAGCATCTGCTCAGCAACACGCTCGTCGGCACCTCCCTTTGCACTTGAAGGCTTATTAAAATGTACCTGGTCTGCTCTCAGCCAACCCATGAGACAGCCAGGGCTCATGCTAATTAATCAGATGTCATCATTAATATGCACCCTAATTGTTCAGCTCCCCTGATGCCCATCATGCCCGGGCCATAGGCATCTCTCTGCTGGCTGCAAACCCTCTGGGCTTCCTTGGCTCCTGCTTTTCTCTGCTGGGCTGCCCTACGGTCTGGAGAACGTGTCCACAGATACTTTTATTCTCGGCAGCTTGCGCGGCTAGCGCCGCTGGCTGGGATGCCGGCAACACAGAGGAGCGCGGTTATTACTTTAGAATGAGTGCTTTATTTAATTAAACAATTACTGGTGGGGCCCTGGGGCGCTATTTAGAAAGACACCAGATTCTGCTCACAACAGACACCCTGTAACAGAGAGTGAGCGTCACTCAGGGAGCAGGCACAGCCCCACGAGCCTCAGCAGGGCTGTCCCGAGTACCAGGGTTCTCTGTGCAACAAAAGCATCGGAGAGACACAGACACAGGACGGGAGGTAGAAACGGTTTGGCACGTACAGTTTCCAGTTTAGTTAGCACAAAATATTCAAGAACATTCCATCTTCCTCTGAAACCACTGGCGGGCTGCTGGGTTCTAGATGGCAGTTTTCTCCCTGTACTTCTGGGGGAAATGGGATGGAAAGGGGGCAGGAGGGGAGTGGGGGGTATGAAATCAACCAGGACGTTTCCTCAGAGAATACAAAGTCACTGTTAGTTCTTTGTCCAGAAAGGGAAGCAGAGGGGATGTGGAGCACGGAGGCGGCCTGGGCTGCAGTGTTTGGGGTCAGTCCGGAGCAGCTTGAGGGGAACGGATTAAAACACACGCAGGGGTCAGTGACAGGGTCGGCCCAGGACGCCTGCGGAGCGAGGAACCAGGTGTCCATTCTTGCTCATGCTACTCACAGAGAAGGTGCGCTCAAGCCCAAGCTCAGGCTGCCTGGGATCAGCGTGGAGTGTGGATAAAATGGTCCTGAAAAAGCACAGTGCAGAAGGTCCCCAGCGGGGATGAACACTCCCCATGGAGACCTATTTGGAAGTTTCCCAACCAAATTGGCCTGTGCAGGAGTGCAGGCTGTGGGTATACACTTATAAGCCCTGAGAAGCTTCCCAGCCTGTGTGTGTGTGTGTGTGTGTGCGCGCACAGCCCCAGCTCTCTCGTAGGTGGACTGCTCACATCCACCCCAACCCCACGTCTGCCTGCTTCCACAAGCACCGGGCTTTGGATTGCTGCACCTTTGCATGTTACCACGTGGATACTCCCTTTACAAGAGACAGGCTTCTAAAAGTTCTATTTCTAAATACTTAGTTTTCACAGAATGACATTTTATACACACTAGGAAAACCAAGTACTCAAGAGAAACCTGCAGCGAGTCCTTCTGTACAATAAGGAAGCACTTTGTAATAAATAATTCCCCCCCCCCCAGTTTGTTTTGGACTTTTGGATAGTGGGGTTTCTTAGGAGCTGAGTATGCGAGGGTGGGGTGGCCAGGTTATGGCACACAGGATGACTCCCCCCCCCACCCCATCCCAAAGCACCTCCCTGGTTGAACTGAGGATGGGGCAGGGTAGAAGGACAAGAATCCAGGCAAGTCAGTCTGACATCTGCCCATGTGCCCAGGAGTCAAAGCAGCTTGCTCTGGGCAAGCAGTGTTTGTAAGCACGTACTTGTGACTTCCCAGACAACAGATACAGGGGTAGAGACCTAGGACGCCCTAACAGGGGCAGAGAGACACGCAAACTGCCACTGTGACCTGGGGGGCCTGGGCAGTTCACCTGGCTCAGGAGCTAGGATGCAAGTTCCCTTCACCCAAGAGGACAGAGAACGCAGGACCCCTACCGATGGCAACGAGCAGCCTCTGAGGCTTGGGCAAGGGATGGTGGGGACCGTCCAGGAGTAGCTAGTCCCACCATCTTGTGATCCAAACCCCCATCACCTGGTATTTTTACGGGGAGCGCACAGGAGGCAGTGCTGGGCATTAGGTGTCATCCCCTCACCCGGAGTGTCACGCGCTGGCTGTGGCAGAGGCGGGACGTGGGGGGTGATGGATGGTTGGCTTAAAGCCAGCCGACAAAACCCACGTCCCTGAGAGCGCATTAAAGACAAAAACAACAATCCTCTCACTGAGCTGGGGGAGGAAGCTTGGGCCAAACACCCAAACGTGCTGGGGGTGGGGCAGGGGGCAGCGATCACCATGGTCTGGAGCCATGCTGGGCAGCGGCTGGGCAGGCACTGGGGATGGGCCGGAGGCTGCACCCAGGCAGCAGTGGCCGTGGGTGACAGGTGGGGTGCTGGGGGGCTCACAGGGTCCCTTGGCAGGAGTTTGAGAGACCCAGTAATGGGATGAGTGACAGCACAATCTGAATCTCATTTAGAAAGGGCTAGACTAGGGGGATGGAAAACACCAAAAAACAAGAGGCCATTCCCGGGATGAGATATAGAGACAGCTCCCTAGAAAAAAAAGAGAGAGAGAGAGAAAGAAAAAGACAGGCCTGTCCCTGTGTTATTGATTTCCTTGAAAAAGAGAGACAAGCTAATCCTTTAAAGTCAGTCGCTTCAACGTGAGCACCAGTGCTCGTGTGAAGTCAGAATTCCCTCAACATTAGAGCCCCAGCTCCTGTCTGGACTGTGGGCACACACATTCTTGGGGCACAGGGCAGAAATCCATTCATTCTTCCTTGAGCCCCAGCATCACGGGTTGAAAGCAGAGGCTCAGCATGTGGGGGAGACCGTGCCCTCGGGCAGGAGTCCGCCCAGAGGTTCAAGCAGACACTCCACAGCTGGCAGAAGACGCCGCAGACCAGCACCAAGCCGAGCTCCCGGAGCGCGGTCAGGCCCGGGTCACCAGGGCTACCCCACTCACTGCACCTGCAGGGGGTGCCCAGTGAGACTGGCAGCTTCCCACGAGTGAGTGGGGAGAAAGTGCGAGAGGCCAAGCAAATGGACCTTTCTGAGGCTCCGGACTGAGTGAAGAGGAAAGGAGCACACTGAGGGGAGGAAGAAAAGGGAAAAAAGGATGGGTCTCCCTGGTGGTCGCCAAACGGTCACCATCCCACCAAGGAGGCACTCTGATGTTCCAGACCCCGTAAGCAACCCCACGCAGCCAGGAATCTCCTCTCAGCCCGTTACCGAGTCCCCAGCTCATGTGTGTCAGACAGGAGGGCAGTGTGGCCCAGAGAAGGGAAACTGTCATCAGGCCATTTGTGGGCTTAGCACCCTGCTCTCCGCTTCCAGACACAGCCAGCCTGTGAGCCCCGCCCTAAAGACAGCTCATCTGCCCTGTCAGTTCCCGCCAGCCCTCGGGCGCCACCCTTCCTAGCTGACTGCTGAATTCCATCCCACATTCCTGACGGTGGCAAATCCGGGGGCAGCACCCATACCGCATCCGACTGGGACTGTGCTCTGGGGCGCATGGAGGTGCCTCTGGAGGGGTACGGCAGTGTTCCCGAGAGTCCCCACATCCTGTTGAGTCACTGCTGCTGTGAAACCTTGCTAGCCCACACTCACTTTCTTCCTCGCTGGTCCTGAAGGCCTCTAGGCCACCTCCTGCCCCAGAATTGGTAAGAATACATATTCAAGTGATGGCAGAGGTGACCCACTTATTAGCAGATGCCACAGCCCCAGGGCAGAGTGGCTGCTGAAAGAACACAGAAAGAGGCTGTGGCAGGGACAGGAATCGTCCTTGGGAAGACGCGTCCAATTCTAGAGCTCCTTGAGTGTGAGAAGTCCGCTCTACTATCTAGGAGCGAGGGGCGGTAAGACAGGCAGCAAATCCATCAGGCAGACAGGCAGGGCGCACACACACACACACGGATCACTGAACACACACCCGCCTGGACAGCGTCGCCCGCAACCCTCTGTAAACGTCAAGCTCCAAGGGCTGACAGAAGGGTGCGACCTGCCCCTCCTCCCGGGCCTCATGGTGGGGGGCTGCGTGCAAGCCCAGCAAGCCTGTTTCCAGGGTTGGAGGATGGGGACGGGAACCCCAGGAGCCAGGCTCCTGTCCCTGCCTCGGGCCTGCGGCCCAGGGGAAGTCACTGTCCCCACATGTCAGTTTTCTCTGCTGTAAAGTGGGATGATGCCTCACTGTGCGGCTGGGAGGGCCACATCAGAAAGTAAGTGGTGACACAGTACACACACACACCAACGCCGTGGGAGGAAGGGCCGGCTGAGGCCTGGCACTGCCAGCAGGCACCTCACTCGCCTCGCCACCTCCTCACAAAGAGGACATTTACCCCTTGAGTGGTACTGTTTCAGGAAGAGACCACTGGGTTTTAAAAGAGGGACTGTTGGGAGTATGGAGGTTCCTCAAAAAATTAAAAATAGAACCACCCTATGACCCAGCGGTTGCCCTGCTAGGTATTTATCCAAAGGATACAGGTGTGCTGACTTGAAGGGACACATGCACCCCCATGTTTATAGCAGCGCTATGGGCAACAGCCAACATATGGAGAGAGCACAATGTCCACCTACTGATGAATGGATAAAGAAGATGTGATATGTGTATATATAATGGAATATTACTTGGTGATCACAAAGAATGAGATCTTGCCGTCTGCAACAATGCGGATGAAACTAGAATGTATCACACTAAGCAAAATCAGTCAGGCAGAGAAAGACAAATATCACAGGATCTCACTCATACGTGGAATTTAAGAAACAGAACGGATGAGCATAGGGGAAAAGAAGGAAAAAATAAGATAAAAACAGGGAGGGGGACAAACCAAAAGAGACTCTTAAATACAGAGGACAAACTGAGGGTTGCTGGCCGGGTGTTGGGTGGGGGGGATGGGCTAAACGGGCGATGGGCATTAAGGAGGACACTTGTTGGGATGAGCACTGGGTATGATATGTAAGTGATGAATCACTAAATTCTATTCCTGGGATCATTATTACACTGTACGTTAACTAACTTGGATTTAAATTAAAAAAACAATTTTAAAAATGCTATTAACAAAAATATTTAAAAAAAGGGGGGGGGGAACTATTGAGGCACCTGGGTGGCTCAGTCCATTGGGCGTTTGACTCTTGATTTCAGCTCAGCTCGTGATCTCACAGCTTGTGAGTTAGTTGTGAGTCAGAGCTCTGTATCAGGCTCTGTGCCGACAGTGCAGAGCCTGCTTGGGATTCTCTCTCCCTCTCTCCTACTCCTCTAGGTAACCTACTCCTCTAGGAAGAGTCCGGCAGATAGAACTCCCTAAACTCCTCAGCCCCCAACGCACACCCCACTTCTTCAAGGGGGTGTCCGGCAGAGGGCGGCAGGTCATCTGTCAGGCACTTGCAGGCTGCCATCTCTCTCCCGGGCCATCCATGCCCTGGAGGTGGATGTCACAGCTCTTGTATCAAGGCAAGATGGCGAGCCAGGGTGACCTTGTCCTGTCCCAAGGCAGCCCACAAGGGGCCCCCACTTGGTACCATCAGTTTGTAGCCGAGTTTCCAGCCAGGATGAGCTCCGCTCTGCCATCTGCCCTCCCAGCTCTGCCTGGCCGGTGCCTGCTGGGCTGCCGGTCACCCAGCAGCATCTGTCCACCTGTAAGAGGCAGCGGCTGCTCCTGCGAAACGTGAGGAGCTTTCAGCACTCGGGGAGTCCCACCGTGGCCCTAGGGCTTCCCTGACGCTCTAGAGGCGGTGGCAATGACAGGGCCAGGCCCTGGGCGAGGGGTGCGAGTGACAGGCTGGAAGCACCGCAGGGACGAGGAAGTGAAACGAGCACTTGGCAGTGGCCTGGACTCCAGGGGACAGCAGCATACGTCCTGCCTCCCTGACACTCAGGACGGTTGGATTCCTGGACGGAACTGATTTACACACAATCCTACCACTTCACCACTGGTCCCTGGCTCCCCACTGCACAGGACAGAATGAAATGCTCAATTCTGACTTTGTTTCCTAGTGAAACCGGAGAAACTCTGCAGAAAGAATCCCAAGATACTCCTCAGCCTGGAGGTGAGGTTACCGGTTTGAAAGAGTTGGGGCACCCAACACTTTCCTACTGATCCTTCAAAGGGGCAGGGGAGGTGGACAGGGGGTGGGGTTCTAAGAATCCAAGCAGCTGACAGCAGGTCCTGATGTTAATTCTCACAGGCCCTTGCAATGGCCCAGGTCACTCACTGCTGGCTCCAGCTGCAGTGGCTTGTGGGGACGCCCCTGGAAAGCACATGTGACTCACGGGACCCCTGCCTCCCAGCACCCCGTTCTGTGACTACTTCAGAGAAGGAGAGAGAGAGACTGACTCATATCAGCTGCACTGGCAATCACAGGATGTGGACGGAGGTCGCAGGGTGCAGGAGGGGAGGAGGAATTTTCCATTTGTTAAAGTCAAGGGCTTTGGGAGGCGACTGGTGGCCGCCGGTGGAGAAAGCTCCCTTCTTATCGTGATGCCATACACAGGCTGGCCTCTGGGCATAGTTAATATCCCAAATATTCTCATTCTGTGTGTGCATTTCAGTAGCATTCCTAGGAAGACACAGACGAGATCATTTCCAAAGGACTTTCTGAAATTAAGTCACAAAATAAAAGCCTGTATCCTTATTTCCCAGGATGTACCATCCCAGAATAGCAACGAAGAGATGGTTCTTATGAGGCCCTTCGAAACATGCCGACCGGGTAGGTGCCTCGTCTACCTGAGACAAGGTGACTGTGCATGGGGTGGGGGTGCTTTAAAGCTGCCTGACGCTTTGCCCCATCTTTTGGTGAAGTCTGTCTGGCTGCTGCCAAAATCAGAAACCGCTGGTAGAAAGAGGCCTAACGGGAGTCTCTAGAAGGGATGAACAATCTCCTGAACGTGAATGACTGAGGGGCAGGGAGGGGGGAGTACAACCCTCCTCCCTAATGATCTAAAGAGGTCACATGACGATGGAATAAAGACACAGGGATGAGTCCTGTGGGTCAGACTGGGAGTGGGGGTGGGGGAAATGCCCCTGTCACCTGCAGCAGAGCTCAGGACCAAGGAAGGAAACCCCTTCCAGCACACTGAGGGTGGGAGGCCCGCAGGTGGACGCACAGCAGCCAGCGTTGAGGGTTGGGACGTGCGTTCTTCAGAGCTACACGCAAAGTTGTAAAATGACATCTGAGACAATGCGGAGTTCTGTCTGCCCTGAATTTCTCGACAACAGGCAGAAGAGTACATGTGAACTGAATACCTTCTGAGCAAACCCAGGCCCCCAGCGGTGGACTGGGAGGTGGGGGGTGGGGGTGGGGGCAACAACCGAGAGAGAACGGGCTCTGCTTCTGCTCACCCTCCCCTTCCGATCTCTGTAGCCTTGGCAGGCCCGGTGGCAATCAGCCCTATGAGTTATAAGTGCAATATCTGAAATTTGAAGGCGGTAATTAATGCCTGTCTGCTTTCCTGAACGGCTCCTTCTGTTCGGTCAGGGAGCTATTGAGATTCAAGGAGGGAGGCTCCCGTCATGTGGAAGGTTTACAGGAATAAGTGAAGGAACAATTTAATAAGGCAATAATAACACTTCTAAATAATTTACCAGACAAATGGCAGCAGCCAATATTCCCAGTACTCTGTATCTGTGTTGCTGGGGAGGGGACGTGCCAGGTAGATTCAGCACAAAGTGGAAAGACCCACCTGAGGTCTGGCCTCTGCCCTGGATATGCTCCTGTGTCTGTGTTGAGCCTCTTGGACCCTTTCCTCCACCTCCTCCTTCAGCCAGTTAGGATCTAGAGGTCTAGAGCCTTACATTTAACTAACACTTTGGCTAATTTAATCAATGATGGTCTGTTTAAATGCTAAGAGGCTAACAGGCCTCAGCTGGGCTGCCCTCCCAGCGGCCCCCCTCCCCCAGACTGGGGAAGCAGGGAATAGTGCCAGGGAATGAACCTGCTACCAAATCCCCACCAGACCTGTGGTGGGGTGGCAGGAGTGGGGGGGTGGATCTGAGATATGATTCTAGCCACAGGTGAATGAGGGAGAGAAACACCAGACCATTCGACTGCTCCAGCAACACAGAAGTGGAAAACAAATCTCTCCCGTGGCCTGGGCCACAGGACTCCTTCGGCAGGTCCACGGGGCAGGACTGGGAAGGCAAAACCACCCTTCGGTGTCCCTGGGTTAACAAACTCCAAACCAGGTGACACAGCTGGCAGGTCCTACACAAGCCTTTGCCAGGACAGAAAACAAGGAGGCCAACTCCCCGAAAGGCTCAGCTCTCTCCTGAACCCTGCCTCCCGGCCCCATAGCAGCCAAGTGGCCACGTGTCAAGCTGTGTGTCACCTCACACACCTAAATATGTGTCAGGGTTGAGGAGGACCAAGAGGAGGCAGAGAATATTAATGGATGCCGCAAAAGGGAAAGGGAAGCATTTCTGAGTCCCGCCCACAAAGCAGGCAGAGATAAATAACTGCCTCTGGTTTCGTATCTTATTACCCAAGACCCGTCTGGCGTGGTTTTCGGCTCCAACTCTCCCCGCCCCAATGGCACAGAGCAACCGAGAACAGCCTGGAGATTCATCTTCTTCCCTTGTCTGCAGGGAGGAGGGAAGACAGGGAGAGAGCTGGGCTGATCCTTCCCTATCTGGAGAGCCTGTGTGTGGTCAGGGCCAACCGTGAGATGGCTCAGTCCTGCATGCCCAGTCAGGAAGCCCGGCACCTACCATATGCTCCGGGGCTGGCCAGGAGTAAGGTCAAAACGCGGCAAGTCTCTGGAAAATTAGTTCTGACACTCTTGAAGAGCTGTGCTCAGGATGCCCCGCAAACCCCGAGCGAAATTTACAAGAGTTCAGGGCCAGGAGCTGGCAACAACCCGAATGCCAGCTGCAAGTCACGCGCGACTGAGGCCTGGTCACCGGGACACACAGGCTACGTTCTCAGTAACGTGGTCAGTTTTGTGCCCAGGGCCGTGGCCCCAGTAACCAGCCAGAGTGTGGAGCTGTGCAGACCCTCCTCTCTGGTTCAAATGCCCCCAGCCACCCAGGCTGGGCAGAGGCGAGGCCACTCACCAGGTAGATGCGGTAGGCGTCCACGCGGCGCAGGGGCCCCCAGCACGGGTCCGTGTCGTTGTGCTTGGTGTCGGCCTCCACACCACAGGACTCGTTGCCAGTGGCACTGCTGATAAAGAGAAGAGTGGCTCAGTGTGGCCCCCGCTCAGCTGGAAGCAGACAGGACGCAATGTTACTAATTATTAGCCACCGCTGAGCCTCTGCTCCCACCGCCACTGCTTCAGGGCCAGACAGCCTGACTCTCCACAAATCACACCCTCCTCCTAGGGCAGGTGCCAGTGTTCCCAGAGCGCCATGTCCTGGCAGCTCAGGAGCCCCTGGTGGGAATCCTAGTCATCTTCCCAATGGGGCAGGGAGGGGGACAATGACGAGGGGCACGTTTCCAAAGGACAAAGTGCACAGCCGGCTGCAGTACATGCAGAAAAGGGCCTCGGGCATCTCCGTCCTTTAGATGCTGACAGTTTGCTTGGTGTTGTGCTTCTACCAAAAGCTCTGCCCAACTGGCCGAGCAGGGCAAGGGGGACACTCACCAAGTCACCTGCATGAGGGAGAAGGGCACGGCGGCAGCATAGATGGCCAAATCCCCGTACAGGTAAATGATGATGCAGAAATAGAACAAGTTGACCCCCACTGAAAGGAACAGAGTCATTGGTCAGGGAGCCACAGAGACGCCCATGTTCTTTTCTGATGGTGAAGTCTCTACCTCTTCCATAGCTTTCCTTTCTCAGGCTGTTTACTTTCTACAAAAAGAAAACAACGGCGTCCTGTGGCTTGTGCTGCCTGATTGGTTACACTGCGATGCGGCAGGAGACACCGCCAACCCGGACTTTCACCTGTGAGGCTAAATGAGGCTTGCAGCATCAGACGCTCCGAAAGCAGGCAAATGCAGGGCAGTGTGAGGTGGGGGCTGGCTGGGGAGGCTCAGAGGGGCCTTCATGCTTGGGACAAGCTGCCTGGGCAGGAGAAGGGGAGGGACCCTGAGTCAGGAGGCTGAACCCAAGTGTGCCTGGACACACTGTGCAGCCAAACACAGGACTCTACAATAGAGGCTGGTGGAAAACAAAACAAAAAATGGTCCAGCTTCTGAAGCTGAAATCAAGAGGGTAAAAAGCCCTTGATTTCTAAAGACCGAGTGCCTCGTTCTGAGTCTGACTATTCACCAAGCCCTGGATGGGAAGAGGTGGCTGGGGGTGCTGGTGACAGAGGGGGCAGTAGGAGGGGGCACTTAAGACAAGCTCATGGTCAAAATGGTTGCAAGGGAGGACGCTGCCTTTGGAAGCTCCCTCCACAGAGGCAAACCTTGCTCCCCTCTTCCTCTGGGTGGGGGAGGGCTGAACCAGGAACTGGGAACGTAGGCTCTAGCCCCAGTCCTACTGACCTTGCTTCCTGACCCTGGCAAGTCCCTGACTACATTCGATCCTGTACAGCGAGAACTGTACCTGTGCTAAATTCCATGTGTGATTCGAGCTTTAAAGACCAGGTGTAAAAGCTCTGAAAAAAAGCATCTGGCCTCTACAACCTCAGGGTCATGCCCCCAGACAGCCAGTCTCAAACTCCTGTTCAGACTGACTGCTCATTTTTGATGTCACTGGTCTTAAGCTGCTGGCTTCTCTGAGAACGGAAAAAAAAAATGAAGTGACAGTTCCCTTCTAATCCTGGTGGCTCTGAAGAGCCTCTGGGGTCCCCAAGGGGAAAGCCAGGGACACGTTCCTCCTGGGCTATTTGAGGTCAGCTCTGCTCCTAGGAGTCTGGGGGAAAAAGACTAGGAAAATACGGTTCTTGCAAGAACTCCGGAGGGCCTCAGACAAAGTCAATGTCCAAGCTTAGTGGCCCCTGGGGTCTGGCTGTCACTCAAACCCCACGCTCCAGGTACAGCCTGTGCCCCAGCCTGTCTTTCTGCTCTGACACCAATGTTCTCTGCAGAGAGGTGGTGCCCCCCCCCCCCCACCCTCCCTCCACTCGCCTGTGGACTACGGTGCCAGCTCTGGTTATAAACTGCCATTGACCCTCCCTGATCAATAAATTTCATTACTAGACACAAAATAGGGGGATCAATGAACTTCCTGAGAAGACAGCAATGACGAGGCCTGGCACTGCTGGTCACAAGTGAGCCTGGACCCCAAGGGGGCTTGTTGTGGGGGGTGGGGGGGCCCTTCCAAAGGGGAAGAGAACTGCCCATGAATTAGGAATAGAACAGAGCAGTGGCTTTCCCCCCGGAGTGCGATTGCCTCACAATCCTCACTGGGGACATCTGCCAACATTTGAAGATGTTTTGGTTGTCACAAGTGAC
The DNA here is from genome assembly GCF_018350175.1 of Felis catus. Taxonomy (NCBI): domain Eukaryota; kingdom Metazoa; phylum Chordata; class Mammalia; order Carnivora; family Felidae; genus Felis; species Felis catus. Next base: position 55,302,787 of record NC_058381.1, on the reverse strand, counting down.
AGGTGCTATTGGCACCTAGTGGGTGGAGGCCAAGGATGCTGCTTAACATCCCACAATGCACAGGACAGGCCCCACAACAAAGAAGGACCCAGTCTAAGTGTGAATAGTGCCGAGCATGGGAAACCCTAAGCAGAGGAGACAGTGTCCCCTAAGTGTGAGGCTGCCCTTGTATGAAAGTGCTCCTTTTTTTTCCGTTAGATTTGGGTAAACTAGAAGTCTCATCTGGAGGGGGAGAAAAAAACACCAAAACCACAGGTTCCCAGAATTGTTACAGAACTCAGGGCAGACTGTAAAACACGCTCATCGGAAAGGAAATTTCAAAGGCGGATGTCCTCCCTCCAATGTGCGTTTTCTCTCCAAAGTTTGCGTTTGCAGGGGGATTGGGTGCGGCTGCCAGGGGGAAATGTTTATGCTCTTATCTTTGTCTAATGAGATGGGGAGAGGTAGAAATGGAGCCAAGAAAAATCACAGAGTGGGCTGGACACAACCAGTCTGATTTTCACGAATTCTGGAAGCCTCTGTGAGGCTGGTAGGGAAGCAGGAACCAGACCCTCAGGCAATCATTGGCTGATGATCATGACATTCCAGACTGGACGGTCAAATCACACCACCAGTGATAAACCAAATGCTTAATGTCCTGAAAAGCAGTCGAGAAGACTCTGGTTTCTATAATTCCCCAGACTCCAAGTTACTGCAGCCACACTGGAGATGGGAAAGAATCGGTGGAGATGCCACCCCTCTGTGACCAAAGGGCAGAGGATCTTCCAAAGATAAAATCCTTACAAAGACAGGATTTATTGAGATGTGTCTGACTGTCTCTGAAGGGGAAACGGACAGGTTTGGGTACTGAAAAACCATACCCTTAAACGGCACATCTTCCAAAGAACAACATTTGCCAGGGAGGTATAGAGTGTTGTCACAGAACACCCAGCGACCCAGCGTCTGAGCTGGGGGTGGGGTGGGGGGATCCTTTCAGCTGTAACCAGTCCTGCTAAGGAGCAGGTAGAGTGAGGAGGGGTCGCGATCAGACACAGATTCCAAGACAGTAACCTTGTGTGTGGACTCCTGGCGCCCTCTGCTGGCCACTGGTGGAGAGAGAGTGGGGGGGGGGGGAGAGAGAGAGAGAGAGAGAGAGAGAGAGACACACACACACACACACACACACACACACAGACAGGCACACACACACAGAGGCATGTGCATGGTGTATCCCACCACTGTCACAGGTAGCTGCCCTGTGTTGTTCTAGACTGAACAGTCCAGAAGGAAAGAGAGACAAGTCAGAAGCAATCGAGCAAGAGGCATAAAACTACCAGCCAGCTCCACTGGCTTCCTTCCTTGGAAAGCTGCTTAGGATTCCTGACCTCTATGAGCAGAAAGAGCCAAGGAGCTGCTTCTCTATTTCTAATGCCGATGAGTGGGGAGAGATTCAGGAAAACAGTGAGAGCGGCTCAGGCCTCTCAGCAAAAAGGTGGCCTCGCAAAGGCACTGGGATCTGGCCGATGCCGTCAGCCCCCTCCCTAGTTGTCAAGGTCTCTTGGACTGCCCTCACCCCACCTTGAGAAAGAACTCATACCTTTATTGAAGAACATGGAAGCCATCTGTCCCATCTCCACCCGGTCTGTGATTTCAAAAAGGTTCAGAGATCCACGTCTCTCTGTGGAGCCAAAAGGACAAGGAAGAGAAAGTGGTTTTCATTCAGAGAAGCTCCTAGAGGGGGCACTAAGTTCACTAAATTCTCTAGACTGAGGAAATCCTCAAGCATTTCAAATTCTCTTTATTTTTTTTAAGTTTATTTATTTTGAGACAGAGTGAGCACAAGTGGGGTAGGAGCAGAGAGAGAGAGAGCAGGGAGAGAGAGAATCCCAAGCAGGCTCCACGCTGTCAGCACAGAGCCTGACGCGGGGCTCGAACTCACAAACCACGAGATCATGACCCGAGTTGAAACCAAGAGTTGGATGCTCAACTAACCGAGTCACCCAGGTGCCCCAGCATTTCAAATTCTTGCAAAAACTTCCGTTTCTCCGCTCGAAATGTTTAAAACAATATATAGAAAGGGATCCGGGGGTGCTGGTAGTGGAGGGGAGAAGAAAAGCTGGGTCACGTGGCCCTGGCTCGGCTGGAGTGGGGAGGGACCTGCCAGACATGCGTGATTGGTGGGACAGGAGGATGAGTCGAACACCTCACATCGGTTCAAGCTTCCAGTGTGCCCAGGGTGATGAGGTGAGTAGCCTGACCAAGCCGCTAACATGAGCAAGTGGTGAATCCCGGGTCCCTGGCTAGTGCTCTGGCCTGATGGTCTCTGCAGAGAGACTCCCTTGCTCTCTCTACAAGGGAAGAAGCTTGTGGACCAGAGGGAGGTGCCTGCCGGCCTGTAACCCCAAGACTTACGCACTGAAAGGATGGGTCGTTTCTCTGCCCGCTCGTAGTTGTCCTGAACAAGGACGTCACTGTCGGAGGCTGTGGAGGAGTCCTCCTCTTCCTCCTCCTAGGAGGGGGTGGGGCGGGGGGAGGGAGGGGACAAACAAGGAAAAAAGAGGGGCACATAACTCTACAGAAAACCCACGGGAAACTGGAAAACCCATTTCCTTTGATCTTTCTTTCCAGAAGGCATCTAATTAGGGGCACCTCTCAACACCTCCGTGCTGTCACATGAGAAGGGACAGACACGCAGATGTCAGATCTGAAGCTGCAATGCTGTTCCTGGGACTAGAGGTTCAGAATGATGAGTGAGCTCACGGTAGGGGGCTCAAGGGGACCCCTGACATGATGCTAAGGAGCAGAGGCTGCATGTGTTCAGTGAGCTTATGCGGCTGTAAAGCTTTGGCTCTGGAACAAGGGTCTTGGAGACGTGCAGTGGACGTGAGCCCCCTACACATCGGGAGGGAAAGAACTGGCCCCTGAGGGCTGCCTCTTCTAGCACACAATTGGCCAGAGGCGCAGCCTGGAGACAAGGGCAATACACACACCTGGTGGTTTTCCATCCTTTTCCAGTGGAGCTGAGCGTTGGCCGCGGCCATGGCCTCTATCACGAAGGTAGTCGTCACAAAGCTGCGGAGTAAGGCCACAGTTTAATTGCCAAAGGCAGGTGGGAGGTTGGAGGTGGCACAGTGAAAAAGGAAAAATCGTTTCAAGACCAAGAAGCCCAAAGCATTCTCTCTTCTGAGAGCCGTTCCCTAGGGGACTTTTGAGATGCATTTGACCTGGTAAAATGTGTGTGCGTAAGGGACGTCTTGCGTGCTTGCCTTCATGTCCCTGTCTATGTTTAGAATATGTTTTGATGCAGGGGAGAGAGGGGTGTGAAATAAGCTGATGGGGGCCGGGGGTAGAGTGTGAGCCTGGGGGAAGAGGGGACATGGGGCGATGTGGTACCGCACACCAAGAGGGTGCCTGCTGGGGGCAGAGCAGGGAGGAGGCCGATTCACAATGGGCCTTCTGAAAGCTTCTGGGAAGGGCAGCGGGCAGCTCTCCACTCTCCGTGCTGGGACACAGACAAGCAGTCAGCTCCCAGGTCCATTCACTGATGGATGGGGCACAGCATGGATAACTGGAAAGGACATCAGGTTCCAGAATGTGTTTCCATGTTTCTGTCTTTCCTTCCTTTTTCGGCAGTACCTTTACTTTCCTAATAACCTAGCAAATGTAAAAATAAGCTTGCATTTTTATGGCTCGAGTCAAAAAGGACGCTGAGAGGTGGCACCAGACATTTGCTGTGTGGTCAAACTAGAGTGCAGAACCACCTTGTCTCTTCTTCCGCTTAGGGAAGCTGGAGAGGCCCAGACTTCAGCCGGAGCTGGAGTGCATGGGTCCTCCAGTCAGCAGAGCTGTGGGGCAGGGTGGGGGGGAGGAGGGAGCTGCCCTCCTGCTGGTAAACCCAAGGGTGGAGTCTCTCCCTGCCGAAGGACCCCAGACAGCACAGTCATCTCCTTCCTTCTTGAGGCTCTAGCCCAGCCCTCCTCAAGGGCCTTCACTTGCCACAGGCTGACTGCTCAGCCACATCCGCTCCATCTCGGGGGGTGGAGGGCAGCCAGTCCTGAAACTCCCATTCCAGGGCCTCAGCACCTTCTGGAAAGGTTTCTCATTATCTTGCCTAAGTGACCATTTTAAGGACTTCAGATTTTCCCTTCTTTTTGCAAATAAAACTAGAATCAATCTTAGTTAAGGCATAAAAAGGATTCTCATGGTTGCACAAATCCAACTCATCGATCATGTTCAAATATAAACGGGCTGAGCAGGGAGGGGACATGGCCGCCCCTACCTGGGGGCCCCCAATAATCACCTCCCATTCAGACAGCTGCCTGTGCTGAAGGTCCTTTAAAGGGGACAGCAGAGCCACAGAAGGACAAGGACTTGCAGTATGTAATGAGCCAAGGATGGCCATGAAACCCCCCCAAGAGAAAATGAGTGAAGAAACAGAAATGTGAGCGTTTTCCCATCCAGCCTCTTCTACGTCCCAATTTGCTTCACCTGTAACCCAACCCAAGAACAGTGCCTGGTGTCACTTCTCCCAGGGAAGGTCCTTCCGAGGGGTGTTTCCAGGTGTTCTCTTGCCTCTTTTTGGCAGCCTGTAGATTCCCACCTGGAAATGCACAGTCCCAAATCCCTTACGAGCCTGGGGCACTTGCTGAATAACTCCCCGCCTGCATGCAGAATCCGAGAGGAGCCTCAAGTAGGATCTACCCTCTGTGAGGCACCAGCTGGTGAACCCCACACACCTGGCTCTAGGAGCGGGTGCCCCTGAAAGCTTGGGAAGGCACCGGGCACCTCTTTGCTGCCAGGCACAAAGTGGGCTGAGATTAACATGTGATTACGTGCATCCCCGTGTGTTAATAATCACTTACTTTGTGGGCTATCTTAAGCAAATTCTAAATTCCAAACTGACTTCCCTTATCACTGTAGATGTTTGTCAGATTCTTTTTCTGTGGCCAGGTGGTATTTTCTCGAAGAACAAAAATTGATGATGGTACCATCACTAAAGCATACAACTGGGGAGGTCAACCAGCCGGAGAGGCAACATGAGCGCCACGTGAAACATTCCAAAGCCCAGTTGGATGTCTTGACTCTCAACTGATTAGATTGTGTAACTGCTCCGTTAGCATGAGACCTGGAGGACTTTGCGTCTCCTTTCCTGTCTCTGGGCCACTCTGGTTAGGATTCACCGTGTTATCCCTGCCCCCCAGGCACGCTTCCTCATGTTAATGAAGAGAAGTCAGGACTCCCTGGGCAGCCTCTTACCTCATGAAGCCCAGGAACACCAGCAGGACCAGGCTGACGAGCCACCCGGCGGTGGCAAAGGCCTTGGGCATGGTGAGTGCACCAGTGCCCACGATGAGGTTAAACATGTACACCAGTCCCACCTGGAAGCAACAGAAGTGACCTTCAAGCTCTGAAATTAATTAACCTCTCCCGGCAGTGGCTCCCAAAGATGACCCTGGGTGACAGCCAAACTGGAGGCAGGGAGGCCAGAGAAGCAGGTCAGAAGGGAGAATTCAGCCGAGGTTCTAAGAAGGCGTGCTGTGCAACCAAATGCTAGGGAAGGGAACATCAACACTTGGAAGGCTAAAGTCCCGCCTTCTGTCGGACCTTCCAAGAGGTCTCCAGTGTTTGGTTCCTTCTCTGCTTTTGGGCACCGCCCCATCACCTTGCCATCTCCTAGTATTCAAAGCTGCATCTCAGAGGTTAGCTCTCTGCCCAACCAGGCTGCAGGCTTCCTGAGGGCACACTGCCACATCTGGGGTACCCGGCGCAAGGATGAACCGCAGCGCTGACCTCAAAAAACCTCCACTCCTCCCAACACCTCTCAGCACATGACCCAACCCTGCTCTCATCCATTCTTGCCATTGTCCGTTGGGATGTCAACATTCATGCTGCTTCCTTTTCCCTACCGTCCTGCCCACACTGACTTCAGGGATTCTTATGTAAATTGAGATAGAATTCACATGTCATGAAAATCACCCTTTTAAGGTATTTGCCAATGACATATCTGATGAAGGATTAGCATCCAAAATATATAAAAAACTTATACAGTAGCCAAAACCCAAATAATCCAATTAAAAAATGGGCAGAAGACATGAACAGACATTTCCCCAAAGAAGACATCCAGATGGCCTACGGACACATGCAAAGATGCTCAACATCAGTCATCAGGGAAATGCAAATGAAAATCAAAGCAAGACATCACCTCACACCCGTCAGGATGGCTGAAATCAACAACACAAGAAACAACAAATGTTGGCAAGGATGTGGAGAGACAGGAACCCTCGTGCACTGCTGGTGGGAATGTAAACTGGTGTAACCACTGTGGAAAACAGTATGGTGGCACCACAAAAAGTTAAAAATAGAACTACCTATGATCCAGCAATTGCATTACTGGGCATTTACCCAAAAAATACCAAAAACACTAATTCAAAGGGATACATGCACCCCTATGTTAACTGCAGTATTATTTATGACAGCCAAATTATGGAAACAGCCCAAGTGTCCATCAACAGATGAATGGATAAAGAAGTGGCATATATACATACACACACACACACACACACACACACACACACACACACACACACTGAAATGTTATTCAGTTATAAAAAGAATGAAATCTTGCCATTTGCAACAACATGGGTGGATTTAGAAAGTGTAACGCTAAATAAGTCAATAAAGATAAATACCGTGTGATTTCTCTCATATGTAGAATTTAAGAAACAAAATGAAGGAGCAAAGGGAAAAAAAGAGACTAAGAAATAGAGTATTAACTACAGAGAACTAACTGATGGGTATCAGAGGGGAGGTGGTGGGGGGATGGGGGAAATAGGTGATGGGGGTTACGGGGTGCACTTGTTGTGATGAGCATCCGGGGTTGTATGGGACTGAATCACTCTAACACTGTGTGTTAACTATACCGGAATTAAAATAAAAAACTTAATTTAAAAAACCACCCTTTTAAAGGACACAATTTACTGGTTCTTAGCACCATCATCTAATTCTGCTTCATCACTCCAAAAAGAAGGCAGGTACCCACCAGCAGACCCTCTCCCTCGCCCCTGACAACCAGGCTCTGCGTGCAATTCCTGAGTCACTGACTTCAGATTTTAAATTCTCATTCACACTGACTTGACTCTAGCTGCTTTTTTTTTTTTTAATGTATTTTTGAGAGAGAGAGAGCATGCATGCAACAGTGTGTGTGTCAGGGAGGGGGAGAGAGGGGGAGAGAGGGGGAGAGAGGGGGAGAGAGGGGGAGAGAGGGGGAGAGGGAGAGAGGGAGAGAGAGGGAGAGAGAGGGAGAGAGAGGGAGAGAGAGGGAGAGAGAGGGAGAGAGAGGGAGAGAGAGGGAGAGAGAGACAAAGAGTCCAAAGCAGGCTCCAGGCTCCGAGCTGTCAGCACAGAGCTCGACGCGGGGCTCGAACTCATGAACCGTGAGATCATGACCTGAGCCCAAGTCGGACGTTCAACCAAATGAGCCACCCAGGCGCTCCTTGACTCTAGTTGTTAATTGTAATGTTCCTGTTTCTAGATCTCGATCAGGAAATTCCTTTCTCTGAGCTGAAGCCTCCTGCAGCCTTGTCCATTCCCACCAACACCTGCAGTCCCCCCACCCTCCCCACGCAGGCCACCCCCTCCACTCTGGCCGCATTTGCATTCTTTGGCCTCATGTACAATGGGCTAGTTCCACAAAGTGCTCTCTACCCTCTACCCATGATTCACACACCCTCCCCTGTTCTGACCCTCCTGACCCCAGCCTTGGACAGACCCAGCGCCTGCTTCCTCTATTTCCTATATGAAGCTGCTAAAAGTTCCTGGAATTTTTTTTTTTTTAATTATAATGACTGGTTTTACCACAGATGAATGGTTCCTTCACCTGTGCTCCAACAGCATTGATTTTCTTTATTCCACCATGGACTTCTTGGCATTTCCCACAGGAAACCTCTTCAAGCCCTAGCCCCTGACCTCCACCTCTCTCAGTTGAAGGCTGCTTCCTGTGTCACAGAGGTGACTGAGGCCATCTGATGTGCCCTCCGCCAGCTTCACTCCCTCTTCATTCAACAATCAGTGTCTGCATCTTTCCCACTCCCTCTCTACCCATGGGGAACATGTGACCTTCCTCCTGCACCCGAATTTCTGGGCTCAGTCCTTCTTTCTGGAATCTTCTTCCTACCAGCTCCTCCCCTCTGCCTACAAATGTCCTTGACACCTTTAAAACACCACCCTCTCGGGGCGCCTGGGTGGCTTAGTCGGTTAAGCGTCAGACTTCAGCTCAGGTCATGATCTCATGGTTTGTAGGTTCGAGCCCTGCATTGGGCTCTGTGCTGACAGTGCATAGAGCCTGCTTGGGATTCTTGGTCTCCCTCTTTCTCTGCCCCTCTCCCACTCACACTCTTTCAAAAATAAATAAACATTAAAAAAAAAACCCACAATCCTCTCACTACCCTTAACCTCACTCACCAAAGAAGCTACCTATTTCCTCTACCTTCATTTCCAAGTTTCTGTACTTTGCGTTTCCACCCCCAGAGCTCTTTTGAAACGATGTTCTTCAAAATCACCAATGACCTCCTATTTGCCCAATCCAATGACTTTCTTAGTCTTTACTCCTTACGCTCTGATGTAAACTGTCTCCTTTCCCTCAGCAACTTCACTCAGTCCTGTGGCTTCACCTCCGCATCAGTCTTTCTTTTTTTTTTTTTTTAATTTTTTTTTCAACGTTTTTATTTATTTTTGGGACAGAGAGAGACAGAGCATGAACGGGGGAGGGGCAGAGAGAGAGGGAGACACAGAATCGGAAAGAGGCTCCAGGCTCCGAGCCATCAGCCCAGAGCCTGATGCGGGGCTCGAACTCACGGACCGCGAGATCGTGACTTGGCTGAAGCCGGATGCTTAACCGACTGCGCCACCCAGGCGCCCCCCGCATCAGTCTTTCTATAGACCTCAAATCCACAGTCTCTAGTCACCCCTGCCTCTCCCCTCCCGCGTATCCCAGTCCTAGCGATTCTACTTCTGAAGAGTCTTTTGTCGCTACCTCTGGTCATACTCCCGTTTACAACCTAAATCGCTTCCAGCCTGGGCTGTGACCGCCGCTTCCTAACGGGTCTTCCTGTGTTCTACGACATTGGCTCATTTACAGTTTGCTTTACTGCTTATCCCTGTTTAAAACAGCAACAGAAACAATCTCTGTGAACACCTACCCATCTCTCATTTTTACTTCCTTGTTCTTTGAAATATGTACTTTTTATATATGCATGTGTGTATATATACACACGTATATGTATAAATTTTCAAGTTTATTTTGAGAGAGACTGCACAAGCAAGAGAGAGGGGCAGGGGGTGGGGAGGGAGGGGGAGAGGGAAAGAGAGGGAGGGGGTGGAGGGAGAGGGAGAGAGAGAATCCCAGGCAGGCTCTATGCTCAGCGCAGAGCCTGATGTGGGGGTTGATCCCATGACCCTGGGATCACAACCTGAGATGAAATCAGGAGTTAGACACTTAACTGACTGAGCCACCCAGGCACCCTGTGCTTCTCTGTATTTAGAAAATTTTTCTAAAATAACCATGTACTGAATTTTTTATCACACAAATTGGGGCCCATTCTCCCAGCATTGTTGTTGTCGTTGCTGTTTTAATAGAGCTGGGGGATAAGGGGCCGGGCAGTGGTTAGGGAGGGACAGGCTTCTAGGCAGGCGCTAAGTGCACATCCGAGTGCTGGATAGGAACGCATCCTGCAGACAGGAAAGAGCTCTGCTCACAGTCTGTTTACACTTGGCACAGGCCACCGGCCCCTCAAATCCCACCCAGCACTTGGACACACGCAAATGCTGCTTCCCCCACAAAGCCCTTCCAGTCTCGCCCCCCACTTTTGAACCCCTAGAGCAAGAATACTTCCTATGTCCTGGTTCTCAACGTTGGTGTACTCATCCATTCCCCATTGCTACAACTGAGGTCCCGGTGTCGCTTCTCAGGGTGCCTGGCACACAGCCTCCAGCTAGGAATCCTTGGCTGAGCTGACTGGACCTGGCGAGGTCCTCTCTAACGTAAGCCTCACAGTCTCTGTCCCGTCGTAAATACCATGGTCTCAGTGTGATCACACAGACAGATCCCAGAAGGATTAAACCAAGGTTGAACCGTGTTCCTACATCTCTCCCTGCAGCTTTGTTCTCCGCATGTTGCCCTTCTAAGCAAGAACACATATGAAGGGTAGACCCTTTTTCTTTATGGAAAATGGCCTTGGTGAAGGTTCTCGTGAGAGGGAAAGTGACGGTTCTTTGCCAAAAAGTTTTGTAACAGTACAAGAGGCATTTCTGAATTCAGTGATACCTGAAGGTCTTGAGATGAAGGGTCAAGGGTCTATCTCTGGCTGAGCACTGTTGGAATTTGGGGCCAGATTCTTCTGTTGTGGGGCTGTCCTATGGATTGTAGGATGTTCAGTAGCATCCCTGGTCTCTACCCACTAGGTTCTAGTACTCCCCAGCCTCGTGCCTGTGCTGGGATGATCACAAACGTCTCCAGACGTTGCCAAATGTCCTGGGATATGGGGGGAGAGGGGCAAGACTGCCACCAGCTGAGAACCACTGCTGATAAAGACATAATCCCAACAGAAACTTCAAATAAGTCTCAGCGAAAAAGACCTTGAAAGGGCGCCTGGGTGCAGTCAGTTGAGCGTCTGACTCTTGATTTTGGCTCAGGTCACGACCTCAGTTAGTTAAGCGTCTGACTTGGTTTTGGCTCAGGTCACGATCTCAGGGTTGTGGGACTAAGCCCCCACATCAGGCTCCGTGCTGGGCATGGAGCTCTAATAAAAATTAAAAATTTTTGATTAAAAAGAAAAAACACCCTTAAGAACTTTACAAAAGGAGTTAACTGGGATACGTGCTGTTAGCAGTTAGGAGCAGAAATGGGCAGTCACACTTCTCTTGCACTATTGACATTCTTCAGTTTCAAAGGGAGTACTCTGGGCCTAGGGGGGCTCAGGGAGCCCTGTAGGATAACATGAGATGTCTTCACCTTCCTGGCAAGAGCTAAACCCTTCTGACCTTCAGCAAAGGTGTCAGCGAGGACCAACTAGGAGTAGACTTACGGAGCAGGAAGCAGATCTGAGCTAAGCCACAAGCCAGGTCAAAGGTAGTTGTGGGGCAGGAGGAAGAGGAAGGAGACGTTCTCTTCTGCTGGTTACCGGACGGTTCTGTGGGGACAGCCTCGTGGAAAGTGTGGCCCAAAGCAGAATACAGCCCCGCTGCAGGCTAAACCGTCTCTTCCCCTTCTCCACTCTTCCTCGGGATGGGGGACCTGCTCCCCTGTGCTCTAGGGACGTCAGTGCAGCGTTCCTGCTGCCTTACCTAATGCCCGGCGGCCTCACCCCCAGATGTGCATGAGGCAGGAGTTAACGGTGGTTTCTGCCCGCTTCCCCAATGAAGGGGAATTTGTCAAAGGAACTTGTCAAAGGAAACAGAAGGCCAAAGAGATGCGGAAGCAAGCGGCCTGTCCTTCGAAAGCAACAGCAACGATCTTTGGCAAGACTGGCTGGCAGGGGGGGGCCTTGGCCGCTGACCCTTGTGCAGGTGGTGGTCCACTGCATCCTCTATTTGGATCACACAATGCCCGCAGTCCTGAGCCACTCCTGGTCCCCGTAAATAGGGAAACAGACATGCCTGTTCTGAGATCGCTTTGACGAGGTGGGGGTGGCACGTGGGCCTGAACCGTGTTCTGAATCCGGCACTCTCCTTGAGAGGGCCTGACAGGTAAGTCCTCTGAGGCCAGTCTGCCGAGTACAGGTATTTTTATGCAGAACAATGCAAGCTAAGGCAAACATCCCTAACACCCGCGAAGCAGAAAAGACCTGACAACAGGGCAACACAGAGGTAGGGAGAGGCTCTGTGTTGCGAATAACCCAAGTTATGGGCTGATGCACCTTCGTGAACCAAGTAAGTGCTCAGTGTCTCGGTTTCCCAAGACCTGGAGAGCGGGTCATGCCTGTCCTGTGCTGAGCAGGGGATTCCAAGCCATGTCCACAGTGGAGGGAGTTCCACTGCTTTTCTGGGCTCTGCCGATGGGGAACCCTATGCCCTTCTCCTGGTCTCACAAGGGATCAAGAACCTCTCTCCCAGGATGGCAGAGTCAGGGGAAAACTCAGGAAAAAGGCATGATCTCTCCTCAAACCCTGACCGCTAACTCCTGCCTAATACCACCTCACCACCGCCCATCGCCCATCTCTTCCCATCTCTCTCCACCGGTAGGCTAAGAGAATGCAAGCAGTTGTTTATGGCAAATGCCCAGAGTAGGCCCTCAAACAAAACCAATCACACAGGAAAACCGGGGGTGGGAAGCAGAACCCACTGAGGCCTTCAGGCCTACTGCCCAATTTCCTGTGGGTATACGCCGACATGTGAAATGATTATGTGTACTGGAGACACACAAGAAAGTGAGCATATCAAAATATTTTCCTTTTCAAAACTCAGTGTAACTCGTTTTCTCATCTCTAAGCGTACAGATGCTCTGAGAAGCAGCAGGAACTTTTATGGACAATGTGGACACTTCACTGCTGATACCAGGAGGAGGCTGTGAGCTGTTACCCAATTCCTCAGATGAAAGGACCACAATGAGATTCAGTCCAAAGTTCAAGAAAGACTTCCCTCGATAAATTATTGAGGGGAAGGAGGCTCTTTTAGTGCTACACACAAAAGGCACAGATCCAGTAGGAACACTCTGCTGTGAAAATGGCTTTTTGCCAGCTATTTTCAGAGATGCTTATTTATTTATTTACTTATTTGAGAGAGACAGCATGCGTGGTGGAGGGGCAGAAAGAGAGGAAGAGAGCATTCCAAGCAGGCTCCACACTGTCAGCACAGAGCCTGATGCGGGACTTGAACTCACAAACTGTGAGATCACTACCTGAGCCGAAGTTAAGAGATGCTTAATTGACTGAGCCACCCAGGTGCCCCTCAGAGATGCTTCCTTATCCATCACACCACAGCTCGAGGGTCTGGGAAGCTAGCAGAAACAAAGCAGGGATTCCACAGGTTAGGTCGATCTAGAAAGAGGACTTTTGCTACTTAAGGCAGTGCTGCTTTTCCCTGGGATACTTAGTAGCAACATGAGTCAATCATGTGATTATTCCAATCCTCCAGCTAGGTATCCAGGCAAGAGGACTCTGATGTAACCACGACCAATCTTTTTATTACACAAGGAAGATAAACTGGGTGTACCGGTGGGAGGTGGGGGCGGGGGGTAACGCAGACCCAACACAGTAAGAAATCAGTCCTTCTAATTGTTCTAATTACAGACTCCAGCAAACTGCACTTGGAAGTCTCTGCTTTCTCTGCCTCTTACGCCATCCGAGACCATAAAAGCTGCACAACTTACAACTCAGCTGGCAACCAAAGTACTTTCAAACTGCTGAGATGAGCAAACCCAGAGGCAGCAGCTGTCAATCACCATCTATCCACAGCAGCACAGCCCGAAAGTGTTAGTGGCCCCGGCATAAATATCGCAAGGCGTGAGCAAGTCAGTTTTGTTTCCTTGACCACTCTGACCAGCATCTACCACGTGAGCCAACTCCCATCACATGCTCTGAGCCAGGACAGCGGCAACGTGGCTCCTGCTGAATGGAGTTCCCCACCCTGGCTTTCGCCAGGGTCCAAAAGCAGCGGCAATCGCTAGTACAGTCGAGGAAGCACCGTGCTTCTCTAGGAGCCGGTGGCAACCATGTGGGTAAAACTCACGTAGGGAGAATAGAGCTCCCCGGTCTCTGTGATTTCTCCCGCCATTTCCAAAAGTGAGGAAGGGTCGGTGGGCAGCCGAGTTTCTTTAGGTTTCTTCTCTTTCCGCCGGCTCCCGTGGCTCCCTAAGGCAAAAGAGCAGACTTCAACTTTCTGATAGACCTCGATGGGGGTGGGGGCACTTCTGGATGGCGCCCCTCCCCCCTCCCCCCGCACTTTTATTACAGACGTGGCCTCAACATCTGCCACGAGAGACAGCCCTAGATGACTGACACCAGGGTGGTTTCCTCGAACTTTTTCCTTGCTGTGCGGGGCATGAATGCATCCAGGGCCGCTCAGACTCCAAGTGAAACGAGTAGACCCACAAGCCACGAAGTCTCCCCCACCACAAGCGCCCCCTTTGCACACTCTGAGGTGGCTATCCACGTTTGATGTCAGGAACAGCGAGCTCGCTACCACACACGGCAGCCCAAATAACTGTCACCTCCGCCTAGGGCAACAAACTGGGGGCTTTTCCAGGTCGCCTCCCAACCCAACTCCTGGTCCCCAAACCTCTCCTTTGGAACGAGTCCTCCATTCCCCGCCCCCCCGCCACCTGTATTCTGCCCTGCCTCTGGGCTCCCCAGCCTCAAGCCTCCCCCTCTTCTCAAGAGCCCCGCTCCGAGCCTTTCCCCGACTTATGTCTCCCTCCCGGAGGGGCCCCGAGTCTGGCGCCGACCCAGCCCATCCCACCCTCCCGCCGGACCGGACACCTGCACGGCGGCTGACTCCCGGCCGCCGCCTCCAACCCCTCCGCTGCCGCCGGCGCCAGCTGTCCCGCACCAGCGCGCGCAGCGCGCATGCGCCCGCGTTCGGAGCCCACCTAGCCCGTGCGCGCCCTGGGCGGGGCGCAGCGCGCTGATTGGGCGCCTTGCGGAGGCGGGACCGGGATTGGGCCGGGGCGGCCGCCGTCTGCGTGGCGGAAACCGGGGAGGGGCGCTCCCACGCGCGTGCGGGTTGGGAGGCCGCGGGCCGGTGGGGAAGCTGGGCTTGTCTCAGGAGGCGGATCGCCCCCTCGGGTGGGGACGCTTTCTTCGGCGGGGAGTGGATGTGTGTTGAGCCGTTCTGGGACCCCGGTGTTGGGGGTGGGGGTGGGGAAGGAAGGGATCGAGGAGAGTAGCCCACAGGTCTACACTAAGGGGAGGGGAGTGAGAATTTAAGTCTGCCTCACTCTAAAGGAGCCTAATTAGGCTTGGCTTGGTGGGTAGGGAGGAGAGAGGGCCCGAGTCAGGTGGGGGGGGGGGTGGTCGCTGGGAGAAGGGGTTGGAAATAGGCTTAAAGCAGGGCTGAAAGTTGATCGTGGGACCGAGTGTCAGGACTGGGGCGCATGATGGGAGCTTTGGGGTTAAGTGTCGGTACTTGAGCTCCGGGCTTCCACGTTCGGCGAGGTGGGACACGCAGACAGGGCAGCTCAGGCTTAACCCCCTGAGATGCGATTCAAGAATTGTTTAATTATCTTTAACCAGCCCGCTTCCCCTTCTCTCAAGGGGTCTAGAGTCGTTTTCTCTGAAGTGTTTGGAAGGAAAGAAGGACCAAGGTTCTTCTGACAGCTTAGCCCCCGGGAGACATTCAGTGAACTGAAGGCTCAGGGCTCCCACCCTAAGTGGGAGGAAACAAGGTCCTCAAGTGCTTGCCCTCCCCACCTGCAGGCTGCTACCATGAGATTAAATGAGAACATCTTGCTGCTGGGAGAGAAGGTGGTGCTGGTACCCTACACCTCAGAGCACGTGCCTAGGTAAGGGTCCACCTAACATGGGGTGCAAGCCAGTTCTCCAAGGTGCAGCCAGGAGGGCCTCCCTTCCTTAGCCCCAACCTCAGAGGCTATTTCCTCTAAGAAGGAGAAGCATCATCGCTTGGAGCAGTAATGACAGAAAAAAGTGGATGCTGAAGCAGAGGAGGATGACTTCCCTTCAAGTTACTCATCCCCCGCTTTTCCCTTTCATCCTCCCAGCTTCCTTTTTGGACTTTCAGCAAGGAATTATTTAAAGTGAATGTGTGTAAGAAAAGAAGGAACTGCCCAATTGTAAATTAGTGACGTTCTTCTGGCGTCAGTGAATATGCTCCGTTCTTGAAGACTTAATGTCAGCTTGTCATAAAACTGAGCTGATGGGTTGTTCTGATGTCTACTGTTTTTAAGAGGCCAGAACTGAGTCGCAGGGTCAGACTCTTGTGTGTGTGTGTGGGGGGGGGGGGGTGGTAATTGGCAATGGACAGATGTCTCATAGACTGGGATGGTGCAGATGTGGGGGTGTATTCTCTATTTGCAGTTTTTCTTTTTGGGGGTTCCTGTGCTCGGCCTTTGTGGAGATCTGTCCAGCCTTCCTTACTGAGGTCAGCCTGCTATACACTTCCACTCAGGAATTTGAGGAATGTTTGAGTTCAGACTGCTCCCCCGCACTGACCCCTGAGACCGGATGGGAAGCTGGACAGACAGAACTGATCCCTCCTGCTGCTCTCTTGTAGGACCAGCCTGCTTCTGGGTCTTGTGCTGGTGGCTCTCTGTCTTAGGAACTACTGTGACCCTTTCCTTGGGTCTTTTATGAGCCCTGTGTTACCCTTGTGGGCCTCTCTTTTCTACCAATTTCCTCATCTCATAAAATGTCAGGCCCGTGCTTCTGAATCAGTCCTGCATGCCAAAGGTCATCCCCCTGTCCCTACAGGTACCACGAGTGGATGAAATCAGAGGAGCTGCAGCGTTTGACAGCCTCTGAGCCCCTGACCCTGGAGCAAGAGTATTCCATGCAGCAGAGCTGGCGGGAAGATGCAGACAGTGAGAAGCAGAAGCCCTGTGCTGGCTCCAGAGGCAGTCTCCTGGTTCCCTCTCTCCCTTTCTCATTCCCAGCTGTAGCCCTTCCAGGGCCACAGAAACTTTGTGAAAAGCCCTTCATGAAAAATCCGGAAAGTGCCTGAAACCGTCATACTCTTATGCCCACTGAAGCCAGTCCCCCTGGCTGACGCTTCTGTCTTCTTCCCCACTCACTGCATCAGGCCTGGGAGAGAGAGTAAAGCATTTGGGGCTCCGGCTGTAAATTGAGGCCCTGCCCCTCACATCTCTTGCACAAACCCAGTTGTGGTTACTGCTCCCTGAGAATACATCTGCTGTTCAGGGGAGACTGTCTTTTCCCGCGTGAGGCAAATTTAGGGCTTTGTAATCCGCTAAAGGGAGCTCTGGGCCCCTTTTTCTCCCGGCAGACAGAGGCGATGTTCTGCAGCTCTCTGGTTTGGGTGGGAAGACTGTCGTTACTCCCCTGCTTTGGGGAGTGGAGGCGATAACCCTGTCGCCTCCCTCCTCAGAGTGCACATTCATTGTGCTGGATGCAGAGAAGTGGCAGGCCCAGCCACGCACCACCGAAGAGAGCTGCATGGCGGGAGATGTGAACCTCTTCCTCACAGATCCAGGGGACCCCTCCTTGGGGGAGATTGAGGTCATGATTGCAGGTTTGTTCCACCTGGCCCTGCCTTCCCTCCCTTCTGGCCCTCGATCTGCTGAACCCTAAGCCAGCTGGGGCTGCAGAGGGTCCTCAGCTCAATGGAAGGTTCCACGTTAGTAAGCCCAGCACCTAGTGGCTCACCCGTGGAGGTTTCCTTTATTCCCATGTTATGCTTAGATGCGAATTTAACCTTTGGTTTGGGAGTCTTCCAACTTCATCATGCCCCATCCTTGCTGGGGGTGGGGGGACTGGGGACCCTCCCAAAATAAATGAGCATATCTGGAGCATCTTCCCATGCTGTGGGAGGAGCCCCTCTAGTTTGTGTCCTTCTTGGTCCACAGCCTTTCCCCAAAACTGTCCTCCTGAGGCAGCACACTGAGGTTAAAGGGTCAGCTTTGGGGTCAGGTTGCTGGGGATCTCTAAGCTGTGAGCGCTTGTGCAGGTCATTTTAATTTCTGTGTCTGTTGCCTTATCTGCACAATGGTAATAATAGTACTGTGTAGGGCTGCGAGGGATGAGATGAGGTTTTAGCTGTCCAGGACCTGCGGTGGAGCCTGGCACACAGCATCAGTGACTATCATTGTTTTTCTTAGAGCCCAGCTGCAGGGGCAAAGGCTTTGGCACCGAGGCTGTTCTCATGATGATGTCTTATGGTAAGGAAGTCTGAGCAGACAGTGGGAGAAGTGGCCAGGCCCAGGTGAGGGTGAGGGCACATGAGGGCATGTTGGGAGTGGGCCTTCTCCAGGCCTGAGGGGGGGGGGGGGCAGGTGACAGGTGCCTCCAAGGCAAAATGGGACAGGAAGGACAGGAGGTGTGTGTGGGAGGGGGGCTTCACCCTGTGGCTTGTCCCTCTCTTTTGATCTTCTCTGGGAGGAGTGTCCAAGCTAGGTCTGACCAAGTTTGAGGCTAAAATTGGGCAAGGAAATGAACCAAGTATCCGGATGTTCCGGAAGCTTCACTTTGAGCAGGTAAGGATGTCACTGGTGGGATGGTGAGGCCTGGGCGGTGAGCCCCAGTGGTGCTAGAGCTCATAGCTGTAACTTAGCTGGCCCTGCTCTCTCTGGTTCACATAGGTGGCTGTGAGTAGCATCTTTCAAGAGGTGACGCTCAGACTGACAGTGACCGAACATGAGCGGCAGTGGCTTCTGGAGCAGACCAGCCATGTGCAAGAGAAGTGCTATAGAGATGGGCTGTCAGAGTCCCGTTGACCACTGACCTTGCGGGCAGCCACCCTGTGTGAATGGGGGTGGTGGGACCACGCAGTCCAAAGGAGGTGAACCTTTGAGGCCTTTGGGGCAGAGTGCTTCTACCTCCATCTAGCCTGGGAGCCTCCTTTTGGGGCCCTTCAGACTCTGGGCTGGACTTGCCTTGGCTTCCCTCAGGCTGGCAGTGTGGATGAACTGCTCCAGGTCTGGCCAGGAGAAACCTGGAGTGGACTCTCGGACCTGGAGTGGACAGCACGAATCCACCGGAGGCAGGGTGGAGGTGGGAACAGAGGTGAATGGGGGCCTGGTGCATGGCCAGGATGCCCCCTTTCCCTTGGAAGGGCAGAGGCGGTGCCCTGGAGTGGAGGCCCTGACCTGGAGTAAAGTGTACTGCACAGCACTTTCCCCTGCTTTCTCCTTGGGCCTCAGTGGTGAGCCACCAGAAGGTCCAGCCTGCAGCGTCTAGTCCAGCGTGGTAGGATCAGGGTAGGATCAGGGCAGCAGCTCAGTCTGCTTTTGTCCTGCAGAAGTAGGCTAAGTGTGACCCCAAGAAGTTTGGAAGTGAACGAGCTAGGCCCTGAAAAACAGGAGGCTTGGAAAGTGAGCATGTGTCCTTTGTCCTTGCTGCTTCTCTTTGGACCCAGGAGTGAGTTTTGGATGCAGCTGCTTGTGGCTGAAGCACCGCTCTGTTGAAGCCTGGAGCCTCTGCTCAGTTGCAAGGGCTGCAGGAGGAAGCAGAAGCCACTCAGCGGTACCTTCCTGAAGGTACCTGTGATCTCTTACTCTCCACCCCTCACTTCTCTGCCTCCGGGAGCAGCTGCACCTGACAGAGCCACAAGGAGGCGCCAGAGGCACAGGTTCGGGACCGCCAGGCTGCCTGGTGCTTTAACAGGCAGAGAGCTGGGCCAGGTCTCCCAATTCAGAGCGAGGGGGTGGGGGCTGGGGGAACGCCCCTGGATTCCTAACTGTTCAGTCATGATCTGCGGTGGTTATCAAGGCCAGACACGTTTCAAAACAGTCACGGAAGAGACCCTCAAGGGTACCTAGGGTATTCCCAAGGGGAGGAAACCTGCAGGTGAATTGCAGTGATTTGCTCAAGGTGCCGGAGCATTTGATGGCAGAGCCAGAACTACTGCTGAGGCCCTCAGTTCCCAGTGCCCTTGATCCTGGTGAATCCCACTAGAATCTGACTGCATTTGGAAGCCCCCTTTGTACTGTGTCCGGCCCCTCAGTGGTAGGGAAGGGGTAGGAGTTCTGGCCTTCAGCTTAGTCAGAGGCCCCCAGGGCTTCCCTACTCGACAGGTGAGGTAGGGAGGGGTCCCTCCACTGCCCTGTGGGGCAGTCTTCAGGCCTTGCTTACCTGAAGGGACCTCGACATGGGCCAAAGGATAATGGCAAGGTTAGGAGGGGGCGGGCCAGACCCCAGGCCGTTGGTGCCGTGAAAAGGTTTGGAATGGTTTCTCTTACCACTGGTGGGACTCTAAGCCCTAACTAGAGACCAAGATGTCCAGATAGTGACTCATTCTTAACTCCTTTGATTAGCTGTCTCTTGCAGCATCAACTTCTCTTCCTTCTCTGCAAGCACCAACCCAGGAACCTCTGGGCCTGGCAGTGTCAGCCCTTGCGGGCCACTTTGGCAGGCTTCTGGGATGTGGCCTCAGGTGCCACGGGTGTAAGAGCCCTGGATCTTTTTGAGGAGGAGCAGGGCATTTTGCCCTTGGAAAGTCCCTTCCACCCCACCTGACACAGAGCATGTCCTGGGACTCAGTGGGCTGGGTTTGTTTTCCCCTAGTCCTGGAGAGCTGCCCTCCAATCCTGTCCACGGCCAGATAAGATAGAAAATCTGGTGCCAGCTCAGCCCACTCCAGGGGATCCTGCACCCCACTGGCTGAGTGGAAAGATCAAAGCAAAGTCTTCGTATTCCAAATGCAGCTCCATTTGGGATTCACAGTTTCAGCGCTCTTGAATTAAAACTGCATAAAGCCTTCTGGCTGTGTGGATCTTACCTCCCACTTCCTACAACTGTTTCTCTGGGGCAGGACTTGTGCAAAGCTCAGGCAGCTGCAGGGCCCAAGGCCCTCTGATTTATAGCTGCCCACATTCTGTTCCCTGGCCTGGAGTCAGAGAGCCCTGGACTGTCTTCCCGTCCAGCTGTACCCTACCCCGTCAGCCAGAGGCTACCCAGGGCTCTAAAGGAAGACACAGAGGCCAAGGCGGTTTGGAAGCCAGTTGAATTTCTGATGGGAGTTTCCTTACAGTGGGGTGGCTGGGCAGGTGGTGGCCAGACCCTCCCCATGTTGCCCGGGGCTCCCGGTGGTGAGAGGGGGGGGCATGTAGTAGGAGCAAAAACAAAGTTTAAGGCTAAGGTTGCTGCTATATCCTGGATGCAACAACTTGGAAAATCATGTTAATCAAGGAAACAAAAATCCCTCTAAACTCTGTCTGTGGTACTGCACTCAAAAAAAAAAAAAAAAAAAAAATCAAATGAACAAAAGTAAATGCCCCAGCCGCAGCTCTGAGAACGACGGGCCCCTGTCCATTCCACAGCGTTGCTGTAATCAGCAGTCCTTGATTAACCTTTGACTCATCACTTGGGGTGGTGAAAGAACAGGACCTCTTGCCTGTCCCCAGGTCCTTGCTTGGTATGGGTTTCATTGAGGTCCCAGGGGTGTGGTGAGGGCGCCCCTGGTAGGCTGAAGCACACAGGAGATGCAGGCCAGAGTCTGCTTGCTGACTGGGGCAGGTTGGAAACATTGACCTTCCCCGAGGTAAGGGAAGAGCACGGTTCTCTAGAAAAATCAGATTCACCGATAGAGGAGGGACGCTGGTACTGATTTGTGTGTAGATTAGGGAGGGGAGTGAGTGGGGAGGAGGGAGAGGGAGCTGGCTCGGGTGGGGCAGGGGGGCTGGCCCAGTCGCACCAGCTTTCCCTGGTGCCCGCAGGAGGACACTCAGAAGTTGCTGAAGAGTTCGTTTTTCTTGCTCCAGTCCATCTGCGGAGCCCGCTTGTTGCTGCGTTTCTGGTGAGCCCTCTCTTTGGCCACGGCCAGGGAGATGTTGAAGTCCAGGATGGGGTCGGAGGAGGAAGAGGTAGACGAGGGTGCTGTGGAGTCCTGTTTCCTGGGGCTGTCTTGGGAATTCAGCTGCAAAGAGGAGGAGGCGGCGGCAGAGGGCCGGGAGTCAGTGCCTGGCGAGGCGTCCCGGTCCTCAGCCTCGGCAAGGTGGCCGGCTCCCTTGGGGCAGTGCCCAGGGAAGGCAGGTCACAAGAACAGAACGTGGCATAGCATGTGACCTCCAAGGCAGGCTGGCGTGCCAGGAACGAGCGTGGCCTGGGAATGGGCTTCCCGTAACTCAGTGCCACCCTCTGCCCGCCCGCCCGGCCAGCCTACCTCCTCACTGGTATCACTGGAGGTGGATCTTGCCAGGGCTGATCTGGGGCTCTCAGATGCTACCTCAGCCAGGACTTCACGGCTGTTCTCCTGAAACAGACAGGAGGGGTGTGGGTTGGCAAGGGATGGGGTGGGGGAGTCCTGAATAAGAGAGGAGCCCCCAGGGGAGACCAGTGCCCAGTCAGAGAAGCTCCCCTCAAACCTTTAACACCCACCCCAAAGCCCCACTGCCTGAGCCTGGCGGGGCCCCTCGGGGATTGACAGTTTTACATTCCTCTAAGGATCAGAGGGCAGCCTGGTTCCACCACCCAGGTGGGAGTGACCGTTGTGGGATTAGCGGAACTGCTCACACAGAACCCCCTCCCCAGCCCTCCCGAAGGAGCCTTCAGGGTTGACTAGCCTTTGGGGCCAATGACCATGGAGGGGCTTCGTGGAGGGTGAGGCACAGAGAGCCTCCGCTTGGCACCGGGAACACGTGTGATACTCCCTGAATTCCTTCTGGCCTACCTGTTTACTTGGACTTGACCCTAGGAATCTTGAAACCTTTACCCCAAAGTAACCAAGAAGGGCTTTGAAGGAATAAGGCTGATGAGAGTTCTAGGCCCACCGATGGGGTGACACAAAGTTCAGGTGGGCCCTGGGGGGGGAGCCCTTGGGGAGGGGAGACCTTTCAGTAGACCCCGCAGAGAGCTCCAGCTCTGTGGTCTGACTCTGAGTCAGCCTGTCTCGGAGTGAAGGTCTTGGCCAAGGCTCCGACTTGGTGCTCAGCCTCTGCCTGGGTTCCTCTGCAGCCTCAGCTGGCACCAGGCCCCACCATCTCTTCCCCAGCCTCCACTGCCTTCTCTTCCCTTCCGCCCAGGGAGGAGGGGAGGAGGGGCTTTGTTCTTCCAACCCAGACTGGAAGCAGCAGGGCCCAGGCAGCGTGCGTCCAGACACTGAAGCTCTGTTCTTGGGGGGAAGAAAGGCCTCTTCTGTACGGTGGGGAGTTGGAGGCGGGGTTTGTCACCAGGATGGCGGGCTGCAGAGGGGCCCGGCCAGGCCTCTCTCTCTCTCCTGACTGCCCTGGCGCTAGGCAGGGGTTGAGGGGTGCACCGGCAGTTCTGTAGCTTGGAGCTCAGAAGGGAGCAGCTTGGAAACGGGGGTTTCAACCTGAGCCACACAGCTGTCCCTGTCCCAACCATGCCACCTTCCACCCTTCTGCAGCCCCGCATGAGAGCCAGAGAAGTGTTAGAGGGCCTGCCTTTACCTTCCGGATCTCCCCATTGGTAAAGGGCTCGGGCAGGGGACCTACGGGAAGGAAAAAACAGCAGAGGTGAGTCCAGAAGCTCTGGGGAATGCGGACAGAGTGGTGCCTGGAGAGGAGGGAGAGCTTTGGGGTTTAGGCCATAATTAGACCTTGTTCCCTACGTCAGTGTTTAAGTATCTTGACTGCAACCTTCTAGAAGTCTGTCTGACTTTCTGGTGACCCAGCACACACACAGAGACTCCACACGTGCAACAGAAGTTTCACGAAACAACATCTCCCCTGCTGCTTCATCAATGCTCTCCAATGTTTTCGATTCAGTTTCGTTCAAAGAAGTATGCTGGTCTCTGCTAAGTTGATCTCATGAACCACTGATGGGTAATGAGCTATTTGGAAAACCAATGTTCTAGATGGGGATGAAATTCCAGGCTGGCTGCCTAAGACCTGGGAAGCAGATCCCTGGGCCTTGGCACTAGGGCCTGATTCAGTGGGTCTGGAATGGGCCTAGGAATCGGCATTTTTCAAATGGCTCCTAGGTAGTGATGCTGTCATCAGAATTGGAACTACACCCCAGATTATGGTTAGTACCTGCCTTGGCTGAAAGAGAAACTAATCCCACCTCGTGCTTGCCAATGTGAGGGCAAGGGGATGAGGGGGCTCAGGGCAGTGTCCTGAGTGTGCCCTCCCCCTGCCATGGGAAAACTGGTGGTGGCAGGAGGGGTCAGAAGGAGAGACACCAGCCTGGGGTCCCCGTTCCACCTCTGGGGACTGGTCAGCCTGGGTGGATTTCTTCTGAACTCTTCGTTTAACGTCACCGTGCATCTTTCGTGCCGGCCTGGACGGCAGGCACACCCGATTCTCACCATTTCCTCCTTGTTGCTACCCACGGCCTTCCCGCGATGGCCAAGCAGGGGATTGCTGGGACCCGGAGACACTCACTCTCCCACTCCCCCCATGCTGGCCCCTTCCCCACGAGGGCCAGACTGTCTCATGTGGTCAGGAGGCAGCTGCGGGGAGGGGGGCATTCTTCTTGCGGACAGTTACACCCAGCTGGGAGGAGGAGGGCGGCCTGGAGACCGCAGGAGAGACACCTGGGGAGGAGACCTGCCCCCAGGCCTCTCCCAGTGCAGCTTCTCTGGCTCGAGGCTGCGCTCACAGTAGTTCTCAGGGCCCATCCCACCCAGCCAGAGAGATAAGAAGAAGGAATGTCCGAGGGCTGATTTCTTAGGAGTAGGTGGGGGAAGGATGCCAGAGGCGGCAGGGGAAGGTATTGGAGGAGCCTCGTGGAATCCAGATTCCAGCTGTCTTCCCCAAACCGTGTTGCCCAGAGGAAGGCTGGGGCTTCTTGGGGCCTCAGTTTGCCCTCACCGAAGAAAGGAACTACCTGGGCTATCTGGTTTCTATGAACATGGGAAACAAGGGTGAGGCAGTGCCTGACCGCCCGTGCCTAGAGTCTGCGGGGGACTTCCACCTGACCCATCCCTGCTTCCAGGACCGCCCCCCCACCCCCACCCCAGGACCCACCTGGCCCCTCCACCTAGGGATAATAGGGGTCTGTGGCAGGACTTCTGAGTAGATCACCCTCCTACAAATAAAATCCTGACACCCTGAGGGAGGCCCCACCCGCCGCAAAGTCCAAAGAGTTCCCACCTACCCTACACCCCCTCCCCAACTCCCCCAGGAGCCATTTTCCCAGGGAGAAAGTCCAGACCAGGGAGTGAGGGTTGCTTAACTCCTCACTGCCCTCGGGCGGCAGGGTTGCCCGGTTTGGCTTGGACTTGGGCAGGGGGAGGTGCCAGGCTTGGCAGTGTAATATGGGGGATGGGGAGGGCAGGGGCCCAGGGACCAAGGAGGGACCCACTGCTCTCTGGAGCCAGTGAGCCTGGGTTTCCAAGACAACCTGAGAGAAGGGAGGGGAGGCACTGGGCCCCTGTCACTGGACTCTGATCTGACCAAGCAGAGCTGGAGTTAACCCTTCCCTTGCGGCAGCACCGCCTGGAGAACCTGCGAGGGGTGCGGGGATGGGGGGCTGAGGCTTCCCTCTGGTGCTGCTGCTTTGGCCTGGGAATGAGTGCCTCTGTCCCATCTCGCCGTCCCTCATGCCGGCCTCACCCTGTCATATGCCATCCTCAGAAAGCCACTGCCATCCCCGCTTCCTCTCCTGACACCAGGCTCCTTTCCCAATCTCCACCTTTGGCCCCCCCCCCGAAGGAGAGGGAGGGAGCTGAGGCAGGAAGCTGCCCACCCCTCCCCTGGGACACAGTAAAATCTAGAGCACTGGCCAACATCCTTGATTTGGGGGCCTCCGGCTGCCCCACCCAGCTCACCGTTCAGATGCTCCTGAGACGGGGTCACTTTGCATTTCTTGAAGAACTCATCGGTTTCCTTGTCTACCACCAGCAGCTTGGTCTCGTCCCCACCAGCCTTGATGGCAGATACCACATCTGCGTGCTGCTTGCCCTCCATACAGACTCCGTTCACCTGTGGGTGGGGACAGGGGTTAGCGGCACAGTTTCGGAGGGGTAGGTGGAGGGAGGTACAAATGGTCCTCTTTGTCCTCGGCCAGGTGGCAGTCTGGGGACACTGAGGCTCCCCCCTGCCCAGTTGCCTGTGGAGTCTTAAAGTAAGCCAAGTGGTCCTCCCACCTGACAGTCAAATGAGGAGGCAGGACACATGAGAAAAGCCAAAGAAAATATGGAGAAAAGACTAAACAAACACAGCTGGGACAGGAAAATAGGGGAGGCCTGGGTTGGGCCCTAGCGTTTCTATGTACTTGTGTCCGACTTCCCTCTCTGGGCCGTGGTTTGCTCACGTGTAAAATGAGAAGTCTTGGGAGAGCTGATCTTCCAGCTCTAAGGTTCTAAGACTGAGATTCTGGGGCCTGCCCGAGGCACAAGGTTCACATTTCCTTTCCTCCTGAGCACTGCACAAGAGTGCTTGACTGCACCTGCTGGCACGGAGGCCTCCAGCAGTGGGAAACTCTGCAGGTGGCCACATACATCCACTGGGATGGATGGGTGGGTGAATCTTGAGCCTGTCTCTTGGTAAAGAGCCCAGAGGAGGTGGGGGCAGGAAAGAAGTCCGTCCATCATCCTCCATCACCACCACCCACCCATCCATCCATCCATCCTCCCTCCCTCCCCTCCTGCCTACCCACTTACCACTCTTCTCCTCTCTCTGGCTTCCTGCCTCCCTCCCTCCCTCCCTCCCTCCCTCCCTCCATCTACCTGGCATCTGTGGGCTACCTGGGCCCCATGGACTAACCAAGGAGCAGACAGGGTGATGGCTCCCCCAGGAATTGCTTATCTGTGGGGATGCAGTCAGGAAGGGCCTGGGAAGAGGGTGAGAATCACTACCTCCACGATGCGGTCCTGAGCCCGGAGCCCCGAGGCCTCGGCAGGTGAGTCTGGGTCCACTGCCCGGATGAACTGGCCTGGCTTGGACTTATCGCTGTGCAAGTTGAAGCCGTAGCCATTGGCACCCTTCTTCATGGTGCAGAGCCGAGGCCGAAGCTCACGCTGTGGGGATAAAGGAGGGTCTATGACCATTCTCCATCACTGGAGGTCCCGCTCTCCCTGCCCTGTGCCTGACAGCCCCCCCCCCCCCATCAAAGAAACACTGGGGAATAAGGCAAGTTTGCTGAGCTCCCACAGAACAATTCGACAATTTGAGAATGCTGGGCTGGGCCCCAGAAGACCTGTGCAGAGATTTGGCATTGTAGCAAACGGCTCAGGTGCCTGTCCAAGCCAGCTGCCTTTTCTGTTAAATGGGAGGCAGGACCACATTAGCTCAAGTCCCTCCCCTTGTGACATTCTAAGGTAAATAGTGTTATTCTGATTGCTACTTTCTCCCTCCCCTCTAAAAGTTCAGCCTGGCTAGGTGACTGGGGATCCCTGGCCCTTTTGTACCCAGATCTCTGCAGCGGGGGAGGCAGGGCAGGTGTTTACTGAAAGCTGGTCAGCATGTTTATAGTAAAGCCTTTCCCCATCAAGCCAAATGGCCCAGCCAAAAGGAAGGAAGCAGGCAGCCAGATGACCACAGACTGGGGAGAGGCACAGCCAGAGGTCCTGGACAGGACAGGGACCCCCCATCAGCAGAACCAAGGCTGAGGGCAAAGGCAGCCATAGAACCCCAAAGAACCTGTTGGTCCCCAAGGAGCCTGAACGGGGAAGGGGCCAGGAAATCAGGGCTGGGCTGAAGGGAGCCCTGTGTGGCTGCAGCCCAGAGTGGGGACCTACTGAAAGGGCTCAGGCAGGTTTCTCTCAAGCACTCAGACACTCTGCTGAAAATGTTTTTCACCATCCTTGGTCCAACCTAAGCAGCTTAGCCCAGAAGCTGCAGGCCTAGGGACACATTTACATGATGGAGGGAATCTGGGTGTGCAAGGCCCAAGCAACTGAAACCTTGACCAGAAGCCTGAGCCTGAGGCCTGGCTTGGGGGACCCTCTCCCCCGCCTCCCAGGCCTGGCTGGGCGGGGCTGCAGCAGCCTGTCTACTAGCTCTTGGTGATCCCCCCCCCCCCCCCCACAGGCCACCAGGCAATGAGCAATGGCGGGAGTCAAGACCCTGGCTGGCCCAGGGGCCAACTTCCCCACTTAGTAGTTATGTGACCTGGGGCAAGTTATTTCCTTCTTAGCGCCTTAGGTTCCTCATTTATAGGGCATTCTTCTTGCCACCT
Source organism: Felis catus (assembly GCF_018350175.1). Classification (NCBI taxonomy): domain Eukaryota; kingdom Metazoa; phylum Chordata; class Mammalia; order Carnivora; family Felidae; genus Felis; species Felis catus. The sequence goes on along the minus strand of NC_058381.1, from coordinate 55,275,104 downwards.
GCCTCCCAGGGTCCCAGGGTTGCTCTGAGGCCAAGTGAGATAATTAGCATAGGTAGAAACACTTTACAACTCCCAAATCCCTGTGCACTCGGACTCGTAGACTTTCTCAGCATTGGGGACACTAATGAATAATCCCCTGAAGCAGAGAAGAGAGATTCTGGGGGCGAGGGTGGGGGCCAGTTTGCTCTGAAACGCCAGTCCCAAGCTGGGAGTAGAGCTGGCAAGGGAGGGCAGGGAAGGAGAGGAGGGCTTACAGGCCTCCTGCCCGAACTTGCCAGCCCCAGGAGGCAGCTACCATCTGGGGCTCCCCACCCCTCCACTCTCAGGGGGGTGGCTGAAGGGTGACTTTGCCTTCCTTCAACTGCCCAGGCAGGTCTTTCCCTGTGTTTCAGGATGTTGGTGGGGGCTGTGGAGAGGAAGTTAGGAGGGAGAGGTGATGGTTGGACCCTAATCTGGGCCAGAGGCCCTGGGCCCTTCTCCTCCAGCAGGCTCTGCTCAACCCAGAACAATAGCAAAGACAAAGATGTGAGCGTAAAAAGTGTGTGTGTGGCCGGGGGCACGGAGGCACCCTCTCCCCAGGGGCCGTGAAGCATCCCCTTCTCCCAAGCTCTCCAGGTCCCCTGGGCTCCTCACTGCAGGGCACAGTCCCAGGAGGCCCCCTGCCACCACCTGCCTCATTCATCTCTCCCCTCCGCCCAACCCCCACAGCCCTCCCAGTCCCCAGGGGATCTTGTTCCGGAGTTAGTGAGGCTCTTCTCCCCTCCAGCTAATCCCTCCACAAAGCTGACAGCCCAGCCCAGCCCTCCCCCAGGCCGAGGTGAGCAGGAACAGGTCTGACCAGTGCCACCAGGCAGGCTCGGCTCGGCTTTCCACAGCCAGGCTGAGCTCACGATCACCCTGAGAAAGTGGGGAGGAGAATCAAGACGGGGGGCGGGGGGGATGGGACGGGGCAGCTCTGACATCCTTGCTCCTCCCCACCTCACTCCAAAGAGCCTTCCCTAGCAACCTGGCTGGGGCTGGTCACCCCATTTTTAAGACGGAGAAACCGAGACTCCACATGTTAAGCCCACTGCCTGATGTCATAGGGCTTTACAGTGCAAGAGCCGAGCTCCAATCAGGTCTCTGACTTGGACCCCGAGTTCCTTACACCATTTGTGGGCTGGTCCTGAAGGACCCAAGTCCAGACTGGGAGGAGGCCCAGTTGGAGCCCGGGCCTCTGCAGGAGTCAGTCGTAAACACGGGTTGCCCTCCCGTGGTGCGCCCTCCCACCGTGGCTGCAGTCTCTGCAGGGAGGCAGCTGGTCGCTGATGAAACCACAGCCTTCCTTCCGGGTGCTCAAGGTCTTAAGGCTTCTAGCGGCCAGAGCTCCAGCCTGAGCTGGGGGAGCCTGGTGGCTCCGGGAGTGCTCCTGGCCAGCAGGGCGATTAATCGGCCTGGGTCTCTGTGCTAGAGGCTTCCCTTCCTGATCCCTCTGCGTATCTCCCTGGACGCCCGTGTCTGGTGATCTGTCATTAAAGCCGGAGGGCCTGCTTTGAACCTCACTCCCCTCTGTCAAGTACCAAGCTATTAGGATTAGAGGAAATGGGGCTCAGTTACCCCATTGCTCCCTTTCCCCTGCACTGGGACCTGCTCCACTGCCCTCTGGGGGTAGCTGAGCAGGGAGAAGCGCCAGGTGGTTTTCTGAAGCGCTCAGACACCTTTAAGGGCCCCAACTAGCTCCCTCCTTCCCAAGTCCCCTTCCCACAGGAGGGGTGGAGGCTTCCAATTCCTCCAGAGAGACCAGCCTGATTCTGTCCACCCCTCCCCCAGCTGTCTCCAGGAGGTGTCACTGCCAGCTGCTGAGTCAGCCCATCAAAGGAGCCCATCCCAGCCAGGGTGGAGGCTGGTGCTGGTATGAGGAGTCCCCGGGGGCAGCCTCCCTGGGAATCTGGCGGGGAGGGCTGGCCCAGCACCCCCAGACCTGAAGTAGGACCTGGGTTCTGCTTCTGGGGAAAAGGGTAGATGGAAAGTCCAGGCCATCCTGGTCCTGGTGCGTGGCGGGCAACTTCCCGTGGGGAACATGGCCTCAAGAGGGTTCAGAGTACCAGGTGGGGCTCCCAGTAACGATGACAGCTCAGAAGCAGAAATCAGAATCTGCTCAGCGAGGAGCCTGGCAGAGACCAGGAAGCAAGAGGAAGGAACAACAAGAGGCAACGGTGGCCAAAGAGCAGTGCAAATGGGCTGGGGCGGGGCGGGGCGGGGGGGGGGGGCTGGGGGGCTGGATGGGTCTGAATCTCACTTCCAAGCAACACCAGACAAGCTTGCCAGAAAAGACCCCGTCAGGAGAAGTGCCTCCAGACTCTTCTCCTGGAGTCTTCTCCCACCCTCAGGTTGTGAGGCTGTCCCAAATCCCGTCACAGGCCCCTGTGGCCATCCTCTCCATTCTCTCTTCTCTCCCAGGGAGCCCAGCCCAGCCCCGAGTGGCCGCCCAGTCACCTCCACCCACGCAGCCCAGGGAGCGGACTGCGGGCACGTTATTCAATAGGTGCCACCAGCAGCCACCTGGAAAGCTGAGGAAAGTCGATACCCTAATCCCAGTGCCCGTCTCTGGGGAGCAGGCCCAGGGCCGCTCCCTGTTGCTCCTAAGGGGAGGGCTGCTGGGGGCCGACGCCCCAATGAGCCCAGCCCCTCCCTGATCGGTGTCATGGTGATGGCCCTATAGAAAACAGCCAGGTTGCTTCCAGAAGGGAGCCAGCTGTGGGTCCCAGAAGGAATGGGTTGAAAGAGCAGGAAGACCACCGGGGTGGCTAAGGGAACAACAGAGGTGACCCTCACCTCCCAAGCCTGCCCTTCCCCCAACCCAACCCAGCCAAGGGCTCTTGTTTTTGCAGATAAGATTGATGCTTGCTGCCCCACACAGGGAGATCAGCCCCAACAATGGGGTGGGTGAGGGGAGGGGGGAAGGTGGGGAAGGAGTCCTCCTGGCTGTTCTGGTGGGGGTGGGATACAGGGTATGCTGGGCATTAAGGCACCGTGACTGCTCTGGGAGGCAGCTCAGTTGTTCCACGGGACTCTGGACACACAAGCTTGGGCCTGCTACCAGCTCTTCAAGGAAGCCATGATGGATGGCGAGAGCTGGCCTGGCCTGAGGGTGACATATGACTGGGCAGCAAGGGGGCACTGGCCTTAGGGCAGGTTGGGAAGTGACCAGGAGCTCAGACCAGAGCCCTAGGCTTAAAGGTATCCTCTCCTCACCCAGGGTACAGAGGGCTTGGCTGCCATTGCCTGCTGCCCCACGGTCCTGATATGGCTTCAGTTCACCCTAGAGGACCTTTCCCACCCGGGTCTGTACGGACTGAGGGATGTCGGACATCTCCATTGGTAAAAAAGGAGCTACTCTAGCCCCTGGTCCTGTCCTTCCTGTTTCCCAGTGGGAAGGCCCCTCTTGGGAGCCCAACTGGGGTGGGATCCTGGAGAGAAACATATGCTCAAGCGGGGGCTGCTTCGCCAACGCAACACGCAGGGGCCCTGAGCCAGCTTCTCCCTCTGGTTCTTTTCTCCTGGTGCCGGCCAGAGACCCACCCAAAGGAGTTTGGCTCAGGTCTCCCCAGGGCTGGGCAAGCCTGGGACGGAGCAGGCTGGTACGTGGGCTGCTTGCTGCCTGGCTGGACACCATCCAGGCTGGCCGCCCCATGCCTGCCTGCCCCGCGGGCACTGCATTCTCGTCCCTTCTCATCCCTCACCCTCCTCCCAGAAGCCACTGGATTTAACTCCTGCAGGCTGTCCCAAGACCGACGAAGACCCTCAGGGAGCCTGTATACTTGGGGCCCTATTGAAATAAATAGCAGCTACCGTTTCATGAGCACTTACTATGTGCTAAGGACTGCACTAGGATTTTACGCGCACTTTCTCATTCAAAGCCAATTATAGTCCTGCGAGGAAGGTATCATTGCCCTCGTTTCCCAGAGAAGGAAACTCAGGTCCAAAGAAATCACGTAAATGGCTCGAGTACCCGGCTGAGGGGAGAAGGCAGGCTCGGAACTCAGATGTGGGGCAGCACTGCCCGACAGAAACAGGATGTCAGGCTGGCAGGTAATTTAAAATTACACTAAAGTAAAAACAAACAAGAAATTAACTTTAAGTATCTTATTTAACACGATATACCCCAAACTGTTATCATTTCAACATGTAATCCACTTAAAAATATTTAACAGCATTACTGTTACTTCCTTTCGTTTGTACTACGTCTTCCAAATCTGGTGTGCATTTCACACTTCTACATCTCAAGTGCTAAGAGCCACATGCGGCAGGTGGCGGCCACAATGGCCCGCTGAAATTTCTAAAGGCCTCACTCTCAACCATTACGCTGTCAGCCCCAAACGCTTTTCTAAATCAGCCCCCATGTTTGAATCGGGCACCATGACCTTATAAAGCACCCTTATACCGGACGAAACAATGAGCCAGTGGCACTCGAATTCCATTTTTAGGAAACCCGTGCCACCTGCCCTTTCCTAGGGCACAGGAAACTAAACATTGCCCAGAGGGCTGTGTGGTGAGTTGTTCTGTTCCAGGGGAGAAGGAAGGCCAAGGCCAACAGTCAAGGATGGCCTTCAGAAGGGACCCTTTGTGCTACAGGGAAGCCCCAAAGCCAGCAAAGGTGGATTCTTAGGACCCAGGGGGTTGGGAGTGGGGTAGAGACTTGGTGGCCAGACTCCTAGCCCCAGCCCATTGCAGAAGAAGGGTGAGGCCACTTCTGGGCGGAGGCCTTCCATCAGGGCTGACACATTTTCCTAATGGTGCTGAAGGCCATCCCTTAGGGACAGAAGCTACCTGGACCCTTCCTTGCAAGGAGCTGATGCAAGCAAGCCTGAATTTATGCCATGGTGACGGCTCTTATGTGGCCCAGAATGTGACGGGCAGAGACACCCAGCAGGACACTCAGGCCCTCAAGGTCAACCCAACTGTATGGCCAAATGGATGTATGTGTAGGCAATGGAGCCAGAGAGAGGTGGGTTCCAAGATACACCCCAGCTATGTGGTAAAGGCTCATTAGCTGAGAGCCCTGGGGCCAGCCAGCTGAACTGGCCAAGCTTCAGCTTCCACATGTAGACCGTTGGGGGCTAATACCGGCCTCGCGGGGCGGTCGTGTAGATTAAAGGACGTGAGGCATGTTTAATGCACAGCACGTTGCTAGACACAATACCTACCGCTTATTGAACACTTACTATCAACTCACAAAATGCAGAAAATAATACCCAATTTGCAGGGTTGTCAGGGGAATCCATGAAATTAGCATCGATATCTTTATGGCACGAGGCTGGACACTAGAAATTTTGAGTCTCCTTCCCCGGCAGGGCTACTCAGAGCAGCAAGATGAACACCTAATATCTAATATTGGGATGGAGAACCCTGGCTTCTCTCTGTAAAAGGCTTGCAGCACCAATGAAACCCTGGCTACGCCCCTTCCTCCCCTAACTCCTAAGTGCTCCCCCACTTCCCCAGGGCCCCATGGGGTGGGAAGTGTGGAGAGGAAGAGAAGGGCCCCTATCTAGACATACAGAGAAGAGCGCCCCATTCTCTCTCTCCAGAATTTAACTTTACAGGAACCTGGTAAGAACCAGGAGAGAAAGAGACCCCAGATATGTGGCTTAAGAGCAGGAACCAACACACAAACTATCACACATACCCATCTATTTAAAATCCAGACACCCTGCAGTTCAAACCCTGTTCTGCCCTCCCAAACTCTAACTCGGTCGGTGTGAAATGGCCTGCCTGTCCTGGGAAAGAAGTTGGTAGGCTTCCAGGTAATTGTGCCCAGACACCCACCTTGCTGCCTGGGGGGTGCCTGCACTCTTTTCTTTTCTGTTTTCTTTTCCTTTCCTTTCTTTTCTTTTTTTCATTTTCTTTTCTTTTCTTTCTTTCCCTCTCTCTTTCTCTTTCTTTTTTTAATTTAAGTTTTATTTATTTTTTAAGTAGGCTCCATGCCCAACATGGGGATCAAACTCACGATCCCGGGACCAAGAGTCGCATGCTCCAACTGCCCTGGCCGGCACCGTTTCTGCCTCTGGGATCAGGGTCAGGTCTGGCAGGAAACCACCCCAAGCTGGGCACTGACACACTGAGACACACACATACATCCCTCTTTTTTTTTTTTTTTTAGAACATTTTCTTTTTTATTTTTTTTTCAACGTTTTTATTTATTTTTGGGACAGAGAGAGACAGAGCATGAATGGGGGAGGGGCAGAGAGAGAGGGAGGCACAGAATCGGAAACAGGCTCCAGGCTCTGAGCCATCAGCCCAGAGCCTGACGCGGGGCTCGAACTCACGGACCGCGAGATCGTGACCTGGCTGAAGTTGGACGCCCAACCGACTGCGCCACCCAGGCGCCCCAAATCCCTCTTATGTCATCAAGTCTCCCCCAAACCCTGCAAGGTGGGGTATTGGTGTTCCCATTTCACAGAAGTAGAAGCTGAAGGTTGCAGGCCACAGTGGAAAATTAGGGTACCAGAGCCAGCTAACACAGAAGCCCAGGATTTTAGCCTTCTAGTCTTAAAATGGAAGCTTCCAGCAGGCAAGAGAAAAGAGTGGGTAGGTACTGCCTGGAATTCTGATCTCTGGGTGTGCCCGAGGCGCAAATGGGCCCAGGTATGCTGGACTGACATGAATTAGGAATAAAGGTCCCTGGTGGTTATCGTGCATTCATTCGTTCAAAAATTATTTGAGCCCCTCCCTCCTCTGTGCCAGGTACAGCGCTGGGGATATAAACACAAAGAAGACACAGTTGTTGCCCTCTTCACCACTGCAGCAGAGGTCAAGATCACGAACAGATGATTCAAATATTGCGTGTTCAGAGCAATAAAAGATGCGGGACAGGGAGGAGGAGGTGAGCCAAGAAAAGGCTCATTCTAGGGGTGCCCCGGGGGCTCAGTCGGTTAAGCCTCCCACTCTGGATTTCGGCTCAGATCATGATCTCACGGTTCATGGGTTCGAGTCCCACATCAGGCTCTGCAATGCGGAACCTGCTTGGGATTCTTTCTCTTCCCCTCTCTCTACCCTTCCTGGGTTCAATCTCATGCTCTTAAAATAAATAAACTTTGGGGGGGGGCGGGGAAAGCTCATTCTGTCTCCAGGGTCAAGGAAAGGCTCCACAAGGCTGTGAGTGGTTTTCGGAGAGTGTGCCTTGTGGAGAAGGGGACTGACAAGTCCCCAGGCTGAAGGGTAGCATCGGGATGTACTGGGTTGCTGTACTGGGATGGGCTGTGGAACCCCCTTTGATTATTCGAGAACAGTGGCCTCTCACTGAGCACTCACTGAGCATCAGGCTGGGACACAGATGCACTTGCCCAGGCAGAGGCCGATCCAGGGCTGGCTGCCCCATGGGTGGGCATGCAACAATCACTGTGAAATACTTCTCAACTCAAATACCAACAGCGACGTTCGGTGAGCACTTACTTAGTGCCAGGCACAGTACTTCTCAACTCAAATACCAACAGCGACGTTCGCTGAGCACTTACTTAGTGCCAGGCACAGAACAACTGCTTTTCAGACCGCCCCATGTGATCCCAACCCCAGGTGCAAGCTGTTAGGCTCCCACCTTACACAAGAGGAAACAGAGGCCTAGAAAGGTTAAGATACGTGGCTCGGGGAGGCCCAGCTAGTACAGCTGAGCTGGCTCAGGCCGGGCCAGGCACCACTGTGACTGTGGGAGCTGTGGGCAGGGGCGTTGCTGCGCCTCTCTCAGAGGGGGTGGGGAGAGTCACCGACAAAGCAGGTGGGCAGAGCTCCAAGTCCCCTCCACCTGCTCCTCCAACAGCACTACAGGCACCCCCACGCCCTCTGCCCTGTATGATTCTTGACCCAGTCTGGTCTTTCCAGTGAGATGTCACCTGCCACCCACTCTTCGTGCAGCACTGTCCCACATAACACCTTTTTCACTTGTGAGAGCCAGTGAAGATACCCTAATAGCCCCCACTTTGCAAACATATTCAGGCTAAAACTAACTTAGTAAAACTCAAATTCTTTATAGGAGATGCCTTTTAGGGAAAAAAATAACTCTTATTATGTTTATTAACTTTTTTTTTTTTCTTTTTTGCAATGACAAGGGTGGGTCACCTGCATGGCCACCATACCAGAGTTCGTGGGAATTTCCTACCAGAGGCACTGGCTATGCAGGAAGATGAAAGGGTCCTCGCACAAATGCCTGGGCAGAAAGAAAGGTGCTCAATTCAGCATCCACTTGGGGCTTGAGTGCTTCCCATTATTTGTAAAATTCTAGAGAAGGCGGGTGTCACTGTGTTACAACGCACCCCACTTTACAGATAGGAGAACCAAGGCTCAGATAAAGTTATGTGACTTGACTGTTGACCTGAAACCCCAAGAGGCCTGGTGATGGTGTCCCCAGGACTGGCTGGAGGGGATTCTACTCCCTTCTGGCCTAACAAAGCAGGAACAAACGCAGTTGTCACATGACCATCGGGGGGATCGGATTCTGTGGTCACCTAGAAAGCAGGAAGTGAAGCTCCCCTGCTTTTTCAGCAGGCATGGTGGGAGCGAATGTGCTAGGTCAAGCCTCCATGTTCCTGGCATCATCCATCCACCTCCCCACCCAGGCCCTCCTGCACCCAGCAGCAAAAAAAAAAAAAAAAAAAAAAAAAAAAAAGAAAGAAAAACTGAAAGGGCAATGGGAGGAGCTGAACATAACAGTATCTTGGTGGGGGATGGGGGCGGGGAGGTGGTTACTTGTGCCAGTGCCAAAGTCCAGAAAAAAAGGGGGGGGGGGTGGGAGAACGGCAAATCGATGCACTCAGCACAAAGTTCAAACTGGATTTCTGCCTGGGACCAGAGGTCAGGGGTTCCAACTCCGCGGTGTCAAGCCCCTGCCAGGGATGCTCCCACCCCTCCCCCACCCTTGCCAACGCCAGCTTGGCAGTGGCAGGAAGTGGGAGCCTGGCGGCCTTGGTATTCCCAGCACCCAGCTCTGGCTGGACGGGGCTCCTGGTGACCTCACTTCCACGAAACCAGCTGGTCCTCTCCGGCTCCACCTTCTACCTTAAGGCTGAACAGTGCCCTTTCTCTGTCCAGGGAAGCTTCTGCTGGCACCATGGATACTCCTGCCACAGGCTGCCACCAGGTGGAGAGCTGGTGCAAGCCAAATGGGCCCCGAGAGGCCTAGCTCCCCACAATCTGCACCCCAAGGCGTCCCCCTTCACTCCCTGGGGACAGGAGGCTCTCATCACCACTCCTGTTTTGCTACTGACCCTCCTGCAGCTGGTCCACACTGGGATCGTTTGGGGAAACACCAAACTTGGGCAAAAAGTAACCAGCCTGCTTCGTGTCCCAGGACTGGAGTGAGACAAGATGATGACAGGGCAAGACCACCTGCCCCTGGTGAGTGCTGCTGGCCTCGGGACACCGGACCACTCTCCCCGCCCTCCCCCCAGCCCGTTCCCTTCTTCCAAAGTCCTCCCCTCCCATTCCCAGATACAAGCTGGCGCTTACTCCTCACATTCCTGAGACTCATAAATCCTCCTGGGTGGCAGAGCCACCACCACCTCCGAGACGCCTCTGCACCTCCTCCCCGCACCCCACCCCCACACTTCGCCCTGAGATGGCGGGGCTTCGTCTCCTCTTAAAAGTCACACTGTACTTCAGGAGGATGAAGTCCAGCCAGGCTGAGGTTAATGATACACACACCAGCCGGCGGGGCGGAGGGGGGGGGGGTGGTCAGTGGGGGGGAGGTGCGGGGAGAAGCCTGTGGGCGACCCCTCCCCTCCTTGTGCTGGGGCTCGGCACAGTAAAGGGGCGGTTATTCCTCTTTTTGAAATCGGGGAGGCGGTCGCTTCACCCCAGCTTCAGCTACCACCCACAGGGGCCGTGGAGGAAGCTGGCACCTCTGGTGCGGCTGGGAGTCGGGTGGCCGACGTGGGGCGGGATTGGGGGGTTCCGAAGAACGGGAACAGATACCGCCAACAGAACCGAGGAAGGGGGACTGGGCTCCCCTGAGCCACCCTCCTTCACCCCCACTCCCAAAGGCCAAGGGACAAGAAGTGCAGGTGGCAAGGCGCTCAGGGTCCCAGCCCAGTCTGGGGAGGGAGGGGCGTGGGGGTGGCGGGACGCAGCCCCAATTCAGCAACTGCCAGTTTGACCTGTCGGCGGGAGGGCGGAAGCAGCCTCCCGTTCGAGGATCTAGTTTCAGAAAGACAAGGCAGGCGCGGGGATGGGCGTCCGAGGGGCGCCTGGGTCTCTCCCGATCCCCACTCCCACCCCTTTCCAGTCGCGGCTGGGTCCCGGCCCACACTTACCCGCTCCGGACAGCTCTTCTCCACCTCGCGCGGTTCTGGCGCGGCGGCCTGCGGCTCATTTTCGCTACCAGCCCCCTGCGCCTCGGTGGCGGCCGGCGGCTCGGCCTGTCCGGGCCCGTCTTGGGCTCGCAGCAGCTCCTCCCGGACCTGGACACCCAGCTTCTGCAGTCGCTCGTCCGTCTCGGGGTCGACCACCAGCAGGCGCACTGCGTTGAGCGCGGCGCGGATGCGGCTCACCACCTGCTGGTGGGTCTCTTTCTCTACGTTCTCGCCGTTCACTTCCACCAGCCGGTCTCCGGCCAGCAGCCCCGACTTCTCGGCTGGCGAACCGGGCTCCACCAGCCGGATGAACTGGCCCACCTTGCCCTTCTCCCCGTGCAGGTGGAAGCCGTAGCCGTTCGGACCTTTCTCCAGGCAGCAGAGCCGGGGTAGGGGCGCCCCGGCCGCCGCGTCCGCGCTCATCTCGCCCGGCTCAGTGGTGCGACTTGGGGTCCTGTTGGGGGCTGGGGGCGGGACGGTCCAGCCCTTCTCTCCTCCCTGTGGACCGGCAGGCAGGAGGGAGCGCAGGAGGGAATCCCCGCGCCTTCAGACTGGCTGAACAAGCAGGTGTGCGGCGAGCTGTGGCCCCGAACTGCTAGAAGTTGGAGCAGGAGCGCGTGGACCAATCCCCACCCCGCGCGGCGTCTGAGCGATGCCGAATCTGCTCCAGCCCCTTATTCCGGGGGCGGGGTCGCGCCGAGGGTGTGGACACCAAGGCCCAATCAGAAGCCACGAACAGGGGCGCTCGGGCCGGGTGAACAACTCTGACCAATGGGAACGCTCAGGGGCGGGGCCCAGTGCTCTGCGCGGCGCCCCGCGGCGCAAGAAGAAAGAAGGCTCAGGAAGTGGAAGTGTTTGTTACCAAGTGGCCGGAGTTGAGGCGGGGGGCGGGGCGAGTTCCTGGTACTGGGCGGAGGGACCCCTAGGCTCAGTTCTGGTTTTCCTACATTTGGCGGGGATTGTGGAGAGCCAACCTTTGGGTAAAGGACTCTAACGTTTTAACAGCCTTTAGCTAAAACCTTGTGTGCGCTCCAATGAGGGGTGGGAGCGACTGTTGCCGGGGAAACCGCTCCAGCTCCGGGGCTGCAGGGTCGCAAAAGTCTTATGAGCAAGACGAGGTGCACCTCTGACCCAACAAAGTTGTTTGAATAACGACATTTTCCCGTTCGTGGAGTCACTTTGCGTTGTCCAAGGACACGCTTACAGGGGTGCGGGCTCTCATCCTCGCTGGGACTGTGTGAGGGCTCAGCAGGGAGCCCAGGCTTCCCCGGGGCTTGCCTACTGAGGACAGGCCACCTAGGACAAGGGTGTGAACACTGGCGTCAGCGTTTGGCTAGGGAAGTGGGGGAAGAGAGGCAGAACAGAGTCTGGTAACCAATCTCTGAGTACAGCGAGCAGAGGATAAACAGCCCTGGCTTTTTCCAATAGAAAACAAAAAACAAAACAAAACAAAAAAACCCGAATGGGACCATCAGATAAACCTTTCAGCTCCTGGCCCGGGGAGAGGCTGGGGTGCCGGTTGGTTAAGGGTGAGGTGAGCAGTTGGGGGGCATTGAAGGATGAGGATCAAATGATTTGGGCAGTGACAGTTCCCCCAACATGCATCATTTCAACATGATCTCCCCTGTCCCCTCTCCGTGCGCACCTCAAAGAAGCAGCGGACAGGGTGTACTTTCCAAATTCTGCAATTTAATTCTGAAAACACAAATGCGGCCCATGTGATTCGGTCTCCTGTGACCTGCCTTGGGCCCCAGAAGAGCCCAGCAAGGTCAGGCTCCTCCCTGCTTCGCCTGGGAGAAGCCTAGGAGAGTTTCCTTATCAGGCCCAAGTTGGAGCTGCTGACTCTGCTCAGAGAGCAAGATTTCTGCCTTGAAAGCAAATGCAATAGCCTCAGAAATGTGAAGTGTGTACTTCTTCCTCTATCCTCTCCCTTGCCCTTGGCCTGGAGAGCTAGAGTAAAGGTGCCTCCAGGTCATGACCCACATATCTCCTGTCCACCTCCGTTTGCTGTAGTCAGGGACCTGGGAGACCGGTGACTTTGGCCCTACATAAACTCTGCTGACTCTCACCTCACCCCAGTCTTACTCAAATGACCTTGTTTTGCACACTGTGTTGGTTTACCCAGTAATGGGTGACTTCTCACTCCCTAACTTGGCTCAGTGGGAGGAGAGATGGAGAGTTTTGGCCTTGGTGTCTGTCTGGAAGCGAAAAGGCATGAGTGGTCAAGGAGGAGACAGCGCTTGGGTTTGGGGGCATATGTGTGGTGGGGTGAGGTTTGCTCAGTTCTGCCTCCCATCTGCTCCAGAAGTCAGAGGTGTCTCCTTAACTGACTCTTAATCCAGTAGAAGCACTGTGGCTGCTAGAAGTAGGCTGTGGGGGTGCATACCTGCCAAAGGTTTGAGATAGGAGAAAAACGTTTCCCTGGCTGTGACCTCAGGTGTCTAGGGGCACAAGCAAAAAGGTAGAGAAGACCAGGGGTTCCAGGAGGTGGGGTTCCCCTGGGACCCAAGGTCCAGAGAACAGGAACCAGATGTTTTCGGCTTGTGAGCTGGAGGAAAAGGGGCACATGTCCCAGAGGGGGGCTAGGAAAGCCAGAGGCAGCCAAACAGATAGACTTAGTCTGGATCACTCCTCCCCCCTGCACCCACAGAGCTCCGTCACTGCCTGATCTCCACATCTCTTATCTTCCCTAGCCTTGGTCTAGCACCCGGCACCAGGGACCATCTTACTGGGGAAGACTGTTCCCTGGGAGCTGGAGGAAATGAAAGTTGGGGGTCTGCTTAGCCTCTCCAGTTGAGGCGAAGGTGGCCACGGGGTCACATCTGGCCCTCACGCTGCAGAAGTGCGTCACTGCCCTCTGGTGCTGAACTGAAGCAACACCACCCTTGTCAAGGTTAGGAGGGAGCCTCAGCCCCCCAAGTCCAAGTAGCAGAAGGCAAAAGGGCCACCAGCTCCCTGCCTTGTTTTTTCTGGTGCCCCGCCTCCCCCCTCCCTCCCTTTTTGTATTACATTATGTGTCATTAGGATGAAATAAATATTTTACCCTCCCCCAGGATGCAGGGAAACTACGCAACTAGGGTAGGGGTGGGAGTACAGCTCCCGCTTGGGAAGGGGTTGTCCACTGGGTCCCCCAACTCCCAGCCTCGCAGAATAAACCAGATCTGGGGGGAGAAGGCTGCATCCGCGGGGGCCTCTGGAGCCCCCTTGGTATTCACAAGACGGAGCAGCAGCTGGGCCGTTTCTTCTGGGACTCCACAAAGTCTCGGATCTGGAAGCTGGGCCCATCGGGCTGCCACAGGGCTCTGTATTTCAGCTCCCTTGAAGAGGAAGAAGCAGTGGGCTGGGCAGGGAGTGAACAGCTGCACCCTCCCCACTCCCACAGCTCGGGGCTACTGGACGCAGCATGCACAATGTGGTTGGGCCAGGGGCTGGGCCAGGGGCCAGGCCCTACTGGATTCCCAGATGGTGCCACCCTGCCCTGCACGGTTCTCTTCCTTGCTCAGCTCTTACTTGGCAATGGCCAGAAAGGCTAACTCCACATTCATGCCCGTCTTGGCGCTGGTCTCCATGAAGGGAACGCCGTACTCCTGCCAGGAAGAGAATGTCCTCAGGGCCAGCCTCTGGCTGTCCCCACCTCTCACCCTGCCCACGGGGAGTCACTTACCCTGGCCAGTGTCTCTCCGTCCTCGGAACGGATCACCCGTTCACTGCTCACATCTGCCTGTCAAGCCCAGGTGGGTCACTCTGGGGAAGAAAACCTCCACCCCCAGCTGCCCCTTCTCAGGCCCTGGCTGGCCCTTCTTTTGCCTGAGGAGCAGCCACTGCCTGCCCTCTGCTGGTGGCCTATGGGACTGCGGGTGGTAGGCTTGGCCCGCCCCCCCCCCCCCCCCCCACCAGGGTTTCTGCCTTGTTCAGGCAGTTACCCAGCTCCCAGCCAGGGGATCTCACTGCCACTTGGTGAGATGGGAAACTGTCCTTCGCAGGGGGTGTGGTGACCAGCCTCAGAGAGATGACAGTAGTTGGGGCTAACCTTTGCTACTTTTAGCGCCTCGGCTGTGACCCTACTACTGTGATCTAATCGAGGCTGAACAGCTGGGTGTCCCTGGATCTCTCAGACCGCAGCTTGGGCTTTCCCTGGAGGGGAGAAGCTTTAAGAGGGCAGATGAGATGGGCTGAAGCTGCCACATAAGTCTGACCCTTGCCGTGGAGTCTGGAAAGAAACCTGTGCTGGAAGGATGTCCAGCTAACCCTCTGGGGCAACGGTGGGGCTGGCTGGAGTGAGTGGTGTGGCAGTGGGGCAGGAGGTGCGGGGATGGGCTCGCTCACCTTGTTGCCAAGCAGCATGATCACCACATCCCTCTGGGCATACTCGTGAATCTCAGTGAGCCAGGCCTGTGGGAGACGACAGCTGAGCCAGGCCAGGCCTGAGACCCAGCCCTTCCCCCCCTCCCTCTCCCCTGCCCTTCTTCCGTCCTGTTGGTTTTCCTGGGCTACTCACTGCCCTCCCTGAGTTCTCTCATTTGCATCTTTGTACTGGCCTCTCCAGTCTTGATCAGTTTTTCCTAGCCCAAATGCCGCAACTCCCTGTTCTAGAGAAGCCGAGATGGCAGAGCTTTCTCTCCTAAATCAGCTGGGAGTCATCAGCGATTTCCTGGCTGCCCTGCTGAGGATTCTAAGGCCACATCAGGGCTCAGTGATCAAAAATACTGTGATTGATTAGTGATGTCTACCAGGAGCATGAAGTCAGAGGTGACGAGTGCCACAGATCTCCATCCTCTTTATAAGCTGTTTTATATCTGTATGTTTTGGTTTCTCTTCCCCCCCCCCCCCCAACCCCACCCCTATTTGCTTGGCAACCCCTGAGGTCAGGCAGCTGTGAAACCTTTATGGTGCTGTGCACACAGTGGGTGTTTGTACTTGTTGAATTTTTATCCCTACTCTCTTTTAATGGTTTGGCGGGGACAGAACTGCTCACTGCCTGAATCACTGTCTTGCAAGCTGGGCTGGATGTATGGGTAGAGACTTTCCTGCCTGGGTTCTCCCCTTGGCCTCTGTGGGTAATTGTCCAGGGTGGAGCTGGGTACTTTCTGAACACTCTGTCATGAAATGCGCTCATGAACCACGGGCAGGGCCAAGCAGGTGGCACAGGCACCCAACAGCCTGCCTGGCCTTTATGCCCACATGCTGCCCAGGAGCAGTTTATTACTTCTGAGTCACAGCTCAGGTGTTTTTCAAAAGGCAGCGGTGTTCTGGGTTCCACCCCTTCCCCATAAAGCAGGAAGCAGTCCTAGCCTGCAGAGGCCCCGCCCCGGCTGCTTCTGGGTGGCCTGTGGAGGGGACCTACCCGGATGTTGTCGAAGGAAGATTTGTTGGTGATGTCGTACAGCAGGAGCAAGGCTGCGGGAGGAAAGAGAGCTCACACAGGGGACGTGGGGCGGAAGGCTGGGCATTACACGTGGGCTTGGGAAGGACTCACCCTGGGCATCTCGGTAGTAGGCATGGGTGACGCTGCGGAACCGCTCTTGCCCGGCGGTATCCCAGATCTAGGAAGGGACAGACAAATGGTCAGAAGGAGGCAGCCTGCGGGGACTCTGCTGGGACGAGCGAACCCACTCTGGAGTGTAAGAGATGTGTGGGGAGGTGGGCTGTTTCCTCCTGTGGGTGCTCAGGGCCTTCTGAACATCTGACGGTGCCCCGGAGGGGGGCATTAAGTTCTCAAGCTTGGTCAGGCTATAGCCCCTTCCCTAGCCCAGGGGTTGGGGGTGTCCTGTCTCCTAGAGCATATGAGGCCTGGGAAACTGGCGGGGCGGGGCGGGGTGGGGGGGAGCTGGAGCAAGCCGAGGCTTGTCTGAAGGCATGTGGAGCTGCCTTTGATAGAGGGTGCTGGGAACTGCTTTTTCAACAAATATCAAACAAACAAAAGCCGTTTCCTCTGGGCCCCACAGGAAATTGCCCCAGGCGGAGGGCAGGGCTAGGGGCCTTCTGTGGTTTGGGTGAGCAGCAGGGGCGGGGCTCCACCATCACCCTCCTTCCCCGGCAGCCTCCTTCTCACCTGCAGCTTCACCCTGACACCATCCACAGTCACCACTTTGTTCTGAAAGAGAAAAGGGCAGAGGGAGGGTGGATTTGGAAAGCAGGGGAGGCTGGGGTCCTAGGCATCCAACAGAGCAGCAGACATCCTGCTGGTGGCTCCCCAGGGCTGAAGGGGGTGCGGTGAGCCCGGGAGGCATCTCCAGCCAGATCACCCCTTCAGGGCAGCAGAACCCTGTCTCCAAATATCCCCATGACACAGTTCTCCCTTCTGGGGACTTGTCTGCTAACATGCCAGGGCCGGAGCCCAAGAACCCGTCTGACTCTCCCTAGACCTCAGCAGGCAGCACAGGACTGGGGGAGCCCCCGCCTCTTTCCCACTTCCACTGGTCTCTCCTGGAGCTCCGCCCCATCCTGCTAAGGCGAGCCCTTAGAGATAACCCCCCCCCCCACCACCACCACTCCCCAGCATCCTGGGCACTACAGAGGCTGGGTCAGCAGAATCTGCTTTCCCCTAGCTGCTCACTAGTTCTCCAGAGGGAAGCTTCAGTTCTCCTCCCATTGGGAGGGAGGCACCCAGCCTCTGCACAGCCTCCTTCCCCCCACCCTCCAGCCTGGGTTAGACCTTACTCTCCCGGAACCTTTGTGCTATGTCCCTGCTGCAGATCTGTAAACATGGGTTCCTCAAGACGAGAGGGAGGGAGCCTGTTGAGCTGCTCTCTCCCCACAGGGCCAGCCTGGCTCTTCAACCTAATGTAGTGCTGTGCTTCTGGGAACTCCAGAAAGACAGGGAGACCTCTGAGGCCTTGCCAGAAGGGCCCAGCTCAGGGGGCAAAGAGCAAGGGGACCGAAGGCCAGGAAACTCAGCTCATACCCTGGGATGTGTCTGCCCTGCTCTGGGGGCAGAATTGTAAGACTTATCCTATAGGTGGGCAAGGAGCCCACCATGCCCAGACTCCTTGAACCTGGCCACCTCTGTGGTCCCTGGTGCCCTCTGGACAGTGAGCCACAGCAGCTCTGAGGAGCCAGGGCAGGCAAGGAGAGGACAGCACCCTGGGCCTGAGCTGTGGTCCCCCTGGCTTGCTGCTGGCAGGAGGAGCCTACAGCCACCTCACCCTGAAGTCTATGCCGACGGTGGCTATGAAGGTCCCGGACAGGAAGGCCCCGTCTTTGAATTGGATCAGGAAACAGGTTTTGCCAACGCCTGAGTCTCCCAGAAGCATCACCTAGGAGATGGGGGCAGAGGCAGTTAATGGGGAGTTGGGTCAAATTTCTGGGCATCCAGGGAGAGAGGCCCTAGAAAGAGGGGCAGAGGGCCAGAGATGGATGCTGTCAGCACTGAGGGGCACCTGCTTCTGGAAAGCCCGCTGCTGCCTTCACCCTGCCTCTCCTTGGCTCAGCTCATTTCTCAGGCCCTCCCTCTGACTCTCTTGTCCTCACCCAGTTTCCTGGAAGCCCGTGTTGAGACCTCAGCACTAACAGGTGAGCAACTGTGCTTGGTGGCCCCAAAGAACCACCACACTTACATGGTCTAGACTCTGGCCCCATTCTCCCCTTGCCACACCAAGCTGGGATTCCCTCTCTGTCAGTGTGGATTCTGCATGTGTGCGCCTGGGTGGATGGGGCTATACTGCCCAGAAGGGAAGTGTTAATACCTTGGACAGGGATTCCCACCCACGGGAGGGGATCAGATCTGATGGGGGAGGGCACTGTCATTTGCAAGGGCATATTCTAAAATTACGACTGCTGGGTTTTTTTTTTTTTTTGTCACAACATTTACCTGGAATTTTCTAATGACATTTAATGTTTACAAAAGGGTTGCATGAACTAGGGAGGGTTGAAATTGATACTGAAATGGGGAGACAATGAATCTGAAGTTCCTTCTGCAGAAACCTCTCCAGTGGGACAAATGGCGGCAAACTGGCATCCCCGGGTCCCTGTAGGGGAGGGAGTGTGGGGGTGTGTGTGTCTCTCCCCTTTATTCTTGGCCAGTCACTGCTCATCTATCTTCTTTTGAGGACAAGTGGGGGCAGGGGAAGGGAGCCCTCTGTCCAGTCATTCCTCAATCTTGGAGACCAGAGGTCTGGACTAATGCTGGAACTTTCCCAATTGGCTGCTTACATACTTAAAGGATTGAGCATAGACTAGGCTTGAGTTACTTTTGAGGCTCTGACCTTGACAACGGAGCCCAGAGGCTTTTCTGGCTGTGGGCTCGATGTACTGGGATTAGCTAGCTTTGGTGGAAAGGTAAAGGGTCTGAGCAAAAGGGATACAGAGGCTGGGGTCCTGGCTTCTAAATGGCCTACTGAGGGACGTTAGGAAGATTTCTTAACCCTTCTGTGGCATGGTTTCCACGGTGACTAGAAGGGAGAAAGGGTGATTTCATTGAGGCCTCTTTAGAGTTGATTAATGCCTAGGACCACTAAACTGCCTAAGACTCGGGAAAGAGCGGCCCAGGGCTGGGTAGGGCCTGCCTGTGGCCCCCATTCCCTCTAATTGGGTCCAAGGAGCTCCAGCCAGGCTCTTCCCAGGCTGGCCTGCACTCAGTCTCCTGGGGCAAGCCTGGGGGAAGCAGGCTGCTGGAGGCCAGGGGTCAACTCTCCACAGATGCTGCTTGGCCCGGGGTGGGGGGGGGCGCGGAGGGGGGTTGGTGGAGAGCTGGGGGCTGGGGAGCCCTTGGAGCCTGCGCTGCTCCCTGGCTCTGCATCCTAGCCCTTGAGCGGGGAGGAGGGAGGGTGACTCCAGTATACTTTACAGATCACGACCGCCTTAAACAAAAGATGCCCACCACCACCCACCCAGCCAGGCAATTCTACCAAACACAAACAGCTGCCCAGCCTTGCCACCTCCTTGGCAAATGGCCCAGCTGGACTGTCAGGCCAGGAGGTCAGGTGGTCCCCACCAGCCTAGGGGCTGGCCCTTAGCAGCTCCCCCTCCCCTGAAGGCACAGGGGCCCATTTCCTGCCACCAGCCCACACAGGACGCCTATCTTAACGGCTCTGGGTGAGTAAGTGACTTACAGACTGGCTTCCCCTGAAACAAGGGGGGGTGGAGGCCTCAGTTCCTGGTGAGAGTGAGCTTGGGGTGGGGGTGGGGGAGGAAACCGAGGCACAGAAAGAGGCAGGTCTCTTTCAAGGCCGAGGAAGGATTGGAACTTGCAGAGGAAGATTGGAAGCCCTGGGCTCCCTCAGCACCTCTTTCAGAGTTCTGGGTACCCGCCTCCACCATGTGCCCCAGGGTGGGGTGGGTGGGGGGGGGGAGGTGTCTGTCCTCCACCTTCACCTGCTTCTGTAACAGGGCAGCCCTCTAGAGGAAACCGGCCTCAGAGAGCTGACTTCAGCTCCCCCATGGGGGACTTGTGATGAACCAACAAAATCTTTCTCAGGTTCTAAAAATTCCCAGGTGGGCCTGCATTTTGGTTAGCAACATCCTCCTGGAGGAAGGCGGGAGGAAATGGCTGCAGCAGTGGAAAGGGAAGGGGTACGGCTTGGGGGCAGCTGGGGACCTAAAGAACTTCAGGCCTAAGGCCTTGAAACTGGATGTTAAGTCTCAGGGGAGAGCTTAGCTGGGAAAAGGGCGTTAACGACAACTGCTCCGCCGCCAGGGGGCGTCCTCTCTGCGTCTCCAGGCATCCCTATTTCCCAGCATTCGGGATGCCTGTGCCCAGGAGGGTTGAGCGCTTAACCTTTACGCAGAGGCATGGGGTTCCCGGGAGATCATATCGCCGGGGGTGTGCAGAAGGAAATTGGGTTGGGGTCCGCTGTGTGGGCAGTCAATCGCTCCTTCCGACCTTCCTCTTCCCACCCTCGCTGAGCCAGCCCAGACGTCGGCAGTCTCCACCCTTCCTCCCTGCTCCGGGAGACCCGGCTCCCTGGGGGAAGGGCTGAAGGCAACGCAGACGCAGCCAGCCAAGAGGCTTGGGCCAGGGTCTCAGGGCAAAGGGCGTGGGAAGGGCTGGCCCTCAGAGCCGGTTGGGGAGTCCCCCGGAACTGGGCACAGTGCCCACCCACCTTGCCCGTGACATCGTAGCTCGGACTGCAGGGCGGGGAGTGCTCGGGCGCCTCTCCATCCCGGGTGGCAGCGGCGCCAGACATGCCCGTCACGTCCCCTGGACGAGAGGTGAGCTAGGACTGGTGGCGGGCGGGGGACAGTGCTGGGACCTCCCCGCCTTAGGCTCCACCCAATCCTTCCCCCCTCCACCGCCCCAGCCCGGACCCCCACAGGCTCCTCCCTATGTCTCGCCACCCCGAAGATACCTGCCTGGTGCAGGCTGTCTCGCGAGGGCGCGCACAACCACAGATCAGCGCCAGAGGGGCAGGCGTGCCCCGAGCAAATTGGGCCTGCTTCGTGCTCCGAGGACGTGGGCCGAATCCAGCCCGAGGACCGGTCCCCAAAGGTCGCAGGCTGCCCGGGCTAGGTTCCCGCAGGGAGCCGTCTCCGGAAACCTAGCCTGTAGCGCTAGGTCTGGCAGCTCTGCGACCCGGGGTTCCGCGCCCCGGTTCTCGCTGCCGCTGCACAGCGCGGCCTGCAGGGGGCCCCCGAGCCCCGGCCAGCGGGCGGCCGACGGGCGTCCCCCGGTGGCGGTTGGGGTGGGGGTGAGGTTGTAGGCTGGGAAGGCCCCGGGGCAGCGAGGCACGGTTTTCGAGAGGAGGCGTGCATTCTGAGCACAGCGCTCAGGCAGTTTTGCTTTTGCTCATGCACCCCAGCCGGAGCTCCTCTGAATGTAATTTTATTTACCCACCGAAATTCACCTTGCAGCACATTTACAACTGTGGCTTTTCGCGGCCCCTGGTGGGTGCTAGGGTTTTGACCCTTTAGCACAGATCACCTCTCATTTCTCCCTGACCTGTTGGGCTGTGCCCCGAATGTTCCAGTATGGGAAAGCCTCCCCCGACCCCAAACCTCCCAATCTCGGCGCCCCTGAAGGCAGGGCTGGCCCTATTCACCTGTGCTCCTCAGCCCCTGTCCCTGAGCAGGCCTTAAATATTTAGTAGTAAATGAATTCATGGAGTCGTGGATCATTTTGAGCAGTCTCAAGGACAACCCAGGAATCCTGCAGTTCCTGGTGGCAGACAGTGGGAGTGTGGCCTGGGCGGCCCTGCCCTGCGCTTCAGGGGCTAACCGTTTAATTACTCCTGTGCCAACATTCTGCACAAGCACCCACAGCTTACCATGGAACTGGGTGGCTGCATTACAGCGGGACTGACCGAAGGCTGTGTCGGGGGGAGAAGGGCATCAGTACCTCTTGACTTAGGTGCTGGGGGTAAAGCGCAGGGGGCAGATGTGGCTTATGGGTGACTATAGGCCTGGTGGGGACTGTGTGTACACATTCCTCTAGCCCTGTGAGTCTTGGCATTGGCCAGAGCTATTTTCTGGAGCTGGGCTTGCCATAACCTCTTGTGTACATAGGGTGGGGCTCAGAGAGCCACCTACGGGATCAGAACTCTGCAGATGTGCATTTATTGCCTGCTATTCAGAGGCAAGAGTCTCTTGCTGCAAATACAACCCCAGTCCATTCAGTGTCTCAGGCTCTAAGTTCCTGAGGGCTCACACGAGAACCCCGCAGGGGCAAACGTTTTCAGAGCCAGAGGGTAATGGCCGAGGAGAAATGAGAGAAAGGAAGTGAGTGACATGGCCCTCGCTCACCTTCCACTGCAAACCAAAAGACTCTATTGAGGTCCCAGCCCCTAGTCCCTCAGAATGTGACCTTATTTGGAAAGGGGGTTGTTGCAAGTATGATTAGTTAAGGTGAAGTCATACAGGAATAGGGTAAACCCTTAATCCAATATGACTGATGTCCTTATAGGAAGAGGAGCGGACACGCAGGGAGAAGCCGGCCATGTGAACACAGACGCAGAGATCCGAGTGGTGTATTTACAAGCCAACAAATGGCGAGCGTCGCCAGGAGCCACCAGAAGCTGGAGGAGGCAAAGAAGGAGACCCCCGCCTCCCGCCCCCCAGAGCCTTCAGAGGGCTTCTAACTTCCAGCTGTGGTTTGTGTTGTTGGCTCAACCAAGATCCTCCTTTGTCCTGTGGTAGGTTTGGGAGAGCCAGATCTGTCCTGTCTCCGCCTGCTTTGGGCTCTCAGTGTGATTACACACTTTCTTCCTTCTGATGGGCCAGTCGTCTTGCTTTTCTTACCAGGCTAGTGGCAAAATTTGGAGGTCCCACCCCTCTGCCTCTGTGGGGTGTGAGTCACAGTCTTTAGGTCCGCATCCACACCAACATTCATCCCACTGTGCACTCTGAGTCTGACAGGCAGAAGGATGGGCACGGAGTGGGGGAGAAGGCTGGTGGCTGTGAGGGCTCCCCCTGACCTTGTGTGCGGAGGGGCAGACTGGGCATGGGCCTGAGGTGGGGGATGCCTGGCGTGGCAGCCTGGTCCAAGGCTTCAGGAATTGTCTGGGAAGCCTTGCTCTCCTGGGACTCAGCCCTGCCCTTCGCAGCACTCTGGAGCCTGCTCATGGGAGAAACCTGCACTCTCTGGCCAGGCTCTCATTTCTTTTTCACTCTGAATCCCGGCCACCATGAGTCCTCGCCTTCCTTGCTGTGACCCAACCAGAAAGCCTAGCTTCCGGGGTTCCCCTTCTCTCTTCCCACCAGCGTGGCCATCCCAGTCCCGAGTGTGGTCCTACAGGCCCTGTGCCCTGCTCTATCCTGATCCCGAGGAGATCCAGGAAGAGACAGAGTGCTAAAAACGGAACTTTGACCCTTGGCCTGCCAGCTCCCTAGGACCCATGTGACAGTGTTAAATTTGGACTGTGCTTAAAATTTTAAGCCGTCCCTTTGCCTCTCCATATTCTTATTGCCCTAGAAAGTAGACCTGAGCAATCTATATCAAGATATCCTTTCTAGGGGTGCCTGGGTGGCTGAGTCAGTTAAGCATCTGACTCTTGATTTTAGCTCAGGTCATGATCTCACAGTTCGTGAGTCCGAGCCCCGCGTTGGCCTCCATGCTGACTGCGCGGAGCCTGCGTGGGATTCTCTCTCCCCTCCCCTCTCAAAATAAATAAATAAACTTAAAAAAGGAGGCATTCTTTCTAGTTTCCAGTTGTGTTCAGCCAAAGGGGAGCCCCAGGAGATGTGGGAACAGGAGAAGGGGGGGAGCTGACTTGTATTCTGGGCTGGGCTAGCTCTGGGAGGGTTACCATGAGTTGCCGTGTTCCTCCACTGAGGGTCACAGGTCCTGCCGGCCAGCTCTCTCCATGAAGCCTTGTGTCCCTGAGCTCTGGCTTCGGTTCCCTCCCCTCATTTTTTTAGGCTAGGGTTGGAGTGGAGGCCCTGTGTATGCACGGCCACTGCACCATACCTCCTGGTTCCCCAACACCCTGCTTCCACCTTGGTAAGTAGTCTTCTTGTTAAACCTCCCTGAATGATCCAATGTGAGTGTCCACCTGCTTCCTGCTGGGACCCTCACAGATACACTCCGGGGCCCCAGAGTCTGGGAGGGCTTACTGTGAATCCGATGCCCACGGTGGCCGAGAAGGAGCCAGGGATGAACTTGCCCTGGTCGAACTGAACCAGCAGAGATGTCTTCCCCACACCGCTGTCACCCACCAGGATGGTCTGAAAGGGAGCAAGAGAGGGGTGAGCGTCTGCAGTGTGCATGGGGCTTCTGAGATGCCATTGTGGCTGTGGGAGTAGGCTCCTTCTAATGCACACACACACACAAACACACACACACACACAGAACTCTTGATTTCCTATCAAAGTCACTGAAGAGGCATGAAAGTATAGGAGAAACCTTGTCACCCCATGTTGATGAACATCTGAAGGGACCATGAGAACTTGCCTCTCAGACTTCGACCAAGAGGGCATACTGACTGACACCCACTGTGCTCTCTGTGGTCCCCCACAGTGTGCTTGCACTGAGGATGTGCTTCTTACCGGCAGTTCCCAGCCAAAGGCACGGTATGGTAGGGGCACTGAGGCAGGTCTGTCACTGGGAGACACAAGATTCCCCTAACGGCCGAATTTGGCTTGAGGATTTCCTCACCATTTCACGGATCCTTCCAGAGACTTTCACACAACCTTCCTGCCCTTTCTCTTTCGCTTGGGGTCATACTTGCCTCATGATCTGCGGGCTCTCCCCACCTCTCCCAGCTTCCTACCCGATTTCTTTCATAAGTATTTCACCTAATAAAATCCCTGCACTTGTAATTCCCTTTGGCACCAGCTTCTCGGAAGAGAATGTCTGGAGACATGCCTTGGGAAGAGTTTATACTTGGCCATGGAGCAGGGCATTGGAGACACAGCATTTCAAGGGAAACAGAGTTTCAGAAAGAAGGGCCTGGCTACTTTTGTACATGAAGGAAGCAGTGGGGAGAATTAGCCTGGGAGGTCAGGTGCTATATTTGGAAGAAAATCATAAGCAACAGACAGGAAATATACATGCACCTGGAGGCCTGGGACTCAACAAGCTCTCAAAGAATGAATGAATGAATGAATGAATGAATGAGTGGGTAAATGCCTTAGTTTCAAAATGGATAGTAGCTACTTTCCAAAGACAACCCTTCAAGATCACTGGAAAGGCTTAAGAGATACCAACTTTAGCTGGACTTGTAAAACCATAAAGATATAAAAACCCCAAAATGTGAAAGTGTAATGATGGACAGGTTCTCCTGGGGTTGGACCCATGGTCCCAACATTGTTTGGCTCTGACAGTGGCACTGAGCTAGCAGCAGGGCAAACATGGGATTGTTTGTGATGTTGACTTTGAATGTCCCCTGACTTGTGGTCCCCCATACCCATTTCCAAACCAAATTCGATTCAGCTTTTATTTCCTCCTGGGTTAAAGGGCTCCATTTGCTTGTTGTGTGCAGTGGCTTTAATAATTTACATCTCAGGGGCCCTGGGTGGCTCAGTCAGTTAAGCTTCAGCTTAGGGCATGATCTTGAGGCTCATGGCTTTGAGCCCCACCTCTGGCTCTATGCTGACAGTGTGGAGCCTACTTGGGATTCTCTCTCTTTCCCTCTCTTCCTGCCCCTCCCTCACTTGCACTCTCTCTCTCTCTCAAAAACAAGTAAATGAAAACAATATAATAATTTACATCTCAAATCCAATTTCCTCAGGCTTGAAGAGGGGCTTCCTAGAGAGACTATTCCAGAATGTAAAGGTTCAGTCCGCTCATGTCCACCTTCATTTATTAAAGGATATAACGTATTGACATTCTTTTCCCCTTTATTCTTTTCCTTTTCACGGGGAAGGATTCCCTTTCTTCTCTCCTCATATGAAAACATTTCCATCTTAATGGGAATTTCTCTGGTTTAGTGGGAACACGGTTCATGGTGACAAGGTTCAGCATTTCAGGTCCTGCTGAATCCTGTCTGGGGGCAGGGGCAGGATGCTGCCGCCATGTTTTGGTGCAGAACTTCTGAGAATCCTATGTTCAAACCTGGCTTCTTGGTTGGGAGGAAGATATATGTGTCAAGGTAGGAAGTAAGAAGATAGGATACACTTGATTTGATCAAATTAAAAAAAATTTTTAATGTTTATTTATTTTTGAGAGAGAGAGAGAGCACGAGCTGGGGAGGAGCAGAGAGAGAGGGAGACACAGAATCTGAAGCAGGCTCCAGGCTCTGAGATGTCAGCACAAAGCTCGAGGCGGGACTTGAACCCACAAATCGCGAGATCATGACCTGAGCTGAAGTCAGACGCTTAACTGAATGAGCCACCAAGGTGCCTCTTGATTTAATCGTTTTAAGCTTGCATTTAGAATAATAAGATATTGAGACATGTGGTCTGTGGGTGTCCATTTGTATTCTAAACGTTATGGATGAGGCTGCCTAAATCCATTACCTTAGATACACTATGGAGTTATTCTCTTCACTCAACAGCGGCCAGGATTTTCCTGAAGATTCTCCAGGTTGGCCCCAAATCTCACTGCTTGGAGAAGCTGAATGTCAACTTTGGATCCAGAATTTCCATTGCACCTTCCCTCCTCGGAAGCATTTGTGAAAATGTTAATGAATCGTGGTTCAAACAGAGACCTCTGTGCCAACTCTGCCACCATTCAGACAAGTGTTTCCGTTCTGTCTTAAGTCAGTTGGTTTATGTCTGTATTTGGCTCCATCCATTCCAAAAGGAATTTGAGGAATTCAAAACCCGCCTACATCAGAGGCCAGGTAATGATACCGCCTGAAGCAATCTTCCGCCCCAGAGTGACCTGGCTTGTTCCTATATCTGAGCGTTACATTTGCTTTTAGATTTCCTGGCATCCATGACAAAATGGGAAGCCAGATGGGGTATGTAGTACTTATTGCCCGAGTCTTCTCAATGAGTGAGTATTTTCTGCCGGCATGTGATGTGGGGAAGAATCTCTTATGTGGATTCTTATATGAGGGGCCTCTAGTGACAAAATGGAAGAGTTGGGATTTTGCAGAGAAGGTGAAGCTTTTCCTATAGCTTTTCTATCGACTCTTTTTTTTTATAAAATTTTTTTTAATGTTTATTCATTTTTGAGAGACAGAGAGAGACAGAGCATGAGCAGGGAAGGGGCAGAGAGAGAGGGAGACGCAGAATCCGAAGCAGGCTCCAGGCTCCGAGCCGTCAGCACAGAGCCTGACACGGGGCTCGAACTCACGAACTGTGAGATCATGACCTGAGCCGAAGTCGGGCGCTCAACCGACTGAGCCACCCAAGTGCCCCTCTATTGACTCTTGCTAAAAGCCAGGGCCTGACATTAAATCGCACTTCAGCAGACACTTCTCAGTGGGAGCTGGGCAAATGTTGCCTAAGCGCTCTGCTTTCCTGTGACTTCCTGACTCAAGGGGAACACTTAGAAAACCTAGGTGAATGGGGTGGTTACCATGGCTCCTAATTGACTCTGAGTCACCTTCTTAATCAGACAGGGAATTCAGATGCCATAAAGAAAAAGACAGATAGATCTGACTGTACAGACATAAAAATGTCCTGGTTGACAGAAGATACCAAAATGAAATGAGAAATGATGGAGAGGAAATACTTGCAAGATGTGTGACAGACAAAGGGTTAATACACGTAGTAGGGTAAAGAGCTCTCAAAAGGAAATCTCAGTAGGAAAGTGAACAGAGAATATGAGTACATAGATTTTGTGTGTGTGTGTGTGTGTGTGTGTGTGTGTAAGTGTGTGTAAATGTGTCAACCTGGCCAGGCTATAGCATGTAGTTACTCAATTAAACACGAATCTCTATGTTGCTGTGAAGGTATGTTATAGATGTACAGATTATATATTACAGATATACAATCGGTTGACTTGTAAATCTTCAATAATCTGGACGCGCCTCATCCAATTAATTGAAAGAACTTAGAGCAAAATGGAGGTTTCCCCGAGGAAGAAGAAATTCTGTTCAAAATTGTAGCATCAGCTTCTCCCTGAGAATTTTCAGCCTGCCAGTCTACCCTACAGATTTTGGACGGGCCAGCCCCCCAGAGTCACGAAAGCCAATTCCTTGAACTAAACATCTCTCAGTATATTTCATCCTGGTATGTTTCTCTGAATCAATATAACATATAATGCTTTGGTAAAAGTATGTTAAGGGTCAACATTGGCTGAGAGTTGGGGAAGCAAACACTCGTACTTACACCATTGGTGGGAACATACGTTGGGGCATTTGGAAGAGCAACTGACAATATCTACTGAAGTTACAAATGCAAATTCCTTTGTCTCAACAGTTCTATGGCTTTAGTGCACAAGTTCACCAAGATATGTGTACAAGGATGTTCATTGCAGCATTTGTAAGCGCAAATAATCCAGCAATTGGGACTGCTTAAATAAACTGTAGGGGCTCCTGGGTGGCTCAGTCAGTTGAGCGTCCGACTTCGGCTCAGGTCATGATCTCGAAGTCTGTGAGTTCCAGCCCCGCGTCGGGCTCTGTGCGGACGGCTTGGAGCCTGGAGCCTGCTTCAGATTCTGTGTCTCCCTATCTCTCTGCTCCTCCCCTGCTCACACTCTGTCTTTCAAAAATAAATAAAGATTAAAAAAAACCCGAACTGTAGAATATCCATATAGTGCAATACTGCGAAGCTGATAAAAGAATGAGGTAGGGGTGCCTGGCTGGCTGGCTCTGTTGGTAAAGCATGGGACTCTTGATCTCAGGGTCGTTGAGTTCAAGCCCCACATTGAGTGTAGAGATTACTTAAAAAAAAAGAAAAAAAGAATGAGGTAGATCTCTATGTGCTGTTTGGGAAAAATGATATTATGGAGTAAAAAAAGGAGCAGCAAGATATGCTTGTGTGCTGACTTATGTTGACTTCACCTAGATACACAATGGAATTATATGGGTGTGTATGCTTCTCTACAGGGAGGCAGCAGAGACCGACAGTGGCTACCTTTGAGGTTCTGGGGTGGTGGGGTGGGGAATGGGGGTGGGGAAAAGGCTTACTTTTCGCTTTATCTCTACCTTATTTATTTAATTATTTTATTTAATGTTTATTTCTTTATTTTTGAGAGAGAGAGAGAGCATACGCAAGCTGGGGAGGGGCAGAGAGAGAGAGGTGAGACAGAGAATCTGAAGCAGGCTCCAGGCTCCGAGCCGTCAGCACAAGCCTGACGCGGGGCTCGAACTCACAGACCTCGAGATCATGACCTGAGCCGAAGTCGGACGCTCAACCGACTGAGCCACCCAGGCACCCCTAATTACCTTTTAAAGAAAAGTGTTAACAGGGAGTATTTCAGAGTGGGCATTATCAGTCATGTTTTCTTTTTGTACTTTTCTGTATTAAAAATCCCTAGTAAGTGTAATAAAGTGGTTGACGAAGTAAATTCATACATGAGTGATCCTTTACTTAACCTGGAATAAATTGCTTTTCCACAGAAAAGAGTAAAACATTGGTTCTGGATATATATATATATATATATATATATATATATGTATATGTATATTTCATGTCCAGTGCAGAACCCAATGTGGGGCTTGAACTCACAACCCTGAGATCAAGACCTGAGCTGAGATCTTAACTAACTGAGCCACCAGGGCACCCCCCACGTACGTGTATTTACCAACAGTTGTCTTTGCATGGGGGGATCAGGAGTGATTTCAAATGCATTCTTCGTGTTCATTTATATTCCATTCTCCTCCTGTAATGAACACACACTCCTTTGTAATTCGGAAATATGTCCATGTGTGTTGGGAGGCATACTGTGCTGGGTAACTCATGTAAAAGCAAATAGGAACACTGATGTCTAGCCTAACTGTTGCTGAACAGATGCTTGATTTCATTTTTTCCAAACGAATCTAGCCTGCTACGCAATGTTTAAAGAAACGTCAAGTTTCTGAATGGCAGCGATTATTTCAGTTTGTGGATTTCAGCGAATATTACCTTGGATACCCGAGGGGCATGTGGTAAGGCAGCCCATGCTCTGTCCTGAAAATTCGTGGGGCTCCTTCACCTCGTACTTGCAGAGGGTTAACCGCCTCTCTGGAGCCCTATGTTTTTCTCAAAAAGAATCTTTGCCTCTGCCCGAGTGCCTGGATAAGAACTTGGTGGAGACTTTGCTTCCCATTCCATAGACGGCAGAAAAAGGGCATTTGATCTGGAAACTGGGAAGGTCAGTGTTACCAGTGACTTGCTTTGTTAGATTACGTTCCAGTTCCTGATAATACATCCTTTCATTCTGGGGGAACCTATTTTAGAAAAAACCATGGAGCGGATACCCTGCTGACAACCAGCTCAAGGATGTGCTGTCTTATTAACTCTTGGTTGTCAGGTTCTCTCTTCGTTGTGAGCACTGAACAGGATCGGGGGGCAGCTGGCTTCTCTCAACCCATCCAGCAGGAGGCAGGATGGCATGCTTTATGAGCCAGACCCAGGGTTGAATCCTGGCTTTGCCAATTACTAGTGTGTGAACTTGGACAAGTTACTTGCTCTCTGAGCTTAGATCTCTTTATTTGAAAAATGAGAGTAACGTCGCCTTTCCTCTGTATTTGTAGTGAGGACCTGATGTGATAACTGTATAAAATATGGAGCATAGCACGTAGTGGGTAGAAAAGATGAGGTGTGGTTGGGTCCCAGGTGAACTGAAAGAGTTCAGAACAGTGGTTGAGAACAATTATGGTTGATGACAGTCCACAGTTCCTTAGCAGACCTTACAGGGCCAGGGTAAGAATGACGGCGTGCTGAAAACGGTTCATTTGTTTCTTCGTTTTCCAACAATTATTTATTGAGCATGTATTATGTGCCAAATGTGTTTTTAGCCACTGGGGATACTGCTGTCAGGGATCTTCTAATCCAGAGTGGGAGAGACCCAACAAGACCAGTTCTTTCAGTCCAGGACTTCCTCCACCAGTGAATAGTTTGGGTTCTGAAAATACCGCAGTTTGTGAGTCCACAGTGACTGAGAGAAATAGCTTGAGCAAATCTCTGTTCCTTATAACCCGGAGAACCCAACAAAGGCATCAATATACACGCGTGTCACATCCACACGCATCCACATGCATCCATGTGTTCACACCAATTACCATGGCACACACAGTGTGTACACATCTATAACACACATGCGTGCACACGCAACACAAACAGCACAATACATGTATGTATATATAGCTCCCACACATGCCTACGTATAAACACGGATGCACCACACATGTGTTTACCCATGCATGCACACACACCCACGCATCCACAAGCACTCGTATTCATGCATGTGCATGTGTGCATTCACACGCACACACAGACTCACTCACACACACACAGGTACTTTTAGGGCAAGGGAGCCTCAGATGATCTACCCAATCCTTTCTTTCATAGATGGGAATGTGGAAGCCCACGGAAGGCACTGACTCATGCAGAAGTCAATGGCCAAGCTGGGACTAGGGCCTCCAGTATCTCTTTGAGGATGCAGGGTCCCCAGAACAGTCTGACTTTCCTGGAGTCCCCAGAGACATTTGTTTAGAGGAGCAGTCTTGCCACCACTCAGAGACACTCAAAGATAATTCTCTGTTCTTAAATTTTTTTTAATGTTTATTTATTTTTGAAGGGGAGAGAGATGGAGCGTGAGTGGGGGGAGGGGCAGAGAGAGAGGGAGACCCAGAACCCGAAGCAGGCTCCGGGCTCCGAGGTGTCAGCACAGAGCCCGATGCGGGACTCTAACCCACAAACCGCGAGATCATGACCTGAGCCGAAGTCGGCTGCTCAACCGACTGAGCCACCCAGGCGCTCCTTTGTTCTTGATGCAAAAGGGAATCCTTCTTGGGTAAGCTGGGCCCAGGAGCCAGGGCCAGGCCACAGGCAGAATTTGGAGGACCTCAGATGCTGGTCGCTCCTTACCGAATATGCCCAAGAAAGGAAAGGTTACCCACAACTCTCCAAACATCTGCCCCCCTGTTTTCCAGGACTAGCCCAAGTTGCTTAATTCCTCAGTCATTTCCCCTGCAAGATGAATAGTGTCCGTGTTTGCAGAGGCCAATGTCTCTCAGCATAACCGTACAGTGTCCTGGGCAGAGGACAGGCTTGTCGAGCAGTGGGGACAGAGGGCTGACCCGAGCCCTCACTCGGGATTGTTGATCTTAGTTTGGAGATATGTAAAGTGAAAGGCTGTCTCTGGCCACATCCTGGAAAAGCTCGGCTTATCAGCTGGAGTATTTTTCTACGCAAACAAGCCTCCTGCGTACCTGCTCCTTCCTGATCAGGGTGAGAGGGGCTTACGTCCCTCCTTGGGACTCCCTCGCTTCTCAAGATGTCACAGGGTATGCGTGACACAGAGCAAAAGTGGCTCCGGGAGCAGGGGTACGAGAAAGGGCCCTATGGGTTCCTAGCATCTGGGCTCCACCCCAGGGCCTGCTGGGATCCTGATGGGGAAGATGGGGGACGGACATAAAATTGTCAGGAAGAAGGAGTAAGGCAGGCAAAGCTGGTGTTGCCCTTCTTCCTACTTCCACAGGTCGTTATTGTAAGGTGGGGGGTGTGGAGCGAGGGGGTAATAGCCATGAGCAATGAGCCATTTTCTTCAGGAAGGAGCCCCTGGTAGAACTGACAAGTGTCTGGAGGGGTCAGGCTGGTATCAATATCCACTTGGTGGTCTGGGGCACAGCAGAGAGTTTCCAGTATGTTCTGAGGACAGAGGCCCCTCTTGCCCATCGGACCGTGAGTTCCCTGCTCACATCCCCCTACTCTTTGAACCCTTTTCTTTGAAGTCTGGGGTTTGATACCCTCCACCCCCTCATTCCAATCTCTGGTCTAGAATATCTCCTCTGGCTTTTGGGCTTTGGCCCAACCTCCCCCACAGCTGAGCTCCTGGGCTCCCAAGGCTGCATCTGAAATTCCATGTTTCTGGCATCGTATCCCTCAGCCTTGGCTCTCCAAGGCCTCCGGGATGGAGCTGCATTCCCTCCGCCCAGTCTTCTCGCCAGAGGAGAAGTATTGGGTAAGAACCAGCCCGGCCCGTGGGGTCCAGGTCTGCAAATTTCCGCAAGGCCTAGAAGGAGTGGCTGAGTCCTCTTTTTAGAGACCCCATCATGGTTGCAGACAGGAAGGTATTTCTCAAAAGCTTGCTTATGATCACTGTGACTTGTTTCATTGCTCGTTGCCTTGAGATCTCACCCGTTCTACGTCCTTCTGCTTTTTGCTTATTCACTGGTGGGAAGTGGCCAAAGGAGGAAGTGCAAGAACGAGAAAAAGCAGAAGGGTTGGAAGATGCGGGAGCTGAGTCGGAGCTGACTGGCTCCACCGAGGGGGGCCCGGGCAAAGACAAGATGCACGGGTTCCTGTTCTTCCTCTTCCTTTTCCAACTTGCAGGTGAGCGGGGCCCGGGTCTGTGCCAGAGAAGAGCTTCTGGGGCAGGAAGAAGGGGGCCCAGCAAGGGGTCCCGCTGAGAAGCAGGCTCCATTCTAAGGAGATTCTCCAAGTAGTGAGTCTGTGTGTGTCATCTACTCTATTCCTCTCCCAGGGTTTTGGTGCCCACTGTTGCCGGTGTGGAAATGTCAAGGGTGCCTTCATAAAGGAACCCCGCACAAGGCAGAAAAGGCGTAATTCCTGACCACCCGGGGGCTGATAATTCCAGATGCACAGACTGATGGGCCCCTCTGGTCCCAGAGAAGCAGAGGGGCCCTGGTGGCTCGGGAGAGCCGGCGAACGCTTGCTCCTGGACTCTCACCTTTGAGAATGTGTTATGGGGGAGGAAAGAAGGGAGAGTGGAGGGGGCTTTGGAGGAAGGAAAGCGGGGCGTTGGCCAGACAGGGAGGGAGAGGTGGTTCTAGGCATTTCGGGTAGAAGGAAACGGCAGAAGTTACTGAGGGGCTGAGTCGGAGGGCGGAAGAAAACTGTAAATTGATGGATAACATTTTGATTAAAAATTAAGGGTGGGGGGGCGCCTGGGTGGCGCAGTCGGTTAAGCGTCCGACTTCAGCCAGGTCACGGTCTCGCGGTCCGTGAGTTCGAGCCCCGCGTCAGGCTCTGGGCTGATGGCTCGGAGCCTGGAGCCTGTTTCCGACTCTGTGTCTCCCTCTCTCTCTGCCCCTCCCCCGTTCATGCTCTGTCTCTCTCTGTCCCAAAAATAAATTAAAAACGTTGAAAAAAAAAAATTAAGGGTGGGGGCACCTGGGTGGCTCAGTTGGTTAAGTGTCCAACTTCGGCTCAGGTCATGACCTCGTGGTTTGTGAGTTCCAGCCTCACTCACATCGGAGGCTCTGTGCTGACAGCTGGGAGCCTGGAGCCAGCTTCGGATTCTGTGTTTCCCTCTCTCTCTGCCCCGCCCCCGCTCAAGCGCTGTCTCTCCTTCTCAAAAATAAGTAAACACTAAAAAAAAAAAAAGAAAAGAAAAAGATGGGGGTTTTCTTGACATGGAAATGCTGTGGCCAGAGGGCTCAGTGTTGGGCCTCTCTCTCGGGAGCCCCTGCCTCTCCTCTCTTGGCTTAAATACCACCTCTACCCCGATGACGCCCAATTTTGTATTGCTAGCATACATCACCCTGGACCCCAGAATCTTTCAATCAACTGCCCATTCCACATCCTCACTAAGATGTTGACATTTCAAATGTGACCTGAGCATATTTTCCCCCTCGAATTCCTTTCTCTCCCATCTTTATGTTTGGCAAATTCCATCTTTTCTAGGTGCTGGGGCGAAACCCGGGGTTCACACATCTCTTCTGTCCTATCCTATAATGATCCTTGGCAAATGCAAGCCAGATCCTGTCTTTCCTCTGGTCGAGACCCTCCAATGACCTTCCATCCTACTCAGAGTAAAAATACAGAGACCTTCCAGAAGCTACACGGTGCAGCCCCTGGTTCTCTCACCTCCCCACCTCCCCAATCTCTGTTTCTACTCTGCTCCCTCGGCTCAACCCACTGCAGCTGCACCGGCCTCTTAGATGTTCTTTGAATGTGCTAGGTACACTGCTGCCTCAGGGCCTTTGCACTTGGGGTTCTCTCTGCCCAGAATGCTCTTCCTCAGATAGCCTCAGGCTCCAGTCCCTCGCACCCTGCATGTCTTTGATTCTCACTGAAGCCTTCATTAATAACAAACCTCATTAAAATTGCAATTCCCTTGCATTATCTTTCTCCACTGTTTGACTCTTCCTTCCCCCACCTTGAGAAAACAAACTTCAGGAAGGCAGAGATTTTTGGGCCTGAAACCATACCATCTACAGATCAGAAAAATAGTAACTATTAGTTGGGCGGCTGAATGTATCCCATGGAGGGGGCAAATATGATTGCCGTACCCCACCCTCTATATTTCTTTTTCATAGAACTGAACATTCGAGACTCTTCACATTAATTGGAGAGCACATACATTGCCCATGAGCATGTAAAATGGTGCAGCTACTTTGGAAAACAATGTGACAGTCCTCAAAATGTTAAACATGTGGTTGCCACATGACCCAGCAATTCCGTCCCGGGTGTA
This sequence comes from Felis catus, assembly GCF_018350175.1. Taxonomy (NCBI): domain Eukaryota; kingdom Metazoa; phylum Chordata; class Mammalia; order Carnivora; family Felidae; genus Felis; species Felis catus. Next base: position 55,239,938 of record NC_058381.1, on the reverse strand, counting down.
TACAAATGCGAATGTTCATGGCAACATTATTCATAATCATTAAAAGCTGGAAACGACCTAAATGTATACCAACTGATGGATGAATAAATAAAACGTGTCATACCCGTACAATGGAACATTATTCGGCCATAAAAACAAATGAATACTGATACACGCTATAACACAGATGAACCTTGAAAACATCAGGCTAAGTGAAAGAATCCAGATGCAAAAGGCCATATATTATCTGATTCCATTCCTACGGAATTTCCAAAATACCTAAATTCATAGAGACAGAAAGGAGATTAGTGGCTGCCAGGGGCTGGGCGGGGGGAGGAGGAAGGGAGTGTGTGTGGTAAGAGTAATGGGTTTCTTTCTGGGGTGATAAAAATGCCCTGGAATTAGATGTGGCAATGGTAGCACAGCTCTGTGAATGCCCCAAGAACCGCTGAGTGGTACCCTTGAAAAGAGTGAATTGTACGGGAGGTGAACCGCCTGTCGAGGAGCAGAGGGAAGAATCGGGAGCAGTAGATCTCCCGAGGAAAATCTCCGGGTAGCCTGAGGCATTGTGTGCATCTGAGGCTCTAACGGGTGCTCACGGCAATCGGAGGGCCCTTTGTGATTTGTGATTCTTTTTCATGGCCGAATTTGATCATCCGTTCCATCAGTCGGAGAAATGAAAATGATGCCTCCAAGAAGCGGTGTGTGCTCAGCGGAGAGCCGAGCTAGGTGACCCGACGCAGAGAGACTCGGAGAGGGGGGAGGTGGCGCTGTAGATGGGCTGCAAGGAGCCTCTGCGAAAAGACGAAAAGACGGCTGAGCAGACGCCTGGGGGAGGAGAAGGATCCGGGGGCAGCTTTTCAGGCACAGGGAACAGCAAGCCTGAAGTCTGTGATAGGGACTTGAGTCTGGCCTGGGCAGGTCTGAGGAGCAGACCGGTCATGTGGCTTGGTCACGTGCTTCACAACAGCGCCGTGGGGCAGATTGGGAGGCTATCATTCTGTCTGGCAGAAGAACCGTGGGGGAGGAACGTGACGCGTCCAGGACCACAAGGCTGGTAAAGGCAGAGCTGGGGGTGGGTCGTAGGAATGGAGAAGGCCCACGTTGAATGCGCCCTTGGGAGGCAAATCAGCAGGGCAGCGAATGCGCATAAAAGACTGCTTCTTTCTCTTCCCGACATCTGGAAACAGGGGAGGTTGGTGAGCAGATGTGAGAGTAGGGCTGGTGCGCGTGTGCACGCACGTGTACGCGCTTGGGTGCGCGTGACCAAGGCAGAGTGGGAACAGCGGTTGGAAGCCAGCAGGCACAGTTGGGTGCCAAGCAGCCACCTGGTGGGCGCTGTGAAGCTTTGTCCCCCTTCACCAGCCTCTCCCACGGAACTCGCCATAACAAGCTACCGTTTTACCCCTCACCACTTCCCATTTCTGAAGAGTTTATTGTTGGGGCGCCCGGGGTGGCTCAGTGGGTTAGGCATCCGACTTCCCCTCGGGTCATGATCTTGCGGTTCATGAGCCCGCATCTGGCTCTGCCCTGACAGGGTGGAGCCTGCTTGGGATTTTCTCTTTCCCTCTCTCTGCCCCTCCCCTGCTCTCTCTCTCTCTTTCTCTCAAAAAAAAAAAAAAAAAAAAATCATTAAAAAAATAAAGAGTTTATTGTTTTAAAGGCATACAAGAAACAACTACGAAGCAGTGTATCTTTGCAGACTACTTTCTATGAGAAAGGAAGGGATTTTTATTTATTTTTTTTATTTTTATTTATTTTTTTTATGTTTATTTATTTTTGAGACAGAGAGAGACAGAGCATGAACGGGGGAGGGGCAGAGAGAGAGGGAGACACAGAATCTGAAGCAGGCTCCAGGCTCTGAGCTGCCAGCACAGAGCCTGACGCGGGGCTCGAACTCACGGACCGTGAGATCATGACCTGAGCCGAAGTCGGACGCTTAACCGACTGCGCCACCCAGGCGCCCCAAGAAAGGAAGGGATTTTTAAATACCCTATATCTTCAGAGAAAATTAGCCCTTTTGTCCAACTTCAGCCTCGCCATGAGTGGTGGCAGACAGTGGACAAGACTCAGGTGTGCGGGGCCCAGAGCGGAGACTGGCTGATGTCCTGTGCTGTGTGGGCGTAGGGGTCCAGTCCTGTCACTCACTGATGGTGAAGCTGTCACTTCCCTCTGGGGCCCAGCTTCTTCCTCATCTGGGACTACTCCCCGTCAGCTAGTCTGTGAGTAACCATGTCTGCTGAGGATGCTGCCCCGTGGGCCTCAGGGGTGCCTTCTGCGTCGGGAGGCTTCAGACAGCAGGGCGGGAGCTCTGCCGAGGTTGGTGGGGAGGAGGCGCCGGGACAGACGGTTCTAGGAAGCGAGTGGAACAGACAGTTCAAGGGTCAGGTCCAACACCAGTGCTCAGGTGAGATAGGCTAATGCCACCTTATTAGTTTCCTAAGGTTGCCAGGTAAATTACCGCAAACTTAGTGACTTAAAACAACACAGATTTATAGTGTTAGAGTCTGGAAGTCAGAGTCTAAAAAGGTCAACGGGGGGCGCCTGGGTGGCGCAGTCGGTTAAGCGTCCGACTTCAGCCAGGTCACCATCTCGCGGTCCATGAGTTCGAGCCCCGCATCGGGCTCTGGGCTGATGATGGCTCAGAGCCTGGAGCCTGTTTCCGATTCTGTGTCTCCCTCTCTCTCTGCCCCTCCCCCGTTCATACTCTGTCTCTCTCTGTCTCAAAAATAAATAAACGTTAAAAAAAAAATTAAAAAAAAAAAAAAAAGGTCAACGGGGCTGCATTCTTTCGGGTGGCTTTGGGAGGGAATCAGATTCCTTGACTTCTCCAGAGGCTGCTGTGTCTTTGGTGTGTGGCCCCACATCAGTCTTCAATGTCCCTTCTCCTCTGGCCCTGACCCTCCTGCTTCCCTCTGATAGGGAGCTTTATTTATTTATTTATTTATTTTTAATTTTTTTTTCAACGTTTTTATTTTTGGGACAGAGAGAGACAGAGCATGAACGGGGGAGGGGCAGAGAGAGAGGGAGACACAGAATCGGAAACAGGCTCCAGGCTCCGAGCCATCAGCCCAGAGCCTGATGCGGGGCTCGAACTCACGGACCGCGAGATTGTGACCTGGCTGAAGTCGGACGCCCAACCGACTGCGCCACCCAGGCGCCCCAGGGAGCTTTTTTTTAAAAAAATTTTTAATGTTTAGTTACTTTTGAGAAAGAGAGAGAGAGAGCGAGAGAGCGCGTGCATGAGTGGGGGAGGGGAAGAGAGAGAGAGAGACAGAGACAGAGAGACAGGGAATCCGCAGCGGGCTCCAGGCTCCGAGCTGTCAGCATAGAGCCTGACCTAGGCTCCAGCCCACAAACTGCGAGATCATGACCTGAGCCGGAGTTGGACGCTTAACTGACTGAGCCACCCAGGCGCCCCCTCTGATACAGATCTTTGTGATGATTTGGGCCCACCCAGATACTCCAGTATAATCTCTCCATCACAAGATCCTTTATTTAATCACATCTACAAAGTCTCCTTTTGTCACGTGAGATTGAACATATTTTACAGGCTCTGGAGATTAGGATGTAGACATCCTTCCGGAGCCATTATTCTGCTTACCATGCCATGAAACAGCCCTGTCCAGGCATTATTTTTTCCCCAATCATTTTGAAAGTAATAAATGCTCATTGTGGATACTTAGGGAAGTACAGAAAAAAAAGAAGAATTAGGAAAAATTAAAAAACCTATATCCGTGATCTTAATGCCCAAGGCAACCCAATGCTAATTTTTAAAAAATATATATTTATTTTTTGAGAGAGAGACAGAGGGCAAGCAGGGGAGGGGCAGAGAGAGAGGGAGACACAGAATGCAAAGCAGGTTCCAGGCTCTAAGCTGTCAGCACAGAGCTCGATGTGGGGCTTGAACCCATGAACCGCGAGATCTGTGTTGAAGCTGGACGCTTAACCTACTGAGCCACCCAGGCTCTCCAATCCAATGTTAATTTAACATTTTAACTTATTTCCCTTCAATCTTTTTTTTCTGTGCATATTTAAAAAGTTAGTTGAGATTATACTGTATATGAGATTTAAAAATCCATTTTAATTTCGTAGGAGGATTTTCCACACAGTTAACAGTATTTCTAAGCAAATTATCAGTGTCTGCATTACATTTTATTGAATATTTATTTTCCCAGTTGGTGGGTGTTAACCATGTTTCCTTTATTTTTGCTATTTAAATAATTACGTAATGAATCTTGGTGCATAAATTTAAAAAATTTTTTTAATAAAATATTTTTAAGTTTATTTATTTTGAGAGAGAGACAGAGAGAGCGAGTGAGGGAGGGGCAGAGAGACAGGGAGAGAGAACATTCCAAGCAGGTTCTGCACTGTCAGCACAGAGCCTGACATGGGGCTCCAACTCACAAACCTCGAGTTCACGATCTAGGCTGAAACCAAGAGTCGGACACACCTAACCGACTGAACCACCCATGTGCCCCCCAAATTTTTAAATTTAATTTTACAGAGAGAGCAAGCAAGCAGAAAAGATGGGAAGAGGGAGAGAGAGAGAGAATCTTAAGTACACTCCAAGCCCAATGTGAGGCTCAAGCCCATGACCCTGGGATCATGACCTGAGCTGAAATCAAGAGTTGAAGAAATCAAGAGTTGGATGCTGCACTGACTGAGCCACCCAGGCATCCCTTGGCGCATATATTTTTGTTAGCTTCTCTGTCAAATCCTAGACATATAATCACTGGAGCAAAGGGCATGATTATTTTGCTACATAATTGCCATATTATTTTCTGTAATGGTTGAACTGGTGACATACCTCCCAGCAGCTTCTCTGAGTGTCTGAATAGTCATTCCACATCACCCATGTCAGCAACATAGTAGTCACAAAAACTTGGTTGATTTTATATATGAAAATGACATCACTTTAAAATGTTTTCATTTGCAAAAAAAAAAAAAGTTTTCATTTGCTAGATATTTTAATTGAACATTTCCAATTTTACTATCCATTTGAATTTCCTCTTTGTGACTTGCCTTTTCTTGCCCCTTATCAATTTTTTTATAATGTTTACTTATTTTTGAGACAGAAAGAAAGGGACAGAGGATCCAGAGCGGGCCCTGTGCTTACAGCAGATAGCCCGATGTGGGGCTTGAACTCACAATCCTGGGATCATGACCCGAGTCGAAATCAAGAGTTGGATGCTCAACTGACTGAGCCACCCAAGCACCCCTATATATTCTTTTAAAAAAAATGACTTAACCCTTTTCTACATTATTTGTTTCAAATATTTCTTGCAGTGTGTTCTTTGCCTCCATTCAGTCTGTTTTCTGGTATGTCCAAGTGTTACATTTTTAAATATGTGGTCAAATTTACTGACTCCTCTGTGATGAAAATTTAATTTTTTTTTATTAAAAAAATTTTTTTTTCAACGTTTTATTTATTTTTGGGACAGAGAGAGACAGAGCATGAACGGGGGAGGGGCAGAGAGAGAGGGAGACACAGAATCGGAAACAGGCTCCAGGCTCTGAGCCATCAGCCCAGAGCCCGACGCGGGGCTCGAACTCCCGGACCGCGAGATCGTGACCTGGCTGAAGTCGGACACTTAACCGACTGCGCCACCCAGGCGCCCCGAAAATTTAATTTTTTAATTTAGAAAGTGCCCCCTTTCATTCAGACATTTTTCCTTTGTTTTAAACATGTATTTATTTTTGAGAGTCAGAGCACCAGCGGGGTAGGGGCAGAGAGAGGAGACACAGGATCTGAAGCAGGCTCCAGGCTCTGAGCCATCAGCACAGAGCCCGACGCTTGGTTCAAACCCCCGAACCGGGAGATCATGGCCTGACCTGAAGTTGGATGTTTCACTGACTGAGCCACCCAGGCTCCCCTTTTCATTCAGAGATTTTATAAAGACTTCTAATTTCCTCTAGTTTAAGAAGTGATTTGCTATTTTGTGTTGACCTTCTTAGTCTCCCTATCTTTACCTACTTGGAGCATGTGGAGAGGTGAAAGGGTCCAGCAACACTTGTGCAAAACTGTCCCCTTCCCCACTTTTTTTTTTTTTAAATCTCCTATGGTATATTATACTCCAGAGAGTTGAAAACCTATCTCTAGGCAAATACCAATAGTACATCAATGTTCACAGCAGCATTATTCATAACAGCCCAAAAGGGAAAACAACCCAAGTGTCATCAATTGATGAACAGATAAACACTGTGTGGCCTATCCCTACCATGGAATGAAGTGCCTGCATAGCCTATACCATGGACGAGCCTTAAAAACATTACACTAAGTGAAAGAAGCCAGACACAAAAGGCCATACATTGTATGACTACAATTATACGAAATGTGGACTTCAGAGTAGAGAAGTCTATAGACAGAACGTAGACTAGTTCTACCAAAGGAGCAAATACCAGGTACAGTGTTTCTTCTGAGGTGATGAAAATGTTCTGGAATTAGAGGTGATGGTTGCAAAGCTCTGTGAATATCCCCAAAACACCAGAGTAGATGATTTAAAATTAAGAGTAAAGGGTGCCTGGGTGGCTCAGTTGGTTAAGATCTGACTTTGGCTCAGGTCACGATTTCACAGTTTGTGAGATTGAGCCCCACGTCGGGTGAGCACGAGCCCAGCTTTGGGTAAGCCCTGCTTCTCTCTCTCTCTCTCTCTCTCTCTCCCCCTTCACTCAAAAAAAATTAAGAGTAAAATTCATGATATGTGAATTATATCTCCATTTTTATTTTTAAAAAATTTTTAATGTGTATTTATTTTTGAGAGAGAGACAGAGACAGAGTGCGAGTGGAGAGGGGCAGAGAGAGAGGGAGACACAGAATCTGAAGCAGGCTCCAGGCTCTGAACTATCAGCACAGAGCCTGACACAGGGCTTGGACTCGTGAACTGTGAAATCGTGACCTGAGCCAAAATTAAGAGTTGGATGCTTAACTGACTGAGCCACTCAGGCGCCCCAAGCCAGTGTTTTAAAATGGAGAGGTTCCATATAAAATCCAGATTCCTGGTTACTCTGGAAAAATTAAAAGGTCTGAAACCACAGAGCCTACATCTTGCATGAGGAGAGTGGGCCAAAACGTACTGGGGTCTTGCTTTCATTCAGTCATTTGCTCTCCAGATGACTTTGGCCACGGGAAGGGGGTGGGGTGGACTATGGGAAGCTATCATTGCTCAGTGTTGACATTTTTGATTCTTTGAGATCTGTAGTTGTGCTCTTAGGTGATTTCTATGATGGATTTGACCCAGTGGAGTTTTGAAGGACAAAGATCTGTGTTGTGGAAGGTCTATTTCTTCTTTGACTGTTATTCAACTCATGAGGTCCTTGGGTTTATTGGAATCATTTGTGATGCAGGAGGCTGTGGCTCTTCCTCAGGAGGTGAGATGGGGCAGTGACAGTCACATGGATTTGTGTTTTCCAGGCTCATCTGATATCTCGGGTCCAGAAGCAGTCAGAGGCCTGGTGGGGGGCTCACTGACGGTGCAGTGTCACTATGTACGAACGTGGAAAAACAGCAAAAAGTGGTGGTGTCGAGGAGCCAACTGGGGAAACTGCCATATCCTTGTTAAAACCAATGGGTCAGAGCAGGAGGTACAGAGAAAAAATGTGTCCATCAAGGACAATCAGAAAAACCTCATTTTCACTGTGACCATGGAGAAGCTCAAGCAAACTGATGCAAATATTTACTGGTGTGGGATTGAGAGATATGGAATTGACCTTGGGGTCCAAGTCAAAGTGACCGTCCACCCAGGTAAGAGTATGTGTAAGTATGGCTGTGTGCCTTCAGGGCCCACTCTGTCCTGGGCTCTAAGGTTCCTCTCCAGTGCCTTCAGTGTCACTCAGAGTGAACTGTCACACAGGGTGGTTGAGTCCTGAGCTCTCTGAGAACCCGACTGACCCCTTGGGGTTGAGAGGGACAGGGCTTCTCTTAGATGCTCTCATGGCTCCCGGCTTCTCCTCCAGGATGGGATCAAGCTTGTCTGGGCATGTGTTTCTCTGCACGGCTCCGTGCCTGAGTCTATTGCTAACAGAGATCAAGGTGATGGTCCCAGTTTCAGCCCATAGGACAAAGGGACCTCCTTCCAGGGGACCCAGAGACCCCAATTCCTGCCAATGCTTCCCTGGACTTCTGGTACCTTGAGTCCCTGCTCTTTCTGGAGTTTAGGGCCGGGACTTCATAGCGGCTATTCCCCTGCTCTGTTCCGTGCCACCCTCAGGGGGAAGGGCCCCGGCATAGTCGTGGTGGTGTAGTTGATTCCTGAGGTTCAGAATGGCCTCCACAGTGAAAAAGCTGTTTAATTCTGCTCCTGTCCTTTTTGAATAAATAAGATTGGGGAAGGCATTGGCAAAGGCCTTGTTATAGGCAGTGTGAATGTTTAAAGTCCAGCTGAATTCCAGCTGCCTTTGTCCTGAGGTAACACTAGGCCCCCTCTAATCCTTCCAGGGCCTGCTCAACATCCTCCCTGGACCTGTACCCAGTCCTGCCTGCCTCTGAGGCTGAGTATCCTAGGGGTCAGGGAGAAAAGAGCGGTCTAGGCTATAGGCCCTTCCCTTCCCACGGCCCAGCTCCAGGCTCCCCCTGGGCTCAGAGCCATGTGCAGGGCTGTGGGCAGGTTAGCAGGCTGAACAGTGTATAATCTGGTCTATGCCTAGCACCAACTACAGTGTCAACCACCAGCTCAAATGCCCACGTGTCCACAACGCCAGCAGAGACCAAAGGCCCCCCGACTATGACCAGCCACCACTACGATGGCAGGTAAGCCAATTCCGGTGTGCTGTTTCCTGTGGTCTGCTTGGTTTGAACTCCTCCAATGGGGGGGGTACCCTTTGCAGTCCTAGGGTTCCCCTAATTACTGTTATGGCAAGAACAGTGGTATTGATGATTTGTCCCATCTCAGGAGCACCTGACAGCTCACAGAGGGCTTTCTTGTCCATTGTCTCTTAATTCTTTGACCCTACTCACGAGGAGGAGTAGGCAGATACACATGTTCTCATTTTATAGAGGAAGAAACAGTCTCTCTCATGCTTCTTAGTAGCCTGCCTGGCCAGTGCAGCCAAAGTGGCTTTCTAGAAGTTGAGAGGCCTCTTTCTAATTCCTCCTATGCCCTCTTGACCTTGTTTCTAGATAGGCTGATCTCCTTTTGCCCGACCTTCCTGTAGAATCCGAATGGGAGGTCTCCAATCTGTCTACTCTCGCCTGGAATCCCTTCTTTCTCTCTCTCCCATTTGCCTTCTGTTTCAAAAGTTTCTTTCTACTAACCTTCTTTTAATAAGTAATAGCTAACAGGGCGCCTGAGTGGTTAAGCGTCTGATTCTTGGTTTCTGTTCAGGTCATGATCCCGTAGTTCATGAGATCAAGCCCTGCATCGGGCTCTGAGCTGACAGCATGGGGTCGGCTTGGGATTCTCTCTCCCTCCCTCCCTCTCTCTCTCCCCGCCCCACTCATGTAGAATGAATTCATTCTACAAATTCTGTGACTAGTGACAAATAAGAGATAGTCTTTGTATGAGTTTGCTCAGGATGCCATGACAAAGCACCATATCCTGGGCGACTGAAACAACAGACATTTATTTTCCCACTGCTCTGGAGGCCAGAAGGATGAGATCAAGGTCTCAGGGTTAGCCTCTTCTTGGGGCTCAAAGGGAGAAGTGGTCCCATGCCAATCTCCCAGCTTCTGGTGTTTGCCAGCCATCTGGAGGGCTCCTTGGCTTGTGGGAGCATTAACCCAATTTCTGCCTCTGTTTTCACAGGGCCTTCCTGTGCATACCTGTATATGGCTAGATCTCCCTCTTGTAAGGACACCAGCCATTGGATGAGGGCCCATCCTAATCCAGTATGACCTCATTTAGACTTGATTACATCTGCAAAGATCTTATTTCCAAATAGGTCACCTTCACAGGTTGGGAATGAACATGAATTGTGGGGGTGGGGGACACTATTTGATCCAGTACAGCAGCCCAAGCGTAGAAGCAGGGAGACCTTTCCAGAGCTCATTGCCATATAGTTTCCATTAGGTGTCTGGACCCACCGAAACCCTGTGGAACCCTCCTCTCCTTAAATTTTTTTTTAAATTTTTTTTACCATCTCTGAGGGTACTCAGGAGTGGGATTCCCAGGCTGGAAATCACAGGCCTCCAGGTCAAAAGGTGTTGGCCTTCCTGGATTCCAGGCAGCTGGGGCAAGGCCCAGACGCAGGAGGCAGGCCGGGGTGCATGGTGTCTTTCTGTTGTTTCCAGTGCTGACTCCATTAACCTCAGCATCCTGCTTCCCCTCATCTTTGCCGTGTTGCTGCTTCTCCTGGTGGCGGCCTCACTCTTGGCTTTGAGAATGATGAAGCAGCAGAAGAAAGGTGATCAGATTCAGCCGCTGGTGCTGAGCTGGGGCTGGGCGGGGGGCGGGGTGGGGGGAGCCGATGGCTGGTTCTGCCTCCACGTTCTCAGGGTAAATGCACCCCTCCCCTCTCAGAACCCACAAGGACCCGAGGTCTCCTGGGGTGCTCTCCAGTCCCCCCACTCCTGCCACAGCCTGGGGACTCTCGTAGTCAAGGGCGAGGGGCGGGGGGCACTTCTTTTCTCCTAGATGTATGTCTGGGGCCTAAGTTCTAAGTTTCTGTGCTCCTGAGTATCTAGGCTTTTGAAACTAAGAACCAGGAGAAAAGAACCTGTTTCTTTGTTGCCTCTAATGGGGGTGGGGTGGGGGTGGGGGGAGAATCAGGGGTAGAGGCCAAGGGGCAGAGAGAAATAGGAACCACCAGCACTGAAAGCTGGTCCATAAGGTTCTGACCTAGCTCCTGCACCCCACTCAGAGGGCAGCCTGCATGGGGCACCCGTGTACCAGGCACAGCCAAGCAACTGGAAATGCAAGGAACGGATGGGCTCAGCTGCCCAGCAGCCTCTGGCCCACTCGAAGACTAACTGGAATTGGGTGGATCACAGGAGATGAGACAGACCTAAATCAAAGGCCATGGAGCTGGGGAGGGAGGGGTTCGGCACCCCGGGTAGCTGGGAAGGCCGGCATGACTTTGAGTTGACTCCCGAATAATGGATGATGGTGGAGACCCGGGGGCATTTCAGGCAGGACTTCCAGCAGAAGTTATATGTGCCTGCAACTGCCCAGCAGGAAACTTAACCACACGGGCACCAAGGGCTGGCAGGGCCACCAGATCAGCTGATGACAGTTCCTCGATGTGGGGAAGATTGGCGAGGTCTCCTTATTTCTCAGGTGGAGAAGGGGCAGCTTGGAGAGGTAGTGACCAATGTCACAGAGTGTGTCATCTGAGGAGTCAGAATCGGAACCAGGTTTCACGTCTCTGAGTCTGGAGCTGAATCCACCTCTTATCTTCCAGATTTCTCTTCCCCAGACCTGGGGGCCCTGTGAGTCTGGAGATGGGCTTTCTGATTTTGATTGTTTTTGTCTTTTAGCTGCTGGGCCATCCCCAGAGCAGGTAAGAGAGCTTCTGAGGTCAGATCAGAGACACCAGATCGCGCCTTCCTCTCTTTCCTCATTGTCCCCGGAGCGCTGTTGTCCAAACCTATCAGACAAACCGTGTCCTTGTGCTCACGGCCCAGCTGCAGAGCCTGGGAGGATGGGATGCTGGAAACAGACAGAAGGGGGGAGGGCGGGAAGGGGGTAGGCATGGGGGCTGCAGAGGAAGCTGGGACAGGGGGGCCCAGGGGAGCTTGGCCCGTAACCCTCTATGGAAGATGACCCACTTCTTCTCCCAGGGGATGCAGCCGCTGGAGGGGGACCTCTGCTATGCAAACCTGACCCTACAGCCAACCGGAACTTCCCACGGCTCCTCCCAGAAGAAGGCCTGCACAAAGCCCTCCTCCTCTGCCCTGGAAAACCAGAAGGAAGTGGATTATGTCACCATGGTGTGTACCTGGGGCTGCTGTGGGCCTTGGAGCCAGATAGGCTTTCTCCTGCCCATGTGGGCACAGAGGAAGAGGGGTGGGTGCTGGGCAAAGCCACAGCCATTGAAAGACTTGCCTCTGGAGTTCCCCTCCACACCTCCTTCCTCCCCAGACTTTTGGCCTTTGGACGTGTCTCTACAGCAGTCCTTGGCACTGGAGGATGCAGAGTCCCATCAGACATGGCCCTCATGCTGGTTGGGTCACAACCCAGACAGGTCGTGACCTAGATTCCCTGTGAAGGGTGCTGCCCTTGTTCAGAGTCGAGGGAAGGTCTTCTGCTGTGGTTGGAGCTCAGGGAGCTGGCAGAGGGAAGGCGACAGGAGCTGGAGGGTCAGGGAGGAGCCTTCAGAAGCTCTGAAGGCTCTGTTTCCCCACCTCATCCAAGGCCTCCTCCGTGCATGGGCGTAACCTCCTGCCTGCCTCTCTGACCCCTTGGACATCTTTATTACAGGCCTCCTTTCCGAAGGAGAACATTTCCTATGCGGCTCTGTCTTGGGAGCTTTTGGATCAGGAGCCAACCTACAGCAACACAGACGTCCTCGTCACCCACGTTCCCAGAAGGAACCCTGAGGAGTCCATGGAATATAGCACCATCAGGAAGCCTTAGCCTAAGCTCCAGGCCTCCCTCTCCAACCCCACACAAGGCCTGTGAACATGTTCCTGTTTTGTCTGCTTTCTGTCCCCAGTCACTTCATGGGGACCAAATGGTGACTGAAGCCTTGGTCTGGTCCAGCTAGCGTCACTTCCAGTTCCATCTGGGTTGGGGGCCTGGTCTCAAGGGGCTTTCGAGAGGTAGACGGGAGTCTCTCTACATCCTTTTTCCTCTCATATGGCTTGGGAGGGGCTTAGGGATAGGCTCTGGAGCTGCCAAGGGAGTAATAAAGATAATGATAATAGTAATAATTAACCTTTATTTATTGCCTACCACATATGGTGGGCTGAATAATGGCCCCCAAAGTTATCTGTGTCCCCATCCCCAGAACCTGGGAACATGGCAAAGGAGCTACGTGGCTGTGTGAAGTTGAGGATTTTGAGATAGGGAGAGTATTCTGGATTATCCAGGTAGGCCCTAAATATAATCACAAGGCTCCTTGTAAGAGGGAGGCAAGAAGGTCACAAGAAGAGAAGGTGGCAGATGACAGAAGCAGAGGTTTGGAGAGATGTGGCCAGCAGCCTCCAGGAGCCAGAAAGGGCAAGCAGTGGATTCTCCCTTGGAGCCTCTAGAAGGAACCAGCCTGCCAACACCCTGACTTTATAGTCCAGTGAAACAGACTTTGTATTTCTGGCCTTCAGAATTGTAGGAGGATAAATTGGCATTGTGTTAACGGAGCCAGTAAATGTGCGGTAATTTGTCACGGCAGCAACAGGAAATCCACATGCTATGTGGCGCCTTCCCTAAATGCTTTACCCGCAGTAACTAGTTTTTGAGTCCCCACAACAACCCTATGAGGGCTCCTTTGTTATGGCCCCCATTTTACTGATGGGGAATCAAGGTTCAGGGAGGTTCAGTGACTTACCAAGTTTTATCGTTAGCAAGTGGATAAGTCGAAATTTGAACTTGGGCACTTCGGTTCCAGAGTCTGGAGTCGGGGCCACTATCCTGCACTGTGTCTAAGGAGGAGGGTGTGTGCGTGAGCCACTCACACAGGGACAGGTAGCGAGTATTTACAGGTGTCGGACTTCCAGTCTCTAATTAGAGTCCTGGCACCCCTCCCTCCAGACTATGTCCTGAATCCCAGCATGGCTCGTTGTCTCTGTGGTTACCAGCCCAGTCCAAGCAACCATCCAGTCCCCTGCCTGTCGTCCTTCTTTCCTTCTCAGCCCCAGAGTCCATTCTCCTCCCAGCAGTCAGAGTGATCTTTTAATTTTATTTATTTATTTTAAAATAGTGGTTGAGCTCATTTATTTAAAAAAAAATTTTAATGCTTATTTATTAAACTTTTTTTGATGTTTATTTATTTTTGAGAGACAGAGAAAGAGCACAAGCAGGGGAAGGGCAGAGAGGGAGGGAGACACGAAATCCAGAGCAGGCTCCAGGCTCTGGGCAGTCAGCACAGAGCCCAATTCGGGCTTGAACCCACGAATCAAGAGATTATGACCTGAGCCAAAGTCGATGTCTCACTGACTGAGCCACCCAGGCACTCCAGTGCTTATTTATTTTTGAGAGAGAGTGTGAGCTGGGGAGGGGGAGAGAGAGAGGGAAACAGAGGATCTGAATCAGACTCTGCACTGTCAGTACAGAGCCCGATGTGGGGCTCAAACTCACGAACCATGAGATCATGACCTGAACCAAAGTTGAATGCTTAACTGATTGAGCCAGCCAGGTGCCCCAGAGGGATCTTTTTAAAGCACAGATGTGGTCACTCACTGCTTATTACCTTCTGGTGGCTTCTTCTGCAGCCCAGGAGGTCCAGGGGATACATGGGTCCCTGTCTGCCTCTATGACCCCAGCTCCAGCCACTGTCCTTCTGACAAGATGAAGCTTGCTGTTTTCTCAGGGCATTGACAATTGCCGTGTATCTTCTTTCTGGAATGTTCTTCCCACAGATGTGTGACTAGTTAGCTTCTTCTTTTTTTTTAATGTTTATTTATGTTGAGAGAGAGAGAGAGAAAGAGCACACTCGTGTGGGGCCGAGGCGGGGGGAGAGGGGTAAAGAGAGAGAGATGGAGAGAGAGAGAATCCCAACCAGGCTCTGTGCTGGGTCTTGATCCCACAAGCTACGAGATCATGACCTGAACCAAAATCAAGAGTTGGACGCTTAACCGAGTGAGCCATCAAGGCACCCCAGACTAGTTAGCTTCTTTGTACCATCACATCTTAGCTCACATTGTCCCCTCCCAGAGCAGCCTTCTCTGACCACCCTAATGGCAGTAGTCCTGCCACCACCCTTAATATCTCCCCATTGCCCTGTTTTACCTCCTTCATAGCGGGTACTGCTTTATGAAATTCATTATTGGCACATGGGTTTATTGTTTCTCCCTCACAGCTAGGCTCTAGGCTGCCTGAAGGTGAGGGTTTTGTCTCATTTACTGCTGTATCCCCTGTGCATAGCAGGTCTCCTACATGGCGGGTTCTTGAATGTTTTTATGTTGCCTTGAACAAATAAATAATGTGATGGTCCAGATGTGGGAACACAGGGCAAGCTTTCAGGAGCAGGGACGCAAGTATCTGTCATTCTAGGAAGGGCAACCTGGGCAGCCGAAGGAATTTCAGGATCAAACTCCCAGAATCATGAAGTGGAGAGATTTCTTTCATCCTCCTGAAGTCAGGGGAAAGAGGATTCCCTATGATTCCTCCTGACTGCAGGACAAAGGTCTATTACTTCACTTAGGTCTCTTTTGGTGGAGGCTGGGATGAAGCATCAGGGAGAGGAGTCACAGCTTGGGAAGAAATGATGAGCTACGCCTGGAGTTACAGGCAGTTGCCCCCACAGGTACAGGGGCCATAGAAGTGTTTAGGGGCCGCTATTAATGACCTGGGGTTGCCTGACTTCCCACAACCACAGACACCCCAGGCGGGCTGGGGGGAGGCAGACTTGGTGGATGCCCATCCCAGCATGTGTGGCTCTCTGCTCCTGTTCCCACTTCCTGAAAGATGATTGATTCCTTAGAACCTCAAGAGCTGTACCATCCTGGAGAGATTTGCAGAGCTTGGGCAAACTTAAATATTACTGGACTGGTCATTGAAGCTTGTTGGGTTAGTGAGACTGTTTTTGACCCAGCCTACTTTAATTAATTAATTAATTAATTAATTCAGAGACAGTGCAAGTGGGGGAGGGGCAGAGAGAGAGAGAGGGAGACACAGAATCCAAAGCAGGCTCTAGGCTCTGAGTTGTCAGCACAGAGCCCGACGTGGGTCTTGAACTCATGAGCTGCGAGACCATGACCTGAGGCAAAGTTGGACACTTAACCCACTAAGCCACCCAGGTGCCTCTGACCCAGCCAATATTGAGATTTACAGAGCAGGAAGTGCCTACAGAGGGATTTTTAAGTGGAAGAGCTCAAAGCAGAGCAAAACCAGAGTGAGTCGAAGTATAAGAATAACAGAGAGCCTTGGGCCAGTGCATTTTAGCGATTGTGCATAACGTGGCTTTATTGCTGAGTTTTTAGGCGGTCAGCACCTCACAGAACTTATAAGTACATGGTTATTCTGGATAGTGAGGCACCCATCTTTTCTGGTAATCTATCACAGACACCAATTAGTGTGCTGACACTTCTGACACAAATCTAGAAATCCAGGGAAGTTTAGAATTCAGCTCAGTTTGATTTGGTTGGAGGAATCTGGTTGCTTCTGCCTTCATCTTGACGGTAGATATGGGCTGGAGATGGAAAGTTCTGGCAGCCTAGCTGAACTGAGGAAAGGTAAATCCACTTAGAAAGACAGATCCACTCTGATCACTTTTAATTGCCTTATTCAAGCTTCTGAAAAGGTGTCTGTCAGATATGTTGCTGGAGATAATGTTTTAATCTGAAATTCCAGCCATCTGGGTTGGTGGCTGTCTGAAAAGGGACCTTCTCGTGTCCTGAGAGATGGGGTTGGCTAGCTCATGGCATCTGGGAAAGCTGTCCTGTCCAATCTACATTCTGCAGCTGACTGGTGGTCCTCATGGGAAACATTCGGGTTCTTGGGGTTTGGGTCATGACTGCAGGGATCTGCCCTGCCTGCAGCCCAATTTGTTCAAGCTTGAGCTGACGTTTAGAGAGTGCTTGGGGGAAGTACTTGGGGTGGTGGGGGGGGGGAGGGGAAGCAAACACATGTAAGAGGTTTGAACGGAAACCGTTTCATAATGTTTATAGATTGGTATCCTGGTATTGTCTCAGCCATATCCGGCTGCTCCTTAAAGAATTTGTTAAGGCAGATTTTGGGTGTTGGACTAGCGCCTTTACTGCAAGAGTGAGGAAGTTCAGATATAGTTCCTCTGGTTTGAGTGAGAGTGACATTTGCCATTTTTGCTGTATGGTTTCCAGGAAAGCACATTCTGTTAAGACAGATTCCAAGATATTTAACCACTCGGCTTTGACTGAGTGCCTAATTATTTATAGCATGTTCTAAAGTTGCTGGGGTTTCCCTCTTTTGGTTTTTGAATTATTAATGTTTAAAGATTCCACAAATTATAGGGTTTGGACAACCTCCTTTTTTTTTTTTTTAAGGTTTTATTTATTTTTGAGACAGAGAGAGACAGAGCACGAACGGGGGAGGAGCAGAGAGAGAGGGAGGCACAGAATCGGAAGCAGGCTCCAGGCTCTGAGCCATCAGCCCAGAGCCTGACGTGGGGCTCGAACTCACGGACCGCGAGATCGATCGTAACCTGAGCTGAAGTCGGACGCTTAACCGACTGAGCCACCCAGGCACCCCTGGACAACCTCCTTTTGAGAACTGTATGCATATTACTGGCTTTCAGGAGACGCAGCCTTTTTAAGAGTCGATTGATAGAGAAAAATATACGGGGCTGGTAACTTTCAAAATACATGATTGGGGGAGGGTGCCTGGGGGGCTCTGTTGATTAAGCGTTCGACTTCTGCTCGGGTCATCATCTCACGGTTCGTGGGTTCGAGTCCCGCATCAGGCTTTGTGCTGACAGCTCGGAGCCTGGAGCCTGCTTTGGATTCTGTGTCTCCCTCTCTCTCTGCCCCTCCCCTGCTTGTGCTCTGTCTCTCTCTCTCAAAAATAAATAAACATTAAAAAAACCCCAAACCCCAAAATACATGATTAGGGTAAGTGTTGGATTGAAGTGACGCTGAAGCTTACCTTTGCATGACACGTTGAAAGTAGAGTTCATAGCCACTTAGCCTTGGAAAGGCCAGACTGCTGGAATAAGTTGATATCATGCACCAATATATTTTTTTTTTTTAGATTGGGAGGGACTATTATTGTGGTCAGCCTTTTATTTTACCAAGTAGGTACAGTCTTTTCCAATGTAAATGGAATTGGTAATTGATCGGATTGTTGAAACTGTTGGTTAAGTGAGGGAATTGTGAAGAAATATATGCTTCCTTTAAGGGACTTCTTTTCTACTCAAGATATCTAAATGTGTAGTAATTTACTAGTGTTCTGATGTAGACCTAAGCCTTTTCTTTGTTTACTTGCGGGCCTCTTGAAAGAAGGGTTCATTGCTGTTTCTGCACAATGCGTTTCTGCCCACATTGTAGTGTCCTGGAGCCCTTGTTCCAGTTTCTCGGACATGGAGCAAGACATTGTAGACACTTATGAAGCAATCGGATTGCGAAACCTTTCTTTGTTTTTATGTTTTTCCTCCCAATATTTTATTTATTTATTTATTTTTAATTTTTTTTTTTCAACGTTTATTTATTTTTTGGGACAGAGAGAGACAGAGCATGAACGGGGGAGGGGCAGAGAGAGAGGGAGACACAGAATCGGAAACAGGCTCCAGGCTCTGAGCCATCAGCCCAGGGCCTGACGCGGGGCTCGAACTCCCGGACCGCGAGATCGTGACCTGGCTGAAGTCGGACACTTAACCGACTGCGCCACCCAGGCGCCCCTCCTCCCAATATTTTATAATTCTCTCACTCATTCTGAATTTGGTGGCATTTTTTTTAATGACATGCTTTTATTGAGCCTTTCCAAAGCATTCAATCTTTTTTTTTTTTTTTTTAGAAATAGCTGGCTTTTTTTGTTTTGTTTTTTTGCTCACACTCATTTCACTGGTCAATATCTTTTCTGTTTACACTTATAGTTGATTAGTTTATTCATGGATTAATTAGCTGGCATAATTATAACCAATGTGTATGATTGACCATGAGATTGAAGGGTTTTGGCTAATCTAATCTACAGCTAACCTAATCTTTGGTTAAGAGAGGGTTTGGTGAAGAAAGTTTCTACTAAATTGTTATGATCCTAATTTCATAAAAGAATGGACATTTGAGCACCCCCAAGCCAGAATAGTAGGAAGGTTTCCCAAGAAAGGACAATTGATAGCTTTCTGCCAATATGATTTGTGTAATTGCCTACACATTGACTGATACTTTGTCCAGGATGGTGCTCACATGTGGGCTAAGGGCTGGCAGACACTGATCTTATTCACATTGGACATGTTCTCTGGACATGAACTCTCTCTGCTGCATTCCAGGGGTTGTGGCCTAGGGTTCCCCCCAAACCCCTAGTAATCCTACTCATCTGGATGCTGACTAAGGTTGTTGTTTATGAGGGCCCCATGGCCCTCCATCAGTTGGGAAGAGGGCCCCTTGACTCAGTCCAATTCCGCCTACTCAGCACAACCCCTTTCCCAAAGCAGCCCACTGTGAACCACAAACTCACATGGCCCTGTCTTGAGGACATGTGGTTCTTGCAACAAGAAAGGGTGATTGATGCTCACCTGCTGAAGGAATCACTGAGGACAAGTTCAGAATTAAGGAGGAGGTTAAGACTTTGTTCCTAAGGGTCACGAATAGAGAAGAGACATTCTAAACCTTTGTGTCATAGAATATCTACTTCAGTAGAGAGGAGGTGTTTACTACAGGTTCCAGAATAAAAATTCCATCCTGGGGGGTTTCTCCCACATCCCTCTCCATCACCTTCCTGTCTTCTGTGATACAAAGCCAGATGTCCTCAATTCTGTTTTTTACTAGCTTATTGCTTCATTTTAAATTATAAAGTATTTGATGAGTCTATATAATGTGTGTATGTGTTATAAAGGATAATGAAACAAACACCCATGTACCCGCCCTCCCCCCCTACTGAAGAAATGGTCGCTCATTATTTGGCTTCTTTTTTTCCTTCCAAGGAGGGAAGCAAACATACCTTACCTTAGTCCTAAGCATTAGGTAGCTTAGGGGTCCCACACAGCCCTTGACCCACTCTCATTGCCTTATGCTAATTAGCAAGGTGGTCAGGTCAGTTGGTCTGCATTATGTAGTATTCTGTACTAAACTGACAAATTGATGCCAGTCTTCTTATTTTAACATTATTTTTCTCCCCCAATAAAACCAATGCCCAATTGTGCCTTTATGTTATTTAAGAATCTGGCAATTGGTTTTCCATTCTGACAGCAGCCACATAGTATTTCCTTCTGGCATTCCCACGTAGGATGCTGCCCTCTGTCAAGGGTAGTGAGGGTTTCTGTAACAAAGAGGCCAAAGGTCTCAACCGCTGGTCTCAGCCATGGTGCCCAGTGCCAGCCCACTGGTCACTGGAAAGAGTTGCAAAAGTTCAGATGATGACTTCATTTCAAAATTTCACACAGCCTTTGCAAGATTAATAATGAGCCAGAAAAGCAGAAGGACTAAACCCCAAAGACCTCGTGATCTCCCACCAACTCCTGGCAAGTCAAAGTAGAATGGGTGGAGAGGTAAAGTGTTTTATCTTAAAACACAGTGAGACCTGAGAACAGAAGAAGGAGAAACAGGAGGTAAAGTGAAGGAGAGGCTTCCCCGGAGCGGTGTTGGTGTAAGTCTAGGCTTGCTTTCCTGGGGTTGCTATCCTGCAGTTGGGTTTGGTGGAGGCAAATCCCTAGGAGGTAAAGTTGCTTGGCTCCTTTGCCCTTGAGACCCAGTTAATGGTTATTCACTGCAGTAGGCCTACTTTCCAATAGCATCTGGGCAGGTCTGGAGGCAGAGTCTTGAATCTGCATTGCGAATGAATGTCCCCCACTGGCATTGACTCTGCTTTAGTGTTTGTCCTGGGCCAGGCTGAAATTGTTACCAGGGCTGCACTAGGATGGCAGGAAGTCAGCATCAGAAGGGGAAGCTACCAGTTCAAGCCTTCCTTTCCCTGAGAATCCCAGGGGTCCAGGGAGGGCCATGCCGGCATGCTAATGGGGAAGAATTCAAGGTCTGGGGTTAGACACCCTGGGCATGGGGTTCTGTCTTTTACTTGCTGAGTGGCCTTGGACAATCATGAAATGTCTCTCAGGGTCCAATGACTTCTCTGCCTAACAGAGTTTAACCAAAGTGCCACAGCCTATGTCCTGTGATTTCAAAGTAACCAAAGTAACCTTCTGGTTCCCACTGTGGGACCTTGGGTCCCCACCAATATCCCTCCAGCAGATCCCAGCTATCTCTGAGAAGTCTCACGAGGCTAGCACCCACATGACCCATAGAAGTCTCCTTCAAGGCTTTCTTACAGCAAAATGTTAGCATTTATTTATTTAAATGTTTATGTATTTATTTTGAGATAGAGAGAGAGAGAGCACGAGTGGGGAAGGAGGGGGGTGGGGAGAGAGAGAGAGAGAGAGAGAGAGAGAGAGAGAGAATCCCAAGCAGGCTCCAGGCTACCAGTGCAGAGCCCAGCATGGGGCTCAATCTCATGAAACACAAGATCATGACCTGAGCGGAAATCAAGAGCCAGATGCTTAACCAATTGAGCCACCCAGACGCCCCCCAAATGTTAGCATCTAGTAAATATGAATGGTGATACATGGGCATTTCCTTTTTGTTATGATATTCTCTGTACCTTTTGATAAGCTTCAACATTTCAGAATTAACAACAGATTTTCATGTGTTCATACAATGGAATACTATGTAAGCATTAAAACTAATGAGGGTGAAATGAACAACGCCCTGAACAACAGTGGGGGGGGGGGGTGTTAGGAGTGCTGACTCCTGTGCAATTGAAAATCTGCATATAACTTTGACTCCCCCAAAGCTTAACTACTTAGTCTACTGTTGACTGGAAGCCTTACTGATAGCACAGCTGATTAACACTTGTTTTGTATGTTATATGTATTACATACTGTATTCTTTCAATAAATAAGTCAGGGAAAAGAAAATGTTATTAAGAAAATCATAAGGAAGAGGGGTGCCTTGGTGGCTCAGTTGGTTAAGTGTCTGACTTTGGCTCTGGTCATGATCTCATGGTTCGTGAGTTCGACTCCTGTGTTGGGCTCTGTGCTGACAGCTCAGAGCTGAAGCCCACTTCAGACTCTGTGTCTCCCTCTCTTTCTGCCCCTCCCCCACTCATGCTCTGCTCTCTCTGTCTCTTAAAAATTAATAAATGTTAAAACATTTTTTTAAAAAAGGAAAATCATAAGGAAGAGAAATGCCATAGTGGGCTATATGGTATTTATTGAAAAAAATCTGCATGTTAATGCACCTGTGCAGTTCAAACCTTTATTGTTCAAAGGTCAATCGTATATACATACTTTAGAGAGCAATTCCATTTTAATATAAGGTACATGTTTTGAAACAGTGGCATCACAGATAATTTTTTCTTTGTTTTGCATTTCTCAAATTTTGTAATTAGACATGTGTTAATAATAATGGCTCTTGCAGTTAACCAATAGCCACCAATAGAAGTTAACTATCCAACCCAGTGCTCAGGTCACAAACACAAGCCTCATTTACTTCTTCCCCAGACCTATGTGGGGAAGCCACCTACCTCAAGGTTCCCAAGGCTGGAACCTTGCCTGTTCACTTTTGGGTGTTCTGATCTGCCTTCCACACCATGCTTCCTGCTGCCCGTTACCCTTGCAGATTGCTCTGAACCTGGGTACCACCATTCCTCGCCAGTGAATGTCACTGGTGACACAGTGACAGCATTTGGGGGAGTACTGATCACCCCTTTGCTATTCTGCCCAGAGCATGAGATAACCCTTCTCTGGCTCTTCATGGCTCATCAGAAACCAGTCATGGAGTGAGACCAAAAGAAGAGGATGCACCCAAGTCAATAGCTCAGAACTACTGCACAGACCAGGGTTCAGACCCTCCAGGGGTTCTTACTTGACAGCAGTAACAGTTACATAATCTGGGGTCCAGCACAAAATGAAAATACGGGACTCCTTGTACAAACATATTGAGATGATCTCAAGATAGTGACAGCAGGGTATTAAACTAATCACAGGGCCCTTCCAAATGTGGAGCCCCAAGTGACTGTCCAGGTGGCACACCCACAAAGCTGGCCTTGTTTGGAAGGCTTCCATATCACTTCTCAACTGCTTCCACGTGACCATAGACTGCTCTTGCCTTACTCCCACTGGAAAAATTCAGGCGTCTTCACACCAACTGACCCTGGTCCCAAAACCAGGAGGAAGAACTTCCCCTCATTCTAACCTGAGGCTTGCTTCCTGTGTCCTCATCTGCTGTCCCTGCATCGACCTCCTCCTGGGGCGGTTGAAAGTTGGGTCATCTGTTTCCTCTACAGGACAGCCTACGCCCACTCATAGGGTGAGGTCTTGCTCCACAGTCCCAGTAAGCCAATTGGTTTATAGGGTGACATCAGTTCATTACCTAAGTTTGATTGTTAATAACCTAAGTCTGGGTATCCAGTCTTAAATGACACCATGTATGGGACACAGTCCAGTTTCATGGGGAGAGTGACAAGTTCAGCTCAGTTCTTTTTCAGTCACTTTTCATTAAAGATTTGAAAATATTGGGACCCAGCCTTCCCCAGGATTACCATGGAGTCCTAAGTTGCTTTTTCATGACTAGTCTATAGCTAACACACCCCCATTTTCTTTGGAAACCACTCTCTTCCACTCGCGGTCAATAGGCCTTGGATGGGACCGACTCATCCATGTGACCCATTTCAGTCCAATGAGCATTAGACATAGGACTTCATTGGAAACTAGTAGCTGTGAGGATGTGACCTGCACCTGCTGACAGTCATGTGACCCCATAAGAAACCTACCTGTGAATAAAGCTAAGTTAGAGGGTAGAATGTTGATAGACAGAGATAGATGCCATTGTCTGAGTCCCTGGATCCAACTAAGCAGCATCGCCAGGCTTCGCACTTACACAAACCAATGAATTTTCTTTTCTTGTTTAAGGTGGTTTGACTTGGGTTTTGTCACTGTCCATCAAAATGATCCTGACCACAAGAGTTCTCTGTTTACAGACAACAATGAAACCTGGGTGGCTTATGCTCAGGGCTGTGGAAATCAGATGAGATAACTTATATGCAGGTGTTTTGCAAACTGTAAAAGGCTATTTGAATGGAATGACCAAGGAAGTACAATTGGTGAGTGGCATAGCCAGGACAAAACCTAGTTTTTTTTTTGATACCCCAAGCCCCATTCTCTTCTTTAGCTAATGAGCTGCCTCCTGCTCTAAGCAAATCCGTGAGCAGGCAGGTGGTGAACAGGGCAGGGGGTGGACAGGGCAGCGAGTGGGCCAGACAAGCAGGTGGTGGTCAGGGGCTACTCTGTGTGGCCTTCTTTGTGTTTGTGGTGCTGCACTATGATGTCTGGAAGAGACCCTGCTCCTCAGATATGCTGGAGTGAGGGTCTCTGAGGGCATGACTGCAGAGCTTACCTGACCCCTTGCCTCTGTCTGTCCCAAGACTCCCTTCATGGACCAACCCGTCATCCCCAGGGGTCGGTCAGAGCTCTGGCATTTTTGAGTTTGACTGGATGTTTATTGGCTCAGATGTTTGGCAATGTTTAGGGAGGGGGTGCCAACTCTGCTGCTACTCATCTGACTCTGCCAAGCTTGGGCCATGGATCTTTACTGCAGGTACTTCTCAGAGGTACATTGGGGAACCCCTCCCTGTCTTGGACATGGACTGGAAGGGATTCCTATCTTTGGGGCGCAGGGCCATTTTGGCCTTCAGCATTGGGAACCCCTCCTGGAGCTTTGAAATTTATAGCCCTTCAGATCAGCCCCTGAGCCGGGACTCAGTACTTGGTAGTCTGAGAGAGCTGCAAGCATTTGACCCAGGGGCCCACTTCCCACCACGCGAGAACAAGGGGTCCATGACCTTTAAAAAGTCTTCATAGACACTGAAGTCCATGTGTCATACTGGGCAAAGGTCAGATGGGGCCTGAATCATCTCTGTGCCAGCCCATTGACCCGCCCCGTCTGCCACACTCAGTTCCTTGGGGGTTGGGAATGGGCCCTGTTCCTGGGTGCTCAGGAACACATGATACCCAGCAGAAGTTTGTTGAATTCATTCTCAAGATTCTCAACAGTGATGTCCGGTTTCAATGGGGGGCATGTGGGATGGGGCAGTGGTAGGCTATGGAGAAATGGCCCCAATCACCTTTTTCTTCTTTCATGGTCCTCTCCCTTGAAGCCCAAATCCCTAAGGTCCTGACAAGGGCACTGAGAAAGATGGAGGCAAAGATATAAGATGACAACTGTTGGTGTGTCTGATGGGGCCTCTGGAAGAGGGAGCATCCCTACCCCTTTGCCCCCAATCAGGTCAAGTCCTGGGCATTCTCAAACTCAAAGGCAAGTAGTTCCTAAAGGAGTGCAGGGTACGAGGTCTGGAGAGAACAGCATGCCCCTTCCCCCCATACCAGGAATAAATATAGCCAGGGAGGCAGGGGTCAGGGTAGAGAGGACCTGAGGAAGAAGGGGCCACAGGAGTTGCACGTTCAAGCTGTGTTCATAGCGTCACCAGCCATCAAACCATATCAGCCTGATTTCATTAAACATCTGAACCCTCCAAGTCTCCTTTTTTTCTGGATTTCATGCTTAGCAAACAATCCCCTGAGATAATGTGGCTTGGCATCTAGAACAATACATGAGTCTTGACGAGCCTGCCTGGAGAGATGGATCCACTCTTGAGTGAGTGAGCAAAAGTGGGCTCTGATCCTACAGAGCTGGGGGCTACACACTGGACCGCTGCCAACACCCTAAATGAGGACACTCTGTGACCCCCTCAGCACAGCTCTTTGCCCTCTCCTGACCCTATCCCACTGCATGTCCAGCTGTCTAAGGTCTGAATCGGGGCTCTGCCACTTATTAGCTGGGTGACCTCAGGTAAGTTTCTTGTTGTCTTTCTGCCTTGTTTACTCTTATTTATTTATTTATTTAATGTTTATTTTTTGAGAGAGTACTTACGCACATGTGTAAGTGGGGGAGGGGCAGAGAGAGAGGGAGACACTGATTCCAAAGCAGGCTCCAGGCTCTGAGCTCTCAGCACAGAGCCCGACGCGGGGCTCGAACCCACAAACCGTGAGATCGTGACCTGAGCCGAAGTCGGACACTTAAGCGACTGAGCCACCCAGGCGCCCCATTGTTTCTTCATCTATAAAATGGGATTAAAATGAGGGGTGCCTGGGTGGCTCAGTCGGTTGAGCGTCCGACTTCGGCTCAGGTCACAATCAGGTTCCTGGGTTTGAGCCCTGCATCGGTCTCTGTGCTGACAGCTCAGAACCTGGAGTCTTCTTTGGATTCTGTGTCTCCTTCTTTCTCTGCCCCTCCGTTGCCTGTGCTCTGTCTCACTCTATCTCTCAAAAATAAATAAATTTAAAAATAAATTTAAGATGAGATTAAAATGGGGTTGCTGTAGGATTGAATGATGTAAGGTCCTTAGAACAGTGCCTGGCACATTGCTTTATAAAGGGTCTGCTGTTATTATTTAAATTTCTACAATTCCTACCAACTGTGACCTTGAGCAGTGACTTTATTTTTTTTCCGTTTCACCTCCATTTCCCTATTTATAATATGGAATTAATAATAACCCTTACTGGAAAAAGCATGTGGTAAGTATTAAGTCTCACAGCACATGTTAAAGTATTTTGTAAACTATAAAATGCTCCACAGATGAATCATGCGTTAATTTTTATCATTTATGATTAACAATTATTAGTCTCACTGGGTCCCTCCAGATGATAGTGCAGAGATGATTTTGTACTTCTCTGTTCCCAACCTAATGACACCTGACAAGGGGAGCAGGAGAAGGGAGAAGAATCTCAGGGAAGACTGTCCCCTACAGAGGACGAGGCTCCTGATGGGCTGGAGGGGGGCTCTGCCTCATCTGGGCTGAGTCTTTACCAGCAATGCCATTTTTTCCGAGGGTTGAGGGCTTCTCAGTGTGAAGCTGGGAGGGGCTGGAAGAAGCAGGGTGCTACGTTCCTGACAGTCCCCTGGAGGTTTGCTCTGATACATGGCAGATCTGCTTTATAGTAAGCAGACTTTCTGGGAGTGGTGTGGATGCAAAATTCAAATAGCAAGGGAGGAGGAGGGGGGCAGGAGGAGGAAGGGGAGGGGAAAGGTTTGCTTTGCCTTTAAAAGGCCCTTAACAACAAAAGAGGAGGAGGGATAGAGACCAAGAACACATTATCACTGGCCCTGCCTATACCTTGTGAAAGGAGGTGTGTGTGTGTGTGTGTGTGTGTGTGTGTGTGTGTGTGTGTGTTGGTGGCAGCCAGGGGCAGAGGACTAGTTGTTCAAGACCCTTAAAAGTATGCCATCTGCAGGGGCGCCTGGGTGGCTGTCGGTTGAGCATCCGACTTCCGCTCCCACATCTCGCAGCTTGTGGGTTCGAGCCCTGAGTCAGGCTCTGTGGTGACAGCTCAGAGCCTGGAGCCTTCTTTGGATTTTCTGTCTCCCTCTCTCTCTGCCCACCTTCCTCTCTCTCAAAAATAAATAAACATTAAAAAAGTATCCCATTTTCAGAAACACAAAGCATTCGATAGCACCCTCATGTGGATGGATCAAAACTGTCTGCCACTAAGCAGAAATACAAATATGGAGGGAGGGAGCAGACTTTGGCATCAGGGTCAGTGAGATAGGAATCATCTGTTAGGGGATTCTTGAGTTCTGCCTGTGTAAACGATTATTTTCATAGGACCTTGTTACCTCGAGGAGCAGGGTGAGGTCTGGGGAGGTTTTGACTGGTACAGTTAGTTAAGGGTTAAGATTTCCAGATCTGTTGTTGGCTGTTGGCTTGGAGCTCTCACTTGGCCCCAGAAAACCTCCTCTGGTTGGCCGGTGGGAGGCTGGTCCAGGGCCACTGCGGACTGGAGAAGCACATTACTTGAATGCTGTGCAAGTTGGCAAAGGAGCCGTGGGCTCCATTCTCACTTGCCGTCTCCAGGGACTGCTTCTCTTGCCTGAGAACGGGAGGCCAGAAGCAAGGAGCACACTGGGATTCTTTTAGAGCCACTGCAGATTTCCTGTTTAACAGTTCCCCAGCCTGGTGCTCACCTCTGGCTGTTTACTTCCAGCAAATCTGGGTTTCCTGCCCACAAAATGAAGGAAGTCAAAGCCACTCCCCAGAACAGCTTCTAGGAAAAAACTCTTAGTGGACCAACACTGGTGAGTCCTAGATATTTTCTCACAAAAGACACCAGGAAGCCCAAATTAGAGGGAGGAGTACTTGGGGAGGGAGGCCGGAAGAGTTTGGAAAGTGGCTTTGAGATATTGGACTGAGTCACCATCATTTCCTGCTGAGGTTGTCCAAGAGAACCAGCCAGCACCACTCCCCAAGCCAGCTGCCTGCTCTGGGATCTGGGCAGGACAGACAAATTGGTCAAGGGAGTCTCAGACCCGCCAGAGATCCTCAGTGACGTAACACACACTTCATTTATTTATCTGAAAGCGGCCAGAGCCAGCAAGAGAGGAAAACAGGCAAATGGAAACATTCTAACAGGGAACAGTTAACTTTTACTGGCTTGTTTGTTTGTTCCTGAGCTGAGGATGGAAATTGGGCAGGGCTGGAGCTAGTGCTCTGGCTTTGGTTTTACTTTTTTTTTTTTTTTTTAAAGAACCCCTCCCCCTACCACCATCGACACTACCTCATTGAGGTACAATGGACTCATTTTGAAAGTAAAATCTCCTCACCTATGGGTACAGGTTTTCCTGTGGAATCAGATTCTTTTACCATAAACATTGTTTAAGTGAAAAAAAAAAAAAAGAGAAGGATAAGGATAAAGGGTGTGGAATCACAGGATGAACAGTAGACAAGAAATGTGAAGGAAAAGTACAAGTGAGGAGGGGGGTACTGGAGATGACCTCTTGGCTTTCTCACTCAGCTAGAAGTGTTAGAGCAGAGTCAGAGGGAATGGAAATCCCTTGTAAGACACAGACGTTTTGTCCTTATTTCCCTGATAGTTCCATTTTTTTTCCAACAAGGACTAAGTCCTGGATGAATGGATGGACATTCACATCTTTCTTCCCCCTTGGTCAATGGTCTTTCTGAGATGCTACAGAGGAGAGTGACTTTGGCTTAGCAACTATTTGCCCCTCCTGGAACAAGGTTAGCATGTGGGTGTGCATCAGAGTGCTGGTGGTGGCGAATTAGGAAGTGAGTCTCTTTGTCCTGATTCACTAGCATCTGGGGCAAAGCTCCGTGCTTCATTTTGCTAGAGTTCATGTTAAGGCCCTGGCACAGCAAGAATGCAATCCGTGGGCTGTTCCTGAGTTTCCAAGCCTCACCATTGCTCTCGACCGCTCTCAAGACTATACCGGTAGCAAGAGAGGGCTAGGAGGTCTCTCAGTGAAAGAGAGGCAAGGTTGTTCACATGTTTTAAATTATTTAGTTGCATCAAATATTCAGATTTCTGAGAATAATAGCAACTCTATTTAAAAACTCCAAGCATGTGATGGATGAACTCAATGTTTCCAAGCAGTTCCCAGCTTCCAGCCCACACTCCAGGAATATTCTAAGAGTTACTCAGGCTCATCTGGGTCACCCTCTAACTCTTGGGACTAGCTAAAGTGCAGGTACCATCCAAGGCTGATGATATTTGGCATATGTTTTCCATATAAGTGAATTTTAATGAGAGGTTTTATTGTGCCCCATGCTTCACCTCCCAGAGAAAGGAAATATTCAACCTAGAAAATCAGGGTTGGGGTGTTCACATGGAAGCCTTGATGAGTGAGTGAGGTGGGTGTGTGAGCTTAATCCCATGGGACTGTGCTCATGAAGAATGTGTGTGTGTGTGTGTGTGTGTGTGTGTGTGTGTGTTTCTGTTTATAGAACTGCCATTCTTCTTACAAAGATTCATTATTTTAGGTGACACTCCACATGACACCTACTGAAGTTGCTCTGGAGACCGAGATATGTGCCCTAAAAACAACCACCATGCCAGAGAAATACATATTTACATCTACGTATTTACATTATATTATCTAACATCTTCCTTCAAAAGACAATAAACCAGGTATTATTATTCCCATTTTATAGATAAGAAAAGTGAGGCTCACAGATGTCATTCAAAGTCATATCAAGGTCTGTTTGATTTCAAGCCTGGGGTTTCTATCCACCATACAGCAATGTGTCTTCTCTAGCAAGTTTTAAAAACTATCCTACATAAAATCTGGAAGTCCTGTCAAAACATTAAATGATACTTTCCCCTCTGTAAAGGTAACTTCTGGGGAGGCAAAGGGACAGTATGTGGAAAGGTGCGTGTGTGGGATTCCTGGGAAGCTGGCAAGGTTCTGTCTTTTAATCTTGGTAGTGGTTGCACAGAGGGGCTCACTTTGTGATAATGCATCAGGATGTACACATATGATTTGAGGTTTTCTTGTGTTTGTTATACTTCAATAAAAACTTGATCTTAAAAATTATTGTTTCTGGCAACTAATGTTGGAGGGGAACTCTGCTTCCCATGGCCAATATGTTCTAATGAATCAACAAGAATTTCTTGGACTCTATTATATAGCAAACCTAAGCATAATACAAGTATGTTTATTCCCTGCCCTTTTACATAAAGGTTCTTAGGTGGATCACATTAAAAAAACATTCACAATAATAAAATCACGTTAGGAGGAGGTGATCAGCATTATATGAAAAGGAAACTTTCTATACATACATTACTCTGTCGGTTACCGGAAGGTTTGAGTGCAGCATCTGCTGTCAAGATGCTCACAATCAAGCTGAAGAAACCAAGCATTCACAAGTACTAAGTAGACATTTGTCTTCAAATATATTGGAAGTTGTCAGAACAGACTCTCTCCCAATTCGGTGGTAAATAAACCCAAAGGAAGTGAAGTTCTTGTGGGCTACATCCTATATTTCATATGTGGGTAATTGAAGTGGAAAAAGTCACACTAATCAATAATTTGACAACTTTGACTTCCAAATCTTAAAGCACCAACATGAGTATTTACATCTTTATAAGATGTTTTAAACTTGGAGAGACTCATATATCTAATTACCAGGATGCTACTGTAATTGATTTGTAATTATATGCCTTTGCTTGAACGCACATTCTACTGAAGCTAGATTCACAACCTCAAAGAATTACATCTTACTCTAGTTTATTTCAGATTGTAACTGTTTTAAAACTTCCTGGCTGGGGTAGTTGTTATATATTTCTCTCTTTCTCTATACGTTTAGGGGTTCAGGGATCTGGAGGGAGAAGTCACGTGGACTATTTAAATTTACAGATGCACTTCTGTTAGTTGATTTTCCTTCACTTGTGTCAGAAATAGCCAGTGTGGGGGCACCTGGGTGGCTCAGTTGGTTAAGCGTCTGACTTTCACTCAGGTCATGATTTTGTGGTTTGTGAGTTCGAGCACTGTATCAGGCTCTGCGCTGATAGCTCAGAGCCTGGAGCCTGCTTCAGATTCTGTCTCTCTCTCTTTCTGCCCCTCCCTTGCTCACACTCTGTCTCTTTCTCTCAAGAATAAATAAACATGAAAAAAAGTAAATATCCAGTGTGATGCAAGCCCATTCGTCTGAAACTTTAGTGTGCATATTTATTTCCTAAGGATTGTTTTAAAATACAAATTCAAATAGTAGGTCTTGGGTGGGGCCTGAGATTTCCCATTTTTAACAAGCTCCCAAGTAAGGCCAGTGCTGCTGGCCTGTGGACCACACTTGTACAGAGAAAAGGGTATTAGACTTGGAGTCATGGCTCCTGGCTTTTAGTACAAGCTCTGCCATTTGCCACCTTATTTTCTTGCACAAGTCACTTTATCTCTCCGGACTTTAGTTTCCTCAAATATAAACTGTGTAACAGGGGAATAGAGTGGATTGGATTATTTCAGAGCTTGCATTCATGGAATTTTTATTATTTGTTTATTTAAAATTTATTTATTTACTTAATCTCTACACACAATGTAGGGCTCAAACTCATGACCTTGAGATCAAGAGTCACATGCTCTCCTGACTGAGCCAGCCAGTGCCCCACATTCATGAAATTTTTAAAGTGATATTTTGATTTAAATAATCTCCGAGTGTAGGACCTATAACCTCCGAGTATAGGACATTAGTCAGGGGACTAAGAGATAAATTGGTATTAGCAAAGTAGGAAATATAAGGGCTCAGTGAGGAAGGCAGAGAAAAGGATGAGGCAATAATGACTTGTGGCAAATATAGGCTCTGATTCTTTCGAGGTGATGGATTTTGGATTAAAAGACTTGCCTAGAGAGAGGCTGCTACGTTTCCCCAGCGATCACTCTGAGAGGAAACCTACATTATTGGGGATTGAGTTGCATAAGAAATTTGAATGAGGGAGGCAAGGGATGAGTTACAGCTTTGAAACAAGCAAATGCTTTCCGGTGGGCTAAGAGCAAGTTGTGGCCGGAGGGCAGCTTTCTGGAGACAGGAGGGAGTCTAGTTCCTGCTGTAGATCATTTCTATGTGTGATTTCACCCAAGTTGGCCAGGAATTCAGGTCTGTGACCACAACTCCCAGACATAACAGGGCCGGAGCTTGTGAAAGAAGGGTGAGAGGACAAACAGCCAACCAGAAGGGTCACGGACGGGCAAGGGTGCTCAGGGTACACAGGAGTTCAAATGGATCTGAGGCAGGAGGAAGTGAGTGAGAAAGGGACACAGGTGACTTAAATAAATGAACAGAGATCCTGACAATCTGAGGCGTCGGCCCCTCCCCCAGTGTTTACGCAAGCCTGTTTTGAGCAGCAAACAGGATCCAACAGAAGGGGCTCCCAGGCTCACAGATATGGACTGGTTTCTCTTTAAGTCCCAAAGCCAAGTCAGGGGAGTGGAGAGAACTCTTGCTGATGGCGCCCTCTCCCAGCTTTGGGATGGGGGCAGGGGACTGCCGGAGATCTTACCTTATGAAGGACGTGCTCATTGAAGCTAGCTCCCCACTGGTAGGAGTCCAGTCTCTGCTGGTCCATGCCCGGCGTGGAGCCCACTGCTTCTCGCCTTCCAGCGCTCTGCGTCAGCGCTCCCAAAAGCTCGGTCCGGGCTCCGCTGGGTGCGGCAGGCTCGGGTCTAGCCCCGCGGGCCCAGCCGCATCCGGGTTCAGCACTGGACAGCTCTCACAGAGGTTGCGGCGCGGTACCGGGGACGCGGTGGGGGGTGGGCAGGCAGGCGGCGGTTCCCCTTCGCAACCGCGGCGTTTCAGCACCAGGAACAGCGATACTGTCTCCCCGCGCCCGGGACCGGAGTTCTGAGATCCCGTCCGCCCAGAATCCCTCGTCTTGTGACTCCAGGGTGCTGGCAGAGATACAAGATTTCAGTCCAGCTGGTGGTCCGTGTGTATCTGGTTCAGCTACCGGACTTCGGAGGCTCAGCGTCTGCTGCGTTCCCAGGGCATTGCGGTCCCAGGAGCTCACTCTTCCTGATTCTCAGTGAGCGAGCATCCCCGTCATACCACGCAGCTCAGCTCTCCTCCCGTGTTTGCAGGGGCGAAGTCCTGCGGTGCTGGCGCAGCTTCTGTTTTGGTCCCGGACAGCTCCCTCCAGTATGTATTGAGGTTCATAGACGATGGGCCATGAGAGTCCTTGAAGTCCTGAATTATTTTGCAAAATTCTGCTTACCCGCATTTTCCCAGGGAGAGGGTCCAGAGCTTTAATTACACTCTCTAGCGTGCACTTGACCCACAAAAGGTAGGAACAGTTGGCTCAGGAAAGGCAGACTGGTGGCTTAATTAAGAGTACAGGCTCCAGAGTTCAAATCTGGGCTCTGAAAATTGTTAGTTGTATAACCTTGAGCAAGTTACTTAACCTTCCCTAAGTGTTCACAAAATAGAGATAATAATAGTACCTACTCTCTGGTGGTATTCTGAGGATTTAGTAAGTTAATTCATGTAAATAGCCTTAAATGGTGCCTGACATATATTAAAAACATAAAGAATGTTAACTATTATGCTCTGTGAGCAGGGAGATGAGAAGCTCTGGTTACCTCATGTAAACACCAGGGGAGGCCTTCTGTTGGGACCTTCCATTCGCAGTGACATCACTATCTGGAAGAGGAGAGCATAGGACTGGGCACCCTGGGAATTGGGGGCTGAGATTTTGGCTCTGGTCCTCCTATGATGATTTGGCTTTTGGTCCTCCTATGATGACCCTGGTGTTCATCAGGTGGCTATCACTAGGCACAAGTCCTATTACCACTGGCCATTGGTCAATATGGAGGGAAAGGGCCAGGCCTAATGTTAAAAGGGTGTGTTTTACTCCTGGATTTCAGCTTCTTTTTGGCTAACGGCCAAAATGTACATGAAAATGTACACGAAAATTTTTCTTTTTTTTAAACCATAAATCAAATTTCATTTATAAAGTGTTATTATTACTGAAGTCTGTAGATACTCAATGAGTAATGATTAAATGAATAAAGGCAAGGAACTGGTGTGTTTGTGTGTATGAGATTCTCATTAGGCCTACTATTGGGGTTCTTAGACTGAGGTGAATAGATAGACTTTAGGGAATTGTGAACCTTTGAAAACATTGTCAGAAGTTTTACTTATATACATTTTTTTCTGGGGAGAAGTCCCATAGATTTCATTATGTTCCCTAAGTTGTCTATTCAAAAAACTTAAGGACTAATAGCTTGGTGAAGATCTCATCACAACTTTCTCTTGGGCTTCCTCACCATCCATGACTGTCATAGATAAGAAGGTTCCAGAAGCCAATGGTAGCTTTCCCTTGAGCCTCACATTCCTGGGAAGTTTTACCTTTCTCAGGGCCTGCTTCTGAGCTCTGAGGATTCAGAAACACGATTTCATCTGTTTTCTCAAAGGTTATTAATAGCACATATTATAGAGGATCCAAAATGATCTGGAATTGATGACAGAAGACTTCCCTGAGAAATGATATTTAAGCTGATATCTGAAGAAAGAGTGAGCATCAGTCAAATGAAGGGAGTGATAGTGTGACTCTAGGAAGAGAGATCAGCATGTACAAAAAAGGAGCTGGAAAAAGACTAGCCTGACTAGAGCTACAGAGGTTGAGGAGAAGGATGATGGGAGAAATGTCTAGAGAGGTAGGTAAGGACAAGATCATGTGGGCTATGTTAAGGGTTTTGGACTCTGTTTTAAGAGCAATATGAAGCCATTGAAGAACTTTAAGTAGGGGAGTGACATGGTCAGACTTGGAATTTAAAGATACTATTCTGGTTGCTGTGTGGGCTAAGAGCCAAGAATAAATTTACTCATTTTTTCTTATTGATTTATAAAATCTCTTTATATATTAAGGACATTAATCTCTTCTGTCATAAATATTTTATTATTTTCTACAGATTTTTTCAATTATTAACTTTATGCTTTTGTCATACTATATTAAAGTTTTTAATTTTTAAGTTTTGAGTGAACAATGCTTAGGCATTAGCCAGGCAGAGGATAACAGAAAGCATATTGTTGAGCAAATAATAACAGTAAAGGAAAATAATCACTATATTTTACACTTGAAACTAATATAGCACTGTATGTTAACTGTACTAGAATAAAATAAAAAACTAAAAAAAAGTGAAGAAAAATAGATATTCTTTAAGGAATGTGTCCATTAAAAGGTAATAGGAAAAAGATCAATTTTCTTCATTCTAGGGCTATTTATGTTCAAATAACTAATACTGTTTAAATTTTTTTTTTTAATTTTTTTTTTCAACGTTTATTTATTTTTGGGACAGAGAGAGACAGAGCATGAACGGGGGAGGGGCAGAGAGAGAGGGAGACGCAGAATCGGAAACAGGCTCCAGGCTCTGAGCCATCAGCCCAGAGCCTGATGCGGGGCTCGAACTCCCGGACCGCGAGATCGTGACCTGGCTGAAGTCGGACGCTTAACCGACTGCGCCACCCAGGCGCCCCTGTTTAAATTTTTTTTAACGTTTATTTATTTCTGAGAGACAGAGACAGCATGAGTGGGGGAGGAGCAGAGAGAGAGGGAGACACAGAATCTGAAGCAGGCTCCAGGCTTTGAGCTGTCAGCACAGAGCTCGAACTCACAAACGATGAGATCATGACCTGAGCCAAAGTTGGACGCTTAACTGAGTGAGCCACCCAGGCGCCCTTCAAATAACTACTACTACTACTAATTTAAAATGACATACCTTGTGTGATTTCTATTCTTTTAAATTTGCTAAGGTGTGTTTTATCATCTATCTTGGGGAATGTTTCAGGTGAACTTGAGAAGAATGTGTATTTTGTTGTTGGATGGAGTATAACAATCAGATCGAGTTGATTGATAGTGCTCTTCAAGTCAACTATATCTTTATTGGTTTTTGGCATGCTAGATGTATCAGTTAGTGACAGAGGGTTTTGAAGTCTCCAACCATAATCGTGGATTCATCTTTTTCTCTGTTTTGTTCTGTTTTTGCTTTGTGTCTTTTGACACCGTTTTTTAGATGCAAACACATTTTTTTTGAGAATTGACTCCTTTTCATTGTGTAGTGCCCCCTTTATTAGTGATAATTTTCTTTTCTGAAGTCCTCTTTGTCTGAAATTAAAATAGCTATTCCAGCTTTCTTTTGATCAGTGTTAGCATGGAATAACTTTCTCCATTCCCTTACTTTTAACCTGTTGGTGTCTTTATATTTAAAATGGGTTTTTGTACTTAATAGAAACCCATGGGGGAGGGGAAGGAAGCAGAAAAAAAAAAAAAGAGGTTAGAGTGGGAGAGAACCAAAGCATAAGAGACTCTTAAAAACTGAGAACAAACTGAGGGTTGATGGGGGGTGGGAGGGAGGGGAGGGTGGGTGATGGGTATTGAGGAGGGCACCTTTTGGGATGAGCACTGGGTGTTGTATGGAAACGAATTTGACAATAAATTTCATATATTGAAAAAAAAAGGAAAAAAAATAAAATGGGTTTTTGTAGACAACATGTAGTTGTCTTTTTTAAAAAAAATCCACTCTGACAATCTCTTTTAATTGGCTTATTAAGCCATTCATATTTAGAGTGATTATTGATATATTTGGATTAATGTCAGTCATGTTTGCAATTGTATTTTATTCATTGCCAAGTGCCTCTTCCTTCGGCATTCTCTGGTTTTAAATGAGCAATTTGTGTAATTCCATTTATCTCCTTTCTTGGCACAACTATAAAAAAATTCTTCTTTAAAATCTTTTAAGTTGTTGTCTTAGAGTTAACAGTATATATTTTTAACTAAACTTAATCCATCTTCAAATGATGACATTCCTGGTTCACGTGCAGTGTAGGTACTTTAAAAACGGTATTCCCAATTTCTCCCTCTCACCCCTTGTGACATTGCTGTCATTCATTTCACTTATCCATAAGCCATAATCATTAAATACATTGTTGCTATTGTTACTTTCAAGTTATCCTTCAGAAAGATTAAGAATAAGAAAGATAAGCTTTTATCTTACCATCATTTATTAGCACCCCACCCTTCCTTTCACTTCTTTTCCCTCTTTATCTCCCAACCTCTATCAGATATACTTTTTAAAAATAAACATTTTGTTTTAGAATTATTTTATATTTACAGAGGAGTTGCATAAATAGTGTAGAGAATTATTGTATACCCACACCCAGGTTACTATTAACATTTTTACATTTGTCACAACTATGAACCAATGTTGGTATATTATTATCAACTAAAATCCATACTTTATTTGTATTTTCCCAGGACCCAATCCAAAATATCACATTACATTTAAGTGTTATGCTTCCTTAGGCTTCTTAAGACTATGAAAAATTTTCAGACTTTCTTTGTTTTTGATTACCTTGATAGGCTTAAGGAGTACTGGTCAGGTATTTTGTAAAATGTCCTTCAATTTGGATTTGGCTGATGTTTTTCCCTTGGTTAGACCAAGGTTCTGTGTTTTTTGAAAGTAAGACCATGGAGGTAAAGTTTCATTATCAACACATCATATCAACAGGTTGTGTTATAAGTAAGACTTATCACTGATGATGTTAATTAACCTGGATCACCTCACTAAGGTAGTGTTTGTTGGGTTTATCCACTGAACATTTATCCCTCTTTGACATCCTTTGTTTTGTTTTGAACACTTCTTTCTTTCTGGAACTAGGATTTTAGGATTCTAGCTCTGGGGTTATCTTGTTGATTCTGTCCTCTTGGAATTAGTAATTTCTTCAAGAAGTCCTGGTTCCTTTTATTGGCAAGTGGTATCAGGAACCAAGATCGGGGTACTTGACATGTTTGTTGCTACTGGGGTATTGTCAGGTATACTTTTATTTTCAAAGTTTTCCAACGAATAGAAATCACATTTTAAATGTTATCATAGTTATATAATGTGTAATTATCATCTTCTGTAATTTTTACAGGTTTATTCTAAAATGTGAACACCTTCCCAAGCCTCCAGGATTTAAACTGCTATCATTAAGCAAACACAGCTTATGTGCAGGGCTAAATAGTAAGTTATGATTCTTTACAATTTATTTTCAAAGACTTGTATCACCAAGTTAAAACATTTTATTCTTTTTAAAAATAAAAGCTCCATTGCTAAAATCAGGCATTGTTTTAATCTGTACTTTGCCATTGTATGTATTTATTGTTTTCTCTGAAGTTTCTGATTGCCTTTCAATTTGTTTATTGGAAGAAGAGATACATACCTTCTTCTTTGTATCTTTTATATTGTCAATGTCTTCACTTTTCTTTTCTCTTGGAAACCATTTAATTCCTTTCTTTAAAATTTTTTTTTTACATTTTTATTTATTTTGAGAGACAGAGAGAGACAGAGCACAAGTGGGGGAGGGGCAGAGAGAGAATGAGACACAGAATCTGAAGTAGACTCCAGGCTCTGAGCTGTCAGCACAGAGCCCAATGCAGGGCTTGAACTCACAAACTGTGAGATCATGACCTGAGCTGAAGTCAGACGCTTAACAGACTGAGCCACCCAGGCGCTCTAATTCCTTTCTAATTCCTTTCAATCATTTCCTCGTCTGATGCGAATGTGTTTTTGTCTTAAATGTTTGTTTATTTATTTATTTATTTATTTATTTATGAGAGAAGTGGGGGTGGGGGTGGGGAGAGGCAGAGAGAGAGGGAGAGAATCCAAGCAGGTTGTGCAGAGCTGTACAGGGGGCTCGAACCCATGAACTGTGAGGTCAAGACCTAAGGTGAAACCAAGAGTTGGATGTTTAACCAAATGAGCCACGCAGGCACTCCTCTAATTGCTTAAAGATTAAATTAAAGATTTAACTCCAGGGCTTCATCATTTGCTCAAGACTTACTTTCCAAGTTTTCTTCTCTATGATCTCACAAACCTCTCTGCTCTAGGGCTTTAGTTTCCTGCTTTAATCTGACCATGTTGCTTTCTGGGCTTGCTGCATGGCCATAACCCTGACATTTCCCTTTAGCCTTATTCCTATGTGGGTTCAGTATTCCCTGTGGTTTATACCTTCCTCTTTCTCAGTTTGCTCCCTCATGAATTTGGCATACTTTTCTTGGTTTACTCTTCATGGAAAGTATTTGAGGAAGTCACTTGAAAATGCACTCAAATAACCTCTTAAAAATTATTTTTTATTTTTAAGTAATCTCTACACCCAATGTGGGTCTTAAACCCATAACCCCTAGACCAAGAGTCACATGCCCTACTGATTGAGCCAGCCAGTCACCCCCCAACAAACTTCTTAAAAGGGGGGCATGGGAGGTGGACTTTCTGAGTCTTTGCATATCTGAAAATGTCCTTATTCTGTTCTTACTTGATTTCAGCTTGGTTTGGGATTCACAATGAAGATGATTTCCTATAAGCTTAAAGACATTACTGAATTGTCTTCTGGTACACTAACAGGAGGTAGTATTGCTAATTCAAGGTGTTGCTAACCGAAGGTCTGTTGCCAGACTAATTCCTCAGCTTTGGAAGTGGGCTGTTTCATTATTTATTTTTCTTTGGCAACTTTTAGGATCTTTTCTTGATCCATAGTTTTCTGAAGTTTTATGTTACTTTATATAATTGTACACCTTTTTACATCTATTGTGCTGGGTACTCAGCAGACCCTTTTAGTTTGAAGATGTGTGTCACTTTTCCTCTCTGGGAAATTCTCTTCATTTTCCTTTTTTTTCCTCCCCTTAATTATCACTATTATTTTCTGAAATTCCCAAGGAATGAGATGTTGCGCTTTCTGGATTGTTCCTTTTTTTAAAATTATTAAATAAAGGTGAGTTTACCTATTTATTAAATAGGCTCCAAGCCCAACATGAGGCTTGAACGCATGACCCTGAGATCAAGAGTCACATGCTCTACCATCTGGCTAGTCAGGCATCCGTGTTACTTTTGCTGTTTTTATTTTTTAATGTTTATTTATTTATTTTTAAGAGAGAGAGAGATCATGCGAGCAGGGCAGGAGCAGAGAGACAGGGAGAGAGAGAATCCCAAGCAGGCTCCACACTCAGTGTAGAGCTCAACATGGGGCTCTATCCTACACATGTGAGATCATGACCTGAGCTGAAATCAAGAGTTGGAGGATCAACCAACTGAGCCACCCTGGTGCCCCCTTTTTGCTCTTTAAAAAAAAAACCTCACATTTTACATCTCATTGTCTACTTGTTCTGTGAAGTAGGACAGTTCCTCAACCTCATCTTTAAGCCCTCACATTACGTTTAAAAGTTTTAGCAAAGGGTGCCTGGGTGGCTTAGTTGGTTGAGTGTTGAATCTCAGCTCAGGTCATGATCTCATGCTTTGTGAGTTCGAGCCCCGCATCAGGTTCACTGCTGTCAGCACAGAGCCTGCTTTGGATTCTCTGTCTCCCTCTGTCTCTGCTCATGCTCTTTCTCAAAGATAAATAAAAACATTTTTGAAAAGTTTTAGCAAAATTCCTTTCAATTTCTAAGAATTATTTTTTTCTTAATCAAAATGTTTAAATTGTGATAAAATATACACAATATGAAAGTCACCACCTTAACAGCTTTTTAAGTTTTATTTATTTCATTGATCTCTACACCTTGAATTCATTATTACCCTGGGATAAAGAGTTGGATGTTCTACTGACTGAGCCAGCCAGGCTCCCCAAACCTTAATGACTTTGCTTAAAGCTTATTTATTTATTTTGAGAAAGACAGAGAGAGTGTGAGAGGGGGAAGGGCAGAGAAAGAGGGAGAATCTCAAGCAGGCTCCGCTGTCAGTGCAGAGCCCATGTGGTGCTCAAACTCACAAAACCGTGAGATCATGACCTGAGTTGAAATCAAAAGTTTGAGGCTTAACCGACTGAGCCACCCAGGCGTCCCTTAATTTTTTTTAAGTTTATTTATTTAGAGTTAGAGAGTGTGCACACAAGTTGGGGAGGGGCAGAGAGAGAGGGAGAGAGAGAGAATCCCAAGCAGGCTCTGCACTGTCAGCACGGAGCCAGACACAGGGCTCAAACTCATGAACCATGAGATCACGACATGAGCCAAAATCAAGAGTTGGACTCTCAACCAACTGAGCCACCCAGGCGCCCCCCACCTTAACGATTTTTAAGTGTGTAGTTTGGTAATGTTAACTGAATTCACATTGTTATGAAACCAATCTCCAGAACTCTTTTTATCTTCAAAAGAGAAACTGTACCCATCAAATAGTAACCCCTTATTTCCTGCCACCCCAGCCTCAGACTCTGAATCTGACTATTCTAGGTAGCTCATTGGAGTGGAATCATAGAGTATGTTTTTGTTACTGGCTTATTTCACTTACCATAATATCTTCAAGGCTCATCCATGTTGTAGCAGGTTCAGACTCTCCCTTTTATTTTCTAAATGTTTTTATTTATTTTTGAGAAAGAAAAAGAGACAGACCGTGAGTGGGGGAGGGACAGAGAGAAAGGGAGACACAGAATCCAAAGTAGGCTCCAGGCTCTGAGCTTTCAGCACAGAGCCTGATGCGGGGCTCGAACTCACAAACCATGAGATCATGACCTAAGCTGAAGTCGGACACTCAACCGACTGAGCCACCCAGGCATCCCAGACTCTCCTTTCTTTTAAAGGCCAAATAATATTCCATTGTATGCATGTGCCACATTTTCTTTTCTTTTTTTCCAATTTTTTTTGTTAATCTTTTTTTAAAAATTAAGTTTTTAATTTTAATTCCAGTATAGTTAGCATACAGTGTTATATTAGTTTAAGATGTACAATATAGCCATTCAACAATTATATACATTACTCACTGTGCTTTTATTCCCCATCACCAGTTTCACCCATCCCCGAACCATCTCCCCTCTGATAACCATCAGTTGTTTTCTATAGTTAAGCGTCTGTTTCCTGGTTTCTCTCTCTCTCTCTTTTTCCTTTGCTTGTTTGTTTTCTTTCTTAAATTCCACATATGAGAGAAATCATGTCTTGTCTTTCTCTGACTGGCTTATTTCACTTAGCATTCTACTCTGTAGCCCCATCCATGTTGTTGCAAATGGCAAGATTTCATTCTTTTTTAATGGCTAACTAATATTCCACTGTGTGTGTGTGTGTGTGTGTGTGTGTGTGTATACCACAACTTCTTTATTCATTCATTTATCAATGGACACTGCTGTTTCCATACTTTGGCTATTGTAAATAATGTTGCAATAAACATAGGGGTGCATACCACATTTCCAGAAACCATTGATGGACACTTGGGTTGCTTCCACCTTTTGGCTTTTGTGAAGAATGCTGCTGTGAACATGGGTGGACAAATATCTCTTTGAGACAATGCTTTGAATTCTTTAGGGTAAATATCCAGAAGTGAAATTGCTGAATCATACGGTAATTCTATTTTTAATCTTTTGAGGAACCACCATGGTCAATGCCTTTTTATACCTTTGTATTATGGAAGTGGTATCTTCTCAAATCTCTCTGTTTTAAAATTTCTTTCCTGTTCCTGAATGATCTCTGCTTTGTTAGGGTCAGTTTTGCTATTTATTTATTTTCTTTTATGTTTCAGATTTAAAAAAAAAATCTAAGGATTTTTGGTTACCTTCATGCTTAATGAGGCATGGGAATGGCTCTGATATCTCTGTATGTGGTCAGGATTTGTAGCAGGTTAAAGTTTTAGAGGAGTGGTCAGGGAGTTTGTGCAGAGAGAGAGGGAGACACAGAATCCGAAGCAAGTTCCAGGCTCTGAGCTGTCAGCACAGAGCCCAATGCGGGGCTTCAACTCACCAACTGGGAAATCATGACTTGAGCCAAAGTCTGAGGCTTAACCAACTGAGCCACCCAGGCGCCCCATATATTCTCATTTAATCTAACTAGTAATTCTATAAGATAGTTTTTGTTGTATTCATTTTACAGAAGTGGAAACAGGATCAGAGTTTTAAAAAGCTCACATGGGGGCGCCTGGGTGGCTCAGTCTCTTAAATGTCCAGCTTTGGCTCAGGTCATGAAATTGGGGTTCTTGAGTTCGAGAGTCCCGTGTCAGGCTCTGTGCTGACGGCTTCAGATTTTGT
This sequence comes from Felis catus, assembly GCF_018350175.1. Lineage (NCBI taxonomy): Eukaryota > Metazoa > Chordata > Mammalia > Carnivora > Felidae > Felis > Felis catus. The sequence continues at coordinate 55,196,934 of NC_058381.1, read as the reverse complement.
CTCTCTCTCTCTCTGCCCCTCCCATGCTCATGCCCTGTCTCTCTCTGTCTCTCAATAATAAATAAACGTTAAAAAATTTTAAAAAGCTCACATAGGGGGCACCTGGGTGGCTCAGTCGGTTGAGCGTCTGACTTCGGCTCAGGTCATGATCTTACAGTCTGAGTTCAAGCCCCGTGTCGGGCTCTGTGCTGACAGCTCAGAGCCTGGAGCTTGCTTCAGATTCTGTGTCTCCCTCTCTCTCTGCCCCTTCCCTGCTCATGCTCTGTCTCTCTCTGTCTCAAAAATAAATAAAAACTTAAAAAAAAAAAGCTCACATAGAAGGTTGGAATTTGAACCTAGGAATATGTGACTTCAGATTCCGTACTCTAAACCAATATACTACTTTGAGTCTGAAAGTTTGAGCTGAACCTCATGTGGGGATTCAATGGCAGTTTCATTTTGGGTCACTAAGGAAATAATCTATAAACTGTAGTAACGAATGTGAAACAAGAGAACAGCTGAGTTCAATGGATTTGAAAAAAATACCCAGAATAAATCCTATAAGGATTTAATGCTGCAGGAAGTTGTGAAATGCAAAGATGGGATGGTTTTCCTAACATTAAAGATCCAGCAACATCTCTCTTCCACTGAAAGGCTTGGCACTACTCCCATGGCTAAGCTCTGGGCTCTTAATGTGAGTGAGAAAAGCACTACAGGGAAGGTGCAGCCTGTATATGCAGCCACCTGCCCTCTCCTCATGCTGCAAAGCTTGGATGGGGATAGAGATTATGAGTCATAGTGGCCTAGGAGGAACAATGGTGCTGTCCTCTTCCCTTGGGTTTTTGGAGAAGATGGTTCCTTCCTTCATGCATTCGTTCTTAGCCAGGCGCTGTGGTAGGTGCTGGGGATAAACAGATAAAAGAGCCACAGTTCCTGCCTCTGAAGAGCTGACAGCCTACTAGGCATGGCTAAGACATATATATATATATAATGTGATAAGAGCCGTGATGGGATGTAAGGGAGACAGTAAAAACAGACACAGGTCTGAATTCTAGCTCTGCCATTTTTTATTTTTGCAACTTGATATATTAATTCACTTTGCTAACCTTCACTTTCCTCCTTCATTGGGTTATTGTGAGGAGTAAATGAAATAAGGCATGGGAAGTGCTCATCCCAGTGCAGTGCCTGGTATATATTGAGTGCTCAATATGGGGGGTCATTGTAGTGGATAATATGGACTGAATGTGCTGTAGGTCTGGAGAAGAGGGTGACCAACTCTGTCTGCCCAGAGGTGAGGAGGAAGATGGGGGGCAGGGAAGGCTTTACTCAGGAAGGTGCCTCCAAACACCAACTCTTCTCCCCCCCCCCCCGGCTTTTTTTTTTTGAGCACCAGGCAAAAGTTTATTAGAGTATAAGATTAGAAAGGAAGAATAGTAGGAAAGTTCTCTTTACAGAGAGGGGAACATTTGAGAGGGAATGCCCCTCTTGTTTCCTGAGAAAACCCCCAAATGGTGTCTTCCATTGTCCTAGCACCCCATGGGGTCAAATTGGTGAAGTTCCAATAAGGGAGCTTCCAATAAGGGAGAATCTCTATAAGGTCAGGTGGGCAACTCTCCATGATACTAGATTCTTGCTACCTTGTCTTCTCTAGCTTCTTTATTAGATATTTTCTGGGAGAGACACAGATAGATAATGAATGAATGAACTTTTATTATGACCACCATGTGCCAGGCTCTTTTGCATGTTATCTAATTTAACCTTGCTCAATAATCCTCTGGAGAAGGCTACTTTTCTTCATATTCTATCAGTGGTGGGGGTGAAGATCAGGGACAATAAGCTAATCAAGATTGAGCAGGTGGCAGATGGAGCTGAGATTCAGTCCCCATAAGTGTAGCCCCAAGTTGATAGGTTTTCCACATCCTGCAGCTGCCTTTTTCACATGGATCCCCAACCAGGAGTTGTGGTTCAGAAAGGGACTGTGGAGATTCATTCAGGGCTTTTAACTCCATAGATGGAAAAATGCCTTGGCATAGAGGACTTTTTTTAACTCTAAATTTCAACCTTTCCTGCCACTTGGTCAGGGTTGGGGAGAGGAGAGAAGCAGAGGGTGTTTTCCGTTCCAGAGATACCTAAGTACCACATCTGTGCCAACACCTCCGTTACTGGTACATAATGGGAATGCCACAAAGCAGAGAGCAGTGTTCTGGTGCCTCTCTTACCAGGAACCTGGGGAACCCCCATGGGCTAGGGCTCCATGCACCGGGGGTCCTTGTAAATGGTCGTTAGTATTGAGCTCTCTCTTGTTTCACCCACAGGCCAGCAACTATCAACCATAGGACAAACTGAGCATCCAGGCAGGCACAGCCCCTCTACTGAGTTCAAAGCTCTTTGCAGCTCACGTTCTCCATCTTGTGGACATTTATCCCTGGCAGAGTCTCAGAAGCTGGTAACTGTGTGTTGGAGAACTACTAAGCTCAGAGTCCAGGGAGGTGAGCTTCTTTTGCCCAATATGCAGGGAAGCTCAGGCAAAATGAGAAAGTCAGCAAACTACTTGTATTCTTCTTAGCCACCCCTTATGCTTTATCTCCTCTCTGTGGAGCTTAAACCCTTTTCCACATAAGAAAGAAATAATTTTTTCCATAGTCAGCAGCAGCAGGTGTGTGTGTGTGTGTGTGTGTGTGCGCACCTGTGTGTGTGCACCTGTGTGTGTGCGTGCGTGTGCATGTGCATCTCTGTGTAGGAGGTATCATATTTTTGAGGATCTGTCTGCTGGAATCACACCCCACTTGGCCATGATCCTATTCTGGCAGGCCCTCTTACACAGCCTGCCACCTGCTTGCAGGGATCAGTGTATTCAGTTTCAGGTATTTTCCAGAAGAGGCAGAAGGTACTCTGGGCACAGACCTGAGCATCAAAACTTGGAAAAGAGAATTGAATCCTTCCTTCCAAGATCTGATAATGCAAGGATACTAAGCCATTTATGCATCTGTTAGCCAATTTTTTCTTTATTTTCTTTCTTTCTTTCTTTCTTTCTTTCTTTCTTTCTTTCTTTCTTTCTTATTTGAGAGGGAGAGGGAGAGAGAGAGATTCTTAAGTAGGCTCCATGCTCAGCACAGAGCTGGCACAGGGCTCTATCCCACAACCCTGGGATCATGACCTGGGTCATGGATGCTCAACTGACTGAACTACCCAGGTGCCCTGCCAATGTTTTCTTTAAATTGGACCTTAGGGTGCACAGAATTAGAATAATCAAAATAATTGAACTCTGACACACTCATCAACTCATCCTTAAATGGTCCTTCCTTCCCTTCCCTCCCTCCCTCCCTCCTTCCCTTCCTTCTAATGTAATAAGAACCTAAAGCAAAAGCTAGGGCCATCACAATAACCTACATTTAACCATATTTCCACCCCTCACCCCACCCATCCCTCCTTCTGAGGTTGTGATCATCCTGATTCCTATGTCCATCACTCCTATCTTTTTATGTAGTTTTGTTGCATCTAAAAATACATTGCATTTCTAAAAATACATCTTGTATTTTAGGTTTTTTTGACTTAAAATTATATTGCTATAATTGTTTTTGCATGTTGCTGTAGGTTGTTGTTTTGAGTGCTGTGTATGTTTGGTTGAGTAAATAGATCACAAATTTTTCATTTGATCTCTCACTGCAGGGGGCACCTGGTTTTTATCTGCTGTGAACAGCACTGTTGTGAGCTTTCTCTTACATGTCTTTGGTGCATGCATGAATGTTTGTCTTTATTTCTGTGTCTTCAAAGCATTTATTCAAACTCCCTGCATGTGCTGACCTGGTCTTGGTGGAGAGTGTGGCATTCCTCATGTCAAACCATGCTGGGGAATGGGGTGCCTGGCTGGCTCAGTCGGTAGGGCATATGAATCTTCACTTTGGGTGGTGGGTTTGCTCCCCACATTGGGAATAGAGATTACTTAAAATTATAAAATAATTAAAACAACAAATTGGTTCTTAAAAAAAACATGTTGGGGGATAAGGCTGCAAGGCATTCTGCTGGAAAGAGACGTGACATATTGAAACAAACCAGGGATTTTGGTTCAAATCGACCTGATTTAAGGTCCACCTGGGCCACTTACCAGGTCTATGAATTGGGCAATTTCTTGACATCTTTGAGTCTCAGTGTTGTCATTTTTTAAAAAAAGTTTATTTGTTTTGAGAGAGAAAGAGTGTGCATGCACATGCATGCACAAATGAGGATGGGGCAGAGAGAGAGGGAGAGAGAATCTCAAGCAGGTTCCTTGCTGTCAGCATGGGGTCTGATGTGGGGCTTGATCTCATGAACTGTGAACCAAAAGCAAGAGACAGGCACACAACTGGCTGAGCCACCCAGGCGTCCCTCAGTTTTGTCATTTTTTAAAACTATTTTGTAATGTTTTTATTTATTTTTGAGAGAGAGAGACAGCGAGAGCAAATGAGGAGGGGCAGAGAGAAAGGGGGATAGAGGGTCCAAAGCGGGCTCTGTGCTGACAGCAGAGAGCCCAGTGTGGGGCCTGAACTCACAAACCACGAGATCATGACCTGAGCTGAAGTTGGACGCTTAACCGACTGAGCCACAAGGAACTCCTCAGTTTTGCCATTTTTAAAATGGGAAGGAATTATACCTCCTGACAGGGTTGTGAGGAATAAATGGGCAAAAGGATGTTTGGCATATAGTTGGTGCTCAATGCATGGGAGCTGCTATTAACCTGAGGTGTAATGTGAGCTCCTTGCACAGGCTGAGTGTCCATTCGGTAGGGATACTGTAGAGGAGACTCAAATACTGGATTCGGAGGGAAGCGGTCTATGAATATTTCCCAATAGAGACTTCAGATGGGTTTCCTCAGCACTGGGGAGGTTGGGTGTCCTTATCAAAAATATAGATTTCCCCTGACTTTCTGAATGAGAATCTCTTGGGGTGACACTTGGGAATTTGCATGACTATAATGTTCTGTGGGTGACTCTGACAAGAAGACAAGTTTAGGAACTACTGGATTAGTGGCTTCTAACATCCCTTTTAACTTTTGTGCTTTGAGGAACTGTTCAGAAAGGGCTTCACTTCCCCAAGAGAGGTTAGGAGAACTGTGGAGCAGTAGGAGGATACTGAATGGAATTAAGAAGAGCATCTAGATTTCTTAGGAAAGGAGGGAGGGCATGACCCAGATGGCCACATGAGGTCACTAGGGAGCACCTTTTGTATAGAATACAGTGGGAATGACCCCCAGTTCCTCGGAGCTCAGCATAGTGCTCTATAAGATGAGTCCTCCTGAAACAGTGCAACATATTCCTATGTTTCTACTTAGGAAGAATGTCTACTTATATTATTTTTCTCTAGAGCTAGACTAACTGGCTTTGAATCTTGATCCATCCCTTACTGTTGTGTGACTTTGGGCATGTCACTACAACTTCTCTGTGACTCAGTTACCCCATCTGTAAGATATGGATGATAATATGTATACCACACAGGGCTGTTGTAAGGATAAGGTAGGTTAATATATAAGACTTAATAAAAAAGCTTCTGTAGTGTCTTGCACTTAGAAAGTGAAAGGTTGGTGTTACTTCCATCATCATCATCATCATCATCATCATCACTATTCTGCCATACATTTCACTTATAGGATTCTATGAATCTAAACTGAATCTAAAATGCATCTAAAAATGCAACCAGTTCTGGGGTGTTGGGATGGCTCAGTCAGCTGAGTGGTGACTTTGGCTCAGGTCATTTGATTTGTGGGTTCAAGCCCTAGGTCAGGCTCTGTGTTGACAGCTAGGAGCCTGGAGCCTGTTTTGGCTTCTGTGTCTCCCTGTCTCTCTTTGCCCCTCCCCTGCTCACGCTCTTTCTCTCTCTCTTCTCTCAAAAATAAAATAAACATTAAGAAAACATTTACATGCAACCAGTCCTGTTTAGAAAATAAGAAAAGAAGGATTGCTATTATTTTCCTTTCCCTACTATTTTGAGCAAGGAAAGATAGTATTCCTGAGTAGAATATCAATGTGAAAAGGATTGCTAGTTAATCCCCAAATATTTGTTCTTTCCTGGTTTTACAGTAATGGAAGTTTTAGCTAGGCACATGGTTAAGGAGTAAAAAAAAAAACAAAAAAACAAAACACAAAACATTTCCTAGCCTCCTTGCAAGTCGGTGAGGTGACATAACTAAGTCCTGGCCAAGAGGATGAGTGGAAGCCACATTTCTAACTTCTGAGTCATGCCCTTAAGAAGAAAGGAGCAAGCCCTCCCCTTCCCTTCTTCTCTTCCTTTTCCTGGGAAGTGGAGGTGGTGGAGGAAGGTGAAGCATCCACTTTAGACCTTGAGATGGAAGTCAGGTCCTGAAGATCATGGAGTCATGGGTGAGAAGGGCCCTAAGACCTATGGAGCTGCCATGTCAGTTTTGGACTGTTTACCTTTGGATATTATAAGAAAGATGAATGCACATTTCTGTCTTGTGTATGTTATTGTTACATTGGCTTTTAATACAATACCTGAATTGGTATTCTACATAATGTAGTTGTTATGTATATAAAAAGTAAACATTCTACCAGGTGGTCAAAAGAGCAAAGGAGTAGGTAAGGAGAGGAGGAAAAATACTTATTTGAATGGTGTAAAGATAGAAATACGGGGATGAAAAAATGGGAACAGGTCTAGGGTGAGGCAAGAGAGGCGGCTAGGGACAGTCACTCTCAGGGTCATTCAAGATTTCTTAAATTTTGTGCCCTGGGTGCCTCTCTTATACTCTTAACCATGGAAGGAAAAGAGATAGGGAATAGAGGGATCAGAACTGAGAAGAGGGATGATTGTAACGTGGAAAGAGAGGAGAGAGTGGGGTGAGCTGGGTGGAGAGGAATTACAGGAGAAAGAAGGTAGAGAGGAAAGGGCAAAAGGAAGGAGTAAGGGTGATCTTCAACTTAGTTGAAGTTGAACCAATCTTCAACTGGTTCAACATGGAGGTTTTTAATTCAGAGAGAGTGTTCCTTTACACTTGATATTTTAAAAGTGGGAACAGAGAAGGTCTTATTTCATCTACCAGCTCTAAAAATTAGGGATAGACAGGGAGGAAAACACTGTTGAAAAAACTAAACAAGGAGGATGTGACAAAGGATGGGGATGTGTGACAGTCAGGTGAATGTCAGCAACCTGACACCTCACAGCCAAATTTGAAGTGAGGTTACAGGGCATTGGTTGTGGCTGAGTGAGAGGCGAACCTATTTTTATGAGATATCTGAGGAGGGAACTTAGGTCACACATTCTTCCCATTTGCAGGAGGCAAATGCATGTGTCAGCGCTTTTGTGTTTTGTCCTGTCCTCTATTGCACCACAGTGTGCCAGGTGATCAATGGCTGTGAGACACATTAAATAAGGTCAGCCTGGAAAAATCCCCAGATTCCAGCACTGCCTATGTTTGATATATATCCAGTCATCACATGACCTCATTGCCTGCCTTGAAGTTTTCCTATAGCTCAAGGCATGGAGAAAGGGAGATCCAGGCTTCAGGGATGGGTCATGGGGACAGAGGGCAGCCCACTGGATATTGCAGTTCTCTGGAATTGCTGTTTGGTCCACAGTTAATGGTTGTGCCCAAAAACATAATTTAAATAAGGCTTTGTTTCCTTCAGAGAGATGGGAGAGAGTCTTGGTAGGAATGAAGGTAGATGGTGGTAGACATAGGAGAAGAGACCATTTTTTCCTTAGGGAAAGGCCCTAAGAAAGGGGCCTTGCTCTGATATCTCTTTCCACACTGAGATTCTTCCAGTAGTAAAGCTCTCTGTTTCTCTTATCACTGTGTTCTTGAGCACCTGCTGTGCTCAGGGAGCTACATGGTATGGAGTAATGACTCCATAGGTCTACAAGCCCTACCTGCCCCAGTAGATTGTTGACTCCTTGAGAGCAATACCCATGCTGGCTTCTTCATTGCCTCCATCAAAGCACTCAGATGTGCCTTATTTATCCTTTGGATAAATAATGATTAAATAAGATGCAATGACAAGGCACCGGCAACAAGTACTTTTGGTATGTGTTGAGAATCCATCCTGGACACAGAACTTGGTTTGGGCTGTAAAGAAGGCTTCTTGGGTATTTTTGTTTATCATGGAAGTGTTGGCTTTTGTTTTCCCTCTTATCTCCAGAGACGCTGTCAGCCTCATGAGACTAAATCATCAATCAACATTTACTCTCCAGATACTGTCCTTTGCCAGACACACAGGATGCACTTAATCAACCTCTTCATTTAGTTTATGTTTCAGGTAGAAGCAAGATGAGAAAGATTTCCCCCATCTATCAATTCCTGCTTCTACTTCTGATTTCCATTTGGAAAAACAACTCTCAACTCAAAAATGAGCATATTTAAGGATTATTTTCTTGGAATCTTGGGGATGAGAGGATATTAAGAAATTAGGTGTTCTAAGGAAAATGGTCATGATGGAAAAAAAGAGACAATTTGTATAATAGGATCTCAATTTCAGAAAAATAATATACATCTCGAATAAGTAGGGAAGTACTATTACCAGAATATTAGCAGGAAGGTAATTGGATCGTGTTGATTTTTGTTTTCTGCCTTCTGGATCTTGAAATTTTTCTATAGTGAATATATGTTACATTTAAATCAGGAAACAAGAGTTAAAAAAATAACTAAAGAAATTCTCTTTCTTAAGCTGGGTAGGGGGCACACAGATGTGCATTTATTATTATTCTTTATCATTTGCTTACAGGTTATACATACACTTTGTATAAAATATTTAACAGTCCAATTTTTTTCAATTGCAGAACCTTTTGTTTAAATAAAATATAATCTGGATGCTCTCTTAATTAAAGCAAGGCATTCCCTGGAGGTTAGCCTAACATGTGATCTATCCTAGAAAATGTTCCATATGTACTAGAGAAGAATGTGTATTCTGCTGCTGTTGTATGGAATGTTCTGTATGTCGGTTAGGTCCATTTGGTCCAAGTCCAATGTTTCCTTGTTGATTTTCTGTCAGGATGATCTATCCACTGTTGGATGTGGAGTACTGAAACCCTCTCCTATTATTGCATTGTTGCCTATTTCTCCCTTTATATCTCTTAGTATTTGCTTAATATATTTAGGTTCTCTGATGTTGGGTGCATATATATTTATGACTGTTGTATCTCCTTGATGAATGAACACTTTATCGTTATAGAACGACCTTCTTTGTCTCTTATTACCATTTTTAGCATAAAGTCTATTTTTTTTCTGATATAAGTATAGCCACCTCTGCTTTCTTTTGGTTTCCACTTGCATGGAGTATCTTTTTCCATTCCTTCATTTTTGAGCCTAGGTGTGTCCTTAAAAACTGAAGTGAATCTCTTGTAGGCAGAATTTGGTTGGGTCTTATTTTTAGCTATCCAGCCAGTCTGTGCCTTTTGATTGGAGAATTAAATCCATTTAATTTAGAATAATTATTGATATGTAAGGACTTAATAATGCCTTCTTGTTTATTGCTTTGTGGCTGTTTTGTAGAATCATTGTACTATTTTTCCTCTTTTTTGGCCTATCTTTATGAATTGGTGATTTTCCGTGGTGGTATGCTCTAATTCCCTTCTATTTATATTTTGTGAACCTACCAGAGTTTTTTGTTTGTTTGTTTGGTTGGTTGGTTGGTTTTGTTGTTACCATGACACATTCATAAAGCATATTATAGATTGAAAAGTCTATTTTAAGCTGATAGCAACTTAACTTTGACTACATACAAAAGCTTTACCCTTTTACTCCCACCTTCTATGTGTTTGATGTCATCTTTGCCTGTGTTTTTGAATGCATTTGTTAACAAATTATTGTAGTTATAATTTTTAATACCTTTTCTCTTTAACATTTATACCAGAGTAGTTAGCACACCATCATTTTATAAAATTACAGTTTTGTAAATCTAACTGTATGTTTATCTTTACCAGTATGTTGTATATTTTCATATGTTTTCATGTTACTAATTAGTGTCTTTTCATTTCAACTTGAAGAACTCCTTTCATCTTTTCTTGTAAGTCAGATATAGTGGTAATGAACTGCCTCAGCTTTTCTTTGTCTGGAAATGTCTTTGTTTCTCCCTTATTTCTGAAAGACAGCTTTGCCAGATAAAGTATTTCTTCCAACATTTTGAATACATCATTCCACTCTCTCCTGATCTATAGAGTTTGGGCTGATAAATTTACCAATAGCTTAATGCGGGTGCCATTGTAGGTTGCAATCTTTTTTTCTCGCACTGCCTTTAGGAATTCTCTCTGTCTTTGACTTTTGACAGTTTTATTATAATGTATCTTGGGGAAGGTTATTTTGCATTGAGCTAATGATATATTAGCTTCATAAAGTTGGGTGTCTAAGTCTCTCCTCAGGTTTGGGGAGTTCTCAGTGATTATTTCCTTAAATAAACTTTTGGCCTCCTTCTATCTCTTTTCTCCTTATGCAACTCCAATTATTCTGATGTTTGTACTTCTGATGAGGTCTCATAGATCATGTGGTATTTCTTTGCCCTTTTTCATTCTTATCTCTTTGCTCTCTTCTCAGATTATTTCAAAATCTCTATCTTGTACATCAGTGATTCTATCTTCTGTTTGGTCTATTCTGCTGTGATGCTCTCCTATTGCATTTAAAAATTTTATTCACTGAATTCTTCAGCTCCAGAATTTCTATTTGGCTCTTTTTTAAAAAAATATTTCTGTCCCTTCTTTATTTTATTTTTTTATGTTTTATTTATTTATTTTGAGAGAGAGACAGAGAGTGCACATGTGCACGCAAGCAGGGGAAGGACAGAGAGAAAGAGAGAGAGAGTGAATCCCAAGCAGGCTCCATGTTCAGTGCGGAGCTGATGTGAGGCTTGATCCTATGACTGTGAGATCATGGCCTGAGCCAAAATCAAGAGTTGAACCCTTAACTGACTGAGTCACCCAGGCACCCCTGATTTCTATCCCCTCTTTAAATTTCTTATTTTGTCCATGTACTGTTTTCCCAATTTTGTTCAATTGTTTTTCTGTGCTTTCTTATTTGAGACCTTAAAGCAGCTATTTCAAATTCCTTATCAGGTAGATTGCAGAATTTTGTGTCTTTGAGTTTGGTTACTAAAAGATTACTGTTTTCTTTTGATGAGGACATGTGTCCTTTATTCTTCATGTTCTTTGGAGATTTGTGTAGCTGTTTTCTCATTTTAGTAGCAATCACCTCTTCCAATCTTTACTAGTTGGCTTCAGCTAGGAGATATTTTCATTGGTTCTCTTATGTCTGGGACTTTCTCCATCCTTGTATGGATACGCCCACTTCCTGCTTCTTGCTCCCTTTTGTGGCAGAATTCTTAGGTTTGTATGTCTATCTTACAATGCACTGGCTGTTGGAAACCTCTCTTCTTTTCCAGAAGGTGGCGTTATAGCTCAAGTTTGTAGTTTCATTTCCCATAGGGCCAGGCCTGTTTTCTGAGTGCATTCCTTCCTGGTCTACCAGAGGCTGCTCTTGCCACCCACTTGGGAGTTTGCCCAAAGAACTGGCTGCAGGGTGGGTGGGGAGGTATAGGTTTAACACCTGGGGTCTTTAGGGTTCCCACAGTCCAGGCTGGGGGATCCTTGAGTCAGGTTTTCTCATCAGCTCATAGGGGAGTTTCCTGTTGAAGTCCTGGATGCAGTCAGCAAGAACCACATCGCTTTAACCCCCTTTGATATTCTTATCTGCCTCTTTCTTGGTTTCTTCCCTGGCCCCTGTCATGGAGAACATGCTTAAATAGTCTGGTTGTTGCAGGAGGGAAATGGGTTTTCCCAGCAGTGACCCACACAGCTGGAAAAACCAGGCACTCACTCACCCCCACTCCTTTCCCCTCCGGAGAGGTCGCTGCAGGCTAGTTCAGCCCCACACTCTGCTGCCTTGAGGGAGGGGTTGTGCTGGCAAAGTTCCTCTTATCTTCTTTCATGTGTCCAAATTTGTATTTTATTTTTCTCCCCTGGAGTGCTGGAATCTCTCCTTGGGAAGTCTGGACTTCTACAAAGGCTCTCTCATTCACGGGTATCTGCCCACTAACACTCCTCAGATGTTCCCCAAATGCAAGTGGGGAGGGTGGGGGCTAGCTCATTGGCTACTGCTGGTTCTGCAGTCCTTACCAAGGTCTGTCTGCCTACTACTCATTGCACAAATGGGCAATACTCTTCCTGGGTCTCTTGGTGTATGGTACCAGATTCCATAACTTCCACAGAGACACTATTGTTTGTGGACAGATGCCAATTTTTAGTTGTTAAAAGGGAGAGAGATAAAAAGGAGGAATGCCATATGCCACCATGATGCTCTCATTTTTTTAAAGTTTTAATTTATTTTTGAGAGTGAGAGAGAGTATGTACACAGGGAAGGGGCAGAGAGAGAGAGAGAGAGAGGGAGAGAGGGAATCCCAAAGAGGTTCTGCATTGTCATTGCAGAGCCTGATGCAGGGCTCAAATTCGTGAACCAACCATGAGATTATGACCTGAGCCAAAATCAAGAGTCGGATACCCAATAGACTGAGCCACCCAGGCGCCCTTCTCTGTCTAATTTCTTTTTATCACTGAATGATATTCCTTTGTATGATGCACCACAGGTTGTTTATCGATTCACTTATTGAAGGACATTTGGATTGCTTCCAATTTATGGCAATTATGAATAAAACTGCTGTAAACATTTGTGTTCAAAGTGCTCTTTTAACCCTTCAAGGAGACCCTACAACTAGCACTTGTGGTTTGTGACACACTGATTTCTTCTCCACGACCACAGTGCTGTTGGTGGTTTTTCAGGCTACAAGAACAGAAAATTGCAATACTATTGTTTTTTGGCACTTGCTTGCCAAACACTTGCTTCTCAGTTTCTTCCAGAAAAAAAAAAAAAGTCAGCTGCATAAAAAATGATTGGGGTTGTGAGTGGAAGCCACAATGATGAGAGATATACATGAAAGTAGAAGTAAGAGAATGTAGTCCTTTGTCTCTGCAGGGTAGGCCCAGATGGAGTCTAACATGACTGGCCTGTGTAGAGGGAAGAAGTGAGTCTTGTGGCCAGAAACATGAACCTGTTTGTGGTCACTTTCCTTTTCTCTCTTCCCAGTGCCTGGGGCAGAAGTGTTGATGGAGAATTGAGTAAAAATGGCATCAGGGATAACAATTGAAATGACAAAGACTTTCAGGTTACTTCTGCAGCCATTTATATGTGCTTAGTAGAACTGATAAAATCACCTGTGTTATTCCAGAGATTGTTAATTCCAACCACCCTCACTTGCATATAACATTTTATAAAGTTTTATTTTGAAATTTTAGATAATACAGCACTTCATAGTTTGCAAAGAACTGTCTACTCATCAACTCATTTATTTCTCATGACAACAATACATGAGAAAGCTGAGGCTCAGAGTTTATTTACCTGCCCAAGGTCATTTAGCAAGTGAATGGCAGAGCTGAGAGTAGAACACAAGGGTTTTGACTCCCAATCCAGTGCTCTTCCCAACAGCTTGAGTTCAGGGACAATTGAAGAAAGTGGAAAGACCAGTGGATGCGAATGGGGTGGTGAGGACAGCATTAGGGGGGCATGCACAGAGAAAGGTGCTCAGGTGGTGGTGGCAGGTGGTAGACAAGGATAGGCAAGAGTCTCTTGTTTTTAGGCTGAGCTTGGTGGGTTGTCTCAGTTCAGTGGACATCACCATGCTTCATGGCAGAACTTAGCTTTGATGGAAGAGAATTCGATTTTGTTTTGTTTTTCTTTCTTTCTTTTTAATAATTTTATTTCATTTTTAAAAAGATTTTGTTTATTTATTTATTTATTTGATTTTTTAAGTAGGTTTCACAACCAGCATAGAGCCCAGCGCACGGCTTGAACTCAAAACCCTGAGATCAACACCTGAGCTGAGATCTGAGCCACGCAGGCACCCCTTATCTGATTTTTTAAAGTAGGTTCAACAGCCCAGCATGGGGATTGAACTCATGACCATGAGATCAAGAGTCGCGTGCTCTACGGACTGGGACAGCCCAATGTGCCCCTCAATTTTGTTTTTTCATTTCAGAAAACATTTGCTCACCTAAGTCCTCGGTCATGTACTAGAGAAAAGGGGATAAGACTCACTGTCACAAGGAGAAGAGTTGATTAATGGCAGTGATGAGAGTATTTCACCTCATCCACAACCTCCAAGAGACTGATTTATAAGCCAGGTTTCCAATTTATTTATTTGTGATGGGAAATATTTGTGATGTGATAACTGGTGATCTTTACTTACCAAGTGGAAGGTCTGTTCAGGAGACCAAATGATCATTCTGAACAGTGCTTGAAAATAGAATTAGTAACCAGGAATGGTAGTCAAAAGTCACCTGTGTCAAGCTGATTCGGTTTGCTTTGTTTCTTTAATGGTGTGCTATGTTTGTCTCAGTAATAGGCTTGTCACTAATATGTTGTTACTCCCAACCATTTTTTTCTGGATTCGTTTATGGCTATTAGATATGATTGTCCTGTCACATCCAACCTTGTGACCTAGAGACAGTGCCTGGGGCTGACACGGATGTGGATTCTGGAATCTGGTGACCAACATTTGAATCCCGACCCCGTCACTCACTGTGACTCATGCAGACACTTAACCTGCTTCTTCTTCTGTAACTGAGGCTGAGATTATTTCTGGAGAAATTCCCTGTGGCTCTTGGCCACAGCCACATGCCGAGATGAGATTGAAGATCACCCCAGCCTGGACTATGATGGTAACTAGTCAGAAATGCATGTTTATAGATAAACAACAGATAAAATAGGGGATCTGGAATGAGGGAAAAGTCCACAACCGTCAAGAAGAATGATCTTCAACTTCCGGGAGGAAGCTCAGAATTTTGATGTTTAGCTGAAAAAGCCACTGAATATGAGGCTGACAAATTCAAAATTCATGTAAAATAAATACTCAAGAAAGCGTGTTCGTATGAGTGAAAGGGAGGGGATGTAGGGTCACAGGAGAAGACAAAAAGCAAAGTAAAAATAAAATAAAAGCCAAAGCCAGAGCCACAAACTGATATTTGTGATTGATTTCAGTTCTATGTGCCGAGATCCAGTGCAGAAAGTAACGGGAAGTGGGGCAGTGCCATAGGGCAGAGGTAAGGACATAAAGCAGATGTGAGATAGTGTGGAAACCTCAGGACAGGCCTCCTGCAAATAAATGCTGCAAATAAATGCCCATTCAGGCTCTTGCTTCTTTATCTTTCTGATAATTATGCTCGCTTTCACTTAACTACTTCCTGGTGGCATATCAGGTGGTAACTGAACTTCACAGAGCATGGTGTTGGGACAATGAGCTGTGGGCCTCACTGCTTTGGTATTGATTTCTATGGCCGTTAGTTTTACAAAGTAGGAGTTCATAGGACAGAACTTTACAGCAGTGATATAAGACTTTATAGATGAGGACACAGAGCCTGAATTTTTTATTTTGTCATTCTAGTGGCTGTGAAGTAGCATGCCTTGTGGGGTTTTTTTTTGGGGGGGGGACATTTAAAATTTTTATTTAACTTAATATATATTTTTTTAGTGTTTATTTACTTTTGAGAGAGACAGAGCATGAGCGGGGGAGGGGCAAAGAGAGAGGGAGACACAGAATCTGAAACAGGCTCCAGGTTCTGAGCTGTCAGCACAGAGCCTGACGTGGGGCTCAAATTCACAGACTGTGAGATCATGACCTGAGGAGAAGTCGGATGCCCAACTGACTGAGCCATCGAAGCGCCCCACTTAACTTAATATTAATATCTGATCTGCCAATACCCTATTTGTGTTTCTACCTTGTCTGTGAAATAAATTCATAAAATCATTGAAGTTAGTGATAGCACTAAGTCTCTAGTAGCTGGGTGGAGAGACGGGAGGAGTGGGTCTGTACGTATGTATGACCAAATCATTTTTCTGAAGATGATAATGTTTCAAACAGAGGTAAACTCTTAAGCACCAAAGTGTCCATTTCCGTGGCATTAAGTATATTCACATTTTTGTATAGCAATCAACAACATTCCTGTTGTGGCTTTAAATCGAATTTCTCTGATGACTAATGAAGCTGCACATGCTTTGCATACGCTCATTAGCTATTCATAGATCTTCCTCGGTGAAGTGTCAGTTCCAATCTGTGGCCTGTTTTAAAAAACTAAGTTGCTCACCTTTGTTATCAGTGATTTATACGAGTTCTTTATATATTCTAGATGTTCAATGTCTATAGTCCATGGCAAAACACATGTTTTGCATATATTTTCCCCCTGCCTCTTCATTTTTTAAATGATGTCACTTAATGAACAGGAAACTTCCATTTGGATGAAATCCAATCTGTAATTTATGGGGGTGCTTTTTGTGTCCTAAGAAAGTAATTGCCTACTTCAAGGCTGCAAAGATATTCTCTTTTATGCTTTTTTCTGAAAGCCTTATGGATCTGGCTTTTATGTTTGGGTCTGTGGTCCTTTTAAAATTAATTAATGAATTCTAATTAATCATGTGTATGGAGTGAGTAGAGGTCAAGGTTCATTTTTTTCCCACGTGGATATTCACTTGTTCCAGCACTTTTTCCTTTTGCATGGAATTGCCCTAGTGTCTTGATGGAAAATCAATTGACTGGGGGCACCTGGGTGGCTCAGTCAGTTAAGCGTCTGACTTCGGCTCAGGTCATGATCTCATGGTTCATGAGTTGGAGCCCTGTGTCGGGCTTTGTGCTGACAGCTCTGAGCCTGGAGCCTGCTTTGGATTCTGTGTCTCCCTCTCTCTCTATCCCTCCCCTGCTTGTGCTCTCTCTCTCTCTTAAAAGTAAATGTTAAAAAAATTTTTTTTTAATTTTTTTTTCAACGTTTATTTATTTTTGGGACAGAGAGAGACAGAGCATGAACGGGGGAGGGGCAGAGAGAGAGGGAGACACAGAATCGGAAACAGGCTCCAGGCTCTGAGCCATCAGCCCAGAGCCCGACGCGGGGCTCGAACTCACGGACCGCGAGATCGTGACCTGGCTGAAGTCGGACGCTTAACCGACTGCGCCACCCAGGCGCCCCTAAAAAATTTTTTTTAAGTAAAAAGAAAATCAAACTGTACATGTGAAGTTTGTTTTCGGAGTCTCTATACAGTTCCCTGGATCTGTTAGTATGACCTTGCCCAGAAATTTAGGATGACAACAGACAATTAAATCTGCAACCTCCTAACCTATAAGCAGAGAAAGCCCTGAGCTGCTTTCTTGGCTGCATCTCATCATTGTTTATAACCTCCAACTTCCCCGGGGCACTCCCCCTATGCCCCCTCGCTCCCCCAATATGAGCTCACTCAAAAACTACTATAAAATCTAGGAATCGAAACTGCAGGCCAGATTTAGAAGCAATTGTGCAATGTTGGGCAGTTCCTAAGTTACTGCTTGTGTGGTTCCTCATGATTTGTGGATAAGAAGCTTGTTTTTTTGTCTTTCTCTTGCTGACTAGTGTGGACCGTGCATGTGAATGTAGGTGGGCATATGCAGAAGTTCTTTGTATTTGACTGTTAAGTATTTGCATGTGTTCCTTCCTCTATGGGGTTCATCAACTAAGAAACTGGGATCTGTGGGTAGAGCATGCATACGTGCCTGGAGATATCCAGAATCTTTGTGATCCTCAGTGTCCCATCCACGATGTTTTTGGGGTTTCTAAAACTGAAGCGAATGCACCGAGGCCTTGTTGACAGCATCCTGAATTCAGAGCAGTTACTCAGAGAAAGGTCAGGAGGGGAACGGCTGTTTTTTTATCTTCATGGGCCTCATTTGACCAATAGAGGTTGCAAACAAACTGGCTAAAAGCATGGGGTTTGGGAAGTGAGGGAAGTGAGTTTGAACTTTGACTCTGCTACTTCTTGGCTTTTTCATCTTAGATAAATCACTTAATCTCACTAAGATTCAGTTTCCTCATCTGCAAAATGGGGGATCATCATCGTTCTTTTTTCAGAGGGTAATTGTTGGTATGAAATAAGATAATAGATACAATCTTTCAACACATATGGGTTATTATTATAACTATTAATAAACATTTACTAAGCACGTTGATCATAAAGCACACAGATGCCTCCTATCCCTATGCCCTGTGATACACTCTAGTGATCAAAACACAAAGTGACTCAAATGCCTCCTCTTTCACTGTGGGTCACTGTGAACTTGGACATGCCATACAACTTCCCTGAGTCTCACTTTCTCTGTCAGTACAATGGGGTTACAGCATCTCCCATGTAGGGCTTCTGAGAGGTGTTTCATACAGTAAAGTCTGGATAAATGTTGGTTCTCTTTCCTTAGGCATGTTCCCTTCCATTTTAATATGTGTGTGTGTTGGTGTCAGAGAGTGGCATTTCTGGGCCACAGTGAGGGCTGAGAAGATATGTGAGCATTCGTTTTTCAGATGACTCCTCAGTGAGGGGCCATGGCCAGAAAGTGGCCAGAAGAGAGGATAAATGCAATGCCAGCTTCTGGCTGGGAGCCATGTGGGAAACACTGGGGCGGGGGAGCCACCTGGGATTCCTGTTCCTACCTCATTAATACCAAAGGAACTGAAGACGAAGAGAAGAGAGAGCAGGTCTCCAATACAGATGATCGCAGTCAACACACCTTCCCTATTACCATGGAGAAAATGCAGGATTGTTGGCAATGTTGACACCAGCATGCAGGTCAAGGAGTTAGCTGGCTTAGAGCATCCTACTGCAGCCTTGAGGGTGCAGGGTCACTGACCAGCTTCTGTGTCCCCGACCTGGGAGGAAGCCCTAAGTGTAAGACAAGGCTGGCTGTGGGACCTAAGGAGCTGAAGCTCATGGTGAGGAGGAAGAAAATATCAGAGAAATGTCATTCTGATATTCATCTCCATTTTTCCTCTCCTACCTTGACCTTTGGCAGTAAAGATCTCCAGTGACATCCTTCTGCTAGATGTGAAGGCCATCTTTCCCATCTGTCCCATTAGATATTATTGACTGCTCCCTTTGGGAAACTTTGCCTTATCAAGTCCCCTGGGCCTCCCATTTCTCTGGACATAATTTCTTGGTTTTCTTCATGGACTCCTCTTCCTTGGTCAACTCTTTAAATAACCAAGGCCCTCCAACATCCCTGTCTTCTTCTTGGTCTGCAACAGGGTTCTCATGGACATCCTGGTGGTTCCTACACACGCTTTTCCAACCCTGGATGGACATTCATCCATTCAGTTGGTCTTACTAAGCCCCTCTGTCATACGCTCCAGTCAGCATATTTACCTACCACCTCTGTCTTGAACATTCACCAGGATATCTCCTACCACTGTTCCTGAAGCCCCTCCAACTCCCCATGCCCCAGATCACACTTCTTACTTCCCTCACAGCCTCCTCCCTCTAGCTCAGTTCATGGTGTCCTCAGCCCAATCTTTACCAAGGCTAGACACTCTAGATTCTTTTTTGGCTCCTTATCCTATACCTGGTCAAAAGTCTTGCCAATTAGATCTTTATTTAATAAATCAATTTTTTCTTTTTGCTAATTCTCATAGTAACTCTCATGATTGGGATTCTTATTACCAGCCTCTCCTCTTTCCAGTCCACCCCACATATCTCTGCAGGAGAGGTTTCTTTCTAAACCTCACCCTGGTCAATCACTCCTTTGCTCAAAAACTTACAGGGGTTACTTATCACCTTTAGGGTGCAGTTCGAGGCCTCCCAAGACCCATTTCTCTGCTAACGTCTACAGCTTTATCACTCCCCACTCCTATGACGCCTCATGCTGCAGCCACAATGGACCGACCCACCTTTTGGTTTCTTCTAAGTGGCTGCTCTGTCTCTTTTCTTCTTCTAAGACCTAGTTCAGCATCACCTCTTGTGGGAAGTCTCCCCTAACCTGTCCAGCTATAGCTGGTCATGCCCAGCTATGCCCATGTCTGGGTTTTTATCACTTTTAGCACATTGTGTTATGGCTGATTGCCTCCTGGACTCTAAGTCCTACTGGGGCTGGGGACTGCCCTTTTCATCTTTGTATCCCCCCACCCTTGGTACTGGGCCTGCCCCAGGGTAGATACTTTGTGAAGGTTGGTCGTTTGTTACTGAGTGAGGTCCACTATAAAAATAGGTACTTCTACAGGCATTTATTTGTTACATCTTTACTACACAAATCAAAGCCCAGTCTCTTGGTAATCTGTTGACAAACAAGTGGGATATAACAACACACATTAATATTGGTCTGCTTTGACAAACTTCACTCCTTTGACCTGGAAGTGAGTTGTTCAATGAATTACGGCACCTAAAGAAAACATTCTCCAGGAAACTGAGTCTACAGGTTTCTGGAGATTAGACTATTGATAAGATTGCTTTTTTTCTTATAATTTACTAACATATTTGTAAACTGATGGAGAACCATGTCCTGTATGACTGTGATCTCTATCAGTTAGCCATTTGTTTTCTTTCCTTTGTCCTTGGGCAGCCAGGAGTGCTTGAGGAACATCACACATATTCCATTACCTCCCCCAACTTCATGGTATATAACCAGCCATTCTTCACAAAGCCAGTGCAGCTGTTCCTGCCCACAGGTCCTGTCCCCATGCTTTAATAAAATCATCTTTTTTGCACTGAAAGAAAGAAAGGAAGAAAGAAAGAAAGAAAGAAGAAAGGAAGAAAGAAAGAAAGAAAGAAAGAAAGAAAGAAAGAAAGAAAGAAAGAAAGAAAAACATTCTCAGCCAAATGATAAATTGAAAAGAGATCTTCATTGGGAAATTTACTGTAAATGACACAAAACCAGATTTTAGAGGGAAAAGCGGCTTCAAAACAAATTTCAAGGGAAGACCAAAAGCTTAAAAGTGATGGTTTTTGAGAAGCTTCTATCTTAGAGCCTGACTATGCTAACCAAATGATTCATGGGATTATTGGGAGGAGAAAATCATGTAACAGATGCAGAAGTGCTTTGAAAAGTCAAAGGTGCCATTCTAATGGAAGTCATTACCCAAAGAGTGGCTTGTAAGCTGTTTCTCCTGGATCCTGGTATAGCCTTAGCTACTTTGTGGACTTCAATTGACAGAGACAGAGGGTAGAAAAGTGTCTTTGAAGTGGATATTTCCCTGTTGTACTTTTAACATCTTTCACACCTGGTAACCTCCTCTGTGGCCTTACATGGGCCAGTTATTAAAGTGGGTGTGGCTTAGGGACCACAGTGGATCCTGAGAAAGACAGGGAAGAACAGATGAACCACTCCTCACCTGTCCCCTTGTTCGTGCCACAGGTCCCTGCTCATCACATTTTCCTCCCTGCTTCTGCCCCCACTGAAGGTGCCCCTAATCCTGAACCTGCTCTGTGTTGTGATCTGTGTGAAATGGCCTCAGAAAAGCACTGAAGAGATGGGGAGCCTGGGTGGCTCAGTCAGTTGAGCATCTGACTCTTGGTTTCAGCTCAGTTTATGATCCAGGGTCATGGGATTGAGCCCTGAGTAGGGCTCTGTGCTGAGCGTGGAGCCTGCTTAAGATTCTCTCTCTCCCTCTTCCTCTGCCTCTCCCCCACTCCCTCCTTCTCTCTCTCTCTTACACACACACACACACACACTCTCTCTCTCTCTCTCAAAAAAAAATAAATTTAAAAATTAAAAAAAAATAGGCACCACAGGGAATTGAAGCAAAGACCTCCATTTTCTGTCTACAACCGCCTCTGATGCTAGTTATTTGGAGGAGCCATATTTTTTACCCTCAGCACTCAACCCTTTCTGATGGGCTTAAGAGGATAATCAGAGCTGATGGCTCATTTATACCTGTGGCCCATGGTGAGTCATCAAGATCAAACCAACACCAGATTGTGCTTGATGCAGTGGTGCCATGGCCACTCCCCAAACGGAGATATGGATGACTCTGGTGTAAGTCTTTAAGACTCTGCTTAATGAAACCAACATGGACCCTAAACTGGAAACTTCCATTTATCTCCCCAGGGTTCAAGATCTGGGACCATTTCTTAATCCAGGAAGCTGTCTAGGGTAGCAGTCCTGCTCACCCCATCTGCCTTTACTATTGTTTATGTATTTATCCGTTGGTCTTTCTTCTCTGTATCTGCCTTCACCTCTTGGGTGTTTATAAATGTTGGTAGAATAAACTCACAAGAGCACTATCTTACTTCTGAGTCCCTAGAACTACCTAGTACCTGGAGCATGGCAGGTGCTGTAAGAATGAATACTTGTTCAATGACAGGATAAATGAATCATGCTGTTGCTCTTTCCTGAAGCCTGTAGACATAGGAGGGAGGTGATCAGACATCCATGATTGGCACTGAATCTCACACTTCCTGTAGGAGTTGAGGATGTATATAACATGAGTACTGGTTGTGACCCACAGGATCAATCTTAACAGAAAAATTAACTGCCATGCTTTTGCAATGAAGACTAAAGACTTTACCAAGATCTATGAAAAATGCCTCTCCCCTGCCCCTTGCCAGCCTATTGGGTGATGGCAGTGAGACCCCACTTACATTTCATTCCTGGCATTAGACTCCCATGCCCATCAAAGTTTCAGCCTTTCTAGCAGTGCTCTGGGGTTGTCTCAGGGACGGTTAACACAGAATCTGGGCCTTGCTCTGCTCCTGATCACTGAAACTGCTTGAGTGAAACACTGCTGCCATGGCAGCTGGCATGCTCCTGGACACCAATATCAGTGTCTCCAGGTGAACCCAGATCTGCTACCCCTTGGGGCCCCAGAGTAGCCATGCTGTATCCTTCTTCCCATTTTTGGCTCACACTGTCTAGGCTCTGAGGCAATGATGCTTGTCCTTCCATATGTCACAGAGGACTGGTGACGACAGCTCTATCATCTGCTGCCTATGGCCACTCTCCTCACAGGCTAAACCTAAGCTCAGGTGCAAGGAGAAGGGCTTTGAGAGACCCTTGTCTGTTGACCCCCTCCCCTGCCTCTTCTGCTCTCAGGGTTCTTTCTCCAATGTAGATGGACCCCTGGAGTCTGCCTGCTTCTTGGTTCATCAGACATGGCTGGTTCACCTGTTTGTGTGAAGTGGTCTGGTGACTAATGTCAGGATAACCTGTTTCCGTAGGTTAACTAGTGTCTCAAACTAATTCCATGGGCATGCTTGGGGGTCATTATACCATTTCACTTTTTTTTTTGGAAGGCAATTATCAGCTGGATGCTTAGCCCTGACTCTGGTTGCCAGGTAGATGTATATTAACTCATTCACTCATCTATTCAAGCAGCACCCATTTACTGAATGCCTGTTGTGAGCCAGCCACTATACTAAATGCTGAGACTAGTAAGATAAATCACACATGGTGCCTATTCTGGAGGGGTTCTTGATCTTATTGGAGAGGGGACATAACCTCACTCTCCAGTTTCTGGTGGAGTTCAGCTAATTGCCAGTGGGAGGTAGAAGGGCAGAAAGAAAGGTGTTTCCCTGCTGGGTTGGGAATGTCTGTGTCCTTCCACCAAAGGCCCTCAGCCCCTGCCAAGTGCTTTTCTCCCTCAACTTTCTGGGAGGTCTCTCCAGTGGCTCTGTTGGGTTATGGTTTTTATCCCCTCTCCTCCCTCATTTGTTTGTTTATTTATTTATTAATTAATTTTTTTTAATGTTTATTTATTTTTTAGAGAGAGTGAGACAGAGTGTGAGCAGGGAAGGGGCAGAGAGAGAGGGAGACACAGAAGCTGAAGCAGGCTCCAGGCTCTGAGCTGTCAGACAGAGCCCGATGTGGGGCTCGAACCCACGAACCGGGAAATCATGACCTGAGCTGAAGTCAGAGGCTTAACCAACTGAGCCACCCAGGTGCCCATCTACTCCCTCCTTTAGACTTAGGGGTGGTAAGGGCTCCCTGCTGCTGCTAGCCCTGTTTTTTTTTTTTTTCTCTAACTTTTGTTGATTTCCTTTAACTCATTCCCTACCAAATCAAATTATCTTCAATTATACCATCTTGTAGGTGTACCAGGATCCTGGCCGATGCGGATTTCTAATTCATCTTTGTATCTGTAGGGGCTGGTACCTAGCAGATGCTCATTAAATGATTGCCAAATTAATAATAATATGATGTGATAAGGGCCATGTCAGTAGTTTTTATAAGGCTTGCTCTGTGAACATCCAGCTTCCAGTCCTGACTCCAGAAAAATCTGCTTGGTTAGCATATTTGAAGACACAATGATAAATTAAAAAAAATGTGACTTGTCTGTTTTGGGAAGTTGTGGGAGTTTTTGTAGAAGTGGGTGCCCTGTGATGCTAATTGTTAAAAGAATCAAAACCACAGCATTTCTGTCACTATTAGCAGCTTGTCTTCCTCCAGCTTCTTCTCCTTCTGAACAATTGTATTTTCCCAAATTTTGATGTGATGGGAAAACAAACTGAAGTGTAGGGGGAAAAAAAAAGAGACATAAAGAAGCAGTAAGAAAAATGAAGGCTATTTCAGTCCAGCTGCTGTAGATGCTCCCTAAATTTTGGCTGCTGAGGCAGAGAGAACAGCGAGACTCTGCAATGCTCCTGCTCACAGCTCTGCTCCTCGGTGTCCCAGGTCCCAGGTGGGATGATGGTTCCAGTATGAGGAGCAGGCCTGGTGGGCGGGAGAAGGGGAGTTGGAGGGAGTGGGGACTCACTAGGGAAAGAACAATGAAATCAGAGGGATACCCAGTATTCAGACTCCAACTCCAGATAGTTGGTGGTCCTGCTGATGGCAATCTGGAGACCTAAGCAAAGCCACCAATCAGGCTTTGTCCTCCAGAGGAGGGCACAGAGACAACCCAGGGTGTGTGTGGGTAGTCTTGGAGGCAAGATGGAATCTCATTCAGTAGGGTGCTCCAAACACAAAGTAGGGCTGGTGCACAGTGGGGACTTCACATGTGGCAGTTGACTACACAAATGGATCCCAGTTTTTCTGAACATGCATAAGCCCAGAAGCAAAGGAAGGCAGTGTCTGCAGGTTAACATGAGAAGGACAGAGGCAGCCAGAGTAGATGGCAGAATGCTGGTGGCAGTGAGGACCACAGGAGCTCACCAGCAGGGCTGCCTGATGGAGTCTTTGAGGGGGGCAGGGTCCCGATGCTTCCCAACCCTGGGCTTCCAGAGAGGGGGAAAGAGAAAGTTCTCTGCTACAGAAAAAGTTCTGGTTATCTATTCCTATATAATAAGCAATCCTAATGCTTAATGGCTTAAATCAATAACCATTTTATTAAACCTCACAGTTTCATGGGTCAGGACTTTGGGCAGGACTTGGCTAGGTGATTCTTCTTTTGCTCCTGGCATTAATGGAGGCCACTTGATGGTACTCAGCAAGTGGATGAACTGAAATGGAAGGAGCAAGATGACTTAATTCATATGTCTGTGCTTGGTGGAAGTAGCTAGAAGGTTGGGTTAAGCTGAGACTGTTGACCAGAATACCCACATTTGATCTTTTCAGCATGGTGGTCTTGGGCAACTTGGATTTCTCTCATGGTAGATGACCTCCCCAGTGAGAGCATTCCAGGAGACCAGGTGGACACTGCAAGGATTCTTACGATTCCTCCTTGAGATTTCCAGAACATCACTTTTGTTGCATTCTATTGGTCAATCAAACCACCTTGAATAAAGACCAGCTTCTTCCTCTTGATTTTGGTGAGAACTGCCCTCTTGTTATTCTGTGTGTGTGTAGTTACACCTCATGCTGTGAGCCTCTGAGAGTGGGTGCTTTTTAGAGTCCACTAGCTTGGGGCTGAAGCCTGACTCTGACACTTTTGGACCCCATGATCCAGGGTAAAACACTTAACCTCCATAATCTGCAGGGATGATAATCTTCCATACTCTACAGGGCTGTGGAAGAGTTACAGCAGTGTCAGAAACACAGTAAGCATTCCAAAATGTTAGCTGCCGTTGTAATAGGCATTAGTGTTCAGTAGTCAGCTAACCCACTGGAAACATTCTTGAATAAATAGCTTTGCCCTTTGGGGGGAAAAATTCTTTTTTATTCTCTTAAGTTTATTTCTTTTGAGGGAGAGAGAAAGCATGAGCAGGGGAGGAGCAGAGAGAGATGGAGACAGAGAGAATCCCAAGATGCACTGATAGTGCAGAGCCTGATGCAGGGCTTGATCTCATGACCATGAGATCATGACCTGAGCCAAATTAGATGCTTAACCCATTGAGCCAACCAGAGACCCCTGGGGAAAAAGAATTCCTAATCTCTTGGAGGTACTCTCCATTTTCTCACCTGTAAAGTGGGTGCCCCAGAGTGCAAACATTCAATGCTGGTAAGTGTCCAGGGCCCTGGGGCTGGCCTTGCTCATGCCCAGTGGTTGAGGGGAAGGCAGAAGTGACAGAGGGCTTTTGCCTTCATGTGGTCGTGGAGCCTCTGGAGGAAGTACTGCATCCTGATTCCAGCAAGGGAGAGAGGGTTCTGACTTCCCCCCCTTTTTCTTTCTTTCTTTTTTTTTTTTTTAATTATTTTTTTTCTGGTGCAGAGATACATGAAACTCAAGTACAACTCCCACCCATGATGAGGTCCAGTTTTGACTTCGGTCTTGTGCTACAGGGCTTCTCTCTTATTGAGTTGTGGAGAAAGGCATATCCGAGAGAGCAGGCAAGAACTTCCCACGCCCAAGGTGTAACCCAGCCAACATGAGTCGCTCCGTGGGGAGTCAGAAGCTGCACCAGGTTGAGTTGTTGCCCAAAGAAAATGTTTATTTGCAGCAAATAAGGAGATCTCTGCGAATAAGAGAGGGTGAATGGGTTCCTTATGTTCAGGGTTAGGATTACTAGATAGGAAAGACTTGTCATCTAGTAGAGAGCATGCACCTTAAGGAAACACACCTTTACATACATTGTATTTATGTAAATGAGGCTGAGGTTCCTCCCTGGGTGAAGATTTTAGTATTATAATGAGATAAAGGTAATGGGAGGTCATTCAGGAGGTCACTCTTAGCATGGTCCATCATGAGTGGGGGGTGGTATTAGCTCAAAAAGTCTGGGTGGTCTGGGCCTGTGGGAGGCAGGTCTTGTGAGGACAGTCACTGTCACCATCGCCTGAGAGGTGGTTTTGGGTTTCCTTTGCCTGAGTTAAGAGGAAAGCCAGAAAGAAGAGCTTAAGGAAAAAGACAAGACAAAAGTTACGGAGTACAAGCAGGTGGGAAGTAAAGGTCAGGTCTTGGGGTCTAGCTGGTGACAAAGGGTCTCCAAGGCTGGCTCCTTCTCCCTTGAGAAGACTTGTGTTTCTCTTACCGGAAACAGGTGACCTCGGCCTTCCCTGCTTGTGAGCAGTGGCTACATTTCGAGTCTCTTCAACTCATCAGAAGGAAACAACTCCACTTGGCACTGCTGACAGCTGATTTTCCAAGTGTCCCCTGTCACTCAACCTCCTGACTTGACAGAAGTGCCACATTTGCTGTGGCATAGCTCACTTCTCCTTCGGTGGCATGTGATGATTTTGTTTCCCTGTGCTTGTTTCCTGAGGACCAGGCAGCAGGGGTCTCGTGTGCCAGGCCACGTGGGCTGACAGTTTGATCTAGAGTACCTTCTGCTCCCTCTGTCTTGTGTGTGACCCTGTGTCTCAGTGAGTTCAGGCAGCATAACAGAACCACAGACTGGATGGCTTAGGAACGAACAGGTCTTCCTCACGGTTCTGAAAGCTGGAAGTCCGAGATCAGGGAGCCAGCATGGCTGGGTTCTGGTGAGGGCCCTCTGTCTGGTCTGGTTGACCAACCTCTCTTTGTATCCTTAGATGGCAGGAAAGGAGCTAGTGAGCTCTCCGGCCTCTTCTGAGGGCACTATCCCATCCATGAGGGCTCTACCTTCCACCCTAATCACCTCCCAAAGGCCTTTGCATCACACCGGGATAGGGTTTCACATATAAATTTGAGGAGGGCGACACTGGTATCAGTCTTACTGCAGGCTGCCATAACTAAGCACCACCGAAGGGGCAGCTTAAATAATAGAATTTTTCTTTCTCACATTCTGGAAGCTGGAAGTCTGAGATCAAGATGTCCACAGGGTTGGTTTCTTCTGAGGCTTCAGTTCTTGGCTTGTAGACACACCTTTACCCTGTGTCTTACTATTTTTTTTTAAGAAAGTTCCATACCCAGCATGGAGCCCAACACAGGGCTTGAGCTCACAGCCCTGAGATCAAGACCTGAGCTGAGATCAAGAGTCCGATGCTTAACCAACTGAGCCACTGAGGCACCCCTACCCTATGTCTTCACACAGTCTTCCT
The DNA here is from genome assembly GCF_018350175.1 of Felis catus. Taxonomy (NCBI): domain Eukaryota; kingdom Metazoa; phylum Chordata; class Mammalia; order Carnivora; family Felidae; genus Felis; species Felis catus. The sequence continues at coordinate 55,168,888 of NC_058381.1, read as the reverse complement.
TCTGTATATGGGTGTCCTAATCTCTTGTTACACGGACACCAATCACATTGGATTAGGGCCTACCCTAATGGTAAATGACCTCATTTTACCCCAATCACCTCTTTAAAGACTATCTCCAAACATATGTGGGGTTAGGACTTCCACGTATGAATCTGGTGGGGACACAACCCAGCCAGTAACAACACATCCATGTGTGTGCCCGTTGTGTTTGTTCCTAGTAACAGCTTCCCTTTCTAGAATTTCTTCCCCATTTCCTGTCTTGTCTAGAGAGACCCTGGGGTGTGGTGAGGGTGACCAGACATCCCTTTTTTATGTCTGATGTGCTGTGATAGCAACTAGTTTCCCCTTTCATCTTCAGTGACATGACTTTCGGACAACAAACAAATTCAGAGACCTGGCCCCTCTCCTGACTCCACAGTCATGCAGCCATGGAACCTGGGGCAACAAAAGTACTTGCTTCTCTAGTATGGTCTTTCTATAAACCCGTAAGTCAGCTTAGATGATCATGTAGATACCTTTCGCCTCTAACTGTGATTCACATTGTGTTATAGCAAGAAACTAATATCTTTGATATTTATTGAATGGATTTCTTTGAATAAAGATGAAGTTTTGTGTAAAAAAATGGGGCATCAGTTTAGATGTCAAATTATTAGAAAAATATATGTATAAAAGCTATTTTTTTTGATCCTCTAAGAATGAAGACCTTCCCAAGAAAGCCTGGGAAAGTGGGTGCTGAGTAAGTTCACACACCTGAAGTTAGCCCAGATGACATTTTTCCTTGTGAGAGCTAAGTTTGCAAGTCAAAAGAGGGCAGAGAGGACTTTTTCCATTGTTATGGAACCAGCCTGGAACGCTGGTGGAAAAGCCAACTGGCACTCAGAGATCTTGGTAGATCGGAGATTTATTTAACACCGGTGGGCTCAGAGGAGACCGTTTCTCCAAAGATCTGAGCCCTGAGCACAAGCATGGGAGACAAAAAATAGTCTATTATTTCCGCATTCAGCATTAGTAGTAATTTGGCACAAGGCAAACAGGGCAGGAAGAAGAATCCGGAAGAGGGGTCTCTAAGCTAGAAACTAGAGTTTGTGTTAGTCTTGTAGGCCATCTTATGGTGCATAATTTTATTTATTTTCCCAACACCATGAATTCATTGTTGAAATTGGGCATTGATCCCCGTTTTCAATCTCTAATTTCAAAGTATTGCTTGTGTTGTAAACAGTCCCCAAAAAGAGTTGCTTGTGGGAAGCCCTCCCCACCACTCCCAACTTAATACCTAACCTAACTGCAGTTTCAGCCTCTCCCAGGAGTGGAATTTTAAGCCAATCAATCTGGAATTTCCCTCTCCCAACTAAGGAAAGGTGACCTTGCCTGAAATAATCCTTATTTTCTTTTGCTGATAACTTCCTTGCCCCACCATCCTTCTTATCAAAACCTTCTATTTTGTACAGCTTCCAGGAGCATCTCTTTAGTTGCTAGATGGGGTGCTTGCTACCTGATTTGTAGAGGCCACCTTGAGGCAACAAGGCTTTGGCACTGGAAACCTGAGCCAAGGCAAAAGGCAAAAGGCTCATTAAGCGACCCACCTGGAAATAGCGATAGTCCCTTACAGACCAGTTACAACCACACACAGTTTATAAGATTACTAAAAAGCAGAAAAGTCCTTACATTCCATGACTGAGCACTCCACCCCATAACTCTGGCCCTTACCACTGCTTCCTGGCAGACGGTCTCTCTTTTGCTATCCTACCCGCTGCCCCCTTGCAAGTGTATTCAATAAACTTCTCTTTTGTTCTGCCTTGGGGGGATTCTTTCACCACCTGTACCGCCAGCCCCGACCTGATCAGGATGCCCCACATGATTTATGATAGTAATGATGTGGGGCCTGGAGCTAATGGCCAAGAAAGAATTCCTGAGATTTTTTTTGGTGCCAAAAGGTGCCTTTATTTATTTTATTTATTTAAAAAATCTTTTTATTTTTTGAGAGTGAGAGAGAGAGAGAGACAGCGTGTGAGCAGGGGAGGGGCAGAGAGAGAGGGAGACACAGAATCCAAAGTAGGCTCCAGGCTCTGAGCTGTCAGCACAGAGCCCAACGCAGGGCTCAAATTCATGAACCATGAGATCATGACCTGAGTAGAAGTTGGATGATCTATGACTGAGCCACCCGGGTGCCCCTTTTATTATAGCACGGGCTCAGGACCTGTGGGCAGAAAGAACTGCATTTCAGTTAGTGGGGGTTAGGGATAGCAGAGGTCTCTAAGGAATTTGTGCATGTGAGAAGCAAGGTCTCCAGGACCTTGAAGGGCTAGCTGCTAAGACAAGATTATTTACTACCATCTAGTAAAACATCAGTCACGAGACCCTTCAGATGTATGTACATTAGTGGGCCGTATGTTTGACAGATGATTGCTAACATATGTCTTGGGGGGGGGTGTTTTCAGCTCTCAGAGGGAAGTAACACCAAGGAGAGCAAAGCTGTAGTGGTAAAACATTAAAGGAAGTCCTTGAGGGAGCTTCAGAAGTGTTAGAATCTGTATGCCTCAGGGAATCTGTCTGGAGGCGACAATCCACAGCCCTGTCCAGTCTTTGGTTCTTTTTCTCCCACCAATAATAATAATAATAAATAATAAAGCCTATTAAATCTTCAAATTTAGTCAGTTGAACTTTTGTTTTTTTAACACTTGGTTAATGCAAAATAATCTTATCCCATTGGCAGAACATTCTTTTGTGTCCCCCAAACCTTTTCCAGGCTGCTCTCTTTCCTCCTGATCAGTTCGTGCTCATTAAACGCCACTAAGGGGCAGATGTGGGGCCAGGTACCAGAGACACGGGAGTGAACGAGGCAGAATCCCGCAGAGTGCTGCATGCAGTGCAGGCTGCAGATGATGCCACCTGCACTTACAAGTTCATGGCCGAATGTGTGCGGGGGCACTGTGGCAATACATAGACGTTGATCTGACCCAGCTTTGAAAGGCACTCCCAGGAGGCTATCTGAGCCCTGTTGGGTAAAGCTGCAAGTTCTGGCTCTCCACTGGGCCTGCACTGCTTAGATCCCTGTCTGGGAGGGGCTCTGTGCCTCGCTGCTCCCGGACACCCCTTCCTGTGCTGCGCTGGGTGGGCGGGGCTGCCATTTTCTCTGTGGTTTGGCCAGACGTAGGAAAGTTACCCTCTAAGCTTCTGTTTTGCTAGATCGTCCATTTCCTGGTTCTTTGGCAAGAGAGATGGTTTTTGTTGAGGTTCTTTCACCCTTTTTACCCGGTGCCTGTTAATATATCCTGATTGCTGTCTTCTCCAGTCTGGGGTATTTCCAAGTTTGGGGTATATGAAGCCAAAAGAAAACCCAGAGAACTTACCAATTCATTTGTTGTTCCTTGACTCTCAAGGTCCCTTGCCAGTCTACTTTCTCTTCACCTTTCAGAACCTTCCTATTTTTGTTTTATGTGTCAGATCCAGGGGTTAGATGTCCTTTGGGGGAGGGATAGGGAAAAAATGGACTATCTTCCTGGAAGCAGAAATGCATGTTTCTAAGGACTAGGCATAGACATGGCTTACTTTGTTTCTGATGACATTCCCCTGCAGAGCCTCTGTCTCATGGTCCCTCTGGATGTGGGTGAAAGTGAGTTTCACCACTTCCAAGCCTGCCCATAAGACATCTACACAATACCCACCCCCACAATGCATGATAAAAACAGGACCAGTATTGAAGGTGTTGGCATTGTATGCTGGAAAGAGCCTAGATCCTTCCACTTGGAGAGTTCCCTGACTTTCTTTACTGTGCAAAGTAGGCAAGAAATAAGCCTGTATTGCATTGAGCTACTGAGATCTTAGGACTGTTACAGCAGCTAATATTTATGTAGACCAGTGCACCATGTCTCTTCTCTTTTCTTCACTTTCTCCCCTAATGAGGCTGGACCTCAAGGTTCATCTATGCAATGTTTATCATGTTACTTCCCCACCTTGTCTTTCTGCCTCACAAATCCCAAACTGTTCACTCTCTATCACTGCAGCTGTACATTTCCTTGTCTTATTCTGGGGTGACTGAGTGCTACCGGGGGCAATTCAGTGATGGTGCCAGTTAGCACCACCCCCAGTCTCAATTAACTGGGCTCTCAGCAGCCCTTAGCAATCCTTAGACATTCTCCTGGTCAGCTCCCTCTCCGTTTTCTCTAGCCACTATCCCAACACTTTCCTTTCATTCTCTACTTCCCATTTCAACTCCTTGCTTCTCCTTAGAGTGGAAAAAATCTTCAGAGAGGTATAAGCTTCCTCAGCCTTCTGTGCTCTCATTTAATGAGCTTCTCTAATGCTTCCTCTCTTTTCTTTCTTTTTTAAAATTTTATTTATTTATTTATTTATTTATTTATTTATTTATTTATTTATAAATTTACATCCAAGTTTAGTTAGCATATAGTGCAACAATGATTTTAGGAGTCGATTCCTTAGTGCCCCTTCTCCATTTAGCCCATCCCCCCTTCTACAACCCTTCCAGTAACCCTCTGTTTGTTCTCTATATTTAAGAGTCTCTTATGTTTTGTCCCCCTCCCTGTTTTTATATTATTTTTGCTTCCCTTCTCTTATGTTCATCTGTTTTGCATCTTAAAGTCCTCATATGAGTGAAGTCATATGATATTTGTCTTTCTCTGACTGACTAATTTCGCTTAGCATAATACCCTCTGGTTCAATCCACATAATTGCAAATGGTAAGATTTCATTCTTTTTGATTGCCTAGTAATACTCCATAGTATATATACCATATCTTCTTTATCCATTTATCTGTCGATGGACATTTGGGCTCTTTCCATACTTTGGCTATTGTTGATAGTGCTGCTATAAACATTGGGGTGCACGTGCCTCTTCGAAGTAGCACACCTGTATCCCTTGGATAAATACCTAATAGTGCAATTGCTGGGTCATAGGATAGTTCTATTTTTAATTTTTTGAGGAACTTCCATACTGTTTCCCAGAGTGGCTACACCCAGTTTGCATTCCCACCAGCAGTGCAAAAGAGATCCTCTTTCCCTGCATCCTTGCCAACGCTATCATTGCCCGAGTGGTTATTGTTAGCCTTTCTGGCAGGTGTAAGGTGGTATCTCATTGTGGTTTTGGTTTGTATTTCCCTGATGATGAATGACATTGAGCATTTTTTCATGTGTCGGTTCGCCATCTGGATGTCTTCTTTGGAGAAGTATCTATTCAGGTCTTTTGCCTGTTTCTTCACTGGATTATTTGGGTTTTTTATTTGATTTTTTTTTGGCGTTGAGTTTGATAAGTTCTATATAGATTTTGGAAACTAACCATTTATCAGATATGTCATTTGCAAATATTTTCTCCCATTCTGTTGGTTGCCTTTTAGTTTTGCTGATTGTTTCCTTCGCTGTGCAGATTTTTATTTTGATGAGGTCCCAATGGTTCATTTTTGCTTTTGTTTCCCTTGCCTCTGGAGACATGTTGAGTAAAAAGTTGCTGTGGCTGGGGTCAAAGAAGTTTTTTCCTGCTTTCCCCTCTAGGATTTTGATGGCTTCCTGTCTTATGTTGTGTCTTTCATCCATTTTGTGTTTATTTTTGTGGATGGTGTAAGAAAGTGGTCCAGGTTCATTTTTCTGCATGTTGCCGTCAGTTTTCCCAGCACCATTTGCTGAAGAGACTGTCTTTATTCCATTGGATATTCTTTCCTGCTTTGTCAAAGATCAGTTTGCCATACATTTGTGGGTCCATTTCTGGGTTCTCTATCTGTTCCATTGGTCTGAGTGTGTGCTTTTGTGCCAGTACCATACTGTCTTGATGATTACAGCTTTGTAATACATCTTAAAGTCCAGGATTGTGATGCCTCCTGCTTTGGTTTTCTTTTTCAAGATTGCTTTGGCTATTTGGGGTCTTTTCTGGTTCCATACAAATTTTAGGATTGTTTATTCTAGTTCTGTGAAGAATGCTGGTATTATTTTGATAGGGACTGCTTCCTTTATTTTCTATAACCCAATTTCCCCTTCTTTCCTCTAGTCTGGAGAGACATTACCTTCTATCTCTCGAAGTATGTGAGTTTCCTAGAGCTGTTGTAATGAAGTACCTTGAACTGAGTGGCTTAAACAGTAGAAATCTATTGGCTCACAGTACTGGAGGACAAAAGTCCAAGATCCAGGTGTCATCAGAGTTGGCTCTTTCTGAGGGTTTCTGGTGGTTTGCTGGCAATCTTTGGCATTCCTGATCTCTGCTTTGTCTTCATGTGGTGTTCTCCCTGGATTCATCTTGGGGTTCAGATTTGCCCTTAGCTCTTTTCTCCAACACTTGCTTCTCCATCCGTGTCTGTAGCCTAATGAATTGTACCAGCCTCTGCCAAAGGCAGAAAAATATTATCAATTGCATTTGTGAAGTGCCCAGCCATTAAATACTGGGGATTCTGCCACATCTCTGCCAGCTGTGCTCTCTATGCCACACCAGGGATAGTCATGATCTGCTTAAGAAGTTGCAAGGAATCCCAACGGTTTTCCTCCTTCCACTCTTATGGATTTCTACTCCTTCCTCCATGCCCTCCTTTCCAGACGCAGCTCTTGCTTTTTTTTTGATGTACAGTTCTTTTGTGTGTGTGTTTGTTGTGATAAAATATACACATAATATCTATCATCTTTACCATTTTAAGTGTACAGTTCAGTGGCATTAAATATATTCACATGGGGCGCCTGGGTGGCTCGGTCGGTTGAGTGTCTGACTTCAGTTCAAGTCATGATCTCATGGTTCGTGGCTTTGAACCCCACGTCGGGTGCTGTGCTGACAGCTCAGAGCCTGGAGCCTGCTTCAGATTCTGTATCTCCCTCTCTCTCTGTCCCTCCCCTGCTCTCTCTCTCTCAAAAATAAACATTAAAAAAAAATATCCACATGGTTGTGCAGCCCTCACCACCGTCCACCTCCAGAATTCTTTCATCTTGTGAAATTGGAACTCTGTCTCTATTAAACTTATCTCCCCCTTCTCCTCCCCTTGTCCCAGCCCCTGGCACCCACCATTCTGCTTTCTGTCTCTATGATTGTGACTATTCTAAGTACCACATGTAAGTGGAATCATACAGTATTTGCCTTTTCGTGACTGGCTTATTTCATGCAGTGTAATGTCTTTGGGGTTCATCTATGTGTAACATAGTATAGCATTTCTTTCCTTTCCAAGGCTGGATAACTCCATTGTATATATATGCCACATTTTGTTTATCCATTCATCTGTCAATGGACACTTGGTTTCCTTCCACATTTTGTCTGTTGTGACTAATGCTACTGTGGACATGCTACTCTTTGAAACTCTGCTTTCAGTTCTTTTGGGTATATGCCCAGAACTGGAATCACTGAATCATATGCTAATTCAATTTTTGATTTTTTGAGGAATCACCAAACTGTTTTCCAGAGTGATTGTATCATTTGACATCTCCACCAACAGTGCACCAGGGTTCCACTTTTTCCACATCCTCATCAATGCTTGTGTTCTGTTTTTTTTAGATAGTAGCCATCCTAATGGGTATGAGGTGGTGTCTTGTGGCTTCGATTTGCATTTCCCTAATGATTGTGATGTTGAGCACCTTTTTATGTGCTACTGGTCAATTAAATATCTTTGGAGAAAAGTCTATTCAAGTCCTCTGTTTTTCTGTTTTTGTTTTTGTTTTGAATTAGGTTGTTTGCTTTTTGTTGTTGAGTTGTAGGCGTTTTCTCTATATTCTAGATATTAATCCCTTTGAGACGTATGATTTGCAAATATTTTGTTTTTTTTTTTTTTGTGTGTGTGTGTGTGTGTCTCTCTCTCCCTTTTTTTTTGCTGCAGCTTTGCTGGAACACGCGGCCCTTCCTAAGTGTGCTAGTTGGGTAATCCTAGCTGAGCGTGGGTGTGGGTGGGGGCTATGATGAAAATGCCACTACCACAGCACCCCACCCTCCATTGATGCTCAGGGTGTCCCTGGAGTGGACAGAGCTGACAGTGAAAGTTGGTGACTCAAGGGTGAGGTACAGCAATGGGGCCAACAGCCCTGGGGCCTTGTTTAGAAGGCAGAATGTAGACTTGAGAAGGATGAAGACAGAACCACCTGCTGAAGCCTGAGAGAGAGGAAGAGCAGAGTGGAGGGAGGGAAGGGAGAAGAAGAGAGGAAGAAAGGAGGTAAGGCAGCCTGCTTGCTGGCTCTTCTGTCTTTGTGAGTAATGATAATTTTGCATTCTAAGGGAGGTTCCCTGTCACTCTCAATTGCTCTGAGCTGAGAGTTTTCCTGAACTCCAGGGAGTGGGTGAGGTAGCAGCACTTACTTTGGACAACTCTAAGATCTACCTTGAGTTGACTGGCAGGGGAGTGAGGAGCTTGTAGGAATGAGTGATTCAGTTCAGCCAGGGGTAAGGGGTAAGTCAAGAGTCCAGCTGAATGAAGTGGTCGTTCCTTCAACAAACTCAGTATGTGCTTTGCATCACTGAGGTAACACAAGGTGAGAGAAAGAGTACCTGATCAGAGTTGTAGGGTTCTGGGTTCTGGGTTGACTTTACATCTAATCACACAGGCTGGCCTTGTTCAAATCCCTTAACTTTTGGGCTTTGGTTTCTTCAACCCTAACTTGAAAGGATTGGCCTACATCAGTCAGTAGGCTATGATGAATTACTAGGTTAAAACATCAGGGGCGCCTGGGTGGCCCAGCAGGTTAAGCATCCAACTCTTGATTTTGGCTCAGGTCATGATTTCACAGTGCATAGAATTGAACCCCTCCTCCATACTCTCTTTCTCAAAAATAAATAAACCTTTAAAAATTGGAATAGAATAGAAAACATATTAGTGCACAGTATTATTTTTTGAGACTTTTGTTTCAGACATAAATATGGGTGGTAATTCTGGGCTGAAATGTAACACTTATTTCTTATTGTGGGTTTTAGGTGAAAACTTTTTAAAAATGTTTATTTATTTTGAGAGAAAGAGACAGTGCACACGTGCAAATGGGGGAGGGCCAGAGAGAAGGAGAGAAAGAATCCAAAGCAGGCTCAACACTGTCAGTGCAGAGGGGACTGCAGTACAGACGAGACTCAATCTCATGAATCATGAGATCACAATCTGAGCCAGTATTGAGTCTGATGCTCAACTGACTGAGCCACCCAGGTGCCCTCAGGCGAAAACTTTTAAGAGCACCGAAGAGGTAGATGAAATTCCTTTCCAGCAACCACATTTTTATATTTCTAGGTTAGTTATCAAATACCCCAAGTACATAATATTTTTAAACAACTTTTCTCCTCATCTGTGCACACACACACACACACACACACAGATTTTTCCAGGGATCTTCCTTATTTTTCATCTTGAGAAATTAAAAAGAGATGTGATCACAAGGGTAGGAGTGGAAGGCGGAACAAACAAAGAGAAGCAAGTACTTGTCACTGAGTTTCTGGAGGACTGTGGGGTTCAGTGCACCTTTCCTCCTGTAGATACGGCGGAGGAGCGATCCACTGAGGCCAGAAGATGTGTCTTTCCAGTGCCTTCCTGCTCCTCTGCCTTCCGGGTGAGTGCGCCTTGGGGCAGGGGCATGTCTACTCCGTGGAGCTGGAGATGACGGGGAGGAAGAGAATCTACAGAGACAGATCCATATAGGAGGTGTGGAAGGCTGGGAAAATCTTCCTGGAAGATTCAAAGTTTTGTTCTACTTACTTGATTCTCCCACCTATCCTCCCTTGAGAATGGAGAAGGGAAATATTATCCTCTGGATAATCACCCACTTGACTTTTCCTGACTTGGGGCATGACCCCTATTTGCCAGTGATTCTTCTTTGTGTAGAATCATGTGTTGCCCTTGTCAGGGAGAGAAAGGGGTTGACTTAAGGCTAGTCAGCACATGGCTTCAGCCTCTCCCAGCTCTTATTGACTTTCCTCTGTGTCTCTGCTCCCACTTAACTCCTGGGGTGGAGGAGAAGCATCCTGTACCCCTCGTCCCCCCACAACCTGGGGAACACCAGATTACCCACTGTGGGGTCCTCACTCAGAAGCAGAGTGTTCCAGCTTTAGTCCTGTAACTTGAGAGAAACTCCCTCTCTCTCCCTTCTGTCCTCTGTGTTCAGATTCCAAATCCCACTCTTTGTAATGCTGTGTTAACATGAGGATTATTGAAGCCTGGACATGACACGGGATAGTCAGAGATGAGTCCTGCCAAAGGCGGCTTCGAGGATTAAACCCATTAACCCATTAACACATGTAAACAGCATGGAACAGTGCCCGCTCCTTCCTAAACTCTGAATCAATACTTTCTATTATAATGAGAACAGTGCTGAATCCTTGCTCAATTTTCTCTCACTCCCCCTCTTAACGGAGGAGAGCCAGGTTGGGCCTATAACAGAGTGAAAAATCACCCAAGTGAAATGATTCAGACTAACATCACCTCCAGAGACTCAAGAAGGTCAAAATGGCTTGGTGGGGGCTGGGGGAGGGGAGAGGTGAGTGTGGAAGGAGGATTTGAGAGATGAGTATGTGTGTTATGTGGAGGGAAGTTGATTTGCCATAGAGGAAAGATTTTTTCTGGTCTGCTAGAAAAGCAGGAGAAAATTCATCTTGCTCACAGATCTGAGGGGAACACAGCTGCCCATATAGGCACGTGTTTGTGCAGCTAGGCATGTTTCCTGTAGAGGGGTGAGCATGGGAGGATGTGGGGGGCACCCAGGGATGGGGAATGGTGTCTCTGTTCTTTGAAGGTCACTGCAAGTTGGTGAACAGGGGCCAGGAGCTACAGGATGCACTGGATAAGGTGTGGGGGTTTGTGTTTTTCAGGCTATTTCACTCTGAGCATTCCCAGGATCTTAAAAGGCACAACGGGAGGAACATTGGTGATGGAGTGCCGGTACAATGTGGGAGAGGAGGGTCACAGGAAGTTCTGGTGCCGAGGGCCCAACTGGACAGACTGTGTCCGAGTCATTGAAACGGAACAGATGGCAGGGCAAGAGGTGAGGCGTGGCCGAGTAACCCTTCGAGACAACCCCAGAGAGCACCTTTTCCATGTGATCACGGAGGACCTGGAGGAAGGAGATGCAGACACTTACTGGTGCGGGGTGGACAGGGCCACAAGTGTCCCCCAGGCCCCGGTGGCTGTGACTGTTTTTCCAGGTAATCCCTTCCCACACCCTTTGCCTGCATAGGTTGAGGTCATGTGTGCCCAGTCTCTCTTGCTGAGGAGTGAAAGGAGGCTCCAGCCAAGGCCCATGACTGGCTACCCAGGGGGACAGGAATGCACTTGTGTGTAGGCACAGGCATCTGTAAAAGCCTGTGTCCGTGCCTACGTGTAAGTGTGACTGGTGAAATAAGTTGGGTTGCATCTTGAGCCCTGGAGTCAGAAAGCTGTGTTCAAGTCTCAGCTATGCCACTTGTGGGCTGTGTGACTTGGGCAAGTTACTTAACTGGTTTGTGCTTCAGTTTCCCCATTAGTAAAACTGGAGAACAATAGTGTTGCTATACAGTGATTGAGAGCATTAAATGAGTTGGTAGGGGTGAAGCGCTGATCACAGTGGCTGGTAGTTAGTTAGGACTTACAAGATGGTAGCCATTGGTACTATCATCCAGGCCAAACCAAAGCTGCAACACTCACATCTCCAGGTTCTGGCAGGGAAAAGTGGCTTTATTTATGGGCTTTAGGGGGTCCCCTTGTTTCTCTCCCTCAGTTATTGAAACATTATTATCTGCCTATTATGGACATAGTCTGGCGATGTCGGGGGGAGACGGGGAAAGCAGACAGATTCAGTCTTCACAGCCTGGTGGGCTTGCAGGGAGTTGTAGATGTTGACCTTGGAGTGGAGATGAGGAAGGACAGGGACAGAGAACAGGGGAGCTTGGGAACAGTGGTGGGGCAGGGGAAGCCCATCCTTTATGGACATGCAGCCACTCACTATACAGATGGTGACAGGTGCAATGTAAGTGTGTGGGGGGGCTAGTGAGATAGGGATTAAATGGTGTTTGAGTGGGGAGGGGCTACCTTGGGTACAAGACCCCCAGGAGGGCTCCCTCCCAAGGAGGTACCACGTGAGCTGGGTCATGGCCCCCCTGCCCTATGGCTCTGCTGGGAACCCCAGCCCTGGTGTCCTGCTTCTTCTTAGCCCAGCATGAACACAACTATGTATTTACAGCTCCCTCACTCGGGTCCCCACTCAGAAGGGGGCACATGAAAATCTACACCAGCATTTTTTCCATGCTTTTATTTTATGCCATATACCTGATCTATGTGCGGGGGTGAGAGAAAGAGGGAGGGTCTGGGTCCTGCCCTCTGGAGTGTTTAGAGTCCCCACAGTGATGAGAATGTGCTGGAGCTTCACCGGAAGGCCTCTTGTGGGGTTTCTTGGAGGGCTGGCTGAGGTCCCTGAAAGACCCCTCCTTCCAGCATCCCCTGCCTGTGCCTGGGATGTCTTGGTGTGAGATGGGGCTGGGGACCCCCCCCCCCCCCACCGAGAAGTAATATGGGATTCTCCTGCCTGGTCTTGGCACCTCCCCCAGGACACTTCTCCTCTCTGTGTAACCACAGCGTCCCTTGAAGATGGGGAGATGTGCAGTGTTATGATGACTGAAGACTTTGAGCCATTGGGAGGTTGGGGCAGAGAGTGACTTGTGACCTGCTCTGTAGGCTCAGCAACAGTATCAATGATGACCACTGAGACATTGGCCAGCATGGGAGCCCCAGCTCTGACCAGTCACATGGCCAGCCCTGGCCTTCCTGCTTGGTAAGAAAAGCCATGTCCCTGCAGGAGGGTCCCGCTATCCTGGCTTTATAGTTTCCTGGTGGGGATGCAAGCTTGGGGTTCCCCTGGCTTTGGTGTGACACCTTAGTACTTGCTGCAGGTCCCAAGGAGAGCCAGGGCCCCTGTACCTGGCCTCTGCTTTGGTTCTCTGCTCTGTCTCCTTCCCTGTCTCTAAGTGTGAGGGTGTTAGTAGCCAGTGTTTGGGTTCCCATTCCAGCTCTACTTTTTATTAACAGGGTGATGACACTGGGCAAGTCACTTAACCTCTGCATGTCTCAGTTGCCCCATCTGTAAAATGAGGATGATTTGGGGCACCTGGGTGGCTTAGTTGGTTAAGTGTCTGACTTTTGACTTCGGCTCAGGTCATGATCTCACAGTTCATGAGATCGAGCCCCTTGTCAGGCTCTGCGCTGACAGTGTGGAACTTGCTTGGGATTCTCTCCTTCTCTCTCCGCCCCTTCCCTGCTCTCTCTCTCTCTCTCTTAAAATAACCAAATAAACATGAAAAAAAATAAAATGAGGGTGATTCTAGCGACTATGGTTGTTCTCATTATTTGTGGTTGTTTTATGCCAAAAACTAGTAAAAAAATATAATCATTTATGATGTTCATGGATTCTGTGAGTCAAGCATTTGGACAGGATACAACACGGAAATTTGCTTCTGCCCCAGGATGTCTGGAACCTCAGCTGGAATCCCATATGTGGCCTCTGCATGTGGTCTGGGCTTCCTTACAATATGGTGGCTGGGTCCATGAGCAAGTGTTCCAAGACAGCCAGGTGGGCCCTGTCTCCTTCTCCTGACCTATTCTCAGAAATCATGCATTGCTTCTATGTTCTGTAGTCAAAGCAATCACCAGTCCATCCAGCTTCAAAGGGATGAGAAATAGATTCCACCTCTTGATAGAGAAGAGTCAGGCTTCTGGAAGAGCATGTGGGACTATAAATATTGCTGTGACCATTTTTGGAAAATACAACCTGCCACAGACATGATAACAGAACAGCTTTACAGAGTCCCTGTGAAGAATACATTAAGGGAATAGGGTAAAGCATGGAGCCAGGGGTCCCCACATAGTGAGCCATTCTCCCTTTTCTCTCTTCTGTCTCTCTGTCCTGGGGAACAATTTATCAGAATCAGCGTGGCAGGGGGGGCGCTGATGATGGTCCATGACTTGTGTGCTGGGTTCAGAGTCCAAAGGTGGGGTGCAGAGTGGCCTCTCACTAATGCACTGTAGTCACTTTCTTCTGACCCTATTTCCTCCACCAGGCCCTTCCTGTTCTTTGCCAGCTTCCTATTCCTGGTCTTGCTGAAAGTCAGCCTCTTCCTGAGCTTCAGTTATGCTGCCATTTGGTTGGCCTGGCTTCAGCGTCACCTCTGAGGACGATGGTCTGCCCAGCCCAGTGTAACTGCAGCTCACTCCCCAGTGACTCCCTGTCTGGTGACACAGTTCCTGGACTCTCTGCTCCAAACTCAGCCTGGACCCATCCCTGGGATGTGAAGCCAGAAATGAATCAGCCCCAGCAGAGACTTTTGTGCCTGGGCATTGAGTCATCTTTGCCGGATCCTTTCCCGGGCTGGTCTGAGAGCAGACACCAGGACTCCATGTGAGGACATGGGCTGTGGACTGAGATGGATGTGTGTTCAAACTTCAGTGCTTACAACATGACCCAGTAGAGGTTTTTGATGGTTCTCATCATCTGTTTCTTGGATTTGTATTTAATTGAGATAATACATGGCCGTGTAGGACATTGGCCGTGTAGGAGCTTCCACATGGAGCTGCCATGGTAATTGCTGGTTTGGCTCCAGGGTACAGGGAGGAGGGTAAGCAGTTAAGGGACCTGGGAGGAGCAAGCCAGGCCTCCTGCGACTTCTGCTTGACTCTGGGCACAATGTGGGCAGGTGGTTAGCCCCCAGAGGTCTCACCCACATCTGTCTGTGCCAAATATGCATTAAGCAAATGGGAGAAGAGGATGAAGAATGTGGGTCTTGCTTTAAATGGCAGCTGAAAGCACCATCCCTATGTGCAGCAGGTTCTAGGAAGAGGATTTTCTTGTGACAAGCTGCAAACAGAGCTGCTTTGGGGCAGTGAGTGTCCAGGCACGAGGGGGCCTGACCTGGCTCTAGCCTGAACCCCTCCCCGCTCCTTCTCTCTCTTTGTCCCTCTGTCCTCCATCCTCAGTGGCCTCTGTCCTGAGGAGGAGTTCCTTTCTCTTTGCTTAAGGTTCAGCCCTTATGCCCAGGGTACAGAAATCACATCTTATCTGCTATTCTTTTTGATACTCCTCTCCCCTGGATTTGTGTGATCTACAGAAGAATCCCACATGCCTTCTATGCCTTCATGCAAGGTGTTGCTAAAAATACTGAACAGGTGGGGCCTGGGTGGCTCAGTCGGTTGAGCGTCCGACTTCGGCTCAGGTCATGATCTCGCGGTCCGTGAGTTCAAGCCCCGCGTCGGGCTCTGTGCTGACAGCTCAGAGCCTGGAGCCTGTTTCAGATTCTGTGTCTCCCTCTCTCTCTGACCCTCCCCCGTTCATGCTGTGTCTCTCTCTGTCTCAAAAATAAAATAAACGTTAAAAAAAATTAAAAAAAAATACTGAACAGGTGACCTCCCAGGTGGAACCTTTGGTCATCTGACTGCAGGTGTCTTGACTTCTTTCCTGCAGGATGAGGAATGTGGCAGGCACCCTGACACTGTCCTTCTAGACAGGTGTGACAACAGGCTATCAGTTGGTTACTGCCTCACTTCTAGTTGAATAAATATATCCTCACACTTTTTCATGAGTTAATTAGCAAGACAATAGGCCCTTTAACTCCTAGCACCCTAAGTAAGCGGCTTTCTCTGTACCGAAGGTCTTACAAAGAGGCCTAGTCAGAGCTAAGGGGAAATGAGTGTGGGATGAACTCACTTGCTTCTAATGAATAGGATATGGCAAATTAACAGGACGCCACTCTGCTATTTGGTTACAAAAAGACTCAGAGGTGCCTGGATGGCTCAGTCAGCTAGGCATCTGACTCTTGATTTCTGCTCAGGTCATGATCTCGCTGTTGTGAGGTTGAACCCTGCATCAGGCTCTGTGCTGGGTGTGGAGCCTGCTTGTGATTCTCTCTCTCCCTCTCCCTCTGCACCTCCCCTACTCACTCTCATGCACACACTCTCTCTCTCAAAAAAAAAGTCTCTGGTTTCTGTCTCACTGGCTTTCACTTGCTATGATGGAAGCCAGATGCCATGTTGCGAGCATGTTGGAAGGACCATATGGCAAGGAACTGAGGGGGCTTCTCACCAATATCCATAAAAGCCTTGAGTTCCATGGTCTGTGAGTAACCGAATCCTGCCAGCAACTACATGAATGAACTTAGCAACTGACCCATCCGCAGTTGAGCCTTCAGATGAGAATGTGGTCCCATTCAACACTGCAGCCTTCTGCAAACCCTGTAAACAAAGTCATGCACAATTTCTGTGGAATAGTATATATTATTGTTTTAAGCTAAGTTTTGGGGTAATTTGTTATGCAGCAGTAGGTAACTTTGATCCCATGAGTTGCCTAAGAGTAGGACCAGGAATGAAGGTTTATCTTTCTGCCTTCTCAGGCTCTAGCACAGTGTTGACACACAGAACATGCACAGAAACGTTGGTTGCAGTGATGGGAAGTCACTGGTGAATCCAGGATTACCCCATCAGGGCAGGAGGCAGAGACAGGTCAATGCACATGCTCCATTTGAGGAGTGTGCAAAGAAAGGTTTAATGCAGTGTGTCTCTTTCATTCAGCTCTTACTTATCTCCAGGAATGCCCAGGGCCATGTCAGTGACTCTTGGCCAGGTTAGAGTTAGGGTTAGGGTTAGGTTTAGGTTTAATGACTTAACTCCTGGAATGCTCACATTGTCACCAATGAGTGAAATTATTCTGTAAACCCGAGACAGTGGGTCAGGATGGAGCGGGTGGTCAACATTGTTCCATGTCATCATGAAGATGCTGGTACCTGGATTGTAGGTACTTTATCAACTCTCTTTAAGAACTCTTGCCTCCAAACTGAAGTGGGCTTCCCTGGGTGGAGACATCTCCCACATACCTTTAGTTGGCAGCCAGAGAGAAGTGCCCATTCCCATGGCCCTTGCAGAGAAGCCTCCAACCCCACCTCTAGTGTTTGCTCATGGATAAGATTCCTAATACTCCTTTACTGTATCTTTTGCTTTAAGAAGCCTTTGCCATGACCATAACTTGTTAAGTTGTTTGAGTCCTTCCAGTGAATCACCAAACTAGTGGGAGATCATGGGACCCCTTGTGCAGAATGAAAAGGTGTTTAGGGGGCAAAAGAGGAGCTTGTTATTATGAAAGGAAGGGAACGGGCTCTCTTCATCCCTCCCTTAATTCCATTATTTGGCAGAACAGTGGCACCCCCAAAGATGTCCCCATTGTAACCCCCAAAAGAACTTGCAAATATTTTACTTTTTATGGCAAAAAAATACTTTACAGATGTGATTAAGTTAAAGATCCTGAGATGGAGAGATTATCCTGGATTATCCAGTGGGCCCAATATTATTGTAAGCGTTCCTATGAAACAGAAGCTGGAGGGTCAGAGTCACAGAAAGAGATATGATAATGGGAGCCAAGGGTGGAGTGATGTGGGGCCATGAGCCACATGCAGGTGGAAGAAGTCAAGGAAGTGGATTCTGCCCTGGAGCTTCCAGAAGGAATGAAGCTCTGCTGACACTGTGACTTTGATCCTGCAAAACTAATTTCAGACTTCCAACCTCTAGAACTTTAAGACTGGTATACAATCCCCCCTCCTCTTTGTGACACCAAAAAGGGCATCTAGGTTAAGATTTGAACTGTGGAGGGATGTAAACCTTGGTTATAGCTGGACCAGAAACCATCCCCCAAGAGGACCTGTGTGTGACCACAGTGGACAGGCATTTCCCACAGGGCAGGGCTGGAGTTGTGGAAAAGCTATAGGATTGAAAGCAGAGGACAGCCTGGGATGGAGGGGTAACTGGCCTCCCAGGGATGGGTGCGTTCTGCCGTGTCTGGGTGGGGCCTCAGCAGGTGAGGGAACATGGTGCTATCAAACTCCCCTTGTGGCTGTGGTTTTGGGCCACTCTCTATTTCAGCAGGTCCTTCCCCTTTCCTGATAACTTTGCAGCTTAAAATGAAGAAGTAGCAGAGGAAGGAAGCAGATAACAAAATATGGACAGGAAGTGACAGTGTCCAGGGCTGGAACTCTTAGGCCAGATGTCAGACGAGAAGGATCTGGATGTTCTGGGGCCAGGGAGACAGAACCACCGGTCTATCTGTAGCTCGGCCCCCTCTCTGCCTTCAGGTGACTGGGGCTGGGACTTGTCACTTACTGAATCTTCCCTGGGAGGAGGAGGTGGAGAAAACGATGAAGGAAGTTCAGGCACACACAGGTCCCATGAGATCACCACCACCTAAGCAGATGGGCAGGAGGATATGGAGACCATGGCTATCACTGCACGGCACAGGCTGGGGTGGGGCATTTTGTCAGCCCACAGGTGTGTGTGTGTGTGCACTTGTGATAGCAGTTGCTAACATGACACCAGGGTCTGTGCCTAGCACTTGACATCATTGATCTCATTTATTCCTAACAACAGTCCTTAGGAGGTGGATACCACCATCATTATGAAGAAACTGGGGGCTACAGAGGTGCCAGGGAGGGAGAGGTGTACTCTCCTCAGCAGTGGGAGGCCAGTGGTTAAGGGGGACAACAGCCAAGCTTCCCATGAGAAACAGAGTAAGGACAAACCAGAGGCCTGGTGTTTGGGTGTGCAGGGCCTCATAGGAGTAGACCCCAATTCTCAAGAGGCCCAAAGGAGTGGCACAACATGTCTTGGGGCCGGGGAAGGTGACTGGGGCAACAGTAATGTGAGTGGTCAGGTGAATGAGCTACTGTAAGGCAGAATTAGCAATGACTTGGGTGTGCAGCCACCAGGCATCCAGGATCCACTGGGACGTGTGCAGGCAGCAAGTGACTGTTGATCACGCACCAGAAGGTCCCGTAGGCAGCCCTAGTTGTTGCCCTTGAGGATCCAAACAAAGGATCCGGAATTGGTCTTGAGCTGCACTGGAGAGTCTAGACAGAGGGATTTCAGTAAGATTTGAGGAATTACTATTTTTTTTTTTTTTTTACCGGACTGAACAAATCCATGCCAAACTGCTGGCCAGAATCTTCTGCATGTTGCTGTCTAGTTCTCCCAGCACCGTTTGTTAAAAAAGACTGTCTTTTTTCCATGGGATATTCTTTCCTGCTTGGTCAAAGATTAGTTGGCCATACATTCGTGGGTCCAATTCTGGAGTCTCTATTCTATTCCATTGGTCTATGTGTCTGTTTTTGTGCCAATACCATGCTGTCTTGATGATTACAGCTTTGTAGTAGAGGCTAAAGTCTGGGATTTGCTGGCCAGAATCAAAGGGGGAAGTCCCATCACCCAGTTTGTGAAAACTTTGCTCTGCTTAGTGAAACAGTTTCTGGTGGTAGACCCTGGCTGCAAGGATGAGACTCAATAGCCCAGTGCAGTCATTTTGCACAGCAACCTGTCAGGTTAAGTGTATGTTTACCCCAGAACCTGGAATCCGGAAATCCTGCTTTGGTGAAAATTTGACAGCAAGGAAGCCAACGAATCAGACTTCAAAAATTTCCTCATTTTCTTTCAAAACCACCAGCAACGTCTGCATTGTCCATACTCTGGTGTCTGGATTCGAGACTGGTTTGAGGACGCCATGCCTCTCCACTTTGGAGACACTATTTCTATGGTAATAACTTATTACTGTACAATTGCTGAAAGTGGAGGAGAGGTCCAGACACCTGTCTTTGGGAGGCAGCTCTCTTGTGTGGCTCCAGCTCCCTGCCCCGGTCCTTTCACTTCCTTCGAATCCTTTGAGGAATTTGTAGACTGTTTTCCACCACTTTCCATTCCCATGAACAGGTATATGGGTGTTCTGACTTCTCAACATCCTTGTCAAGACTCACTCTCAGACTTTTTGATGCTAGCCATTCTTGTGGGTATAAAGCAGTGTCTCACCGCGGTTTTGATTTGCATTCCATGATGGCTAGCATTTCCCTAATGATGTTGTCTGTCCTCCTCTTTGGACTGCCCCAGCTTTCTACCTCCTCCCTAGTGTGGTGGAGCAGATAGTAATAAGGGGAGTCTTGTCTTCTAGAAACTAAGCTTCTTCCCCTATGGCAGTTTCCCCCAAATGCATGTGTTTCAGTTTTTGGTGGAGATGGGCAGGCCCCAGCCCTAAGGGCCTCCTGCCCTCCCCTGGCAGAATGGCTCTGGGCAGTGGGTAGACACTGGATGGTAGTTCCCATGTCATAGAAGCCATGCTGTGGATTGTGCAGCCTGTGGCCCCCAACTGCAAAGCATTGGTAAGACATTGGGGTGATGGAGGTGGGGAAGAGGGTGTGCTTCCTTTTGGGAAAGTGATCTCCCTACTTCTTGGTCACTAAGCTCTTGGTCAGTTTGCTGCTTCCTCTACTGGCTTTCCCCTCAAATCCCAAAGGATAACAAACCAGATTGGAGTTTGTGAACTTGATTTGATGAAGTCTGGTATCAGGACCTCCTTCTGCCTCTGTCTTCTTATCTATAAACTAAGAATAATGGTACCTGCCTTACAGCTTTGCTGTGAACTTCAGAAATAATTTTGGAGAACCCGTTAGCACTGTGCTCGGGGAAGAGAAGCAGTTATTGTTATAATCGGGACACCTGCCTAGCCCCTCCTGGGTGTTGCAGTTCTAGTTTCCTGTCTCCCTGAGATGCTGTAGGTCTGCCCAGCCCACACTTTTCTCAGAAACTTCAGATCTTATCCCTGCACTGCCAATTTCTCACTCAGCTTCCGGCTGGAATATTTGGTTTTCCACTTACAGGCAGAATCTTGCCAGGAAGAAAGGCCCAAACCTTTTGATGGTGGAACAGAACTCACGGATCTGGCCACCATTCCCTTCCCTTTCTCCACAGGAAGTGAGAAATATCTGTGATGCTTTGGGCTTTGAGACCCAGAAGCTTACATTTATTAATTAAAAAAATTACGTGTGTCTTCTTCCAAATATTAAACTTTAGCATTTTCAATAAATGTAATAACCATATTAATAATGATGATTTAGACATAGATTCTAAAGTTTAACAGGTTTCCTACTGTTATTTCCTTTATACCCACATCTTTTTCAAATTTCAATTCTTTGGATTGACTTCTCGGTTGGGTGGAGTACTTTGAGACTTTTTTTTTTAACATAGTATAAATGGATAATGCACATTTGGAGTCCTTGCATTTTTGAAATATCTTTCTGTTTTTGTCTACAAGGTAGAGCATTCTTGGACATTGATTTTCTGTCTTGAAATTCCATAGACATTACTCCACTGCATATATATTTAATTGTACACACACACACATGCATTTAATTGTAAGATACACATGGAAAAGACTACATAAAACATATGTACCATTTACATAATAATCATAAAGCAATTTTTATATAGCTACCAATGAGGTCAAGAAATAGAACATTGTCAGTACCCCAGATATCTGCTTTCTGTTCGTACCCTCTCCCTTCTCCACTAGATATATGCATTACTCTGATAGTTGTGACATTCATTTCCTTGATTTTTAAACATCAACCGTATTGTAGTACATTTCACATATAAGAAAATGCACCCATTTTATATGTACAGTTCAATGAGTTTTGACCATCTCCTTCCCTGTGACCAACACCACAATCAAGATATAGGACATTATCAATTACCGCAGAAAGTTCCCTTGTGCCCCTTTATAGACCATCCCTAACCCTGCTACAGGCAACTATTGATCTGATTTCTATCACCTCTATATGAATTTCATATAGTTTAGTCTTACCTACTTTGGGACTTCATATAGATGGGATAATATTGTAAATATATTCATGACTTGCTTCTTTCACTTAATATTATGCTTGAGATTCATCATGTTGCAGCTGTAGTGTGCCCATTTTCGCTGCTGAATAAGATTCCACTGTGTGATTATACCACATGTATTTATCCATTCTATTGTCGATGAACATTTGGTTGTTGTCAGATTTTGCAGTTATGATCAGGACTACATTCTACATTCACTTCTTGCATAAGAAAATAAGGACAGTGTATTAGTCACTTGTCTGTTCGCTCTTAGATCTACTCATTGGCATCTATCTATCATCTATCTATCTATCTATCTCTATCCATCCATCATCTATCTCTCTAGCTCTATCTTATCTATCTCTCAATCTATCTAGCTATTATGTATCTACATACCTATTCACAATAGTATATAGTCTCTTATTGTTAGGTAATTAGGGTCTATTGTTAGGTAATTATTGTTAGGTAATTAGGGTCTTTTCAATTTTTCACTAATATGTGCTCTCATTTCCAATTTTTTTCTTAGCCTAGATTATGCAAAGCAGAAATATGGGGCACAGAAAAAGGCCACTTTTATAATTCTTTACACCTATTGCTAAATTACATTGTAGAACCAGAGCAGTGTGTCACCCACAAGGAATATATGAGTTCCTATAGCACCACACCTTTGTCTGCCTTTACTACTACCTTAAAAACATCTTGACTAATGGGTCCCTGGGTGGCTCAGGCAGGTAAGCATTTGACTCTTGATTTTGGCTCAGGTCATGATCTCACAGTTTGTGGGATCAAGCCCCAAGTTGGGCTCTGCACTGACAGTGCAGAGCATGCTTGGGAATTCTCTCTCTCCCTCCCTTTCTCTCTGCCGCTTCTGTGCATGTGCTCGCTCCCTCTCACAAAAATAAATAAATAAACATGAAAAAAAGCCATCTTGACTAATTTGGGAAAATTTATAATTTAGTTGTTTTCATATATCCATGAATTTTCTTGCCAGTGAGGATAAACACTTATTTTTTCTGAATATTAGTCCTTTGCCTTTCTTTCTTCTTTTGAGAATTGCGGGTCCATGGTCTTTGCCAATTTTTCTTTTAAGGCTTTAGTATTTCTCATTTTGATTTGTATAAGCTTTACTGTTTTTGGCATTTTTCCCCCTATTTTATTATTTGCCTTTTTTTTAAACCACAGAAATGATTTAAATTTTATGTAATTAAATCTAGCTTTGTGCTTGTATTTCAAGTTCTGTGAGCAGCATGATGACACCCTGGAGACTGCCTGTCACAGGACATGACCCTGCAGTCTGCCCGTTCACACTCCTGGACGCCACACTGGCCAGCTCCTCCCCTTTGCTTCTAGCCCTTTCCAGCCATTGCCTCGTTTCTCTCTGCTTTTCTTCCCAGAGCTTCTTGTGAAACACTGTCTACACTGGCTGGCTCCATTTCCTCTTCCCTCCCTTTCCCCCCAGTCTTTCCCAATCTGTCTTGACAAGGACCACATCCCTCCTTCTAATCCTGTCCAGGGCATCTTGTCTTTCTGCATCTTACTTTACTTCTCTGTAGTGTTTGGTTCAGCCAATGGCTCTTCCTTCTGGAAATGTGTTCCTTTCCCTGCTTTCAGACTCTCCTGGTTTTCCTCTTGCTTCACTTTCCTCCTCCTTACTTTTTTTGCCACCTTTCTTCCTCAGTCCACACATGTTGCTGAACTTGGGAACCTGGGTCCTGGTGCTCTCAGGTAGCCCTGTGAACTTCTAAATGTGTGCCTCTCACCTGGACCACAGGTTGTACACTCAGCTCCTCACTAAGCATCTCCACTTGGACGTCTAACAGGCATTGAGAAACCCTTAGTGAAAGGAAAAGCATTTCAGGTAGAGGGAACAGCACATGCAAAGGCCCTGAAATGAGAAAGCATTTGATGTATTCAAAGAAAAGGAAGGGAACCAGTGAGTCTGTAGACTGATAGGTGGGTGGGAGGGGGCTGTATAAAGCAGTGGTGGGATAGAGGACCAGCGAGAGAGGAGGGGTAGACTTTGGTCATGTTGAGTGTGAGGTGCCAGAGCAGCCAGTCCCAAGGGCACAGCAGGGCCATGGGGAATTGGGGCTGGAGACACTGGGCAAGGAATCTGAGGTGCTGGTGGAGGAGCAAGTGGGAGCTGCTGCTTCCCCTTGAGGTGACATGGGGCTGTACCAAGCGGAGAAGCAGGGAGGGCCTAGAAGAGAGAGCCAGCTTCTCAGGCCACACCAAATGAGGCTGATGAGGACCAAGCAGAAGCATCCGGGTCTCTGACTGGGCCAGGTTGGACTCAGACTGAACCAAGACTGGCCTAAAGTCACTCTGTAGGTTGTTTGGACCCTGAAAAAATGATCATACATCTAAAGTAGCTGCCGTTGCCTCAGGATTCTGCTTCCAATTACTAGCAGGAATGATCTCTGGTGAGGGGCCTGTCCTCCAGACAAGAGGGTGGCAAACTCTTCTATCAGGGCCAGATAGGGGGCATCATGGGTTTTGTGGGCCAGCTACTCAATTCTGCCCTTGTAGCAGAAAAGCTGCCTCAGACAATATAGAAAGAAGCAAGTGTGGTTGTGTTCCCGTAAGACTTGTTTATACACTCTGAAATGGTAGTGTTGTGCAATTTTCATGTGTCATGAAATATTTTTCTTCTGATTTTTCTAACTGTTTAAAAATGTAAAAGCATTTGAGGAGTGCCTGGGTGGCTCAGTTGGTGAAGCATCTGACTTCTGCTCAGGTCATGATCTAGCGGTTCGTGGCTTCGAGGCCCGCGTCAGGCTCTGTGCTGACAGCTCGGAGCCTGGAACCTGCTTCAGATTCTGTGTCTTCCCCTCTCTCTGCCCCTCCCATGCTCATGCTCTCTCTCTATCTCCCAATAATAAACACTAAAAACATTTTTTTTTATATGTAAAAGTGTCCTTAGCTCACGGACTATAGAAAACCAGAGGGTGGCCAAGAGGCATGGTTGTGGTTTTGCATCCATGTCTCCCAAAGCCCTGCAAGCCTCGTCATTTGTCAACCTGATTTTATATTAATTACTTTACCCAAGCCTCCCATGCTATGGGAAACAGTGACTTTGGCTGTCACACCTCAGTGTAGTACTGTTTGGGTGCCAATTCTTATGGAAGACTCTGTAACTCCTGTGGCTCCAGGGGGCCAAGATACCTTGTTGCTCCCCTGAGGCTATCAGTGAAGTATGCCCTCGCTCCATTCTGGGGCTGTGGTGACCCTTCATGGATCCCAGTTTTGGGCAGGGAGCTCTGCTCCAGTTACCCATCTGGTATGGACCTAAGGCATAAGCTCCTGTCCCCTTGTGGTTGTTGAAATGCCAGCCCCTTTCCTCCTAAAGCCCGTATCCATTCTGATAGTTCCCATCAGCCATCTGGTATCAGATCCTGTTCATGGTCTTGGCTTTCAGTTCCCTTTACATTTCTGGCACTTGGGGATTTCTTTTGCTTTGCTTTGGTTTATTTGTTTATTTATTTATTTATTTATTTGAGAGAGAGAGAGAGAGAGAGAGAGAGAGTGCGCATGCGCACGAGTAGGGGAGGGGCAGAGGGAGAGGGAGACACAGAATCCCAAGCAGGCTCCGGGCTCAGAGCTGTCAGCACAGAGCCTGATGCTGACTCACGAACTCACGAACCATGAGATCATGACTTAAGCTGAAGTTTGACGCTTAACTGACTGAGCCACCCAGGACCTCCTCCTTTGCTTGATTTTGAATTCACTTAAGTATCAGAACCTTTGGAGTTGCATTTTATTTATTTTACTTTTATTAATTTTTCTTTTTAAAAAATTTTAGAGAGGGGAGACAGAGGGAGGGAAAGAGAAAGAGAGGGAGAGAGAGAGAGAAGAAAATCTAAAGTAGGCTCCATGCCTAGCACAAAGCCTGATGTAGAGTTCCATCCTACTACCCTGGGATCATGATCTGAGCCAAAATGAAGAGTTGGATGCTCAACTGACTGAGCTACCAAGATGCCCCTTGGGTTGCGTTTTAGATAGGATTTCCATGTTTGGAGCTACAAGACAGTCTGTGTATTGGCTCAGTCTACCATATTGCCTAGAATTTGTCCTTTCTTATTGGATAATGAAATGTGACCACATTAGACATATTTTATAAATTTTAAACCATTATTGCTTGCCTTTGCTCATTCCAATTTCCTTTATTTTATAAAAAAAAATTTCAAGGATCAGATTGGGGGGAAAAAAGAAAGCAGAAGAAAACAATGTAAAAGCAAGACCTAGGTGACTAAAGATCTGTTTGATTCTCTTGATGGGAGAATGGAAACCTCCAACTGTTGTCTGTGCTGAAGAACAGGGTACACAGAGTTGTGCCTACCATCAGTTCCACTCATTCTGGGTCCCCCAGTTGAGTGACTAGTCACATACATGCAAGCAGGAGCCATGTGGCTTTTTCCCTCTGGGGCTCAACATGTATACCATATTTCATTAGATATGGTAAAAGAAGGAAAATAAGAAATTGTGCCCTTACAGCAAGTTTGAAGTGACAGATAATCTGGTAGAGAGTTTCAAAAGATAGTGAAGGTTATAGGCTATGGGTATCAACCACTGGGAAAGAGAAGAAAATGATGGGGGTTATTTATCACTGGAATTACATGTTTAGATACCTGTGTCTTAGAGAAGAATATGCCTCTGGTGTGTAAGTTGAATTGGAGGGAATGTACAGCTGGTTGATAGACCAGATGAGAAGCTAGTCCTGTTCCAGGACTATTCTAAAGATATTTAACATTTTTACTGAGTAGTTACTACTATGTTCCAGGCACTGTGCCAAATGCTTTGTGTTTGTTCACTCATTTATTTCCTATGATGCAAGAATGGTTACCAACTACTCTACCTTATACATGAAGAAACTAGGGAAGAGAATGATTTAGCAACATGCCCAAGGGCACATGGGTAGTACATAATGGAGGTGGGATTTGAATCTGCATAACTCCAGAATCTAGACCCTTAACCAAAACCCTTATACTAAATTAGGTTGATAATGTACAAACAGGTTGAGCATCCTCACAGGAAATCAGAAAGTTGGGTCTGGAGCCAAGAGAGAGATTAGGTTAGAGGAAAGGGTATGAGGTCAACTGCCTGGAGGTTATGGTTGAGAGAGTTATGGGGAGTCCTCACCCCTGATCTTTAAGTGGGCATATTTTATGACCCCAAGGTAGGCAGCCAGAGAGCAGGAGCAGCTGGTTATGTCAAGCAAGCAAACCCAGACGGGAAGAAGAATGGGAGGCAGGTTCAAAGGCTCACCTCTGTTGGAGGTTTCATGTATTGGGATTGGCTTTCATGGAGGCTTGGGGTATGATCCAAACATTATATTGTCATTAGATGAAGCACAAATCAGCAGATTTCCCATGTTGTTCTTAGTCCATTCTCTGAAGTATCTCTTGTCATTCTTCTCCTGTTTCTAAGTAGGGCTTCAAATTAGGAAGTGTCTAGGAGAAGAAAAAGGAAGTAAATGAGAGAGAAACACAAAGGAAACTTGAACAAGTAGAAGGTGGATGCCCTAGGCTCTGTCACAAACACCTGGTTTCCAGCTGGGACTTGGATTTGCTGGGGACACTAGCCAGAGAGACGGGACCATGTGGCTGTCCCCAGCTCTGCTCCTTCTCTGCCTCTCAGGTGAGTGATGCTGGGGCTTTGGGTACCTGGCATTTCAGGGGGTGGAACAGTGGGCAGAAGGTCTATCCTGGGTTCAAGCCAGAGGTGAAGTCTCAGCAGACACAAAAGGACACATCCATTCATCCATCTGTGTATCCTTCTATCTACTCAGACATTCACCTACAGATCCTACATACACTTATTGAGCACCAGATGTGTGCCAGGAGCATTCTGGGTGCTGTGTTTAAGAGCAACTTCTGCAGTCAGAAACTCATAGTTGAATGAGGGAGTCAAGCCACTATGATACAGTGTTGAACTTGTTGTAGAAAGAGGCTTATTTATATGGTGTGGAGGTGCACAACAAGGGCCCCAAACACTGCTCTTGACCAGGTGCAGTTCTTCACTGACGCTCCACTGGACATTGGTCTTGAAAGATGAATAAATTGGCTGAGTGGAAAGTGGGAATAGCTTATGAAAAAGTGTAGAGATATTAAAGATCATGGAGATTTCAAAAATTAGCAATAGTTCTATCTTGTCAGAGCTTAGTTTAAAGGGGTTGGAAAGGTTTGTTAGTAGGAATTAATGAAGGATCTAAAATGGCATCCTCCGCACCCACCTCAGACCCTTTCTGGAACAAGATGTAGTTCAGGCAGATAAATAAAATTGTCCATTGAAGGTTGGAGTTTCAGAATAGAAACTGTTAAAAATAGGCATTTAACATGGACGAGAGCCCATTCTCTACAGGAAGTAAGTTTAGGGTAAAAATCAGACGGTATTCTTCATGTTTGTAGAATAATTTTTACGACATGGAACCTGCCCAACATAATCATGGACTGTTCCAGAATAGTGAGTGGAAAAGGCAGAGGTTTAAAGGAAGAATACCAGCTGGGTGCAACTGGCCAAAACATAATTTTCTTTTCAGTAACACGGTAGAGTAGACAGGATGATCTTCAAGGCCCCCCAGAGTCCTCATAGCCCCGAGATCTTAGACTCAGAAAGACGTTTAAAAGAGATGCATCTCATTACACGTGGGAGGTGCTCAAAATGTCTTGAATGAGGGTGACGATGATAATAGATGTTTTCTGAGTTACCGTAATTAATGAAATGGGCATCCAAAGCAGTAGTGGCTGAAGCCAGCTTGCATCGGCTCATGAGAACTGATTATGGGCTTATCTTCCCAACCCCGTGTCCAGTGACAGCATGTTGTTGGCCTGAAATCAGTCGTGGTGAGAGCATTTACACCACAGAAATTGGCAAACGGTATAAACCATGGCTACTCCTCGACTCCCCTCACCCCGCCTTGTTCCTTACCCAGAGTCAGTTTACTGGCCTATCACGGCTTGCTCACATCTGCTTGCTTAAATCTGATATAATTGTCTAAGTGCCCTAGCCTGGGTGCAATTAAACTGGACTGGAAACCTCTTCCCACTCCTTCATGTGGACTGGCTGACCTCTCCAGACGCACGTGGGCTGACCCTAGGATTCCTCCTGGGTCCAGGTTGAAACTTTGGAGTCACTTATGAATTTTGGTTCTTTTTTTTCCATCCCAGCTCCTGGCTCAGCTCCTTCCTGCTTGTCCCTACTTTCTCCCACCCACCACACACTGGAGTTATAAACACCATTTGGAAATGTGTGACCACTTTACATTTTTATAGAGGGCACCCCAAAGAGTTGTATGGCTAGCCTGAGAGAGGAAGGGGAGAAAGTTGTAAAGAAAGATGGTGAGGCTCTGGGTACTGTGATGGGGGGTCAATGGGAGGGAGTCAGCTCATGCACCAAACCTCTGTTGAGAAGCCTAATAGGGTCTCCTTGGGACTGAGCCCTTCTCAGCAATGCGTCACTCCTCCCTCAAGTGTAGTCTGGATGAGAGCCAGGGGTTTACTTTTCCTCTCTTGAGAACATGTGGAGAGCAGAGTAAACAAGAAGTTGTACTCTTGCAGAACAAGTTTGAATTGCAGAAAACCTAGAATGCAGAGCCTCTCTCCAAAGGGAAATATTTTTGTGTGTGACTGAATTTCACATCTGGCAAAGGCTGCCAGTCTAAGGACAGGGCAAGACAGTCAGCTCACTCTGCTGAGAACTAGCTTTGTTCCAATTCTCCCTGTCCCCAAGGGCTGGCATCCCTGTGTGGTTACTTAGTGTTCTGGGCTTAGAGAGCACAGGTCTCTACTCATCTTTCTGGCTGTAGTCTCCAAACCTTCTGGCTTAGATCCTAAGTTCAGATGTCCCTTCAGGTCCCCATACCTGAGCCTGGAACCACCTATACTTTCTTGGCAAGTTTCCCCTTGGGCTTCAGGCATACAGCTACTGAGGGGACCCATTGAGATAGAGTCCTGGGACATGGCTTGTGTTTTCCAGGCTCTTTGTCCCTGACGGGCCCCAGCTCTGTGACAGGCACCTTGGGTGGCTCTCTGAGTGTGCAGTGTCAGTATGAGGAAGAGTACCAGAGTTATAAAAAATACTGGTGCCGAGGGCAGAATGAGGGCACATGTGACAATATTGTGGAGACCCAGGGAGAAGCGAAAGAAAAGAATGGTCGTGTGTCTATCAGAGACCATGCTGATCGCCTCACCTTCATCGTGACCATGGAGAACCTCACTGCAGACGATGCTGGGTCCTACTGGTGTAGAGTTCGGAAAACATGGTACCTGGGCTTCTGGTCATCTGGCACTTCAGTCCAGGTTAAGGTGTCTGTTTCCCCAGGTAAGAGATCTTCTCACTCCATCAGCGGAGCTTATGGGACATGACTGAACATGGGGATGAGGATGGGTGCCATACTGAAGAATGTCTTTAGGCCTTGTCTAGTCCTTAGCCCCAGTGGTGTTGGGAAGAGCCTATGATGAGGGCAGAGAGAGAGGTGACTGACCCTTTAGCCTTGGCATGGGTGGGGGTGAGTAGCCCAAGTTGCCCTTACTCTCTCACTCCATTGCCTGGGAGGCCCCTCCCTGCTGGACCAAGGCTATTTCCACCATGCCCTTTGGAAACCTGCACTAAAGGAAATAAACTCTTTGTATATGCATCTTCAGCTTGCTCACAGAACATTCCCTCTACTATACTGTCCTGAAATTAACCTCACTCCTCTCATTTCAAAAAATAAGCTTCTTGAGTGAAAGCTGCTCCTTCTCCTACCTCGATGTGCTATAGGGCTGTGAAGCTGTGTCCAAATTCTCCCACCCCTTCATTACAGCTTTCAACCTATTACTGTCCTATCTGCCTCCTTTAACACTTTTGTCACATGGCCACACCCCTCTACCTCTCCTTTGCATGGCCTTCCATTAGCTTCTAGTTTACTCCCTAATCCCTGCCATTGTCTTGGGAGTTTTTAATGAATAACTAGTCCAACATCCTTTTCCTGGGTTCCATGACCTTCTTGACTGCAGTGGCCCACATTTCCACTTTCCAGAATTCCACTCCATGGCAACGTTGCACAGCTTGCTGTCACCCCACACTGGTCCATGTTCAGAACCCTACACTCAGACATTGTACTTTTGGACAGCTTTCTGTGCATCAGCTTTCCCACACCCTCATCCCCACTGGCCCTATCTATTCTCAACCTCACATATGCCTCCAATCCTTTGATGTCTCTCTCCATTCTCTCCCCATTTATTACCCATCCTGCTCCTGCCCTGATCTCATTTCCTTCCTCAACCCTCATGAAAGACTACATTTTCTTCTCTCACCAGTACCCTCCACTCTTGTGCACCATTTCCCTACCTACTTCTCAAAAACTTCATCCCTGGATCCATCTTAAAATTAGGGTGAGCAACCATTGGGGGTTGCCCAGGACTGGCAAGTTCCTTGGGAGGCAGGACTTTCAGTGCTACAACTGGAAAAGTCCCAGGCAAGCTAGGGCAAATTGATGTCCTACCTAAAATCTATTTGCTCCAGTACTGCTGAAGAATAGTCACAGAAGGCACCTATGGGTGTCAATACAAATTCATGGTTTCTAATATGACCCTCCTGTTCTTCTACCTTACTCAGGGAGTACGGGATACCAGACATGAACTCTCTCAATTTCTTTTCTTCTGCGCTTACACACTTCTGTGCTGCTTAACTCATTCTTCCGTCTTTCCCTTCTAGGTGGAAGGAAGTTTCCTTCTGTTCAATAACAGTCATCCTGAAGCTGGCTTCTCACCTCCTTGCCTCTCCATTCCCTTGAGCAAAATTCTCTCTTTGCGCATCTGTATCCTTCTTCCATTGATTATCCACACTCTTTACCTCAACCTGGAAACAGGCTCGAGTCCTAAAACTATCTTGTAATCCCTGCGGCCTCCGCTAGGCATCACCATCCCTCATGTCTTTCCTTTGTCTGCCTGGAAGGTAGCTGAGGTCCATGTCCTCCTTTGTGCTCCTGCTGCACCTGATGAAGTCTGCCCCTGTACTCACTTTCTATTGACCTGACTCCATCTATTTAGACTCATCCCTGTCCCTCCTCCCTCTGGGGCTCCTCGTCAGCTGGGGAAGCCCCTGAGAGACCCCTGCTGTCACCCCAGGCAGAGTCAGACTTGGGATGGAAAGAAAGACCTGGCACTTGCTAGAGGTGGCTTTTACGACCAGTTCTGAAAAAGTCTCACTTGGTCCCTGAGGGGCTCACTCCATCCAGGAGGTGGCCTGGGTCTAGCTTCAGAGTCCCTTTTGTGAGTGGGTGATGGTGTGCAACATTGGGTCCAAATGGGCACTTCATGCATGGCTAGGGAGAGGGCAGCACCTGATGTGTGACTTGTCTCTAGCACCAAGTAAAACCGCAGAGGAGACCACATGTCAAGCTGCATCTGACATCTTTCCGGGGCTGAGTACCAAGCAGAACTTCAGTGCTGAGGAAGTGTTGACCCACTGCTCAGGGTAAGGGATCACAACCTACAGATCACAGAAGAAGGGGTTCAGAAGCCTTATGGGACCTTTGGGTGGGGGCTGACGACACACCATGCTCTTTTTACCTCACTGTCTCTTGGGTTTTCTTCCAGTTCTGGTCCTGATTTTTACATTCTCCATGGCTGCATGGGGATTCCTCACGGAAAATACCACTTGTTCTGTGAACCCTCTCCCACATGGGGCAGCTACAGGGAACCAGGAGGCTGGTTCAGGTGGATGTGCAGCCTCTCCCACCCCACCCCACCCCCTCTACTTCTCCACCTGGTTCTGGACTCCAGGTTCTGGTTCTGTCCTCCCAATCCGGGCTTGCCTCCAGAGGTCTTGGCTGTATCATAGATCCTATACCAGGAGCCGCTTGTGGGGTCCAGGGCAGGGAGATGGACTGGCTCCAGGCTGTTTTTCTCCTCCCAAAGATACCCAGAAAAGGCCATGATGTTTCTGTCAGGTCCTGCAGGACAGAGGATAAGGGTCAGGACTTTAAAGTGAGGGTGGGGGTGGCTTTCACGATCAAGGGAGGGGAGGGGGCCCAGAGAAGTGCTGCCCTGACACATGTCCTTTCCAGGTTTGATCCTAAGTGATTTGGGCTCAGGTTGCAGGGACAGGTGGGAAGAGAAGGGTCCTGGCCCCACTCCCTTGAGGAGGCAGCTCACTTTCTGTCCCTATTTCCCTGGACAGGTCCTCATCCAGCAGTGTCCACTTGCTGCTCCTGGTCTTCCTGAAGCTTCCCCTGTTCTTGACATTGGTGGGTGCTGTCCTCTGGGTGAACAGGCCTCTGAAGGGCCCTGGAGGAAGTCAGCCTGACAAAAAGAAGCCATCACGTAGTGCACCATTCCCAGGAAAGCCCTGTCCAGGAATACAGCCCTTCAGACCAGATAGAAGAGACCTTCAGACTCTGGACTCCAGGGCAGGGGGGCAGCAGTCCCTGGATTCTGGAGGCACCTAAGTCTTCTGGAGATATTGTTCCTGTGTCTCAAGGGAGAATCCTGGATCTTGGATGACACTTGCTGCAAGTGCTCAGGTGCAGGAAGGATGAGTCTCCTGGGCCAGTGTTTGGGGTCCTTCTCTCTCTATCCCAGATCCCTTGGCCCCTTGCTTTTATGCCTACCTCTCAAGGGCAAGAATTCTCTAGAAGTTACTGGAAAGTCCAGCCCTTTACTCTTTTCATTGCCACAAAAGCTCCTCAGCTCAGTGTCTCCCAGGGTAATAACCACCTCCTCCCCGTAGCCAGGAGGCTCCCTGAGGACTTACCCCTCATAGTCTCAATCTTTGGGCTCAACAGGACTTCAACCTCACTTGTGTCCCTGTGATCAGGGAATGTACGCTGTGTTCAAACATCTCTGCCTGGGCCGGCCATAACTGACGAGCTTTCAGTTAAAGCCCTGGCGCTGGTTGGAGCTGCAGTGGGTGCCCCCAATATCACTCCCAGAATTCTCCACCCTGGTGGGCCTCCTGCACACAGGGCTGGTGGACAGTCCACTGTAGCAGAAGTGTGGCTGAAGCCACCTGTCAACAGTTGGTGCTTTCCATAGGAGAAGCAGACAGTTTTCTAAAGACAAGGACACGGAGGTGAGGAGTACCTCCCCACATCAGGTTGACATGATGCCACAGCCACCACGGGGTACACCAGCCCTGGAAAGGGCTCTGTTGGATTTGAATGCTTGTCAACGGCTCCCTCCCTGAAGTTTGCAGCGAGGCGCACAGTCTGTTATAAGCACGTGTCACCATCTTCACTCAACTCATTGTGTGTGGAGCAGCCCTCTAGTCTCCACCAAGCCCAAGCCTTCCCTGGGCTAGTGATGCCAGTTTCCAGAAAACACTCCAAGCTCCGGAGCACTGAGTTTGCAGGCAGGGCCGCCACACTTAGAACCTGAACCCTGGCGTGGCTCCCACAAGGGCAGGGCCATTTGTGACACCTCAAGGAGAGCTGGGACTGGCCCAGGACTTGGCTGAAGGAGAAATTCAACCAAGGAGGCACATCCAGACCTTATTAATAAAACACAGACAGGGCGGTGTAGGAAGCACAATGATGGGCAAGAAAGAAGCTTATGATGTACTTTATTCTGTTCCAAAATTATTTCAAGCATTCTCGTTTCTTCACTTTCCAGATAAATTTTCAAGTAAACTTGTGTATGATCGGAATCGTGTTAAACTTATAGATCAATACTGGGAACATTGACATCTTTACTATGTTGAGTCTTCCAGTCCATAAACATGGTATCTCTTGCAATTTAGTTAAATATTCCTTGGCTTCTATCACCAGTGTTTTGTAAATTTAAGTATTTGGATGTTACATGTGTTCTATTAGATTTACACCTGGGTATTGTGTCTTCTTTTTGAGCACTCGTGAACAACACTGTACTTTTCCTTTCATTTTCTACATGCTCATTGCTAGTTTACAAGTAAGATTGTGTGTGTAGGTGTGTATATGTGTGTGTGTATGCGTATGTGTTTATGTATGTATGTATATGTGTTGGTATATATGTGTGTATGTGTGAGTGTGTGTATGTGTGTGCATGCATGTGTGTGTATGTGTGTGTATGTATGTATGTGTATATATGTATGTATGTGTGTGTGTATCGATCTTTATTCCTGTGACTTGTTAAATTCATTTACCAGTTCTAGCAGTTTGGTAAAAATTTTTTGATAGATTCCTTGGGATTTTCTACACAATTATGTTGCCTGCACAAAGGCACAGTTTTATTTTTTCCTTCCTAATCTGTGTGCTTTAGTGGTGTCCCGGAACCCTAGGAGCCCCTGGAAGGTCTTAAACACTCTGATGACCCTGTGGAGCATGTAGCATCGTGGACCCACTGTTTTCTGGCATTTCTGCTTTTAAAAGAGAAGTCAGGAGTGAAATGGCTCATGTGTACATATAGGCAACAACCTCCACTCAAATAAATATTGTGATCCAAGCAAAACCTATTCATAAGTTCATACAATTCTCGGATGCGGTCTGTGACCAGTGAGTAAAGCAGAGAAAGTGCAGAGCATCGTTGTGTCTGCCTACTACTTGCACTGGGGCCACATGGTGCCCCCAGCAGGCTTGGGACCTGACCTGTCCAGTGCACAGATGGACTCACAGTATTGTGATGTGGACCTCCTTGGGGCAGGTCCAAGTCTGCTCCCTGGCCTTATGACTGGGGGCCCGGGGCCTCAGCCCTTCTGGGCCCCTCGTTCTTTAATCTGATGTGAAGGCACTATATTTAGATTCTTCCAGGTGGCAGCTCTAAACCGGGACTGTAAATTTCTTGACACTCCTGTTATTGAGAGTTGAGGGTGTGTCCCCTCCCCTTGAGTCTGGGTGGGCCAGGGCTGTGAGGTCAGTAGCTTAGAGCAGATTCCCAACTTTTCCCCCTAATTATCCTCCTAAGGATATCCTCCTAAGGAGGTTGTTTAGTAATTTTCTTTTATTAGAACCCACCCCCCCCCTGCCATGGGTATGAAATTTTAATACCAAAGATATACTATACGCCTATGTTCTATATATCGATCAGTCGATCCATCTATCAACTGATCATCTATGTTTTGTATATAAAAATAATTTTTTGGTATAAAAACAGCATTTTTTTCACCCCCTGAAAAACAGCGTTCATTGCCATTGGACATCAGAATGCATGGATAGAGTATGGTGACAGTGACCCTGTGTGACTTCTGAGGCAAGGCCCAAAGGAACCCTGTAGCTCCATCCTCCATTTCTTGAAATGTTTGTTTTGGACACTCTCCTTCTCAGAACCCAGGTCCACATGGAGAGGCCTCCTGTAGGATCTCAGGTCAACTATCAAGATTGAGATCAACCTGGCACATGCTCTAGACACGCAGAAAAGAAGCTTCCAGATGACAGTAGCACCCAGCCATTTAGGTCCCCCCCCCTCCCTGCCTCCACTGCCATTATGTCTTCCCAGCTGAAGCCCCAGACTTTTTGGAGCAGAGACAGGCCATCCCTGCTGCACTCTGTCCGAATTCCTGACCACAGAATCTGTGACACGACAGGCAGATTGCTGTTTTGTGCCCCACAGAAGATCTAAGCAAAGAGAACTGGACGTTCCAGTCCCAGGCAGGACAGTTCAGAGGAAACATGCTGCCTCTGCCGGATGCACAGTGGGCTGGGGGAAGGCCCCTGGGAGACACAGCCCTGTGGTGAGAACCTGGGGCCGACTCCCCACGTGGTAACATGCATGGGCTCCTGGGCCTGGAGGTATTGCCCTTTTCAGAGGTGTGAATCAGAATCATGTGGGCTGGAGCTGTCAGCACTGGTGGGAGGTGTTCCCCACAAGAAGTCACCTGCTGCTGTAGAACACCCCCCTGCCCACCCAACCCTCTCTGCAGTGCCCTGACCACATTCAAAGGAAGCTTCTAGTTGAAAATGGACCAGCACCTTTCCTCACTGACAGACTCAAGGAGAGGAACACAGCACCAGCAAAATGCAGCTGGAAACATGTCAAGACATGTCTCCAGCAGCAAGGGAAATAAAAGCAAAAATGAACTTTTGGAACCTCATCAAGATAAAAACTTCTGCACAGCAAAGGAAACAATCAACAAAACTAAAAGTCAAACAGTGGAATGGGAGAAGATATTTGCAAATAACATATCAGATAAAGGGTTAGTATCAAAAATCTATAAAGAACTTATCAAACTCAACACATGAAAAACAAATAATCCAGTGAGGAAATGGGCAGAAGACATGAACAAACACTTTTCTAAAGAAGATATCCACAATGCGGATGGAACTGGAGAGTGTTATGCTAAGTGAAATAAGCCATACTGAGAAAGACAGATACCATATGTTTTCACTCTTATGTGGATCCTGAGAAACTTAACAGAAACCCATGGGGGAGGGGAAGGAAAAAAAAAAGGAGGTTAAAGTGGGAGAGAGCCAAAGCATAAGAGACTCTTAAAAACTGAGAACAAACTGAGGGTTGATGGGGGGTGGGAGGGAGGGGAGGGTGGGTGATGGGTATTGAGGAGGGCACCTGTTGGGATGAACACTGGGTGTTGTATGGAAACCAATTTGACAATAAATTTCATATATTGGGAAAAAAAGAAGATATCCAGCTGGCCAACAGACACATGAAAAGATGCTCAACATCACTCATCATCAGTGATGATGTTTTGATACAAATCAAAACCACAATGAGATACAACCTCGCACTGGTCAGAGTGGCTAAAATTAACAATTCAGGAAAAAGCAGATATTGGCGAGGATGTGGAGAAATGAAAACTTTTTGCACTGTTGGTGGGAATGCAAACTGGTGCAGCCACTCTGGAAAGCAGTGTGGACGTTCCTCAAAAAATTACAAATAGAATTACTTTATGACCCAGCAATAGCACTACTAGGAATTTATCCAAAGGATACAGGAGTACTGATTCATAGGGGCATATGTACCACAATTATTATAGCAGCACTATCAACAATAGTCAAATCACGGAAAGAGCCAAAATATCCATTAACTGATGGATAGATAAAGATGTAGTATGTATATACAATGGAATATGACTCGGCAATGAAAAAGAATGAAATATTGCCATTTGCAACAATGTGGATGGAACTGGAGGGTATTATGCTGAGTGAAATAAGTCAGTCAGAAAAAGACAGATATCATGTTTTCACTCATATGTGGAATTTGAGAAACTTAACAGAAGACCATAGGGGATTGAAGGAAAAATCAATTACAAACAGAGAGGGAGGCAAACCCTAGGAGACTCTTAAATACAGAGAACAAACTGAGGATTGACGGGGGTGAGGGTTAGAGGTTGGGGCAAATGGGAGATGGGCATTGAGGAGGGCACTTGTTGGGATGAACACTGAGTGTTGTATGTAAGTGATGAATCATGGGAATCTACTCCTGAAGCCAAGACTACACTGTATACACTGTATGTTAGCTAACTTGACAATACATTATTTAAAAAAAAAATGCAGGTGGAGAACTTGCTTCATGAGCGCCAGGGCCCCAGGACACAGAGGAGGAGTCCAGATGGCCAGTTTGGCTCAGTCTAAGAGAAATTACAGACAACATGACCTCTCTAAGGAAGGAGCTCAGAAAAGAGATATAAGTCCCCAAAATGGTTCAAAACAAAATATAGAGACAAAAAAGAACAGAACCCAGGAAAAATGTAAGTAAAAGAGAAAAAAAACACCCCTGAAAAACCAAACGGTTGAGAGGAAAATGTATAACTTTGAAATTTAAAAAGAAAAGGGCTGTTTTTGTGTTGTTAGTTTTTGATGAGTAAGTGGGAGGAAGTTAAACACAAAGAGCCCAGCATCCTGGGTTTGCGTTGTTCAGCTGGGGTGAGATGGGGGGTGGAGGTTAGGGGTGTGGGAGCATGGAAAGGCCAAAGATCAGGCCAAACCCAGGAGTGGGTGATGGTGGGTGTGAGCTGCCTGGGGGATGGGCAGCATCACAGGCAAGAAGGGGACAGATCTGTCCATCTCGATGGAAAAGTCCAAACAGTCCATGGAGCCCCTGCACGTAAGGACCAGCGAGGCCAAGGGACAAACAGAGGAACAGAAATGAACTGTTCTGGTGACGACTGAGTGAATCCCCTGTGCTTGGAGGCCACCGATGTAGATAAGGGGACAGGAATATTTGCATTGTTTCAAAGCCCCTCCCCGCAAAACATTGATTACTTACAGAGGGAAAAAGAGTGACTTCAATGAGTTTCAACAAATTTATACTCACAACCACCCAGTTCTAAGACACATTCGGATTCTAGCATTGGATTTAGAGTCACTTCCCGCCCTCTAAAATGGAAGGGTTTTCCTCTCACATATAAAATATTGAAAAAATGTCCAAACAAAATAATTTCCAGGGAGCGCAAGAAAGCCAAAGATTTTAATAGGGAATATACAGGGCAAACAGATCAGATGCGGGTCGGGCGATAGTCCAACCCTGTTTTCCATCTTTTACGTTCAAGGAATTCTTTCTTGGAGGCACTGATGCAGCAGAAGGTGGAATCGGCGGACCTCTGTGCAGCTGGCCCATCGGGGGCTTTGTCCTTGTGGACACACTCTGGAACTTGTTGATTTAATCCAGGTTTTATGCTTACTGGTTGGTCTGGAATTGGAAAACCCATCATTGGCCAGAGTCCTGAACGATGTAATAGTTATTTATCCTTGGCAGAGCCACTTGAGGGTGGCAAGGAAAGGAGGTACCAGGAGGATCCACACAGGAGGATTCTCTGCTGCTACATTGAAGGCCAAGATCCCCGACCTGTGCAGAGCAGGGAGGGAGCCAGACTTTAATTCCTGACAGCAGGATGCGGGGAGTCCTCACCTAACAGGGACCCCCATCTGTCTCGGAAATGTAATCATTGCCCTTTCCCTGACCAGAGCTCAGAGGGTGCGGGGGTGTCCATGGTGGGGGCGGGGGCTGTGTTTCTCCTGTTCAGACTGATGTATCTTCCCCTGGAGTCCCCCGGACTCTCCAAATCACAGTCACAGCAGGACCCAAGCAGGGGCAACTTCACAAAGGTCAAAAGCACAAAGTGAAGGTTGTGTAGTAGGGATCGTGCTGACAGGAGTGGGGTCCCTCTTCAGGGGCCACTCCAGGCCCTTCCTGTCCACCCTCATTCCCACCCCCAGACCTGGAGGACAGGCCAGCCCTGGTCCCTGCCCAAAAGCCCCTCTGAGGGCATGGCCATGCTGTCCAAGGCGAAGCATTCAGGGGCCTCCCAGCAGCCTTAGCCTGGGCTCCAGCACCTCTGCACCCTGATTTCATCCTGCTTGTCGGCTGCCTCCCCCAAATCCCCTCCACCTCAGCAGCAGGCCAGCCAGGACCAAAGGTTTCCCTTTGCCTATTTGATTCTACTTCTGTCCCACCTTGTATAAATTCTGCCCTCTCTCAAGATCATCTCATATAACATTTCATATTACCATTCAGCCTGGCTGAATACCTTCTGGCTTCTCTTGGGAGGGGTCTCTCCCAACTCTGAACCCCATCTGGTAGCACATAGGAGGTGCACTATCTCATACACCCTGAACAGTGGACACATGGTCTAGTGGACCATTGGGCCCTTGCTCACATATGTCCCCCAGGCAGTCCCCATCAGTATCCAAGAGTCTGATGCCCTCACCCTCTGCCTCATCCCCTCCCCCACAAGCAGTGTCAGGGCCCCCATGCAGGCTGGCTTTGTTCTCTCCTTCTGCCTGCCTTGAGCAAGATTTGTCATGTGCATTTCAGAGGGGGTTTTCTTGAGAGAGAAGACATGCTCCCTTGCACTTCCTGAAATTATCCTTGAACTCACTGTGCTCTGTTCCCAAGTTCCGATCCCTGTGGGGCTGCGGCCCCATCTCTCTACCTACAGGCTTCCACCCGTGCCCTTCAGTCTCCTAAAAGTCCCCCATCCTCCCCCCCTGACTCCACAGAACAACTGGTCTCCAAATAGTCATGAGCAGGACAAAAGCCAGTTGTGAAGCATGAGACAAGTGCCTGGCCTCATTCATACACATTGTCCAGCAGGACAAAGCTACAAGGAATTGGTCCTTGAGAAGGGAAGGAAGAAGGAGTGGACTGGAAGTTAGACCATAGAAGGGGCATCTGGGAGAAAATGCACCTTCACCCTGAACTCCGATGGGGTGAAACTGGGTCAGGGTGTGCCCTTTGAGGAAAGAGTTAATTCATTGTTCTTTGGATGCTTTTGAGGGGGCTTTAGGTTGATGGCCCAACCTCTCTACCGTGTTGGGAATGTGAGATAGCAGGAATGCCAGCTTCCCACTCCTTCTCAGCATTTCCCAAGCACTTGGGAGGGGAGAGCTGGATCCATGAAACAAGTACCTGCCCTTGACAGTGGGCAGAATGACTCCCCCTCAAAGATGTCTTAATCCCCAGACCTCTGAATGTGTTAGAGTCCTTGGCGCAAGAGAATTAATGATGCAGATGGATTTAAGATTGCCAACCAGCTGACCCTGAGATGGGGAGGTGATCCTGAGATATCTGGATGAACCCTATGGAATCGCCAGTGTCTTTATAAATGAAAGCACACAGGAGAGCCAGTGTCAGAGTAATGAGGGTGAGAAAGACTCAACCACCCCTGCTGGTTGATGGAAGAGACCACGAGCCAGGGGTGCAGCGGCCTCCAGAAACTGGAAAAGACAAGGAAGCCCTTCTCCCTCAGAGCCTCCAGGAGGAGCCAGCCCTGCCAGCACCTTGAGTTTAGCCCAGTGAGACTCATCCCAGACCTTGTCTCCAGAACTTTAAGATCATAACATCATTTTGCCTTCAGCCACCAGGGTGGTGGTGATTTGCTCCAGAAGCCACAGGGAGCTAATCCAGAGCCCTTCCCTTCTGGCAACTTGAGGCTGAAAACACCTGTGCCTGTTTTGGCTGCTTGGGGGTTGGGAGGCAGGTCAGAAGGAGACCAGAAGCTTCTCTCCTGCAGCCCAGCTGAACAACTTTGTCTAGGTTTCTTGTGGGGAGGGGGAGCTCTTTAAGGACTCAGAGGTACAAAGAGGGGGCCCAGTGCAGACCTTGCTGTTTCTCCCCAGCAGAGGAAACATCAGAAGGGCCAATGGGGGCCCTTGTCAGAGTGCCCCAGGGGAGAGCTGTCCCAGGGCAGCAGTGGGAAAGTCTGTGGGTTCAGCTGTGCTCACCTGCTGTGGGGGTTGATCAGAACAATAGGCTGGCTGCTGTTGATGCCCTGGGTAAGTGGATGAGAGGAAGCTCGACTGGCTGGTGTTCTTGCTACAGGCTTGGGAGAGTCTGTTGGATCAGGGGCTAAACACACAGAGCAGAGCATGGTTGTGAGTGTCACAGGTGGCTCCCATGGTCTCCACACCCCACCCCCAGGGGTGCAGAACCTTTCTGTCTTAGTGCCACTGCTCAGCCAAGTTGGCTTTCTCTTGCATCTTTTTGGTTTCTTATCCCAAATATGAATACATATTTCCAGAGGAACACGAGTTTGCCACCATGTGAGGGATTTTCAGCGGCAGGCATAGTCGTAGGCGAGTTTTGAGACTCCCCTTCATCCATCGGGGAAGACAGAGAAATAGTCCTGACTCCTTTGGGGGTGGGACCCAGGGTCCCAGAGCACAGGAAGGGTAGTACCTACCTGGGTCAACATCCACGTATACTTTGTACCCCAGGTCATTGCCAGCTTTCTCAATCCCACACCAGTAGGTGTCTGCATCGTCATACCAGAGATCCTCCAATGTCACGGTGAATATGCGCAGGCTGTGATTGTCCTGGATGGATGCTCGGCCCTTCTTCACCAGTTGCTCTGACCCGGTGCTTTTAACAAGGATTTTGCAGGAATCCCACTCGTACCCACGACACCACCATTTCTTGTAGGATTCCCAGCCCCGCCCATATGTACAGTGCACGGTCAGTGTGCCCATTGCCGTGCCTCTCACCGTTCTCTGCACGCAGGTGGAGAAGTGGCCTAGAAAACAGAAACCCAACATGCATCTTATCCTTCCTTGAGCACAGAGCTGACCCGGGCGCCGCTGGGGCTTCTGGCCCTGCCCTGAAGACCAGCCAGGAGCCTCTGCCCTCTGTCTAATTGGCACATCCCTCTTGTCCCTTCATCCCCTGCAGGATTTCTTTTCTGTCACCCCTCTTGTGAATCCCCCTTGAGGCTCCTAACTCTCCTAACCAATACAGGGCTGTCTGCACACTCACCATCCTACTGACCACCGTTCCCTGCCCGACCTCAAGCAGCACCTCTCCCAGCAGCACAGAGCGCACACTGCAGCCACAGGTGTATTTCTGAATCCCAGAGCTGGTGAGACAGTGTGGCCCCCTCCCCATCTATGCCCCGATACTGTAAACTCAGCACACCTACAAACCCTCAGCCTCTGAATCGACACAATGGCACAGAAGTAAACACACACGCACACACACGCACATACCAAACACACTCACTCGACAGGTGATTGCTTGTTTTTTTTTGTTTGTTTTTTTTTTTACCTATACACCTTGTTCTTCTGTGTCTCTATAATTTAATGCAAGCTGTTCCCTCTGCCTAGAATGTGCTTTCTTCTCTGTTTGAAGGAAGCAAACCCTTATATTCATCCCTTAAGTCTCATCTCCAACAGTGTCTTTTCTATGGCTTGTCTGGTTCTGCAGACCATCTGGTCGCTCCTGGTACAACCAGAGCCGTTTGTCCCTGTCACAGGTGTTGTGCTAATGACACTAGATGATGATCTGTCTTTAGATCATCCAGAGAAGAGACCCAGGCAGGCTGGTGTGT
Organism: Felis catus; assembly: GCF_018350175.1. Taxonomy (NCBI): domain Eukaryota; kingdom Metazoa; phylum Chordata; class Mammalia; order Carnivora; family Felidae; genus Felis; species Felis catus. The sequence continues at coordinate 55,125,636 of NC_058381.1, read as the reverse complement.
GGGGATGAGCAACTCTCCAGAGAGCCTGTCACCCTGGTTTTGCTGCCTGCCTTCCTCCCTGTTGTCTGAGGTCTTCAGAAGAGAGGATTCCGGCTCAAGCTTCAAGTCAAGACCAGATGTGTAAGTTTTTAAATGATCCAGTTGCCTGAACTTCACCTTGACTGAGTGGGTCTCAACTGGGGCTTGAGCATCTGTGCTTCTTTAAAGTTCCTCAGGCACTCATGCATTTAGGTATGTGTGCATGTGTGTGTGTGTGTGTGTGTGTCTATCATGTGTCTATCCATCCATCCATCCATCCATCTGTCATCTGTCTATCCTTCTCTCTGCCAGGGTTGGGAAACTGTGCCTAGAAAAGAGACACTGTACGCGTTATTTATTTCCTTTCCCTAACATTTAACTTTGTACCTTTCAAGTAACAAAACTTAAAAAGTTTTATAAATATGTAAGTGTCTGGATATGAAAGGCCCTGCCATCTCTCTCAGGACAGACCCTATCTGTGTCCCATCCTGATCCTGCAGGTACTTAGTAAGCCCCTGCCTTACTCACCTTGGACGACGAGAAGGATCACAACTGGGAGCAGCCGCATGTCCTGCCTGCCTGGCTTGTCTCCCTGGTGCTCAGCAAATGCCAGCTGCCTTCCAGAGACTTGAACTGAGCACAGAGGCAACCCACCTTCTCTTCTTCTAAATTATTCTTTTTTGTTTTCTCTCATCTACTTCCCCTCAATTTTTTCTTCAGTTACTTCCTAATTTCATTAATTTGGTGCAAAGCGGCGGCAATGGTTCGGAGCTTATGGTTGACGTGATGAGGTGTCCCCACTCCTTGCTCTGGCCCCTCAACTCAGCATCCCCTAGAGTCTGACTCTGATGATCTGCTCTCTGGGGAGGGTCCCTGCCTGTCCCCCCCGCCCCCACTCTAGCACCACCTCCAGTCTGTGCGCACCTACTTCCTGCCCACCCCTATCTTCCAGCCCAGTTCTCCACTTTAATGGCTGTTGGAGCCTTGTAGAACTGTCCACCCTGTTAGCAGCTCAGATGTGCTCCAAATGCCATTTCTTGTCATCTTTACCCCTAACGTCAATCTGTCCCAACACCTGGTCCCTGGGCCCAAGGCTCCCTCTCCACCTGCCTCCACCACTCTAGTCTTCTGTAGACAAAGGCCATGGGGTCTTCTCCCTGCCACCTGCCACCCTCAGAAGGTCTTGCAGGGGTGGGGGGCTTGGAGGTGGAGCAGTCCAGGGCTTTGCCAGAAGAGTAGGAGAGGGCGTGGCAGGCCAGCCCCAGGAGGGAAGGGGAGCAAGAATCCCTGTCCCCCTCAAGGTCCTTCTGGCTGGACTAAGACTCAAATTGACATGAGACAGATTAACAAGAGAAAATCAAATCTAATAGCATACATGCAAGGAGTCCACACAGACGTGGCAGTCAGGCAAAAGAGATACAAATGTCATCCCGAATTAAGCAGAAGGGGGTAGGGGTCTGAGATTTCAAAGGGAAGGAACCAGTAAATGTTTGCTGCACAAATGTATATCCTGCCAGAGAGATGGGTTACTCAGATCAAATTTAAATGTAAGCTTCTCTGCAGTTGCACACATTAACAGTTCAGCTGGTATGTGTTTCTTCCAACTGAACTGGTCTATTCATCTGGATGATAGGTCAGTTTAGGCAAACTCATTCCAGAAGGCAGTGATGCGGGTGGATTCACAACGTCAGGCCTGTGGTCCAAGTAATCAGGTAAGAAACAAGAGGCTTTTCTATGGAAACAAGAGGAACCCAATGGTTCATGACTGGATCAAACATTCAGCCAGTTTCCGAGTTGTGAGGGCAGCCAGTGGAGCAGACTTCTAGATGTTGGACTCGAAGCATCTCAGATAGAGTGAGGGCAGGCTGTGCAAGTCAGACAGGTCCCCTGGGTTTGTAGTTCAAATGTCTCTGGTGATCTCTGCTTGGCCTGCTGAGCGATAGGCACAAAGACTGTGTAGGTTATGAGTTCTTGTGGATTTCTCTAGGTTTAGGTAAGTGGTTTACATTTAGCAGAACTTCAGGGGAAGGGCAGTTTTAGTTCTCAAAGGATTCCAAGTCAGAAAGGTGGGAGAAACCTCAGAATGTCTATTTGGAACGTTGTAGCTGGTGGTGGAAGGCACTAGAAGAAATCAGGACCTAATCCATTATATAATGAATAGTAATAAAATCTAAAATGTACGAAGATGTGTTATTGAAACATTTTCTCACTATAATCACTTCTTTGACCAAAGATAATGAAATTAACACTAACTTGTTTGCAAAATAAGTCATTTCCCATAAAACTTGGCCTATTTCCATAAGTACAACAAGAATTGCAGTTGACTCTTTCAACCTGCTTTGCTAGAAGTTTTCATAAAAAGTCTCCAGATGAAGTTTAACAGCCTCTTGAAGCCAGGAGCCAAGCCAATTACTTGCCATCAGACTTTGCCTGTAATATGTATAGAATTGGGTGAATTCCTCTCTTCTCAAGGCCCCCAAACATCCCGGGGTTCCTGCACCTGCGAGGAAGTGACCTTCTTTACTCGGTAAGGCTGCTGGGAGCTCTGTAAGCAAGCTATCAGTCTGGTATTTCCAAGGGGCTTTATTGGCTCCATGAAATCACCCTGAGTTCTTTAAGGCTGTTGGGTCACATCTGAGCATGTCATTCCCAAATATGACCTTCCAGTCCCAGGGTGGTAACATATGCAGTGTTTCCCATTGTGTCCTGTCATAAAGAGAACAGATTCTTATTGAAAAATAGATTCAATAGATTCAAATAGATTGCTAGAAAATATATGAATACTGACTGAGAGTTTCTGAACTCTGGAGGGTTCAGGTAAGGAGAAAAGATAAATACTTGAATTTGTTCACAAAGGTATATTTTATCAAATCGCTGTAAGTCAGTTAGCTGAAGAGACAAAGTTTCCTTAAATCTGCAAAAACACAACATTTAAAAAAAAGCACTAATGTTTCATACAAAAAGCCATAAAGAGTATAATGATCTTTTGCAAGTCGTTATTAATTTTGGTTCTGCTTGAATCTGGCTTTCCACTAGTTCTGGAAACCTTTACTTCATTCAGATTTCAGGTCTAGAAGTTATTAGAAACCTGTCCTCGCAGTTTTTCCCTGAATCTCCTTGAAAGTGAAGCACATGCCTCATGTAACGAGACATCTGAGTGCAAGTATCACTTTCTAAAAAAAGGCGTAAAAATGGCCATGCTTAGAGATCTGCGGAGTTCCTGCCAATGCAGCCGGCATGGAAATCTGGATCTTTCTGTGACCCACAGCACTTCCAGATAATATCATATGAAGATATAAGATTTGTAGGAGTTTCATATAATTTTATGACACAATTTTAATAACATATCTACCTAAACATAATCTAAGAGGTTTTCCTATCACTTATTTGGCAATGAATGCTTCCCATGTAAGTAAATGTACCAAGTAGCCTCATTAGTTCAATTGCTCACAAAATCTCTGAGATGTTCAAGTGTCAAAAATTTGAAAAGGTTTGAATGTTTGAATAGGATCATAAATCATTAAGAAACAATGTTTAAATATCCTTTTCACCAACGTGACAATAAAAGATATTCAAGGCAAATATAGAAGGCTACATAGCTATGAGACCAAAATGTAACTCCTTGGATATTCAGACCCACTCAGTTTTCTTAGGTATCCAAGATTGATAAACACAGAAAATTATTTTGGCATCCAGAATCATGGGTTTTTAGGCAGATAAGAAGATCAAGTTTTGCTTACAATTTTTTATGGGGAGCAGACCATTAGTTCAAGCCAACTCTGTACTTTCTATAGAGAAAACAAAACCTTTACAAAAGTGCACTTTTGATGTTAAAACTCATTTACTTCTTTAAATTTATCATAATCTTAGCCAGTATTGGCCACACATAGAATTTTTTTCCCAAAGATTCTTTCTTTATAAACTTCCCAGAACTTTCTTTTTAATACTCAGATTTTGTTTTAAATGTTTCGTCTTGAAATAAATGGTTTCACTTTAGGAAAAGAAAGTTTCTGTTCCCTCAACAAATATGTCTTTTTATTCTTCATACCTTCTCTTCACAAAAACATATGTTTTATTGTCTTCATATACAGAGTTGTTTCCCTTATTAATAGTCTTAATTGCATTTATTAGAATATTTAATGCTTAGAAACCTTAATTTCCAGTAAAAACTAACTAGTAAGCAGTTCTGAACTCTGTTACACCAAAACTCTTTAGATTTGCACATTAATGGATGGATATATTTTGGAATTTTTAAAAACGTGCTTTTTCATAATACAATCTTTCTGTAAAGCATGAAATCTGTTTATTAAAGACCGAAATATATCTTTAGACAAAAGCAGATAAATCTCTGCTCATTAGTTTATCGTAGTTAGGTCAGTTTAATTTACTTGTTTTAACCAATTATACTCAGACTGACCTTAAAACTTCATGAGGCATTAGGTAAAAATTAATAATTATTCTAAGGTTTCTTTTTCTCCTGGTCAAGTGCAACAGTGATACTGTGACCTTATTTGGTTTTTAGTAAATGCAAGCAGGATAAAAGTTTTCTATTTAAAGCTGGTAACTCTTCAGCCATACCCCTCGTAAGTAAACCAGCAACCTTAAATTCACTTCACTACTGAATATGTTCCCAGATCGTGTGAACTTGAAACACGTTTGGGTGAGTTTTTACCTTTCTGAGTTTTAGAATGCCCAGTCCTTACGAGTACTTGCCTTCAAACTAACTCAATAGAGCTCTTTTGCAAATTAGTTTTAGCAGTACTGCCCAGAGATAGGGAAAATATCTCACATGTACAACATGGACACACACACACACACACACACACACTACACAGACAAGACGCAAACAAAATCTTAATTTTGTTTGTACTACTATTTGTGGAGAGGACATGACAGGCCCAATTTTTAAATACTTCCCTCTATTGTTTTGTTTATTTATTTGTTTTAACATAAACTTTCCCCTAGAGTTTACATGTTGTAAAAAGGCCCTTAGGTCTTAGTGAAGATGGGGGGGGGGGGGGTAGAGAATTTGTATCACAAAAGCACAGAGCAAGGGTCTCACTTTTCTCCAGGGAGGATCCTTGGAGCCTCTCTGCCTGTCATCAGAGGGGCTGGAGTCTGGGCACATGAGTTCTGCCAACAGTTTGTATTTTAAAAGGGCCTCTTTCCCTCTTTATTTTTTCTTGTTCTTCATTCTCAGGAGATTGTGGGCTGTGTTTACATTTCAAAGACATGGTAAGATTTATAATTTCAAGGGATAGAAAGAATATAAAAATAATTTTTTCCTAGGATTTCGGGGTAATTGCTATTTAAATTTTACCTCTTTTTTCTTTTTAAAGAACAGAACATTTTTCTTCCAATATTGTAATCTTTCCTAATATTCACCAACATTATGAGAGGAATAAGCAAGGTTTGGAGATCCGTAGAATTAGGTGGACTTTCACTCATTTTTGGAGTTGTAGTTCTGGTTTTGTAGAGATTTGGGTTTTTTTTTTAATGTTTATTTATTATTTATTTATTTATTAAGAAAGACACAGAGAGAGAGAGAGAGAGAGAGAGAGAGAGCATGAGCAGGGGAGGGGTAGACAAAGAGGGAGACACAAAATCTGAAGCAGGCTCCAGGCTCTGAGCTGTCATCACAGAGCCTGATGCAAGGCTCGAACCCATGAATTGCAAGATCATGACCTGAGCCAAAGTTGGAGGCTTAACCGACTGAACCACCCAGACGCCCCTGGTTTTGTAGAGTTCTGCAAAATAAGGACCGTTATTCCTAATTTCCTCAAGACCTGGATTATGGCCTGAATATCAAGTGACTGCCCCTTCCTTTCAACTAATTTTGTTTCTTTATAACAAGGAGAATTTTAACTAAAATGGAAACCAATAGTTATATGCCTTTGTAATGTTTGTCTAAAGCATCTTAACAAAAACCTTTTTTCTAAATACAAAATATAAGTTGGGCTTCTATAAGCCCCTAAATATAGGCCTTCAACTGACCATTTGTAGGAGAGCTTAGGAGAAATTTTGGTCTTTTGTTTCCTCTGTAAAGAGAAGGTTGCGTGTGTAGTCAAATAATCTTTGTAAATCCTCTCTAAATTTGGTAGGAGCTTCTGAAAGTAGAGGTAAGAGCCTTTTTAATTTAAAAGCTCTGCTGCTGTCCAGGGGACATGACTTTTTTGTGGTGGTGAGAGGTCTAGGATACACCTGCAAACACATTCTATAAGAATCCCTCAGTCTGGCAGAGCCTGGTTACAGAGCCCTGGAAGTTGGGAGCAAATTGAACCTTATTGCCAGTGTCAAGTGCTTTTGTTAAATTCACTTTATGGGTTTTAGCATTTGTAGGAGCAATACTTTGAGCCTAGAAATCAGGCCAGAATGATCTCTGTCAATCCTGTAGCAAAAGAGAAGTTAAGACAGGCACATGGGGGCACCTGGGTGACTCAGTCAGTTAAGAGTCCGACTCTTGATTTTGGTTCAGGTCATAATCTCACGGTTCATGGGTTCGAGCTCCACATCGGGCTCTGCGCTGACAATGCAGAGCCTGTTTGGGGTTCTTTCTCTTCCTCTCTCTCTGCCCGTCCCTTGCTCACATTCTCTTTCTCTCTCAAAATAAATAAATAAGTTTAAGAAAAAAGACAGGCCCATGAAAGCAGAATTTAAGAAGACAAAACAAAACCAAGGAACAAAGAAAAAAAACAAACAAACCAGAAAACAGACTCTTAACTACAGAGAACAAATGGATGTTTCCCAGAGGGGAGGGAGTTGGGTTTGGTGAAATAGTGAAAAAGACTATTTAGAGTCCACTTATTGTGATGAGCATTCAGTAATGTATAGAACTAAAAAAAACCCAACTATAATGGCAGTGAAAAAAAATCAATGGAATTCAAACAAAGGGGAATTTACACTGGACATGGACACTTATTTTTGTCTAAAGTTGAACTTCGTCAATCTTGTCAAGGGAGTCGTAAAGGCTAACCATGATACTAATAAGATAATTGAGAGCTCTATATGAAATATATATTTAAAAATGTACCCAGTTTAAAGGATACATCCTCTGGCCATTGGTGGTTATCACCTCCTAATAGCAACTCAAAGCAACAGCCTTTTTGTGGCTTGACTCAAGTCAGAAGAGGTGACCAGAGAGGGCAGAGGTGATGCAGCCTCCCATGACCCCAAAATTTACTCCTAACATTGGACTAAGAAAGCAAAGGCCTTCAGTGCACAGGTGGTAAAGATGGTTTAGTGTGATTGATGTTTCCAATCCCCCACGAAAATATGATACATATGCAGGGTCAGACCCACTAATGACTAACATCACATAGGGTTCTTCTGGAATGCGACTTTCCAGCACTGACAAACAATGAGGGTTGAGATGCAAAGGTGTCCATGGTCTGGAACCTCTCAAAACAAACACCCCTGAGAGCTGGCACAATCAGACAGAAAGAAAGAAATTTGTATTCCCAGTTTATTTTGATGGCTACCATTTGACCCCAGTAAGTGCACGCTCTGGAAGGTGGAGACCACAGAGAAAATTCTCACTGGTCATAAAGCCAAACACTTTAGACATAAAACAACATAAAAGGAAAAATTGAACAGCTTTATTGAAGCCTTGGTTCTTTGGGAGCCACAATAACACCTAGGAGGGATGTGTCATGGGGTTGGGGACTGTGTGTTGTTTACAGTGTACCTGCTCGCATGGAGCTTTCTTGAGGCTGGTGGGTGACCTAGTGTCAGTCTACCCCATTCCATGACCAGCTCATCCTATCATGGGAATCGTCTTCAGGTGACAAGAGCTCAAACAGCTTTTAAGTGCTCGACTTGTGTCCACCAATTTTGCAGCTCTGGCTTCCAAGATGTCCCTTAGCAACAGATGACAAACATCAGAAATTATATAGACAGAGGAAAACAAAGAGCACTTCTGGGATGAAATGGATCAGTAATGAAAGGACGCTCAGCCAAATTGAACTGGTTGAACCACAAAGCCACTAAGCCCAAGGAACTAGGTCCACGAATATTGTCTCCTGCTCATCAAAATTGAGAGAGATAGGGACTCTCATCATGCTATTTCCTTGGCCTCAGCAAATAGCCATTCCAAGAGCCTGGCATGGTAAGAAATCTTACCTTCTGCTGGCTATATGTCATATGTCCTGGGGGCATCTCAGCTGTTGCAGAGTCTCAGTGAGCGGTGTCCAGCTAGTCCTGCCGACTACACCAACTATTGGGGAGCAAGAATGTCCCATCCCCTTCTCAGGGAGAAAGAGTTCCTGGGTCCTTCAAGGTCCTTCTAGCTGGGCTCAGAATCAAATTCATATGAGATAGATTAACAGGAGAAATTAAAATTTAATAGCATGTATGTGGAGAACTCACACTGACATGGCAGTCAGGCATAAAGGGTATAAATGTCAATTTGAATTAAGGAAAAGGGGGTAGTGGTCTGGGAACTCAAAGGGGAAAAAAAGCAACTCATAGGAAGATGAAAACCAGTAAATGTGTGTAAACAAATGTTTGCCCTGCCATGCAGTTGGGTTACTCAGATAACATTTATCCCTCGTAATAACCCTTATCCTGCAAAGACCCCCCAGGTGAGATTCTTGTACGTAATAAGGAAGGGGTAAAAGTTTCTCTGGAGCCCACAGGGTCTCAACTGCCTTTAATTCAGAATAATCTTCCTGTCAAATGACCCATCTTGGAGCGTCCTGCCCACAGCCCCTATACCTCTGTGTTGGCGTGTGAAAACTGACACTTCTCCTGGATTGGGGCTCCAGTGAACCCTTGGGCTTCTGCCCACAGCCCAGAAACTATGAAGGGATGATAGAAGGAATATTGGCCTCTCAAACTTTTCCCCCCTCCCTTTCTTTCTCAGGTTTGATTGAGGTGTAATTGGGATAAAATAAACCAATACGCTTAAAGTGCACAGTTTCACACATTTTTCTTGTTGGTTTTACTACTTCTTAAATCTTACATATGGTACAACTTTGTGGTGGTGTTCAGTTCTACGTGTTTAACACATGGATAATTTCACAGAACCACCACCACAAACATGCAAAGCAATGCTATCACCTCGCGGGAAATGTCTTTCACTCTGACTCCTGTTTCTTTCTTTGCAGGCAGTCCAGCTGGTGAGGTTAGAACTTCAAGTGCTGATGTGGTTTTTGTGGACTGTGGTTCCCACATGCACTGGTCCAGCTCTCTGGAGCCTTGCAGGTGCTCCTCTGATGTGCCCCCATGGGTGTCATCCAATGTCCAGTCCATGACTGGTGAAGGTCGTCACCAAATTCTTACAGTTGGGTATTCTCTCCAGGATCTGAACAGGAGCGCACACTGGGGCGCGATCCTGAGAGACCAAGGGTCTCTTTCTTCATCTGCTTTCTCCTCTCCATCCCCCCACCCCCGGCCCCCGCCAGTCCCTCCCAGCTTTCAGAACCTCCACCTTCTTCTTTCCTGGTCCTTTGGCTAGGAAGTTTGGAGAGCTGAGGCTTTTCTCTCCTCAGTCTGCTGTGTACTTCCTATGATTGGGTTTGCATCCAGGCCAAGCAGCAGAAGAACCAAGAGAGAGAAGATGCACTGGTATCCCCCCCTCCCCGCTCTTGGAGTCCAAGGTCTTTTGGGCAGCAAGGACCTTCCTCCTTCAGAGTTCTAGCAGTCGACCCCCCACTGGCTGCAGGTGGAATTGCAGCTTCTGTCCTGAGGCTTGCTGGGGACCTGGTGGAGGGAAAAACACAAACACTGAGGAAACTCTGGGAATATAAGCCCCATCTTCCATTAATGCTTCGTTTTACTCCTCCTCCGGAGCTCTTAAGATCCCTGCTGAGCCTGAACTTTCAGGATGTGGGATATAGGGTTCATCCTCAGACAGGAGAATATAGAAGGATATAGAAGGAAACATAATCAGGAAACTTACAGCTGGATTGGTCCAAACGTGGTCTGGTTTCCTTCTCCAATTATTTGCTAAGGTTCATTTTACAGGAAGCTCAGAGAGTCACTCCACGTATTCTGTTTGGGTTCCTAGTTGTAGTCATGAGGAGAAGTCTGTGGAGTGTGTTGACTTCATCTTACCCAAAATGGACCCTGCAGCATAGATTTGCAAGGGCAAGAACAAGGGAAAGCAATCAACAGCTAACAATACAGGAAGAGTTAATTATGCTACAGGCACACAATGGAACATTAAGGCAGCTATTGAAAGGATTAAGTAAACACATGTGTAACGATTTCAAAAAGATTCACGGTAAAATTTAAAACCTTTTTATTACAGTATAATATACACACAGAGGGTGCACACATCAGAAGTGCACAGCTCAAAGTATTTGCACAAATAAAACATACTCGTGCAACCAGCACCTAAATCAAGAAGTAAAGATTTCCATTCTCCAAAGGGCTCTTCCACTTCACAAAACATTTGGGGAAACTAAGGCAGCTAGAGACAATGCTGGAGGCCACCTTCAAACATCATTACTCTGGAATTTGGAAGATGCTTCTGCCTGCATGTGGGAAAGCATAGCCTGTAGGTCAAGGAAGAGATGGAAGGGTAAAGAATTAGGCACAATACAACATACCTAATTCACATGGTGTTTTGCACACACATACTCAGAGCCCCAGTCAGCTATGTTTTGGCTCAATCTCAATTACAATCAGATAACCAACAACGATCAGACATTTGAGGCAGGCATGTTACATGAAAGAGAAGGATCAAAGCAGACCAGACCAAACCAAACATGACCACAGTGAGGAGAGTTTCGAAAACCTTAGCAAGCAGAAACAAAAAAGTAGCTTTTGACATAAAAATATAATTCCCAAAGTAAATATTTCATCCAATGGTTGGAAGAGAAGATAAAGCACTAAAGAAAACAAAACCTTTCCAAGAAGTAGAACAAAAATGTGGGAAACATAAAAGAAAAAAGGAGACAAAAGAATTGATTCAGAGAGGAGAGGGAAAGGGAGCAGGGAACAGTCAGAGAAGGGGACACCTGAAGGAAGAGGGGATGCCTTTGTGAAAGTCACTTAGGAATCATTAGCATAAGCAGTTTTGGGGCTGGGAAGAGGCCAACAGCCCACAGTCAGGGGAAATCTGCCAAGGGTGACAGAAGGAGCATCTAGGGCACGATAAGGGTGATGGGAACAGGTGATTTCTCCTACCTTATAATCTCCCCATGGCACTTCTGCCTCAGAGGAACTCAGGACTTCAGGGGTACCCCAAGAGGAAGGGGCAGCAGGTCAGGATCTGTGCTGGACAGGACCCAGGGCAGGAGAGGTGGTCTGGGAGAGGTGGGCTGCCTGGAAGGAGGTTCAGGATGGGGCTGTATGTCCAGCAAGGCTGGGTGTGAGCCCTGAGGATTGATTCTTCCCCACGTGCAAACCCAACGTGTGCCCATCCCTCCCTAGGACCCGACCCTGAGGTTCTGGTGTCCCTTCCCTGCTGCACTGGGTCACCTGGTTTGCTGGCAGCTGGCCCCCCAGGTCCTCACGCACAATTGCAATAGCACCCTGGACAGTGGGATGCTTTGCTTCCACAAATCACGGAAGACATGATGACGTCAGCCATATGCTCCCAAAGAAGGCACTGATTTTCTTCTAATTACTGGAATTAGGAAGTAACTGAAGAAAAAAATAAGGGAAGTAGATGAGAGAAACTAAAAAAAAAAAAAAAAAAAAAGATTTAGAGAAAGAGCAGGCACTTTGCTTCTGAGCTCAGTTCAGTCCCCGGCAGGCAGCTAGCATTAGCTGAGCACCAGGGAGACATCCAAGGCAGGAGGACATGTGGCTGCTCCCGGTTCTGTTCCTTCCCATCGTCCAAGGTGAGTGGCATGGGCCCTTCAGGACTGAGCACCTGCAGGATTGGGGCAGAACACAGACAGGATCTATCCCACAGGGAAATCATAGGACCTTTCATTCATCCAGGCACTTACTCTTTAAAACCTTTTTTGGAAAAAACAAACAAACAAAAAGAGCTTTTTCAGGGCACATGGGTGGCTCAGCTGGTTAAGCACCAGACTCTTGATTTCAGCTCATGTCATGATCTCTTGGTTTGTGAGTTTGAGCCCTGCATCAGACTCTGCACTTAATGTGCTCAGCCTGCTTGGGATTCTCCTTTTCCTGCTCTCTCTGCCCCACCCCTGCTTGCACACTAGCTGTCACACTCTCTCTCTCAAAATAAATCAATAAGCTTTTAAAAATTACAAGAAAAAAACTTAAAAATATTTTTTTGTTACCTGACAGGTACTAAGTTAGGTGTTGCGGAAAGAAAATAAAAATAAATAACATAAATGGTGTCTGTTTTCTAGGGCACTATTTCTCCTCCCTGGCAGATAGGTTGATAGACAGATGATGGATGGATGGATGGATGGATGGCTAGATAGATGATAGTTAAATGCATGAATTCCTGAAGAATTTTTAAGGAGCTCAACCACCAGCTGAGACCCACTCAGTCAAGGTGGGGTTCAGACATCTGGATCACTTAAAAACCTGCACAACTGGTGTTGACTTGTCCCTCGAGCAGGGAACGTCTCTTCCGAATTGCTCAGAGTACAGGTAGAAAGACAGGCAGTGAAACCTGGGTGTGACAGGCTCTCTGGAGAGTTGTTCACCCCCACACAATAGCCTGAGTCTCTGCTCTGCATGAACCAAAGACCAGACAGTTGTCCAGAGTGGTTAGGGTAACAACTGAGACATCAGAGAGGGAAGGCCATAGATTAGAAGGTGTGTATTTTGGGGATGGATTTCATATCTTGGAGACAGCTAGTGCTTGATGCTCCCAGAGGATAGGAACTACTACAGGACCATTTGGCTGACCCAGCTCTGCTTCCTGTCATTGAACAGAACCGCAGGGTTTGGGGCTGGATGCAGGTAGTGTTTCTTCCGGGAAGGAGGTTATCAGGGGAAATAAAATGACTTAATTTATTCATCCATTGGCTTCATCATCATATGTGTGGAAGAGAAAAACTCTGATAGGGAGATTTCCAGGCAGACAATTTCGGGAAAACTTGCATATTATTATGTTCTTAATGTGGAAGTTCATGCGGGGATAAAAGTGTAACAAATGTGTATTAGTCATAATTGCAACATACCACAGACTGAGTGACTTAAGCTATAGAAATTTATTTTCTCACATTCTGAAGGCTGGGGGGTCAAAGATCAAGGTGCAGGCTGATTCAGTTTGTGATGAAAGCTCTCTTTCTGGTTTTCAGCAGTCACCTTCTCACGGTCATCTCCTCTTTGTTCACAAGCAAGGAGGGAGGGAGAGAGGGAGAGACAGAGACAGAGAATAAGGAAGAGAGAGAAACTCTCTGATGTCTTTACTTGTAAGAGCACTAATCCCGTCCTGAGGTCTCCATCACGATCTCCTCTAACCTTAATGTCTTGCCAAAGGCCCCATCTTCAAACACCATCACATGGAAGGTTAAGACTCCAACATATGAATTCTGGGGCAATGCAAGCATTCAGTCCTCCACAACATAGAGACAGAACTGATCAAGCGGCAAACAGGGATAGCTCATCTGTTGTCATTTTGACGTCACCACCACCCATTTTAAAATTAAAAAAATTTTGATGTTTATTCATTTGTGTGTGAGAGAGAGACACAGAGTGTGAGTGGGGGAGAGACAGAGAAAGAGGGAGGCACAGAGTCTGAAGCAGTCTCCAGACTCTGAGCTATCAGCTCAGAGCCTGATGTGGGGCTCAAACTCACAAACCCTGAGATCGTGACCTGAGCCGAAGTCAGACACGTAACCGATTGAGCCACGGAGGTGCCCTACCACCATCCCTCTAACTCGTCTTCTGCTTCACAGAGCAAAATCTGGGTATCACATTTCCCTTAATCACCTTCCTTCTATGGGTTGGAGTTTGTCAATGGAAGTACTTGTCAGAGATTTCGAAGGTGGGAGAGCAGCCTTACACTCTGGAGGCAGCTGAAGGGCCCATGGGTGGGTTAGAGATTTGGAGTGACTTCTTGTCAGGTTCTTGGGAACCCTTACTCTGTTGGTGAAGACTGAGATGATTGGTGGGAGTTTCTCAGAGAATTTTTAGGATCTCAGCAGCTTCTTGTGGACTCTTGAGCAAACTCATTCTGGAGCTTTCGGCTGTGAACACAGGGTTAGCTTCCTTTCACTTGAATCAGTGGAAAGACTAGGACATAACTGCTCACAGCAACATTATTCACTTGGCCAAAATGTAGAAAACTCCTGTATGTCATCAACTGATGAATGAGAAACTGTGTGTGACTTATCCCTACCAAGGACTGAGTGCCCATATACGCTACCACGTGGATGAACCTGAACAATTATTATGTTAAGTGACTGAAGCCAGAAAAAATGGCCATTGATTGTATGATTCAGTTCATATGAAATATCCAGAAAGGAGAAGTCATTAGTGGTTGCCAAAGGCTTCAGGCAAAGGGAAATGAGGAGAGATTGGATGTAGGGTTTCTTTCTAAGGTGACGAAAATGTTCTGGAATTAGAGGTGATGGTTGCACAGCTTTGTGAATACCCTAAAAACCACTGAAGTACAGACTTTAAAATTTATGACATGTGAATTATACCTCAATTTTTAAATTGGACAAAAATAAATCCTTAGTCTTAAACAGTATTTCTTCATTTTAGAAAGGAAGAAAATGATCACTGTCTTAACTTAGCTAATTGGAAAAAGAGCACAATGGCAATTTGGAGGAAATAAGAGGAATAAAATTATACACGTGAAAACTTAATAACAGGAAATAAAAGCAGTAACATCTACAAACTAATCTCAAAACTGCTTTAGTGATGCAAAAAATAGGGAGGGGAAGAAAAACAGGAAGGACATCTTGTGGCATGTGTAATCAACAAAATCAAAGAACGTGTGTGGTCAGAACATGTAATTATAACAGATATGAACGCTTTAATTATTAAAGGTACATTCTAGGGGCGCCTGGGTGGCTTGTTCGGTTAAGCGTCCGACTTCGGCTCAGGTCATGATCTCACGGTCTGTGAGTTTGAGCCCTGCGTCGGGCTCTGTGCTGACCGCTAAGAACCTGGAGCCTGTTTCAGATTCTCTGTCTCCCTCTCTCTCTGCCCCTCCCCTGTTCATGCTCTGTCTCTCTCTGTATCAAAAATAAGTAAACGTTTAAAAAAAATTTTTAAAAAAAGGTACATTCTAATTGCAGGACTTTATGCTAATACATATTCCGTGAAATAAGTAACTTCCTGGAAAAAAACTAACCAAAACAATAGAACAGATTCAAGAACGATGGAAGAATTTGAATCTTCAACATTCATGGGAAAACAATTTCCAAGTTCGAAGAATTTGTCCCAATAATGAATTTGTCACATAGTTTTGTAGATAATTTCTTAACACTTAAAGACACAGAAATTCCTTTGTTCTGTTTATGTGCTGATGGCCAGTGTTTTAACATAGGGATGTCCCCACAAAATCCAGATTCCTGGTTACTCTCGAAAAATGAAAAGATCGGGGTGCCTGGGTGGCGCAGTTGGTTAAGCGTCCGACTTCAGCCAGGTCACGATCTCGCGGTCCGTGAGTTCGAGCCCCGCGTCAGGCTCTGGGCTGATGGCTCAGAGCCTGGAGGCTGTTTCCGATTCTGTGTCTCCCTCTCTCTCTGCCCCTCCCCCATTCATGCTCTGTCTCTCTCTGTCCCCAAAATAAATAAACGTTGAAAAAAAAATTAAAAAAAAAGAAAAATGAAAAGATCTGAAACCACAGAGCCAACATCTTGCATGAGGTCAGTGGGCCAAAGTGTACTGGGGTCTTGCCTTTCCTTGGATCATTTGCTCTCCAGATGACATTGGCCACAGGGAGGGGGAGGGGTGGGTTATAGGATGCTGCCATTGCTCAGTGTGGGTGTTTTTGATTCTTTGAGATCTGTAGTTGTGCTCTTAGGTGATTTCTGTGGTGGATTTGACCCACTGGAGTTTTGAAGGACAAAGGTCTGTCTTGTGGAAGGTCTATTCCTTCTTTGACTGTTATTCAACTCACCAGGTACTTGGGTTTATTGGAATCATTTGTGATACAGGAGGCTGTGGCTCTTCCTCAGGCAATGGGGTGTGGTGCTGACGGGCACGTGGACTTGTGTTTTTCAGGCTCATATCCCCTCATGGCAGTGTCAAATGCAGTGAGTGGCCCCGTGCGGGGCTCACTGACCGTGCAGTGTCGCTATGAACCTGGGTGGGAGACCTACAAGAAGTGGTGGTGTCGAGGAGCTAATTGGGAGAACTGCCGTATCCTTGTGAAAACCAATGGATCAGGGGAGAAAGCAAAGGGTAACCAAGTGTCCATCCAGGACAATCAGAAAATGAACATGTTCACTGTGACCATGGAGGAGCTCAGGTGGAATGATGCAGACACCTACTGGTGTGGGATTGAGAAATCTGGAACTGACCTTGGGGTCAAAGTCAAAGTGACCATTGACCCAGGTAAGAGTATGTGTAAGTGTGGCTGTGTGTTTTTAGAGCCTGCTCTGTCCTGGGCCCTGAGGTTCCTCTCCAGTGACTTCAGTGTCACTCAGAGTGAACTGTCACACAGGGTGGTTGAGTCCTGAGTTCTCCTAGAACCCGAATGATCCCTTAGATGCTCTCACGGCTCCCAACACCTCCTCCAGGACTGGATCAAGCCTTTCTGGGCATGTGTTTCTCTGCACAGCTCAGTGTCTGAGTCTATTGCCCACAGAGAGCAAGGTGATGGTCCCAGTTTCAGCCCATAGGCCAAAGGGACCGCCTTCCATGGGACCCAGAGACCCCAATTCCTGCCAATGCTTTCCTGGGCTTCTGGTGCCCTGTGTTCCTGCTCTTTCTGGAGTTTGGGGCTGGGACTTCATAGTAGCTATTCTCACCCTCTGCTCCATATCCAGTGTCAGAGGGAAAGGGCCCCAGCATAGTTGTGGTGGTGTAGTTGATTTCTGAGGTCCAGAATGGTCTCCATAGTCAAAGCGCTGTTTAAATCTATTAAATACTTTTTGTCCGTATCTATGAGATGATCATATGATTTGTCTCCTTTAGTCTGTTAATGTGGCATATTATACTTATTAATATTCTCATGTTCACACAATTTTGCATTCTTGGGATAAACCCAACTTGGTGATGATGTATTATCTTGCTTATATATCCCTGGATTCAGCTTGCTGATTTTTGGTTGCAGACTTTTGCATTTATGTTCATGAGTGGATTTGCCTATAATATTTCTTATTGCACTGTCCTTGTCAGGTTCTGGCATCAAGATTATGTTAATCTAATTAAATGGATATGGGATTGCATCCTCTTTCCTATGTTCTGGAATTTTCTGTGTAAGATAGACATTATTTCTTCTTTAAATGTTTAGCAGATACGTCCATTGAAGCTCTAAGTGTCTGGAGTTTCCTTTTGGAGAGGTGTTTTATTACTTTTTTTAAGTAAGCTCTACACCAAATGTGGGACTTGAATTCCTGATGCTGAGATCAAGGGTAGCACATTCTACACACTGAGCCAGCCAGGAACCCATGGGGAGGTTTTTAATGATGGATATGACTCATTCAAATAATTGTAAGATGATTCAGGTTTTCTATTTCTCTTTGTGCCTGTTTTAGTATAATACATTTTCTGTAGAGTATTTTTTAATTAACTTGTTTTATTTTTTTTTTAATTTACATCCAAATTAGTTAGTATATAGTGCAACAACGATTTCAGGAGTAGATTCCTTAGTGCCCCTTCCTCATTTAGCCCATCCCCATCCCACAACCCCTCCCATAACCCTCAGTTTTTTCTCCATAATTATGAGTCTCTTCTGTTTTGTCCCCCTCCCTGTTTTTACATTATTTTTGTTTCCCTTCCCTTATGTTCATCTGTTTTGTCTCTTAAAGTCCTCATATGAGTGAAGTCATATTATTTTTGTTTTTCTCTGACTAATTTCACTTAGCATAATACCGTCCAGTTTCATTCCACCAGAAGTTTCAAATTTATTGGCATAAACTTGGTTAGATGTCCCTTTATTATCCTGTTCTCTTAGTATCTTACCTTATTATAATATGCACAGAATATTATGTGATATACCTTTTTTCATTTCTGGTATCAGTTATTCAGACCTCTCCTATCATCACTAATATCTTGCTAGGGTGGTTTTTTTTTAATAACTGTTGCCTTTTTTGTCTTCTCTATTTTATATTTTCTTTTTACTTCATTAATTTTTTTTCTTCATATCTTTCCTTCCTTCTTCTTTCCTCTACAAGTGACCATGCAGTGTCACTACAGCCCAGAGTGGGAGACCTATGTGAGGTCCTGGTGTCCAGATGCTGATCTGAGTAGCTGCACCATCGTTGTTCAAACCGCTGGATCAGAGCTGAAGAAGAACCTTGTGTCCATCAATCAGAAAATGCACACATTCTCCATGACCATATGGGGAGAGTAAAACAACTTTTGAAAAAAATGACCTGTTGTGTTTCTGAGTTGCTCCCAGGCATTTTACAGAATGGCATCCCTGTTCACACCTGAAATTTGGATATCCAGAGAAGGACCCAAGCTTAGAATTCTTCCATAAGTTCCTTCTTTGCTTTTTCTGGGGCACCTTTTCAATTAACCACTTGGATTTGATTCTGTGAAAAATCAGTGACCTCTTCCCCGACCCCCTTGTAAGTCACAGGGGCTCTCAGTCTCCTGCTCTCAGTCTCCTGCTTGTTCGTGGTCCAGGATGGGGGACTGCCCTTCCTCAGGCTCTCCCCTAGATCTGTAAACAATAAATGTTGTGACTCTGCTTCCATCGTGTGGGTGTATTGAAACTGCGCCTTTCATTAAAATGTCCCTGTCCCTGGGTGGTTCATGTCCCTAAAGTGGGAGTGTGGCTATGGAGGGAGCTACCTACCTGCCCACCCACGTGGGTGGTTGTGCCTCCTCATGCAGCGGGTCGTGATCTGCATCTTCTTAATTCAATGAACCAGCTCTGGCTTCTAAATATACACGGAGGAACTCAAGCCAGTCAATGCAGACACAGGCTGGTGTGAGATTAGGAGAGTTGGAGATGACCGTGGGTCCAAGTGACCATTGACCCAGGGAAGTACTCTTCCCTCATGGACCACTGGCATCTCCTCAGCAAGAGGGAGCTAGTGGAAAATTGGGCAGATATGCCGATTTTTATATTGTGCATTTTTAGAAAGAGAAATTTTTTTTTCAACTTTTTTATTTTATTTTTATTTTTGGGACAGAGAGAGACAGAGCATGAACGGGGGAGGGGCAGAGAGGGAGGGAGACACAGAATCAGAAACAGGCTCCAGGCTCCGAGCCATCAGCCCAGAGCCTGACGCGGGGCTCGAACTCACGGACCGCAAGATCGTGACCTGGCTGAAGTCGGACGCTTAACCGACTGTGCCACCCAGGCGCCCCTAGAAAGAGAAATTTTAAAAATACACAAAATGTAAAGTAGAAAAGTATGTTCTGTCTTCTACCCTACTCCCCTACCCAAAGGTAGGACTATAACCAGTGTGTGTGTGTGTGTGTGTGTGTGTGCACGCATGTGTGTGACTGTGTGTGTGTGCATGTGTGTATGTGTGCTTAGGAGAAATTCTATGTGTTGAAGCATATGTGTGTGTATATTCTTTCCCTCCCTCAAAGAAAAATAGCTATATTGTTCTACAGCCTGCCTATTTTCAGTTAATGTATTTTAAAAATCATTCCATAGCAATATCTACAGACTTTTGTTTTTCATGGTTTCATAGTATTTCATGGTATCTGTATATCATGATTTGTTTAATTTTTTTGTTCATGATGGACATTTCAGTTGTTTTGATTTTTTTGCAACTACCTGCAATTGTGTAACAATTCTCCTTGCATATGGGGCTTGATACACCTTTATGGATATACATGTAGACACATTCCTGTTAAAAAAAAATAGCTCTGTTACTGGTCAGTGCATTTTCCAATTTGGTGCATAGTACCAAAAAGGTTATAAATTTCTACCCTTCTTTCAATGTGTTAATAAACGACCACCCCACATCCCCACCATTGGATGGGGTCAATTCTTTATCTTTATGCTCTGAATGGCAGATTTGGCATATTAATGCACGTGACCTGGGCCCCCAGGCAGTGGAGAATGCTGTAGCGGATGGGAGTGGATGAGAAGGGAGAAGGAGTGGCAAAAGGCTGCCAAGCAGAGAGCTACCAGGTTGGTGATGGTGGGTGAGCTGAGAACCAATAGGACACGTGCCCTCATCGAAAGAGAGAGGTTCCAGGCTGCCACCTGCTCCAGCTTGCAGACCCTCCCAGCAGCGTCCCTCCTTACACTAGACTTTGGCAAATATCAACTTTTATTTGTAGAGGGAGTAGCACCTTCAAAAGCTTATGGGTGAAAAGAAAAGAACTCAACAAATCAAAGGGAAAAAAAAAGAGCATACTTCACAAAAGGCAATGCCCAAGGAAACATAAGCAAGGCAGCTCATATAAATAGTCCTACTCATTCTCCAGGAAATGATAGACAACAGGAGGATTCTAGAAGTGTAAAGAGAATGAGGCACAACATAGGGTGATGGAAAGCAAGCAGGCTGACCTCAGAAAAGCGAATGAGCAGAAGAGAAAGCCAACGTTGCCCAGAAGAAAGAATAGGGAAAGAACCACAAAA